>NC_082644.1:112098460-112698460 GCF_028023285.1 Balaenoptera ricei | reverse complement strand
TTGGTCCAAGTTCTTGTAGTTTGTAAGTGGTGAAGATGGGACTTGAACCTGGGCCTTCTGCCTCCTGAGACTCCCTTTTAACTATACCCTCCATAGTGGACGAGTAAGTGGCTCAGTGGGTAAATGAATATTTAAAATGAGTTGTTCAACCACCTTTAAATACATTTTGGCAGTAAATGGGGAAGACTGAAGACTGGATATTAGATACTATTATTCTTAATTTTGTTAGGTATAATAATGGTATTGTGGCTATAAAGGAAAATGTCCTTATATTTTAGAAATGTTTATCAAAATATTTAGGATGAAATGTCAATGTCTGCTATTTAAAGTACTATAGTAGAATAAAAATTGATGAAGCAAATATGGGAAAAATCAGCAGTTGTTAAAGTAGAGAGAGAGTGTTCATTAAACCACCCTCCTTACTCTTCTTTATTTTTAAAATTTTATAATCAAAAGTAGAAAGATAAAGTGACTTATTTATTAGCAGTAGTAAGCAGTGCCCAAAGTAGTAGTAGTGCACATATGTTTTAAGATAATCTAAATTATTGGGAAAATTTGATGTCTCATTAATATAGTGATTTACTGA
Source organism: Balaenoptera ricei (assembly GCF_028023285.1). Taxonomy (NCBI): domain Eukaryota; kingdom Metazoa; phylum Chordata; class Mammalia; order Artiodactyla; family Balaenopteridae; genus Balaenoptera; species Balaenoptera ricei. The sequence goes on along the minus strand of NC_082644.1, from coordinate 112,697,874 downwards.
ATGTATATTATCTGCTAAAGTTTTTGATGCATTTTACAGCTACAGATTGATATCCCTTTGTTTTATAGATGAAGATACTGAAACTTTATCAATGTTAGTGATAGATTCTTCATCACAGACCAACCAGCCTTTGATCCCTTGCTAAAGAACCTTCTTCCCTTTACCTCAGGATTTTACCTTTGGAAAAATAAAGTGATTTACTTTTTTATCGGAAAATATATTTTTTGTATTATGTACTTGGTGTAATATGATCGTAATGGATTTGTTTACCACTGTGTATTCCAGTAGTGTGTGCACGCAGACGCACACACACACACAATTTATCTGTTTTGCATCTTGTATCTCCTCACATTATAGATGGAGGTAGTGTTGCTTCTACTTTATAGTTAGAGAAACTTTTCAGTTATCACTTAAAGTGTAACCAAACCTAAAATAAGAGTTGTTGCTTTCTGATTGAATATCGTGGTCTCACGCTGCTAAAAACCCAGGCATGAATACAACCTCTTTTATCTGTCTCAACAGGCATCTGATGGAAGCAGCTCCAGAGAAGATCTTTCATCCCAGCTTTTGAGAAGAAATGAACAGATACGGAAATTAGAGGCCAGGCTTTCTGGTATGTCTAAGAACTCATAAGAAGCAAACAAAGGAAACTTGCCTTGCCTGACCCGCTTTCCCTATAAAAAAGCCAAATAGCATAACCTTACAGTTATTTTGACATATTTTGATATTCTCAGTCAAAAAGGAGCAACTTGTACCCCCTTTAATCCCTTCTTTTGTTAGTGTACTGAATAGTGTAAATTCAAAACTGAGTTTTAAAGTTAAAAAAAAAACCCAAAACTTACGTTTTTCTGCTCCTGAGATTTCTAGCCGTGGATATAAAAGGTATTAAAAGTATATGTAGATTTAACTATCTTTCACCCATTAGCCTAGCTTGCTTTCAGGTGGAGAGGGTTAGGAGATAGCATATTTAGGGAATGGCCAACAGATGTTGGATTCTTCAGCACCAGACAGGGTTTGGTGCTACGTTGCCACTTGCTACAGATACATATCACCTGTGTAATGTCGTTCTGGGTCTTTGGGCTACTTTTCAATGGTATTTCTAACTTCAGCACCTGTATAGAAGCTATAACTCTCATGTCTTTTATGTGCAGTTTACGATTTACACAACTCCTATTATATTCTTTGCCTGAGCAGGGCATATTTGTGATAGAGTTGTGAGTTCTTATTTTGGTTTCTGCCAGTAGATACATTTTGAAAACTTCAGCCTGTGAAGTGGTAAATGGCTTCTGTGTTTGTTTTTGTCCCTTGGCCTTATGCCCATTTTACTGGAATGAAAGCAACAGACTACAAAATTCACCAAGTTGTATGTGAAATATTTGTGTTTGTGTAGTTATCAAAGGTACATAGTATAACTCACAGCTCCTAGATAGTCCATTATCTCATTTTGTTCTCACTCTAGCCTAACAAGACTTAGTGAGATTAAGGTCACAGAGGTAGTAGGTGGTAGAGCTCGGATCCAAACCACTACAGTCTGCTTTAAACTCAATTGTTATTATCCTGTTACCCCTACCTGTAAGTAATATCAGTAACAGAGGTGAAGTAACTTTATATTTGTTCAGTGTTGGGGAGAAAGCTCTAAGGTAATATGGATCTCCCCTAAATAGTTTGTGCTTGACTGATGTTAGAGGAGAGACAGGGAAGAGGACTAACATTTATTAAGCCCACTTATGTCCTGGGTATTTACCTACAGGCTCAGTATGAATAATAACAACAACCACAGTATCAGCTACCCTTTATTGAGCATTGTGTGCAACGTGCTTAAAGCACTTAGTTTATTTTATAATTAAGGCATATAGAACATTTAGTTTATTATCTGATACATCCTTTGAGGTAGATAAATTAATATCATCATTTCATAAATGAAGAAACTAATACTTAGGATCAATAATTTGCTTAAGGTCTCTCAGCTAAGGACTGACAGAGTTGGGATTTGAACTAAAGCCTGTCTACTTTTCCACTATACCATACTATCTTCTTTGGCTACCAAGGTAATTAATTCTGACTTTCACCTTTAATATGTCATAGGCAGCTCAGTTCTGTGTAGAAAGGAAGCTGACTTTTCTAGAGAATTAATTACTTTTATTGCAAAGGCAATACTGTGGTAAGATGTTTGCTATTGCCCTAACCACTGTCACTCAGTTGTATGGACTATAAGTGAGCTGTTCAGTGAATTCCCTTTGATCTGTCCTACTGCTAAGACTGGAAAGGAAGGTGAAAACTGAGATTGGAAATTAAGTAATGAGATAATAGTGGTTTTCATGGCGGGGCATTTCTGATGACCAGACCAGGCCCAGTTCTTGTTCTCTCTCAAGGCTGAACAAATCTGCCTGTTTGTATTCACCATTTACACTGTGGGTAGTTTGTACTATACCTGTTTGCCTGTGTTGTTCATTGTTAATGGGAGGCTGTCTGCCCAGCTTTCCTTAACAGGAATGGTTTTCAGGTTGAGAAAATCATCATCATTTTCATTCATTTCTTTTTGTTTAATTAACTTCCTTTCCTGATGTTTGTCCATTCCTGGTATGTGCGTCACCCTCCTCATCCAAGACTATGCTGAACAGGTCCGAAATTTGCAGAAGATAAAAGAGAAGCTTGAAATTGCATTAGAAAAACACCAGGATTGTACGTATTTTTTTTCCTGCTTTTTTCAATCTTTCCAGGGTTTAGGTTTTTGAAATGAAACAATAGCGTATGGTTAAGTTTGTCCTTCTTCATAGCCCAAATCTTTATTTTATAAGTAGTGTACTTCTTAATCAAGTTGATATAACATTTATCTGATAGTTATAAGCATACAATTCATCCTTATGTTGCCTTATGGGCATGCTTCTTAGGAGAAGGTTATTATGTATCTCATCCAGTTGACTGGTTTATTGGCTGCCCTTAGGTTTTAGTAAAATCAAGTGCCTGGTCCTTGGGCCTACATTAAGAAACTTTGGTTCTAGCCATAGCTTCATTGCTGCTTTGTTCAATACATACATTTTGTTTAGTTTACCCTAAATCATATGTTCTCCTTTGGGTTCAATCCAAAAAAAGATGCTAACAGAAGTAGAAAGTTATTTTTTGTTGATATAATATATACTAAAAAAAATTTTTTAAGCAAAATAAAGTGGAAGAAAGGGTTTTTTTGTTTTGCTTTTTTTGACTTTTTGTTGTAATTCTGATAAAGTAGTAGTAGCCATCACTTAGCAATAGCATTGGTGTTTTCTGGCAACCTACCTAACTCAGTGTTCTATCACTGTATCATTTAAAAAGTTACCCTTTGGCATCTTCCTAAATGTATATACTTGACAAAAAAACCAAGAACAATTGGAAACAAGCTAAAACAAAACTGTGGTCTGTTACTAAGGGCAAAAGATTCTGGGAAAGTCAAGATGGGTCAGGTTTTTCCCAGTCTCATAATCCACTCTGTGACCTTGGCCTTTTTTGTTAGGTGACAGTTGTAAAGTAATCACATGGGCTATTTGACATGCTGTTTCTGAAATATCTCCATATCTCAAATAGAGCCTCTTTGTTAACAGCTTCCATGCGGAAATTTCAAGAGCAGAATGAGACATTCCAAGCCAACAGAGCCAAAATGGCAGAAGGACTGGCTTTGGCATTAGCCAGAAAGGACCAGGTATTTTATATGTGGCACTGACCAAGGCTGGTGGAAAGATTTCACTTAGTGACATGATTTCAAAAATCATGCCATAAACCTGGTAGAAGATATTTACAACCCAGGAGAAAAGGAATGCTATATAAGTTCTTTGAGATTTCATTTGGCCTTAGGGTGGGAAATTATTAAGGAACTTTACAGTTATAATCATGAAGTGTGTCCATAATGTGAGAGTATCATTTTCCAAACTGTATAACTTTTTAAAATGGAGAGGAAAGTAGTGTGTTCGTAATCTGGTGGTGAGCCCCAAGATAAGGAAAAAGGTCTCTGTCCTCCAAAAACCTGTCTGAAAGCCTAGTCCCAAAACACTTGCCTTTATAGTGGAGAAGATGCTGTCAAGCTAGTGATTATCCATGGAGTACATAGTTGTTACAACCTCTGTCCCAAGTTTCTTCATCCCCAGCCAACTAGACTGAGAGGAACTTCTGTAATCTCAGTAGAACCATCCACTGAACGATGCTGAATGAATGACAATAAGAAACTAATACTATTACTGGCTGTTACAATAATTATAAAGTATATTTTGTTCAATGGCATTTTAAATTTAAGATAAGCATTAAAATACTGTAATGATAATTCTGATTTATTAAGACAGGGTCAATTTATTATATTTCATTTTAAGAAAATACATTATTTCATCTGCAGTAGGTGGTGTGGTTGGTTGACTTGTTTTACAGTGTGTATTAGTCATGTCAGACATTTACTAGCCAGAAAAAAAACATCATTCGCCAATAATTAGTGAATAACTGAGATATGAATGTACATAAATGAAGAGAGAATCTAAAATCGGTGGACTCTGACTGTAGGCAGCTGAGATGTAGCCTTTTGTGCCAGTGGTTATTTTTCCCGTCTTCTGTGATTGGTGAATAAGGGGCATAATCCCTTCTCCTTTAACTTTTATCAGATGGCGTAAAAGATATTGGTAAAGTGAAAATGAGAAGGAAAATAATGATCGGGGGCTGCTGAAGACAACCCCTGCCCCCCGCCTGTTTTTCAGTAAATTAATTTTTATATAACAGTTGTGGAATTACCAACACAGCTGGTCCCAGCTACCCACTCCCAAGAAATAATAATAGTACTCATAGAAAAATACTCAGGAATAAGCTGAAAGCTGCATCAGAACATCAGATACAGCCTTGTTTGGGTGCTCTGCTTAGTAGAAATTTGCAGGCTTATGTATGTGCTTTAGAATTTTATATAAAGTTCATTTTCTTTTCCTTTTAGGACTCTTGGCTTTCTTTATATTTGCTGTTTTGTTTGGTTGATTGGTTGCTTTGGGTGGAGAGGGTTATTTTGTTTTCTTAAGATCTTGATATTATTGATACTCTACCCTGGAAACTGTACTTTTTTATTGTTTTGTTTTAGGAATGGTCAGAAAAAATGGATCAGCTTGAAAAGGTTAGTTCATCTTTGTTTCTGTCTCATTGTGAATGTTGGCCTCTTCTCTGGGGCTTGGAAAATGCTTTCTCCAGTACCTAGTACACTGATGGCTATACCACCTCTTGGAAGCAGGGCACTGGGTGATTAGACACTGACTTAGAAAGCTCATGTCTTCCTTTTTCTTGGTGGGTGTACTGGATATCTTTTGTTTGCCCCTCCAGATACACTCTCCACCTCCTCTCCTACCTTTCTCTGTGTATCTGAAGACTGATAGGGAATGCATCAGCAGGGCTCCATTGCCCTCTGGCTTCTAATTAAGTATGCCAGTGGGGAACACAAAAAGAACTATGTGTGGAAGAGCGTGGTCGGGAAGTTTATTCCCCCAGCCATCTCCATGTGAGATCCCTTCAGTTTGGTTGCATCCCATGGCCAAAGGTCACAGCTTCAGCTGGACCTTTGGTTCACCCTCTGATAGAGTTTCTCTTTCTGTGTTTCTTATAACCTATTTATCCCTTTGCCCCTTTATACCCAACTGTTACTAGCACATCATCTCTTTTGGGTTTTCTTACCCCACCCACAGCTTTGAAAAGTCCCTTTATTAGACTGTCTGCAGAATATCTACTTTGAGTCCCTTTCCTGCTGGGGCTCTGATTGACACAATGGTAACATTAGGAATACTTTTTGAGGATGCAGTGGGGAAGGAGGGCATTTCTGAAGGCTCAGCATTGAGTAGATAAGAGAACCTCTTAGCTAGACACAGATGAGGAGAATTGATTATTCCAGCACCATAGCTTGTGTAACACTGTGTAGGTGCCTTATGTAATGTATTCCTGGCTGCCAGACATGAACAGGAAGATTAAATTTCACACCTACAATTAGAAACACATTTTAATTTAAAATAATCAATAGTCAATTTGCTCAGCCCACATTATGTGCTGCTTCCTAATTCATTCCTTGTTTTCATTGAGTACTCCTAAGTTACTCTTTATGGTAGAAAATTATTTCTTTTCTTTTTCTTTTTTTTTTTTTTGCCACGCCATGTGGCATGCAGGATCTTAGTTCCCCAACCAGGGATTGAACCCGTGCCCCCTGCATTGGGAGCACAGAGTCCTAACTGCTGGACCGCCAGGGAAGTCCAGAAAATTATTTCTTAGATTGATATATTCAGTTGTAAAATATATTTACTGTTAATTTTATTAAACAGATGAGTTTTATTATTGCCCCATTCTTGGGATGAAACACCAAGTTAAACCAGCGATTTTCTTTGTGTGTTCTGTAGAAATCTGATTACCCAAGCTATCAGAATGCCTTAACGTATTTATGTAGGAAAGAATTACAGAAAAGTCAAGCTATGTCCCGAAGAAACTTGTGCTTAAAAAAAATATATCTAAACATGGTGTTAATTATGGTCTTCTTAAATATGAAGGTATGGGTTAGGTTAAAGTTTTCTTGTCTTGAAAGAAACTCTTAAGATTGTAGCAGTTGAATTCTCATTGGACTACTTTTTCATCTTTTAAAATTACGGTAAAGGGGGAATCCATATAGAACTGAACTAAATAAAATCTACTTCAGTTCACTAAGAGCTTTTCTCTCCATCCCCCCGCCCTACCGCAGGAGGGGTTGGGAAATATTTTAGACCAGGAAAGAGTAATGAGGCATCTATGTAGGTCTTTTAAGCCACTGTGATTTTTGGAAGTGTTATTTTTAGACTGTTTCAATTTCTTTTTTTAATTTAATTTAATTTTTTTATACAGCAAGTTCTTTTTTAAAAAATTTTTTTTAAATTTATTTTTTATACAGCAGGTCCTTATTAGTTATCCATTTTATACATATTAGTGTATATGTGTCAATCCCAATCTCCCAGTCCCACCACCCCTCCCCCCCGTTTTAATTTCTTTTTAATCAAGAATTGGAAACTGTGACAACAGGGTTTGTCCTGAAGAGAATCCATCTCGGGAAGCTATTATTTAGTAAATTGTAACCTCCTGACACCAGTCATGTCTAATTTTTGTTGACTTGCTATCTGAACTTACTAACCAATATTAGTTCTACTCAAATGCATCTAATTTTTTAAGAGCATTCAGTCTTGTTCCAGTTATTCATGTTATTCAGCCAGTTCAGTATGTCATTGAGATAGACATGTAAAATGGATATCTGGAATTGCTAATCAAACTTAAGCACTTTTCAAGTATTAAGTAATTGTTGCTCTTGTTCCCCTTTTCACAACTACCATTTAAAACATATTTATTTCTAACTTAAAGAATTTATAGATAATTTTGTAAATAATTACCGTAAAGCTTCCCATTATCAATGTATTATTGCTACTGACAAGAAATTGTCTTCAGATTTTCCTTTATTAGAATTCTGCTTATATAATACGGATGTCTAATGTCCTAGTTGCCTGAGCTGATATTTTCTTTTGCATAGGATAAAAGGTTTCTGACAGCTCAGTTACAGGAAATGAAGAACCAGAGTTTGAATCTTTTCCAAAGGAGAGATGAAATGGATGAATTAGAGGGGTTCCAGCAGCAGGAACTAAGTAAAGTAAAGCACATGGTACGCGTTTTTGTTTTAGAAGCTAAATCCTGAATAGATGATTAGTTACGCTGATCTTGCTAGTCATCACCCTCTAACTGCTGATAAGCATACCTTAGTTGTCTTTGATATTAATCATATTTGTATGTTTTTCAGTTTGTTAAAGTGGGAAAGTTCTGTTTGGAATGTATTTCCTTTTTCTTTTTAAACTACTGGGCATATGAGACCCCTTCTAAGCTCACAAAAATGTTATGAAAGCTTGCCTTATTGGTCCAGATTTTTGGTAATTAATTAACTTATTAATTAATTAATTAATTTTTGGCTGCATTGGGTCTTCGTTGTTGCGCGCGGGCTTTCTCTAGTTGCGGCGAGCGGGGGCTACTCTTCGTTGTGGTGCGCAGACTTCTCATTGCGGTGGCTTCTCTTGTTGCAGAGCGTAGGCTCTGGGCGTGCGGGCTTCAGTAGTTGTGGCTCGTGGGCTGTAGAGCGCAGGCTCAGTAGTTGTGGCACATGGGCTTAGTTGCTCCGCAGCACGTGGGATCTTCCCAGACCAGGGATCGAACCCCTGTCCCCTGCATTGGCAGGTGGATTCTTAACCACTGCACCGCCAGGGAAGTTCCAGATTTTTTTTTTTCCAGATTTTATTTTTAATTTATTTATTTTATTTTTATTATTTTTGGCTGCGTCGGGTCTTAGTTGCGGCACGCGGGATCTTCATCGTGACATGTGGGCTTCTCTCCAGTTGTGGCACGTGGGCTCCGGAGCACGTGGGCTCTGTAGTTTGCAGCACGCAGGCTCTCTAGTTGAGACGCGCAGGCTCAGTAGTTGGGGCATGTGGGCTTAGTTGCCCATGGCCTGTGGGATCTTCCCTGACCAGGGATCGAACCGCGTCCCCTGCATTGGAAGGCGGATTCTTAACCACTGGACCATCAGGGAAGTCCTTGTCCAGATTTTTTTACAAGTGTATTTCTTAGTAGTGGTCCAGTGAAACTTTCTATCTTTGTATCAGCTTTTAAAAAAAGAAGAAAGTTTGGGGAAAATGGAGCAAGAATTGGAAGCACGTACCAGAGAACTTAGTCGCACCCAGGAGGAGTTGATGATCTCCAACCAGATGTCAGCAGACTTAAGCCAGAAGATAGAAGAACTTCAGAGAAACTACTCAACGCTGGAAGAGCAGAGGTTCTTGCTTGGTCTGTGGGGCACATGGGTAGCGGTGTTAGTGTAGCTCTGGTTACAGCCAACCTGTCTTTCCCCATTGCTCACTGTAGCACTTTCTGATCTTAATTCTGGCAGTCTTCTGGACTTATCCTTACCTGCCTAGGGCTTTAGGACCCCCCTACCTCCCCCAAACCCTCATTCCCCTTCACCTGCCTAGGCTCAGACACTCCAACCCTGCCGAGCAATTTAGTATGTTTTAGAGTTGCTAAGCTATTGAATAGCCAAAGGTAGATCAGGATTTCTTGCCTAAACCTGAGTGGAATTTTTCTCTTGGGCCTTCTGCTTCAGAGAGAGTGAAGGAGTCTTTTCCACTGATAATCTTCACAAGGCTAATGTTTGCAGCCCTGACATGTAAAGAACCATCTGTGTTTTTCCTGTAGAAGAATGTGTCTTAGGTGGGATATCCAAATTTGTTCATTGTCTGCTTTCTTTCAATAAAGAGATCATGTGACAGCTTCAAAAACAGGTGCAGAAAATAAGATCACAGCCCTGGAGCAGAAGGAAGAGGAACTCCAAGCCTTCATTCAGCAACTTTCCATTGATTTGCAAAAGGTAAGTAGAGGACTAGGAGTGGACCCAAGTTGCTAGGATTCATGAATGGGGTAAAAACTGTATCTGTCAGAAATTTTCGCCTCCGGGTGGCTGGTGAAAGTTCTGTTTCTCATGCAGTCCACATTGCCCTAGTTCCTGGTGTAGCCAGGCTGCATCCAGATGGAAGGGGCCATGTAGCTGAACAAGGGTTGCTTAACAGAAGAGGTCAGTATTGTCCGGACAGGAACTGTCAAAGCATACCATGTGATCTACTCAAATGTGTAAACTACTATGTCTTGGACCCTTGAGCACAAGACACAACAGCACTGGTTGACGTGGCTAGGCTTGTACCTTTGACATACGTGGCTTTAATCCAATTTGTTCAAACGCACATAAATGATATCATAACTGTTTGTTTTTTTGTTTGGCTAACGTACATTTTTTGCCCTTCTACTCTAGGCCCGTGCTAAATTCTGAGAATATAAGGGTGAACAATAATAATATCATTATTGACTGTAGTGCTTCTCAGTGGTGTGTTCCTTACCATTTTGAGCAGAACAATTTGTACTGTATGATTGTCCCATGCATTGCAGGACATTTAGCATTCCTGGCCCCTGTGTTCTGAATGCCAGCAGCATCCTTCAGGCATTGACAGGCCAGCCCTTCTCCTCATATTGACAAAACACCCCCTAACAGGTGGTACCAAAAACCCTACCCTCATCCCCTGAGAACCACTAATCTCAAGTGCACCAGAGACTTACAGTATTATTACAGTACAGTAAGATTTGTGTAAAAGAGAAGTCTATATACTCCTTCTAGCTATTAGCATACTTACAGATACCTAAATAGAAGCCGAGAGAGGTCATATACCTTGTTCAAAGTTATACGGTAAGTGACAGAGCTGAATTCTAACCCAAGTCTTACTCCAAAGCTCATGCTTGTTCCACGGGGCTTTGTTGACTCACAACAAGGAGCACCCAGTAAATAGATCTTACACAAATGAATGACTGTGATAGAAGGTCCCTCCCCCCAGTGAACTGAAAATCTAGACACCTATAGTGTTTTGTCTCAGAGGCCTACTGTTTCATGATAGAACTCAAACCTCCTGTTTGACAAGAAAAAGTTCACAACTCAGTAAGTCCCAAATAAGTGAAATAGATTTTTCAAATGCAAAGGATATGCCATAGGGAGAGTGCATTTCCAGTGCAGGAGTCAAGGGACTGTTCCTGGAGGAACTGGAATTTCAAGGATGGGTAGGACAGCAGGAAGCAGAGAAGACAGAAGGGTATAGAATACATTTTGTGAGGGTGGTTGGAGAGAACAACAGACACAAAACTTCGGGATTCATGGGACCGTTTGATATTAGAACCATCCATCCATTTCATAATTGGAAAAGGTAATTTTCCAGACTCTGGTCCCACTGAGTTCCCTCATTCATTCTAAAAATATAATTTGAGTTTTATTATGTGTCAAGCTCTGTGCTCTGTGCTGGGTGTTAGAAATACTAGGGTGAGCAAAACAGATACCACCTTTGCCCTTGTGGAATTTAGTCTAGAGGGGAAGTGAGACATTAATAATCACATAGATATAAAATGATAAACTATGATGTGTTGCTGTGAAGGAAAACTACAGGATGCTGTGAGATCCTATAAGAGGGCATCAAATCATCTAGCGTTGGAGTCATAGAACACTTTCCTTGAGGAAGTAACACTTGAACTGAGATGAACTACTGAAGCTTGTGGGGGTAGGAATGATGGCAGAGAATTTTAAATAGGAAATAGTATGAACAATAAACCCAGAAACTGAGGCAGTAAAGGGAGTAGCGCCTTCAAGGAAGTGGAAGAAGGCTGGAAGGGTAACACAGAGTAAGGGAGAGGATTACTCTGGCTGTTAGAGGAAACATTGAAAGGGTTTCCAGTTAGGAAGCTCTTGCAGTTGTGCAGGCATTAGACGGTGACTCTGACAAGAGTCGAGGTGGAAATGACAGGGGAGGAGACAAATTTAAGAAATCGTGAGGAGACGGACCCACTTGGTAATGTGGTAAATACAGGAGAGGAGCAAGAGGAAAGGAGGTGTTTGGGGTGACTTCTGGGTTTCTGGCTTAATCACCTGAGTGGCTGATGCTGTCAGTCATCAGGCTAAGATAGCACTAAAGGAAGGTCAGTTTTCTCGTAAAGATGATGAGTTTAGAGTCCGTTTCTTTGTTGTCCTTGTTAATATTGAGGAGATATGAAATAATATTTATGAAACATAAGTAAGGTAAATAGTGTAACAAGCTAATGAACCGCCGTGTAGCTACTACTCTCCAGATTAAGAAAAAGAACAGTATGTTTACCTTTGAGATTCCTGGTGTGCCCTTTACTCTTCCGTCACATTCTTTTTACCTTCTTAAGTAAGCTTATCCAGAAATTACTCCACTTCCTAGCTTTGCTTTATAATTTTATCCCTAAACAGTAGCTCCTTTCATTTATCATGCTTGTTAACATTATATAAATGAAATGCTGTAGGTATTCTTCTAATGCTAGCTTTCTGTGCTCAAGGTTGTATTCTGAGACACATTCATATGGACACATGCCGCTATAATTTAATCTTTTCTCAACTGTGTAGTATGAAGTTACTAGAATTCATTTACCCATTCTGTTGACAGTGGGCATTAAGGTGTTTCTGGTTTTTGCTTTTACAAACAAGGCTGCTGTGAACTTTTGTCTGCCTGTGAATGAGTTAACTCTAGGGTATATTTGAGATGTGAAAAGTTTGGGTCAAAAGATTTGTACTTTTCAACTTTACTAGGTAATGCCCAGTTTTTCCATAGTAGTTGTAGTAATTTACAAACTTTCACCAGCAGTGTATAAGAATTTGGGTTCCTCTGCTTCCTTGACAAGGTGAGATATTGTCAGACTTTTAATTTTTGCCAGTCTAGTGAATGTGAAATCTTTTCTCACCATGGTTTTTTTTTGTTGTTTTTTGTTTTTTGGCCGTGCTGCACGGCTTGCAGGATTTTAGTTCCCCGATTAGGGATTGAACCTGGGTCCTCGGCAGTGAAAGCGCAGAGTCCTAACCACTGGACCACCAGGGAATTCCCTCTCACCGTGATTTTAATTTGCTTTTCCCAGATTATTAATGAAGTTCAGCATATTTTCGTATGTTTATCAGTCATTCGTGCTCTTCTGTGAAGTGCTGGTTCAAATCTTTGGCCCATTTTCTATTACATTTTCTGTCTTTTTCTCACTAATTGTCAGAGTTCTTTATATATATCCTGGCTACCATGCTCCTTGGTCAGTTATGTGGGTTGCAAATGTGTTCTCTCAGTTTTGGGCTTGCCTTGACACTCTTTATGGTTTCTTCTGTTGAACATATGCTCTTCATTTTAGTATAGTTGAATTTATTATTTTCCTTTAAGTTTATACTTTTGTCTCTTTAAAAAAACCTTTCCTCACTTGGAATCATAACATTATTCTCTTATATTACTATCTGAAAGTTTTAGAGTCTTGACTTTATTTTCAAGTCTTTGACATACCTGAAATGTGATTTTGGTGTGAGAAAGGGATCTGTGTCTTATTTTTTTTTTTAATTGTTTTAGTACCATTTACTGAAAAATCTATCTTTTCACTGATCTGCAATGCCAGCTTTATCATAATTCAGTTTTCCATTTGTACATGGAACCACTCCTGGACTTCGGGGTGTATGCAGCTGTGGTATTTGCACAATACTAAGCATTGCCTTACTAACTACAGTATTAGGATAAGTCCTGGTGTCTGACAAGACAAGTCTCCGTACCTAGTTTTTTTTTAGGAGTATTTTGAATATAGTTGGCCTATTGCTCTTCCACAGAACAACTTTTCAGGCACCTGAAAAAACCTGGTGGAGAGGCTCCAGAAAGACCATTAGTCCCTCCGCCAGGTGAGGACACAGAAAGAAGTGCCAGCTATGAACTAGGAAATGAGCCTTCACCAGAGGTGACCATGCTGGCACCTTGATCTTGGACTTCCCAGCCTCCAGCACTGTCACCTGCCCAAATGCAACCTTGAACCAAACCAGATGCCAGAGGGAAGAGAGTGTCTGTTGATATTGTCCAGGCTGCGGATGTCTCCAGGAAAAATTGGAAAAGAGGAAGGGGACATGGGTTCAAGTCCTGGTCTGGGAAGATCCCACATGCCATGGAGCAACTAACCCTGTGCGCCACAACTACTGAACCTGCGCTCTAGAGCCTGCGAGCCACACCTACTGAAGCCTGCGTGCCTGGAGCCCGTGCTCCACAACAAGAGAAGCCACTGCAATGAGAAGCCCGCACACCGCAACGAGGAGTAGCCCCCGCTCGCCACAACTAGAGAAGGCCTGCGCACAGCCCAAAATAAATAAATAAATAAATGATTTAAAAAAAAAAAAAAAAAAAACCTGGTGGAATATTGATTGGAATTGCATTGACTCTGAAGATGCATTTGCAAAACGTTGATTACTTTATCATGTGAGTTTTCTTATCCAAGAACACCGTGTCTGTCTCTCTAGATATTCAGTGTTACTGTTTCTTTTATTTATTTATTTATTTATGACTGTGTTGAGTCTTCGTTTCTGTGCGAGGGCTTTCTCTAGTTGCGGCAAGTGGGGACCACTCTTCATCGTGGTGCGCGGGCCTCTCACCATCGCGGCCTCTCTTGTTGCGGAGCACAGGCTCCAGACGCGCAGGCTCAGTAATTGTGGCTCACGGGCCCAGTTGCTCCGTGGCATGTGGGATCTTCCCAGACCAGGGCTCGAACCCGTGTCCCCTGCATTGGCAGGCAGATTCTCAACCACTGCGCCACCAGGGAAGCCCTACTGTTTCTTTAAAAATGACTCTCAATAAGGTTCTATAATTTTTTCCAGAAAGGTTTATTTATTTTTTATTTATTTATTTGGCTGCGTTGAGTCTTCATTGCTGCGCGCGGGCTTTCTCTAGTTGTGGCGAGCGGGGTCTACTCTTGGTTGCAGTTTGCAGGCTTCTCATTGCGGTGGCTTCTCTTGTTGCGGAGCATGGGCTCCAGGCACGCAGCCTTCAGTAGTTGTGGCACACGGACTCAGTAGTTGTAGCTTGCAGGCTCTAGAGCGCAGGCTCAGTAGTAGTGGCACACGGGCTTAGTTGCTCCACAGCATGTGGGATCTTCCTGGACCAGGGCTCAAAACCCACGTCTCCTGCATTGGCAGGCAGATTCTTAACCACTGCACCACCAGGGAAGTCCCTTCCATAAAGGTTTGTTAACTCTTGTTAAATTTATTCCGAGGTGCTTTATTTTTTTAAAACCAATTCTAAATTGTGACATTTTAAAAATTATTTTTTGTATTTGTTGCTGACATATAGAAATATTTGTGTATCAGATTTTTTGCACAACTTATTAACTCTTATTAAGCTTAACAGTGAGTCTTCAGAGTCTAGCAATCATATCATCTGCAAATGAAGACAGTTTTGTTTCTTTCCAATTCTTATACCTTTTTTGTCTTTGCCTTGGGCTGTTTGTTTTCTTGTTCTTGAGGGTATTTTTTTTTTTTATATTGTTGAGTTTTAAGAGTTTTTTTTAATATTTTAGGTAACAGGCCTTTTATCAAATGTGTCTTTTGCAAATATTTCTCCTAGTCTGTGGCTTGTCTTCTCATTCTCTTGACATTGTCTTTTGCAGAGCAGAAGTTTCTAATTTTGATGAAATCCAGCTTATCAATTATTTCTTTCATGGATCATGGCTTTGGTGTTGTAGTTAATAAGTCACTGTCATACCCGAGGTCATCTAGGTTTTCTCCTATGTTATCTTCTAGGAGTCCATAGTTTTTGAGTTTTACATTTAGGTCTGTGATCCATTTTGAGTTAATTTTTATGAAAGTTGTAAGGTCTGTGTCTACATTCATTTTTTTTTACATGTGGATATCCAGTTGTTCAGCACCATTTGTTGAAGAAGCTACCTTTGCTCCACTGTATTGCCTTTGCTCCTTTGTCAAAGATCAGTTCACTATATTTATGGGGGTCTATCTCCAGGTGCTCTATTCAGTTCCATTGATCTAATTGTCTGTTCTTTTGTCAATACTACACTGTCCTAATTACTGTAGCTATAGTAAGTTGTAGGGTCAAGTAGTGTCAGTCCTCTGACTTTGTTCTCCTTTAGTATTACGTTGGCCATTCTGAATCTTTTGCCTGACATATAAACTTTAGAATCAGTTTGCTGATATCCATAAAATAACTGCTGGGATTTGGATTTGGATTGCGTTGAATCTATAGAACGAGTTGGGAGGAACCGATTTCTTGACATTATTGAGTCTTTCCTATCCATGAACATGGACTATCACACCATTTATTTAATTTTTTAAAATTTCATTGATCAGAGTTTTATACTTTTCCTCATGTATATCTTGTACATATTTTGTTAGATTTATACCTAAGTGTTTCATTTTTGGAGTTTTACTGTAAATAGTATTGTGTTTTTAATTTCAAATTTTACATGTTCATTGTTGGTATATAGGAAAACAATTGACTTTTGTGTATTAACCTTGTATCCTGCAACCTTGCTATAATCAATTATTAGTTCTGGGGAGTTTTTTTGTTGATTCATTTGGATTTCCTACAAAGATGATTATATCATCTGCAAACAAAGGCAGCTTTATATTTTCCTTCCCAATCTCCATTCCTTTTTTTTTAATAAAATTTTTTTTTTTTGGCTGCATTGGGTCTTTGTTGCTGCACGCGGGTTTTTCTCTAGTTGTGGCGAGTGCAGGCTTCTCATTGCGGTGGCTTCTCTTGTTGCAGAACACGGGCTCTAGGTGCATGGGCTTCAGTAGTTGCGGCACACGAGCTCAGTAGTTGTGGGTCGCGGGCTGTAGAGCGCAGGCTCAGTAGTTGTGGTGCACAGGCTCAGTTGCTCCATGGCATGTGGGATCTTCCCGGACCACGGCTCGAATCCATGTCCCCTGCATTGGCAGGCAGATTCTTAACCACTCTGCCACCAGGGAAACCTTCCATTCCTTTTATTTCCTTTTCTTGCCTTATTGCATTAGCAAGAACTTCCAGATGATGTTGAAAAGGAGTGGTGAGAGGAGACATCCTTGCCTTGTACCTGATCTTAGTGGGAAAATCTTTGAGTTTCTCACCATTAAGTATGGTGTTAGCTGTAGCACATTAGGTGCTGAGGGCTTGAAGTAAAACAGCCAGAGTGTGGGATATTGCTCTATGTGGGATATGGTGCACAAGAAAACTAAATGGGAATTGGCAACTGATTCTTTTTCTGTCCCTGACTCTGCCCAACACGGTGACTTATATAAGACTTGTTTGTTCTCTTGGTTGTTACTGGAAAGGGTCACCTGTATCTCTCAAGTTCATACTGATGTGTAATATAAGGAGTACAGGCTTTGGATCAAGAAGACTTGGGTTTGAATCCTTATTTTGTCACCAAGGTGTGTGCTGTTGGGCTAGTAGTCCCTAAGCTTCAATTTCCCTGTAAATGGACACAGTGAAGGGTGGTCGTAAGAACTAGAGGATGTGCTTGCACATGCTTTGCAAACTGTAGCTGCTCCTGCACCATGCTATTGCAATTATTACTGTTATCAACATTATTAGTAAGAGACCCATTAAAGATGGGTCAGCCGGGCCAAAACTTTTTTCTTTCCTATCAGACTACCTCTCCCTCCTGTATTCTCTGCTTTGCATAATGTTACCATTCATCCAGGCATCTGAGCCACAGACTTGGCAGTTGTCTTCACTTCTTCTTTCCTCTTCACCCAGCCCCCTGGTCATGTTGAACTTGTCTGTTTACCCCTTTACACATGCTGCCTTTTACCCAGAAAGCTTGTTCCTCTCACCCACCTTCCACCTGGACTTGCCTGCTTAGGAGGCCAGATCTGATTGCCCCTGTTAGTCCCTTCTGCCTCTGATATCTCATAGCACCTTGCATGTCTCTCTGTTACAGCATGATTGTATTGTTTTATAATTAACTGTGTGTATATCTCTTTTTACCACCAGCCTCCATGCTTCTATGGGTCAGTAACTATAGCTGATTATATCCCTAGAGACAACACACAGAGTATAGGCTTGATAAAAGTTTTTGAATTATGGGATCTTTTTTTTTTTTAATTTATTTATTTTTGGCTGTGTTGTGTCTTCGTTGCTGCGCGCAGGCTTCCTCTAGTTGCAGTGAGCGGGGGCTACCCTTTGTTGTGGTGAGCGGGCTTCTCATTGCGGTGGCTTCTCTTGTTGTGGAGCATGGGCTCTAGGCGTGCGGCTTCAGTAGTTGTGGCTCGCAGGCTCTAGAGCGCAGGCTCAGTAGTTGCGGCGCATGGGCTTAGTTGCTCCGCGGCATGTGGGATCTTCCCGGACCAGGGCTCGAACCCGTGTCCCCTGCGTTGGCAGGCGGATTCTTAACCATTGCACCACCAGGGAAGCCTGAATTACGGGATCTTGAATCCATTCTTCAAACTTCTCTTCCACTATATATGTTGTCACCCCTGTGAGAATTCAGAATGGCAAGTGCTTCTTCCCAAAATCTTAGGCCCAAGTAGCTACATCTTACTCTGAGGAGAAAACTGGCTGGGTTGCAAGCTAAACATGAAAGTCTGTGGCTTGAGATGGAGCAGCAGATCATAAGGTGAGGGAATTTGAGGAAGCACAGTATATGTGAGGAGGTTCAAGTCTTCATAATGAAATGTTGATGCCATGCGACCTTATTTTGGAGTGGAGAATGGGCGTGTTCAGTGGATGTAAGGACCACTGTGAGCTAAGAAATTGTATATTCAAAGCATTCTGGATCCTCAGCTTTGATGTTGAGCAGCATTTGAAGATTGGCAGTTGTGAAAGGAACAAATGTAGTCCCAACCCACCACCGCCACCACTACCATCACTACTAAAGAGATAGACTGAAATAAATAAGTGGGCAGCTGGTGATCTGGGGCCATGGTGTAAGGTGCTGCTGTGATTCAGAGGTGCTCCCTGTCCTGTGAGCCAGGGTGAATATCATTGTTTGTTTCAGTTCTGTCTTCAGCCTTAACGCAGCTACACTGGCATCATGACTGCTTCATCCAGCCCCACGTTTCCAGGCGTATTGTTCTGTAGGTCATTGTAGGGCTGGCTGGGAGCTTCTTCAGTGGAATTACCTCTGCTGGTTCTTGGCATCTGGTGTAAAGTTGTAGGTCCTGTTGGCCTCTGGATTAATAGGATTAAACCTATGCTTGATGAGAATGGGAGGAGGAGCATTCCTTTAGCTAGTAGATCATGACAACACAGGGGATATTTTAGAGAGGAGGAACATCTTCGCAGGGTCCTGGCTAGATTCCACAGACGTAATAGCATTCTTCCTTCCCGGATTGCCAGGTGCTTAAATTTGGGAGCGTTTGCTGCTTGCTGCAATAGGCCTGAAACAGATACCTGAGTAGTGTTGGGTTCTGATCTCATATCTTCTCTGTTCCATTTTCAGGGAAGATCTCCTGGCTGTATGTTCTTCTAGGATGCAGTTGGAAACAGAATTTCAGAGAAACATGGTGATTCTAGAGGATACAGGAAGGGAGGGAGAGAGACAGTGTAATGTAATCTCTGCTTTCACCTGCAGGCCACTGCTGAAACTCAAGAGAAAGAAAAACTCATCACACATTTGCAGGAGAAGGTTGCATCCTTGGAGAAGAGACTGGAGCAGAACTTATCAGGGGAAGAACATGTGCAGGAACTTCTAAAAGAGGTAACTAGCTCTCTTTGGGCTGGCCAGTGTTGGGAGGGCAGTGGTAACACTGGAGATTTCATAAAATCCTAGAGTTTCAGAGCCAGAGAGTCTTCAAAGAGCTTGGTGAAAAGATCACTCCCTCCAACTTTTGATTGTTCTGCTTATGGTAAAATCAGCATCATGTCGCCTGTGTGTGACGTTTTCCTGAAGGAAAGGGAGCGCTTTGTTCAGAGATGCACGTGAAGGAGTGGCATCCTGATCACCGATAAACCCCACCTAGTGATTTACACCATTCGGGTTGTTGTCTTACTGCCCTGCTTTCCTTCCCTACCCTTTGTACTTTACATTGGCCAAGGAAAGTAGTTACCATCTGCCTTTGGCGTGGGCAAGAATTGCTTTGGGCAGCAAGTGGACTCTCCTTAGCCGAAGGAGGCAGTTGAGCCAACTGGCCTCTAGCCCAGTGGTGTAGGTGAACTTGCTTGTTGTCTGCCCACATTCTGCTCTCTCCTACGTGACACAGGTGACAAAACCCAAGCCTTGGGCCTAGATTAGCCCCTCACTTTCTGTCTTCAGTCAGTTTCAACTGAATGTGTCCATCTCCACTGCCACTGCTGTACTTCAGGTTTCCAGCCACTCTGGCCTAGTCTGTGTTAGAAGTCTCCAGACTAGCCTGCACAACGTCAGTCTCTCCTCCAGCACCCTCTGACACAGTCTTCCACGTCACCGCTAAACTGATCTTTCCAAACAACATTTCTGACTATATCACTCCCTTAAAGAGCTTCCACAATTCCCCTACAGTCTACAGTGAGTATAATGCGGTTTCTAAGGTATAGATTGATTTCTAGGACCAGGCTCCCTAGGTTTGCACTTTACCTCTTCTACTTACTAATTTTTGACTTAGCGCAAGTAACTTAATCTTTTTGTGTTTTCTTCCCCCTCTGTAAAATAGGGTTAAAATTGTATCAAACACATAGAATTGTTATTGGGAAGTGATTAGAATTAGAACATCATGGGGTCTCAATATATTTCAACTACTAATATTATAATCATTATTGTGCCATCATCATTGTTATAAAGTTTAGTGTGCATAGGAGTTTCTTGGCGAGTTTGTTTGAAGTATACATTTCTAGGGAATTCCCTGGCAGTCCAGTGGTTAGGACTTGGCACTTTTACTGCAGTGGCCCAGGTTCAATCCCTGGTCAGGAAACTAAGATCCTGCAAGCCAAAAATTTGGGGGAAAAAAAGAAATACATATATATATATATATATATATATATATATATATATATATATATATATATATGTGTGTGTGTGTGTGTGTGTGTGTGTGTGTGTGTGTGTGTGTCTATGTATATATATATGTATGTATGTATGCGTGTGTGTGTGTGTGTGTGTATATATGTATGTATGTATGCGTGTGTGTGTGTATATGTATATATGTGTGTGTGTGTGTGTGTGTGTGTGTGTGTGTATATATATATATATATATATATATATATATATATGTCTGTCTGTCTGTCTGTCTTGCCCTACCCTCAGAAATTCTGATTTTAGTAGGCCTGGAATGAGGCCTCAAACTTAAAAACCCCTCCACCCACCCAGGTGAGTCTAATGCAAGTGTTTGGATGACTCCGCTTTGAAAAATATGTCCTACAGAATTAAGTTCAAACTTCCTTCTGCAGCATAAAAAGCTTTTCTCATAATCTGGCCCTTTGCCTAACTTTCTAGTCTTGTTTCATGACCTGAACCCATCATCACCTTGACTTTTGGCAAGCTGTAGCTCCCCAGATGCCCCCAGCTGTTTCATACCTCTAGTGTCATCCCTCTGCCTGGGTGCCCCCTCGGGCCCTGGCCACCTGTGAAGAATGAAGCCTACTGGTTTCCTGAGGCAGTGAGGATCTCCTGCTCTGTGCTGCTCCTTTGCGGACAGCATTCCACTCTATTATATACTTTTTTGGTTAGTCTTTGCCCCAGCCTCAAGGTCAAAAAACTGTCAAATATATACTTTATGTATACTTTATGTATACTTTATATGTATACTTTATGATATGTGAATTTTATCTCTCTTAACTGTTCCGGGTTTTTTGGTGCGTACTTGTGTCCCTCGTGCCTTGCACAAATCGTAGTATGGTGTAGATGTCAGTAAATATTTATTCAATGGAGAAATGACTGTTTTCTTTTACTCTTCTTTCAACTTACAGAAAACACTTGCTGAGCAGAATTTGGAGGATACCAGACAGCAGCTCTTGGCAGCCAGAAGCAGCCAGGCCAATGCCATTGACAGCCTGGAGACTCGGGTACTGACCTTACTCCCAGTGGTTCCTGTGTCTGGGTGGTGCCCTGGTTGAATGACGTGGTTGTGGCTGAGAATCCCCTTGGGTCAGAGGTTTTCTTCCGAAGGGACTCTCTTTCGGATCTTACTTGTAGAGAACTGAGGTAGTCGTTTTCTTCATTCTTGCCCATTACCATCATTGTTCCACAGAAAGTTGTTCTCTTCTCTGTTTATTCCCTTTATCCCCATTCCCCTCCCTCCCATAGGAAACCACTCTAATGTGATTAATAGAGGCCCTTTTATTGTTGGATAACCTTAAAACTGGTGGCATTGTTTTGTGTGTCTGTGTGTTGATTTAAGTAAATGATACAGCTGTACATGTGTCTTCTTTGTTACTTTCAACTGCTCCATCTTCTGTCTGTGTCCACTTCGTTGTTCTTACCTACTGTACTTCATAGTTGTCTACTAGATGCTAGATATCCAGATGGCCTTCGTTCTGTCACCACAAATTACACTGCGGTGAACATCCTTTTCCCTTTTGCCTTAAGGAGGATAGCAAGTGCGTATGACTTAATGTGACTCAGTAGGACAGGAATGTTCCCAGAAGGCCTGCACCTGGCTCTGCTCTCCCAGCATGCATGAGAGTTCCTATCGCTGCATCTCTGTCTTTTCTAGCATTGGCATTTCTCAGCCTTCTTGCCAGTTTAATGAGTGTGAAGTGGTAGAAGTGGCAAGGGATCTCTGGGGGGCCTCTTATAAGAACACTAATCCCATTCATGATGGCTCCACCCTCATAACCTAAGTACCTCCCAGACACCTCACATCCTAACACCATCATGTCAGATATTAGGATTTCAATATATGAATTTTGGAGGGACACAAATATTCAGACCATAACAAATGCTTAGCTTATTTTTTAAATCTTTCTTGTTTCTTGATAAATATATATAAAGCTATATTTTTCTCTAAATACAGCTTTGTTTTATTATAATTCAGTTCTGTTTCTGAATATACATTTTTTTATTGTGGTAAAATACACATAACATAAAATTTACTATTTCAACCATTTCTAGGTGTACACTGGCATAAAGTACATTCACGTTGTTATGCAACCATCACCACCATCCATTTCTAGAACTTTTTCATCTTCTCAAACAGAAACTCTGTGCCAATTAAAACAATAACTCCCCATTCTCTCCTCTCCCCAGCCCCTGGCAACCACCATTCTACTTTCTGTTTTTATGAATTTGATGATCTAGGTACCTCATATTAGTGGAATCATATGGTATCTGTCTTTTTGTGTCTGGCTTATTTCACTTGGCATAATATCTTCAAGGTTCATTCACATTATAGCATGTTTCAGAATTTCACTCCTTTTTAAGGCTGAATAAGCCTTTTTAAGACTTTTATTCCATTGTACATATATCACATTTTGTTTATCCATTCATTTGTCCATGGACATTTGGGTTGTTTCCACCTTGTGGTAGTTGTGAATAATGCTACAGCGAACATTAATGTATGAACAAGGTTTTTGTGTGGGCTTATACTTTCATTTCTCTTGGGTATATTCCTAGGATTAGAGTTGCTGGGTCATATAATAACTCTGTGCATAACCTTTTGAGGATCTGAATCTTTCTTGAGTTCTGCCTGCAAACTGGGACTTGCATAGATATTTACTGAACCCAGGAGTTCAAAAAGCTAGGTTTCACCATAAACAAGACAAAAAGACAACCCTCAGAATGGGAGAAAATATTTGCAAATGAAACAACAGACAAAAGATTAATCTCCAAAATATACAAACAGCTCGTGGAGCTCAATATCAAAAAAACAAACAATCCAATTAAAAAATGGGCGGAAGACCTAAATAGACATTTCACCAAGGAAGACATACGGATGGCCAAGAGGCCTATGAAAAGATGCTCAACATCACTAATTATTAGAGAAATGCAAATCAGAACTACAATGAGGTATCACCTCATGCTGGTCAGAGTGGCCATTATCAAAAAATCTAGAAACAGTAAATGCTGGAGAGGGTGTGGAGAAAAGGGAACCCTCCTGCACTGTTGGTGGGAATATAAATTGATACAGCCACTATGGAGAACAGTATGGAGGTTCCTTAAAAAACTAAAAATAGAACTACCATATGACCCAGCAATCCCACTACTAGGCATATACCCTGAGAAAACCGTAATTCAAAAAGAGACTTGTACCACAGTGTTCATTGCAGCACTATTTACAATAGCCAGGACATGGAACCAACCTAAATGTCCATCGACAGATGAATGGATAAGGAAGACGTGGCACATATATACAATGGAGTATTAGCCATAAAAAGAAACGAAATTGAGTTATTTGTAGTGAGGTGGATGGACCTAGAGTCTGTCATACAGAGTGAAGTAAGTCAGAAAGAGAAAAACAAATGCCATATGCTAACGCATATATATGGAATCTAAAAAAAAAAAGGTACTGATGAACCTCGTTGCAGGGCAGGAATAAAGATGTAAACATAGGGAATGGACTTTAGGACATGGGGTGGGAGGGGGAAGATGGGGCAAAGTGAGAGTGGCATCGACAAATATACACTACTGAATATAAAGCAGTTAGCTAGTGGGAAGCAGCAGCCATAGCACAGGGAGATCAGCTTGGTGCTTTGCGGTGACCTAGAGGGATGGGATAGGGAGGATGGAAGGGAGGCTCAAGAGAGAGGGGATATGGGAACATGTGTATGCATATGGCTGATCCACTTTGGTGTACAACAGAAACTAACACAGTATTGTGAAGCAAGTATACTCCAATAAAGACCTATTTAAAAAATAAATAAATAAATAAAAGCTAGGTTTCAGTCGTGGCCCTACCACTAATAAAATTTGTGATCATGAGCAAGTAACATTACTATTCTTCTCTGTGGAAGTACTCACACTGTTCTCATGGGGTTGTTTCAGTTAAAACTTACATATGAACATACATGAGGAACCATGAGACCTAAAAATACTCTTTTTCTCGTATGGTACCTACCTCTCCTTGACAAAGCTGCAACCTTCCATGAGCTTATGTTTTAATAATAAAGTTCCCCCAGGGCAAACCTTATTCAGCAAACAAGAAGACTTTAAAAGAGAAACTGGCAAAGTTAGCTTGAGTCAGATGAAAAGGCCATGTTGAAGAGCCGTGTGTAGCTCAGTGCTAGGCAGTGTGTCATCCTGTCCACCGTGCTGCCTCGTGTCCTAGTGCAGTGCCAAGCGCACAGTCAGACTGGATCAGTAACTGTGGGATGAGGGAAACCCAAGTTTGTATCATGAGCAGTAATCCCACTTCTGGGAATCTGTCCTAATCAAGTGATTCAAACCAGATCAACAATTTTTGCACGAAGATGTCAACTGCTGCATTATTTTATGTGCAAAATGGAAAACAGTAGGCAGAGGTTCAGGAAATTATGAAACATCCTTTTAAGGAAATAATCTAAGGTCTGAAGACTGCATGGAAACAGAAGGAAATTTGAGCAAGGAGGAAAAATACAAAGTTTTACTAGAATTGTATACGAAGTTGAAATAAAAGAAAGAAAGAAAAGTCATAAAAATAGCCTGTAAGAAACTATATTAAAATGATAGTGTTTTATAATGGTAGGCTTATGAGCATCTTTCTTTTTTTGTAAGTAAAAATTTTTCTTTAATGAACCTGTTTTATGATTTAAATAGATTTGATTTTAAAAGCCATTTTGTTGCTACTCAGCTTCTTTTGAACGAAAGGGTGCTTCTCTTTCCCCCCTCAGGTGAAAGAACTAGAGCAGAGCCTGCAGGCATCTGAGGAGAAGCTAAAACAGAGCAGTGACGTTGTGACAGCTCAGGAAGCTCAGATTCAGGAGCTTGTAAGTGGGTATTGTGACTGCTGTGTTCTAGGCCCTTGATGCTTTTTCCCTTTATTCCTTTGTAGGTCCACAAACTCACTCCCAAATTCTGGAATGGTATCTGGACCTGACCTTAGATACAGTTGTGGGCAAATAGGCAGCGCAGGTAGAGGGAGTCGGGACCTGCTAGAGGGTCTGAGTTACCCAGAGAGATAGTGACGGGCTAGACGGCCCAGCCTAGTTCTGGGACTGTTAGAGGTGGTGTCTCCACTGGCGGTCAAACCTCACCTTGCAGCTGGGGCTGTGGAGAACAGCTCCAGGCTCTGGGGAGAAGATGGCAAGGGCTTGGCCGGTAGTCACAGCGCCAGGTCAGGTATTGAGCTTGAAACTAGAGAAATAAAAACGGCATTTGTTGCCTGTTTGCCGTGTCTGCTAAGTACTCTGCATGTATTTTCATTTAGTCCTTGCAACAGACCTAAGAGCCTGTACTGTTATCCTTTTTCTCCAGAGGAAGCAGGCTCAGAAAGGCGACCAGATCACTAGCCCAAGGTCTCCCACCTAGTAAATGGCTGAACCCACATGCTTCCTAGGTCAAAGCCCTTGTTCTTCATCACTGTGTTATGTGCCTCCCCAGGGAAAAGCCTCAGCCATAGAGGGCAGCACTGAGTAGAGTGAAGGAGGGCTGTGTCTTAGGACTGGCTGGTGCCCAGAGCTGTCCCCCAAGCACCAAGACCAATCCCAGATTCCAGCTCCTGAGCAGGCCAGGGGACCTCAGTGGCACCCAGGCTGGAGGTCAGGAAAGAGAGTTGTTTCTATTGGACACTCATCTTTGGGTCACTGAGGGACAGAATAAAGCCCCCGTTGTCACCACGAATAACTGTCCTCTGCTACCCCCTCAGGCCTCAGCAAACAAGGAGAGCAGCTGTGCGCAGCAGCAGGTCCTCGCTCTGGAGCAGCAGTGCACAGAGCAGATCCACAGGCTGGAGGCCCAGCTCTCTGCCCTGGAGAGAGCTCGGGCGGCCGACCATGCGGCCGCGGAGCGGAAGGTGGTGAGTGAGGAAAGGAGAGGGGCCGGGCACGGGAGCACCACGTTCACCTGTGGCTAGGCTGCCAAGTTGTTTGATGGGAAGAAGACCAGCCCTCCTCTGAAGTAGGGAACCACTTTTTGGAACAGTTTTTATCTTTCAACAAAACACCTGCTCATGAGACTGGTTGTTAAAAGGCTGCTTTTTATAAAAACCCTGAACAAATGGGTTTTCTTTTTCCTTGGGCTGCACATGGACTTCCTGGTGCTTCCTGACCAGTCCCATCAGCTGCTTCCCGCTGCCTTTCTAAAATGTATACTGTTCATCCTTAATGGCCTCTCCCTTCCCTGGTTCCCCTCCTTGTTCCATAGGCTTCAGAATCAAGTGCCTTAGTTCTTCTTGTGAGGAGTGTGTCAGGTGACTCTCCCTTCCTGACTCCAATCCCCATTCTCATCTCCCACCCCTCCAGTGGCAACAAAAGGAAGGGGGGCATTTTTAAAGGTTCCATGTCAAAGAGATAGGACTGTGCTCCGGGGAAATATGGTAAAGACCTTTTCTTTTATACATACTTTTCTCAATTTGCAGAGAGAGCTGGAGCAAGAAAATGCAGGCCTTAAAGAAAGTAAGAATGAATGTGAACATTCTTTACAACATCACCAGCTTGAATTAAAGAAGCTGAAGGTATTTATCTAACTGAATCAGTTTCACAAAAGTATCATGTCTTTCATGCGTGTATTTGGAGTGGCCAAGTGAACGTTCTATACTTAGAGAAGGAATGGAACTAGCATTTGTTCAAAGTTCTGCTAGGCGTTTGCAACAAATTGTCACCTCGTTAAGTCCTCTCAGTGATCAAGGACATAGGGAGAGTTGTGCTCATTTCGCACTTAATGTCGTCGAGGTTCTGAGTGTAAGTAATTTGTCCAGGTTCCATAGTTAGAGGTGGTGCTGCTCTGACTTTTCACTCCACCACAGGGGCCCAGCCCTTCCTCTCTGTCCTTGTCAACAGCTGCCTGACAGTAATGCTGTCAAGGCACCACTGTCACTGATTTCCAGTGAGGCCAGTAAAGCAAGGCCTTAAAACATCACGAGGGCGTTATTTGTTTGTTTGTATCAGGGAGCAGGTACAGAAATGAAGAAAAAACAACCTGCTTTATTGTTTCCTGTTCCCTTCTGAGAACTTGGTGCTTTGATCAGATGCTGCCACCTTCATTCCCGGGACATAACTGGATTCAGGGGAAGGAGTCTGCCACTTTCTTATAGGCCTCCAGGCTCCCCTGTCCCCTTTCATAGCAGCCCTTAGATGATGGATCTTTGCAGAACTTGCCCAGCTGTGGTCATGACACAAAGATCTTATGGATCCTTTGGCAGAGATCTTCTCAGAGAACATGCATAGCTGAGGCCTGCACTGAGTCAGCTAACAGTAGTCTCTGCTAAGCTATGTAGGTGCTAGTGCAGTAGTGCCATATCATGGAAAGCATGGACTTTGGAGTCAAATATTTCTTCATGCGTTCCTTCAACAAACATTTGAGTACCTGTAGGCCCCATTGTAGGTGCTGGGATGTGACAATGAGCAAAACAGACAGAATCTTTCCCCCTCCCCCAACCTGTGGAGCTTGTAACTAGAGACAGTAAACATTTTTTTTTTGAATTTTATTTTATTTATTTTTTATACAGCATGTTCTTATTAGTCATCAGTTTTATACACATCAGTGTATACATGTCAATCCCAATCTCCCAATTCATCACACCACCACCCCCACCTTGCCACTTTCCCCCCTTGGTGTCCATACGTTTGTTCTCTACATCTGTGTCTCTACTTCTGCCCTGCAAACTGGTTCATCTGTACCATTTTTCTAGGTTCCACACATATGCGTTAACATACGATATTTGTTTTTCTCTTTCTGACTTACTTCACTCTGTATGACAGTCTCTAGATCCTCCACGTCTCTACAAATGATCCAATTTTGTTCCTTTTTATGGCTGAGTAATATTCCATTGTATATTTACCACATCTTCTTTATCCATTCATCGAGACAGTAAACACTTGATAAATAGTTATAAATGCTATGAAGACAATAAAGCACAGAAAAGGACAGAGAGGAGGGAGGAAAGGGCTCTTTTAAATATGGAGGCGAATACGGGAACCAGGATGGTGGAGTAGAAGGACATGCTCTCACTCCCTCTTGTGAGAACACCAGAATCACAAGTAGCTGCTGAACAGTCATTGACAGGAAGACACTGGAACTCACCAAAAAAGATACCCCACATCCAAAGACAAAGGAGAAGCCACAGTGAGACGGTAGGAGGGGCGCAATCACAATAAAATCAAATCCCATAACTGCTGGGTGGGTGACTCACAGACTGGAGAACACTTATACCACAGAAGTCCACCCACTGGAGTGAAGGTTCTGAGCCCCACGTCAGGCTTCCCAACCTGGGGGTCAGGCAACGAGACCAGGAATTCCTAGAGAATCAGACTTTGAAGCCTAGTGGGATTTGATTGCAGGACTTCGACAGGACTGGGGGAAACAGAGACTCCACTCTTGCAGGGCACACACAAAGTAGTGTGCACATCAGACCCAGGGGAAGGAGCAGTGACCCCAGGGGAGACTGAACCAGGCCTACCTGCTACTGTTGGAGGGTCTCCTGCAGAGGCGGGGGGTGGCTGTGGCTCACCGTGGGGACAAGAACACTGGCAGCAGAAGTTCTGGAAAGTACTCCTTGGCGTGAGCCCTCCCAGAGTCCACCATTAGCCCCACCAAAGAGCCGGGTAGGCTCCAGTGTTGGGTTGCCTCAGGCCAAACAAC
Source organism: Balaenoptera ricei (assembly GCF_028023285.1). Lineage (NCBI taxonomy): Eukaryota > Metazoa > Chordata > Mammalia > Artiodactyla > Balaenopteridae > Balaenoptera > Balaenoptera ricei. The sequence continues at coordinate 112,668,891 of NC_082644.1, read as the reverse complement.
TAACAGGGAGGGAACCCAGCCCCACCCATCAGCAGTCAAGCGGATTAAAGTTTTACTGAGCTCTGCCCACCAGAGCAACAGTCAGCTCTACCCACCACCAGTCCCTCCCATCAGGAAACCTGCAGAAGCCTCTTAGATAGCCTCATCCACCAGAGGGCAGACAGCAGAAACAAGAAGAACTACAGTCCTGCAGCCTGTGGAACAAAAACCACATTCACAGAAAGACAAGATGAAAAGGCAGAGGGCTATGTACCAGATGAAGGAACAAGATAAAACACCAGAAAAACAACTAAATGAAGTGGATAGGCAACCTTCCAGAAAAAGAATTCAGAATAATGCTAGTGAAGATGATCCAGGACCTCAGAAAAACAGTGGAGGCAAAGATCTAGAAGATGCAAGAAATGTTTAACAAAGATCTAGAAGAATTAAAGAACAAACAGAGATAAGCAATACAATAACTGAAATGAAAACTACACTAGAAGGAATCAATAGCAGAATAACTGAGGCAGAAGAACGGATAAGTGGCCTGGAAGACAGAATGGTGGAATTCACTGCTGCAGAACAGACTAAAGAAAAAAGAATGAAAAGAAATGAAGACAGCCTAAGAGACCTCTGGGACAACATTAAACGCAAACACATTCGCATTATAGGGGTCCCAGAAGGAGAAGAGAGAGAGAAGGGACCAGAGAAAATATTTGAAGAGATTATAGTCGAAAACTTCCCTAACATGGGAAAGGAAATAACCACCCAAGTCCAGGAAGTGCAGCGAGTCCGTACAGGGTAAACCCAAGGAGAAACACACTGAGACACACAGTAATCAAATTGGCAAAAATTAAAGACAAAGAAAAATTATTGAAACCAGCAAGGGAAAAACGACAAATAACATACAAGGGAACTCCCATAAGGTTAACAGCTGATTTCTCAGCAGAAACTCTACAAGCCAGAAGGGAGTGACATGATATACTTAAAGTGATGAAAGGGAAGAACCTACAACGGAGATTACCCGGCAAGGATCTCATTCAGATTCGATGGAGAAATCAAAAGCTTTACAGGGCTTCCCTGGTGGCGCAGTGGTTGAGAGTCTGCCTGCCGATGCAGGGGACACGGGTTCGAGCCCTGGTCTGGGAGGATCCCACATGCTGCGGAGCAGTTGGGCCCATGAGCCACAACTACTGAGCCTGTGCGTCTGGAGCTGTTCTCCGCAACGAGAGGCCGCGACAGTGAGAGGCCTGCGCACCGCGATGAAGAGTGGCCCCCGCTTGCTGCAACTGGAGAAAGCCCTCGCACAGAAACGAGGACCCAACACAGCAAAAAATTAATTAATTAATTAATTAATTTTAAAAAGAAAGCTTTACAGACAAGCAAAAGCTAAGAGAATTCAGCACCACCAAACCAGCTCTACAACAAATGCTAAAGGAACTTCTCTAAGTGGGAAACACAAGAGAAGAAAAGGACCTACAAAAACAAACCCAAAACAATTAAGAAAATGGTCATAGGAACATACATATCAATAATTACCTGAAACATGAATGGATTAAATGCTCCAACCAAAAGACACAGGCTTGCTGAATGGATACAAAAACAAGACCCATCTATATGCTGTCTACAGGAGACCCACTTCAGACCTAGGGACACATACAGACTGAAAGTGAGGGGATGGAAAAAGATATTCCATGCAAATGGAAATCAAAAGAAAGCTGGAGTAGCAGTACTCATATCAGATAAAATAGACTTTAAAATAAAGAATGTTACAAGAGACAAGGAAGGACACTACCTAATGATCAAGGGATCAATCCAAGAAGAAGATATAACAATTATAAATATATATGCACCCAACATAGGAGCACCTCAATACATAAGGCAACTGCTAACAGCTATAACAGAGGAAATCGACAGTAACACAATAATAGTGGGGGACTTTAACACCTCACTAACACCAATGGACAGATCATCCAAAATGAAAATAAATAAGGAAACAGAAGCTTTAAATGACACAACAGACCAGATTTAATTGCTATTTATAGGACATTCCATCCTAAAACAGCAGATTACACTTTCTTCTTAAGTGCACACAGAACATTCTCCAGGATAGATCACATCTTGGGTCACAAATCAAGCCTCAGTAAATTTAAGAAAATTAAAATCATATCAAGCATCTTTTCTGACCACAACGCTATGAGATTAAAAATGAATTACAGGGGAAAAAACGTAAAAAACACAAACACATGGAGGCTAAACAATACGTTACTAAATAACCAAGAGATCACTGAAGAAATCAAAGAGGAAATCAAAAAATACCTAGAGACAAATGACAATGAAAACACGACAATCCAAAAGCTATGGGATGCAGCAAAAGCAGTTCTAAGAGGGAAGTTTATAGCTATACAAGCCTACCTCAAGAAACAAGAAAAATCTCAAATAAACAATCTAACCTTACACCTAAAGGAACTAGAGAAAGAAGAACAAACAAAACCCAAAGTTAGCAGAAGGAAAGAAATCATAAAGAACAGAGCAGAAATAAATAGAAACAAAGAAAACAATAGCAAAGATCAATAAAACTAAAAGCTGGTTCTTTGAGAAGATAAACAAAATTGATAAACCATTAGCAAGACTCATCAAGAAAAAGAGGGAGAGGACTCAAATCAATAAAATTAGAAATGAAAAAGGAGAATTTACAACAGGCACTGCAGAAATACAAAGCATCCTAAGAGACTACTACCAGCAACTCTATGCCAATAAAATGGACAACCTGGAAGAAATGGACAAATTCTTAGGAAGGCATAACCTTCCAGGACTGAACCAGGAAGAAACAGAAAATATGAACAGACCAATCACAAGTAATTAAATTGAAACTGTGATTAAAAATCTTCCAACAAACAAAAGTCCAGGACCAGATGGCTTCACAGGTGAATTCTATCAAACATTTAGAGAAGAGCTAACACCCATCCTTCTCAAACTCTTCCAAAAAATTGCAGAGGAAAGAACACTCCCAAACTCATTCTATGAGGCCACCATCACCCTGATACCAGAACCAGAAAAAGATACTACAAAACAAGAAAATTACAGACCAATATCACTGATGAATATACATGCAAAAATCCTCAACAAAATACTAGCAAACAGAATCCAACAACACATTAAAAGGATCATACACCATGATCAAGTGGGATTAATCCCAGGGATGCAAGGATTCTTCAGTATACGCAAATCAATCAATGTGATACACCATATTAACAAATTGAAGAATAAAAACCATATGATCATCACAATAGATGCAGAAAAAGCTTCTGACAAAATTCAACACCCATTTATGATAAAAACTCTCCAGGGAGTGGGCATAGAGGGAACCTACCTCAACATAATAAAGGCCATATATGACAAACCCACAGCAAACATCATTTTCAGTGGTGAAAAACTGAAAGCATTTCCTCTAAGATCAGGAACAAGACAAGGATGTCCACTCTCACCACTATTATTCAACATAGTTTTGGAAGTTCTAGCCACGGCAATCAGAGAAGAAAAAGAAATAAAAGGAATACAAATTGGAAAAGAAGAAGTAAAAGTGTCACTGTTTGCAGATGACATGATACTATACATAGAGAATCCTAAAGATGCCACCAGAAAACTACTAGAGCTAATCAATGAATTTGGTAAAGTTGCAGGATACAAAATTAATGCACAGAAATCTCTTGCATTCCTATACACTAATGATGAAAAATCTGAAAGAGAAATTAAGGAAACACTCCCATTTACCATTGCAACAAAAAGAATAAAATACCTAGGAATAAACCTACCTAGGGAGACAAAAGACCTGTATGCAGAAAACTATAAGACACTGATGAAAGAAATTAAAGATGATACCAACAGATGGAGAGATATACCATGCTCTTGGATTGGAAGAATCAATATTGTGAAAATGACTATACTACCCAAAGCAATCTACATATTCAATGCAATCCCTATCAAATTACCAATGGCATTTTTTACGGAACTAGAACAAAAAATCTTAAAATTTGTATGGAGGCACAAAAGACCCCAAATAGCCAAAGCAATCTTGAGGGAAAAAAATGGAGCTGGAGGAATCAGACTCCCTGACTTCAGACTATACTACAAAGCTACAGTAATCAAGACAATATGGTACTGGCACAAAAACAGAAACATAGATCAATGAACAAGATAGAAAGCCCAGAGGTAAACCCACGCACCTATGGTCAACTAATCTATGACAAAGGAGGCAAGGATATACAATGGAGAAAAGACCATCTCTTCTACAAGTGGTGCTGGGAAAACTGGACAGCTACATGTAAAAGAATGAAATAAGAACACTCCCTAACACCATACAGAAAAATAAACTCCAAATGGATTAGAGACCTAAATGTAAGACCGGACACTATAAAACTCTTAGAGGAAAACATAGGAAGAACACTCTTTGACATAAATCACAGAAAGATCTTTTTTGATCCACCTCCTAGAGTAATGGAAATAAGAACAATAATAAACAAATGGGACCTAATGAAACTTAAAAGCTTTTGCACAGCAAAGGAGACCATAAACAAGACGAAAAGACAACCCTCAGAATGGGAGAAAATATTTGCAAATGAATCAACGGACAAAGGATTAATCTCCAAGATATATAAACAGCTCATGCAGCTCAATTTAAAAAAAAACAAACAACCCAATCCAAAACTGGGCAGAAGACCTAAATAGACATTTCTCCAAAGAAGACATACAGATGGCCAAGAAGCACATGAAAAGCTGCTCAACATCACTAATTATTAGAGAAATGCAAATCAAAACTATAGTGAGGTATTACCTCACACCAGTTAGAATGGGCTTCATCAGAAAATCTACAAACAACAAATGCTGGAGAGGGTGTGGAGAAAAGGGAACCCTCTTGCACTGTTGGTGGGAATGTAAATTGATACAAGCACTGTGGAGAACAGTATGGAGGTTCCTTAAAAAACTAAAAATAGAATTACCATATGATCCAGCAATCCCACTACTGGGCATATACCTAGAGAAAACCACAATTCAAAAAGACACATGCACCCCAATGTTCATTGCAGCAGTATTTACAATAGCCAGGTCATGGAAGCAACCTAAATGCCCATCGACAGACAAATGGATAAAGAAGTTGTGGTACATATATACAATGGAATATTACTCAGCCATAAAAAGAAACGAAATTGGGTCACTTGTTGAGACGTGGATGGATCTAGAGACTGTCATACAGAGTGAAGTAAGTCAGAAAGAGAAAAACAAATATCGTATATTAACGCATGTATGAGGAACCTAGAAAAATGGTACAGATGAACTGGTTTGCAGGGCAGAAATAGAGACACAGATGTAGAGAACAAGCGTATGGACACCAAGGGGGGGAAAGCCGCGGTTGTGGGGGGGTGCTGTGATGAATTGGGTGATTGGGATTGACCTGTATATACTGATGTGTATAAAATTGATGACTAATAAGAACCTGCTGTATAAAAAACGTAAATTAAAAAATTAAATATATATATATATATGGCGGCGAGGGAGGGTGTCACTGAGATTTGAGCAAAAGGTCTGAATAACGAGACGGGGACAGCAATGCGGTTGTTTGGGGAAGGAATATTCCAGACAGAAGAAATAGCAAAGAGAAACACCCTCAGGCAGAAAAAAGATTGGTTTGTTCAGAGAACAGCACAAAGGCCGCTGTAGCTGCCACTCAGTGGGCTGGGGGAGAGCGGTGGATGATAGAAGGTCATTGGGGAAGCAGTTGGAGGTTTTAAGCAGAGGAGTGACGTGAGAAGTTTTGTAGTAAAAGGATTACTCTGGCTGTATGTGGAGACTATTCTGTAAAGGAGGCAAGTACAGAAGCAGGAAGACCTTTTAGGAGGCTCAGATATTACTGTGCGTACTCCATTTAAGGATATAAAAGACAAAATTGAACATTTCAGCAGAGATTTGGAAATTATAATAGAAGACAGTAGTTTGAAAAGGAATCTAATTAGGGTTTCCCTGGTGGCGCAGTGGTTAAGAATCCACCTGCCAATGTAGGGGACACGGGTTCGATCCCTGATCCGGGAAGATCCCACATGCCGAGGAGCAACTAAGCCCATGCACCACAGCTACTGAGGCTGCGCTCTAGAGCCCACAAGCCACAACTACTGAAGCCCATGTGCCACAACTGCTGAGCCCACGTGCCACAACTGCTGAGCCCACGTGCCACAACTGCTGAATCCTGCGTGCCTAGAGCCCATGCTCTGCAACAAGAGAAGCCACCACAATGAGAAGCCCGCACACTGCAACGAAGAGTAGCCCCCGCTTGCCGCAACTAGAGAAAGCCTGCATGCAGCAGCGAAGACCCAATGCAGCCAAAAATAAATAAAATAAATAAATTAAAAAAAAAAAAAGAAAAGGAATCAAATTAGAATTCCAAAACTGAAAAATGCAGTAGCTGAAAGTAAAAATGCAGATTACAAAAGGGCATGAGGAAACTTTTTTGGGGTAATGGATATTTTCACTATTTTTATTTTGGTGATGGTTTCAGCATAATTCATCAGTTGCATACTTTAAATATGTGCAGTTTATTATTCGCCAATTATACTTCAGTAAAGCTGTTTAAAAAACAGTGAATGAGCTTAACAGCAGATTAAAATTAAAGAGAGAAGTAGTGAAATGGAAGAAAGGGCAGAATAAAATGCAGAAAAGAGATGATAATAAGACATACAGGGTACTGTGAGATGTTTTATCATGTGTCAGTAGAAGCCCAGAGGAAATGAAAAAATAAGACAGAAGCAATCATTAAAGAGATAATGGCTGAGAATTTTTCAAAATGATGAAAGCTCTCAAGTCACAGGTACAGGTATAAGAATCCTTATAAATCCAAACAGGATAAATTTTAAAATCCATACCCAGACACAGCATTGTAGTAGCACTAAAGAAAACCAATAAAACACAAAGAATTAGGCACTAACAGACTTGCACTAAAGGAAGTACTAAAGAGCATCTTTCAGGTGAAGGAAAATTCTAGATGGAAGTACGGAAGACGTAGAGGGAAGAATGGAGGGCAGTGATTATTGCAAGTATGTGCACAAGAAGAAACAGAAAATCTGCCCCACAGCATGTGATTCACGGTCCAGTCAGGAGAGAGGAACTACCCCAGTTATTTGAATGAGAATTTGTGTTCTAATGTAAAGTTTTTAATCCAGCACTGAAACAGTTAAAAGATACCACGAAGGTAGCAACTGCAGGACACAGCTTCCAACCCTAGGACTAAGGGAACAAAGTGAAGATGTTGGAATTATTTAGGAATTAAGAAGAGGAGCCCCACAGATTTGAAACTCAGACCTGTGAGGAGGGGGCTCTGTACAGTTGGTGCTGGTGTGTTTGTTGGGGGATAGGGCAGTGAAAGAATTCAGCCGCAAGTGTCGGGAAGACTGCAGAGTAGATGCAGCTGCTGCTTTGGGAAGAAATTGCAGCTGCCAGGGCCAAGCATCATTGCTCACAGAAACTGGAAGCTGACGGAAAGGAGCAAGTCTTTCTCCCTCCTCCTGCCTTCCAGTCTCCCTGGAGCTCCCCCTGTTGGCAGAGATGAGTATGTATATGAATATGGAGCCCGACCGGGAGAAATAGGGTTTGCAGATCACCAGGCACAGCATCACAAAGCAGAATATGAAAGGGTGGGTGTGGGCTGAGGCAATAACTTAAAAACCAGCACACACAGGCTATTTAGAAGTGTGGTTAATTTTCAAACGTTTGAGCGAATTTTCTCAATATCTTGGATTTCTAGTTTAATACCATTATGGTCAGATAATATTCTAAATGATTTCAGTTCTTTGATATTTATTTAGACTTGTTTTATGACTCAGCCTATAGTACAGGTTTGTTTAGACTTGTTTATAGACCCAGCCTATCTTGGTAAATATTTCAGTGCACTTGAAAAGAATATATATTCTGCTAGTAGGGAGAGCATTCTATAAATGCTAATTAGATCAAGTTCGTTAATATATTGTTCAAATCTTCTGTAGGTCTTCTATTTTTTTTTTTTTTTTCTTTTTTGGTATATTTGTTCCATCACTTACTGAGAGGGGTGCTAGATCTTCAGCTATGATCATGGATTTGTCTCTTTCTCCCTTTAGTTCTGTCAGTCTTTGCTTCTGGTATTTTGAAGCACTATTTTTAGGTGCACACTTTTTGTTTGTTTGTTTGTTTGGATCCATAGTTTTCAAAACAGCCCTCTGGGGAAATCATTCCCAGGTGCAGAGGGCTGTGCTCGTGGGTAGCCTGCTGGCTTCTGCAGTGAACCTGAGCTATGCTGGTCAGTCTCAAATCCTGGATCGTGTGTGGCTCTGTGGCAATAGCTGAGACTCTAGAACCACGTAGACTCAGGTCTGGGTGTCACCCTGGCCCCTCACTAGCTGATTCTTGAGGGAATCCAGTTTCCTTTTTTCAAACTGAAGATGATAACCCTTGACCTCAAGAGGATTACCCTGGGGATCAAGCATGACCATGGATGAAAAGTACCAAGTACAGTTCCTGGCATGCTTCCTGCCTTCTCGCTCACAGCCTGCCTCCTGTCCTCTTAAGACATCAGCAGTCATAGCGTCTCTTCTAAACTTCCCCAGAAAAGGCTCCTGTGGAGGCACGACATTCCTGTCACCCGCCCCACCTGGGCTTGCAGGGCCAGGGTTTCATAACTCCACTCAGCCTGAAATCTCTTGCTCCTTCTCCTGTACCAACAGAGCTTCTCCCGATGAAGGGGATTGTCTGGGGTAGTGCAAGGTCCCACTGTCAGCCTCTTGAGTTCCTGCACCAATTTTCCTTGTCTACTAGAGGTGGACTCACGGAAGGTCAATTCTGACAGCTCCCCAGTAGGAGCCAGAATGGCACTGGCCATGAGTCTGACGTCTCCATCCATTAACCCACCTGGACTGGTGTAAGTGGAAAAGGAGATATCGTAGGAGGAGTTGAGTAGTTCACTGAACCAGAAAGACTTGTCCGACTGCAACCTGGGGCCTCAGATCCCTTCTCTGCCTGCGTCATGCTGTCTCTTGCCCTGTCAGTCACCCAACTCATCTTTGCTTTTCTCGATGATGTAGACTGTGTCCTAGAGGTTGGGAGGACATCACCTCAGCAGCTCCAAGCTGGTATCATTCCAACTTAGCAACCCCAGGGGAAAGAGGGCATCTCCCTCTCAGCTTCACCATATAAAAAAGGATTCTGATATAAAAAGGGATTTGATTGGTTCATCTTGGGTGACAGAGCCATCCTTTGGGCAAATCACGTTGGCCAAGGGGATGAGTTACTGTGATTGGCCAGGCCCGAATCACATGCTTATTCTCGTAGCCACAGAATGGGGACATCATTATTGGTAGCCCTACCAGAAGCATGTAGAATTTTGGGGTGGAAGTGGGGAATAGCAGTGATGAGGCTCCTACATCCCCGCCAAAAGGGGTGATTCTGGGTAGACATAAACAGCAGACGTCCCTGACCAGTGTGCAGGCACCTGAGAAGTCATATTATTCATCTGGGCGTTGATCAGCAAGCCCGGCGTCAGCCTCAGGGAAGAGGACTGACGTGTTTGTCAGGAGGCAGTCCCTGTGCTCTGGTGGGGGGACGCAGTGGGGCAGCCCTGCTTGTGGTAGAAAAGACTGGGTGGTAGAGTGTAGCAGCCAAAGGCTTGGCTCAGCTCAGACTCTGGCTTAAAATGTGGCCATGCCACTTACTAGCTCTAGGACCTCAGGCAATTATTTAACCTCTCAGAGCCTCAGTTTTCTCTCCTGTAATATGGATGATTTTGATGAATTTGTGACATTTCCTGTATTAAAATTCAGTAATTGCTTATTATCATTTCTGTAACCAGATTGCTCCAGTCTGCTACTCCATTCACATCAGCCTGAGTCTTCTTGTTCTGTGTTGATTTCATTAGACCACCTCTTTGAGTCTAGGTCCCCTAGCCTTTGGCCTGAGTACTAGCTGGTGTGTTTATGGGACGACCGACCTTCCACTGTGTGCCTGTTCCCAGAGGTTGGTAGGTTGTCCACAGGAATAGTTCTCAGAGGCAAACAGAAGGCAGTGCAGCGAAAGAGTAGCCTGGGAACCTTGGGAAGCAGGAAACACGTTCGTCTGGCCCTGCAAGACGGCCCTCCCTCTGTGGGCGTCATGTGAAGTGTGCAGCTAAAAAAAGGTGAACTGAGGTTCTGGACTCAATCTCCTACCCATTTTCTGGATTGTAGGAAGAATGGAGCCAAAGAGAAATTGTGAGTGTGGCAATGGCTCAAGCCCTGGAGGAGGTGCGGAAGCAAAGGGAAGAGTTCCAGCAACAGGTAGGCCCCCTGTGATGCCTCCACCTCAGTCCCAGGCAGGACCAACCTACCTCCCGGTCTGTCCAGGGCAGAGGGTGGACACAGGTCTCAGGAGTGTCGTCAGCTGCTTGATTGCCCTGACGTCTCTAGGAAGGTGGGAGAAAGATGTTAGAAAGAAACCTTCACCCCATAGGATGGCCTTTTAAAATTTCGATAGTTAATGTGATAAACATCACCTGGGGAAAAGTCCATAACCAGGTACTACTGGGCTCTAATTCTGTGAGGTGGGCCACCACCGGCTGCAGGCCCCAGAGACCACGTACAGTTGAGCTCTCAGCAGCAAGGGTGGGAAAAGCCTTCCTCTGAGGACAGACCCAAGAGTCAGGCCCCAGATCTAGGTAACTGGCTCTAGGTCTTTGTTCGGTCCTTAACAGATCTGTCTGAGTTGCCTCTGAAAAGACCCTATGATAATCACACCTTCAAGAATATGATAATGAGGTCATGTGTATCAAATGCTGGGCACGTCACAGGCCCTCAGGACGTGGAAGTTACGGTTTTGACAGCTTGTAGGAAGGCTGGGCAGAATGGCCATGTCTCTGGTAGGCCCACTGCAGGCCAGAGGGGCAGTGAGGGTGATTGCCCCTGTGCAGGGCCCCTGCCGAGGAGAACTGATCTGTGCATGTTTATAGGAGCGGGAGGTTAGCTTGGGGAATGTTCTAGGCTGTGGCCTTCAGGGAGGGATTCATGGAGGACCCTGGGTAGTGGAAAAGTGGAGACTCCTTTAGGGAAGATGGGATTATTGCTACCAACCTTCTCTCGCGTTGGTTTTTCTCTCCGAGGCTGCTAACCTGATCGCCATAGAAGGTGAGAAGGAGCAGAGTCTGCAGGAAAAAACTGAAGTGATTCTCCAGAAAGAGCAGGAGATTCTCCAGCTGAAGAAAGGTGAGGAGTGTGCCGAGGCTGGGCCTCTTCACCTGTTCTCGCCCGGACCCCTGCCCGGAGGTGGCCCAGTCACGGCGCTCACCCCCCTCTGCCCGGCCTAGGTCACGACTCTGCCCTGCTGCAGATGCGCCGGCTGCAGAGTGAGCTGGAGGCCCTGAGGGGCCTGAGGGCCGAGGAGTCGGAGGCGGCCGCCGCGCGGGAGGACCTGCGGAGGCTGCGGGGCCAGGAGCAGGGCGCCGCGCTCTCGGTCAGCGAGCCTCACGTAAGTCCCGCCTGAGCCGCCGCCTGGGGCTGGTGGAAGCGGCGCTGGGCAGGCACCTCCCTGTGCCTCCGCTTCCTCTTCAGCGGGGCGGGGGGGGGGGGGGGCGCCTCACCGCGAGGGGTTGTGCGTGTTGAGGAGCCCATCTGATGTGACGGCACCTGTCAGCGTTCAGTTGCTGAAGCCCTTCCTTCCCAGCAGGCTTCTTGCATGGAAAGTTAGTTGTCCCCCCAGCAGGCTCTGTGATGGGGTCGCCATAGTTTAAGTCTGGTTCCTGGCCAGCTGCCTGGTGGAGCACATCAGTCGTCACCTTTGGAACGAGTCTGGCCCCCTTCCCTAGGGATCTGTGGCTTCGCTTGACCATGTCCTGTGCTGCCACCACCCTGTAGGTGACCTCGAGGGCCGGGCAGGACCCCACGTACCAGCTTCCAGCTGCAGAGGGGATACCAAATGGTGAGATGGGGACCGCCATGGATCTAGGGCAGCTACAGAAGGAAAAGCAGGACTTGGAGCAGCAACTTCTAGAGAAAAATAAGGTGAGGATGCTCTTTACCTCAGCTATTTATGTCCCTTTCCCTGTCCTTGTGCCTAAAACCATCCAGTCCGTTCTTCAGGAGTCGTGCTGATGCCCCTGGGCCCCTCTTGGGGGAGGTGTTACCTCTTCCACCACAAGGGCTTCTTCCTGGTTCTCCTCTTCTGCTTACCTCCTGCACGGCCCTCTTCCTTCCACACTCACGCAGTCTCCTCCCCGACCCCCCACCGGAGATGGTATCCGGAGTATTAGAGCTGGAACAGTGGCAGGTCTCAGTGTCCCCAGACCCCTCTGCCATCGCCAGCTAGGTCCTATGACCAGTCACCTTACCTCTGCACTTTTTTCTACAGCTGTGAAATGAGAGCGGTGATACCTGCCTTTCAGTGGTTTTGTGGGGGGAAGGTTGGGGGATGAAATGAAACTGTTTGTTAGCTTCCTATAAATTTTCTGGTATTTGATAGAGGCTTAATAAATGTCATGATTCCACCAACCCCGCCTGGCCTCTGCACCTGTAAATGCAGGGTCTCGTTTGAGCCTCGTTTTTAAAATGTACTGTGAAGTTAAATGTGCTGGCTAGTCAGTGCTCTGGCCTGAAATTCCGCCCCCAAATTGTGTGATTGCTCTTTAACAAAGGAGAAAGGTGGTCATTCTTTCTCTCCCCTCACCCCCGCCTGTCTCCCCCTTTCACTCACACACACACACACACACGGGCTCTTAATCTCTTATCATGAAATATAAAATATAGAAGAGTGCACACTGTGTGTCCCTGGGTCCAGCCCTTGGACAGCTTCTCCAAATCACACTCACATCCTTGGCGATCTCCCCCATCCTGTGTGCTGCTGGCACCACATCCATACCTCAAATCCAGACGGCTCCTGTGAACTCTTAGACTCCTGTATCTACCCTATTTCTCTATGTCAGTGTCTGAAAGGCCCCTGAAATTTAAAACATCCAGAACCAGACTTCAGACTGACCACGCTCTCTAGCATCTACTGCCATCTTTCCTCTCTCAGTAAATGGCAAAAACCTTGGAGTCATCCTTGGCCCCTTTGTTTCTTTCACAACCAACATCCAAATCATTAGGGAATCCATTTGGCTCTCCCTTCAAACTGTACGCGGAATGAGCTGCCTCTCATCCCTGCCACTGCTACCACCGGAGACCAGGTGACCATCCTGTCTTCCCTAGAGGATGGTGTTGGGCTTCTAATTGGTTTCCCTGTCACTTGTCTGTTCCGGCCCTCTGATGACTCTCTGTCCCCGTAAAAGCCAAAGTCCTTGCGGTGGCCCACGAAGTCTATGTGGTCTGGCTCCTTACTGCCCCCTTCCCCGCACCCTCTGCTCTCCCCCAGCATTCCCTCTCAGCCACAGTGGCCTTGCCTTTCTGTGAATATCAAGCATCCTCCCGCCTCAGGGCCTTTGCACTTGCTGAGCCTTCTGTCTGGAAGATCCTTCTGCCAATTACCCTCACTTCCTTTATGGTGTCATTTTGTCAGTGAGGCCTTCCTGCTACCCTGCCAGCCCTCACCAACAGAACTCCCGGTCCCCTCACCTTGCTCTTTTTTTCTCAAGGCCTCTTAATACCTTCTGATACACTGTATATTTGCTTATTGACACTGTTCACTCCTGAGGGCAGACATTTTTTCTTTTTTTTTTTTCCCTGCTGTTTCTGCAGCCCCTAGGCTGGTGTAGAGACTCAGTATTCATTGGATAAATTAATGAATGAGTCAAAACCTAGAAAATCAAGTAACATAAACTAGCAAATGTACTTTTGGGGGAATGCCCAGCCTCACGGTCAAGCAGAGAATACAAATTGGAACGAAACATTACCATTTTGTCAGTGGGGTGTTGCAGGCAGTGTGACAGGAGCTGGAGGCGCTTTCCCAGCCCTCTCGTCCCCAGGGGGCCGTGGCCATACCGCTCTTGAGACAACAAAGCTTATTACAGCTTTGTTTGAAAATGGAAGCTCAGGGAGTTCCCTGGCGGTCCAGTGGTTAGGACTTGGCACTTGCTCTGCCATGGCCTCGGGTTCAATCCCTGGTCAGGGAACTCAGATCCCGCAAGCCATGCAGTGTGGCCAAAAAAAAGGCAACTCAGCTACACAAGAAGACATGGGGCATCCCCTAGAGTTACTGTCACATTAAAAGTTGTAATTAGCAAAACTATAAAGCTGTGGAAACTCTGATAAATGAAAACTACTATTCAGAATTCTAGCTGCTCAGTGCAAGAATGGTGGTGTGGACTAGAGGTCCACAGTAGAAACTCATTTGATAAGTTGTGAGATTTCGGAGACATTTTTATTGAAAATGTTTTCCCTGTAATGTCGATTACACATTAAATTTTTTCATTGGGAAAACAGTTCAGCCTTTCTGGTGGTTAATGGAATGTGTAATAAATTATATTTAAGGCCCATAATACTAATTAAGCTCACTAAAAATAAATAAGGAAAATAAAGAAATAAAAGACATAAAACCCATTGTTGGTGGGTTGTGCCGAAAAAACACGATCTTTAATACTGTTCAAAATAAGCGTTAAAAATTATTATGGTATTTCAGGAGATCAATGGTGATGATGAGAATCCTAAATTTTGGCCCAAGTATCCTACTTGGGGATGATGGCACATAAACATCATTCTGAAGGGCAGAATATACTGTGCAGAGGCATTTCTAGCTGTGCCGCCTGTGGAGGCGAGCGCCAGAAGCAGTCCTAAGGCCCCAGGCGGGGAGGGGTGGGACAGCACTGCGCTGGAGAGCAGGGCTGTGCACAGCAGCAGCACGTGAGGGAGAGGCCGAGGCGGCAGGTGTGGCAGCTCAAGCTCCTCAGGAGATGAAGCAGGGGCTTCTGGCAGGTGTATGGGGACCCAAGGGGTTGTCTGTCTGCTCTGTGGTCCTTTGCACTCTAAAGATGCTGAAACGTGCATTTAATGAATGGCCTTTTGTGGGGGTGGGGCTTTGCCTCAGACCATAAAGCAGATGCAGCAGAGGATGCTGGAACTCAAGAAGACTCTGCAGAAGGAACTGGTGAGTGTCCCCCTTGTCCCCACTGCCCATGCCCTCCTGCCTCTGTGCTCCTCCTGCCTGATGACACTCCCCTCCCCCCAGGGGACTGCAAGAGGTCTCTGGGAAGTCAGGCTGGTGGGACAGTGGCCCTGCCACCTTGAACGTCCTTCTGGAAAGTGGCTCTGTGACCCCCAGCACGAGCCCTCTTTCTCTGAGCCTGTGTGTTGTCTGAGAGGTCAGTGAGGTGACGTGTGGCTGTGTGTGAATGGCAGAGGCCAGGCCCAGACGTGGGAGAGCGGCGCCTCTGCCCTGGCTGGGTGCTCACTGCCCCAGGAGACGAGTCCTGACACGGGTAAAGGAAATGCCTGAACTTCCCCCACATACCTCTCTCCCTCCTCTCAGCCAGCACCCTACCTTCTTCAGGTGCTGGTGCTTCCTTCCCAGATGGGGCCCTTTTCGCCCTACTCTGTGCAGGGTGTGGCAGAGAACTGCAGGTGATCACAGCCAGGGCCAAGTGAATCTCCCCTGTGATTTTCAAACCTGTCTTGAAGGGTTCAATGTAATATCTTTCCATCGGTTTTTCAGAAAATCAGACCCGATAATGAGCTTTTTGAAGTCCGGGAGAAGTCTGGGCCTGAAATGCCGAACATGGCCCCTTCTGTCACGAATAACGCTGACCTGACTGATGCCCGCGAGATCAACTTCGAGTACCTCAAACATGTGGTTTTAAAATTCATGTCCTGTCGCGAATCTGAGGTAAAGGGCTTTTGAGTTGCCCTTTGGGTACTGAGTTCCACCCCAGGGCCTGGTTCATTTGTCCGAGCCCAGCCTGGCTTCCCACCAAATCCATTTCTTTCTTTCTGTCCCCCATGCCGCTTTGACCACCAACGTGAGCACTCAGTCCTTTCTCCAGCGGGCACTGACCTGCTGGTTGAGCAGCAAGCAGTGGGCGCCGAGTAGGGAACTGGCTCCTGGGAGGAGATGTGGGTGGGATGCTGAGGCCAGAGTCCAGGGAACTGAATCCGCCCAGCAGTCCTGCCTCCTGCCGAAGAGCGGGTAGCTGCGGTGGTCGTCCTGGTGGTCTCGCCAGTCCCCGAAGTAAAAGGTGGGGGAGGAAAAGAACCAGCAGACCTCAGAATGCCCACCTCCACCCTCTACGTGGTCCTTGCTGACCAAGCCCGGAGCGCACAGGAGGAGCAGGACCAGGAGATGCTGCCATTTAGCCCCCTGACCGCCTGCTAACTGACCGAGGCCCATGGCAGCAAACCTTGCTTTGTTTCAGGCTTTTCATCTTATAAAAGCTGTGTCAGTGTTGCTGAACTTTTCACAAGAGGAGGAGAACATGCTCAAAGAAACCCTGGAGTATAAGGTAGCGTTTCCTGGTCTGCTGTCCACCTTCCAAAAAATGTAGTCAGTCATCCCAACCCTGGCGTATGAGACCAACCCACAGCTGCATCATTAGCTTGGAAGGTGCTTTTGGTTGATGAACTGGACTCGGGTAGTATTTACCAAGGACATGCTTTGTGCCCACAGGTCTCTGCTGTACTTGACTAACAGGGCCTTGTGTTCTTCTCCAGAGCACTTTCATTGGTATCACCTCATCAACAGCCCCAGGTCTGGCCAGCACCCAGACTTTTTTCAAAAATGAAAAATATTCAAAAAGTACCTGCATAAATGCTATAATAGAAAACATTTTAAGGAAACATTACCTAAATTCCACTCCCTTGTTCTTGTCACCTCAGGTTTTTCTCCTGTCTCCCTCCCATCTTTAGGATGGGCCTTTCAGCCCTGCACACTGGTTACCAGAAGCATCGTCTTCACTGCTCTGCTCACAGCCAGAGTCCGGGTGTGTGGAGGGCGGGGGCGGCGGCCCACAGATGGGGAGGGGCTCTTTCAGCTGCTTCGCACCTAGTCCTGATTCTCATCTCAGGAGCCTTTTCTGTTTCAAACCCAGATGTCGTGGTTTGGGTCCAAGCCAGCTCCCAAGGGCAGCATCCGGCCGTCCATCTCCAACCCTCGGATACCGTGGTCCTAGGTGGCACCACCCAAGGATGAACCTCCAAGGGCTGACACTTTTTCTGTGAAAAGAACACTGACACACCAGTCTGGGTGGGTTTTTAATCACTGTAACTGCAGTATTTTGTACAAGCATCTGAACATTGTTTACAAGACTTAAGGCCCACTCCTGCAGACTGATAAGAACCTCAGGAGGTAGCTGATCCTGTTGTTCTGGTCACCAGAGGGTCCTGGCACTACCCACATTTCCATAGTGCTGCTAAAATCCCAGCTCTGGCCAGCACCCATCTGCCCCTGAATGCTCTCTCAAGGTGAGCACTTAAAGCTGAAGCCCTCAGCATGTGTCAGAGAGGAGGCGGCTGATCCATCGTGTGGTGATGACACTGGACGTAGACAGCCCTTCAAAATGGTGCCCAGCAGGCCAGACCCACCTACTTCTGCCACGAAGAGCCAGCTCACTGAGGCCGGCCTTTAAAAACTCCCTTTCCCTTTCAGTATGTTTGGGTTCAGATGAGTTAGAAGCTTTTTAACCCT
The DNA here is from genome assembly GCF_028023285.1 of Balaenoptera ricei. Taxonomy (NCBI): domain Eukaryota; kingdom Metazoa; phylum Chordata; class Mammalia; order Artiodactyla; family Balaenopteridae; genus Balaenoptera; species Balaenoptera ricei. The sequence continues at coordinate 112,651,326 of NC_082644.1, read as the reverse complement.
TCCTCCCAAGGAAACATTATTTCATGTTGTTCCTTAGACCACCGAGAACTTTAGATGTGTCCGTCTTTAAGGTACTCTGGGGCCAGTGTGGATTAATGAATATGCACCTTTCTGACAGTATCTCATTTTACTGAAGAAAACTAGCAAATGTATAAAAAGATCCTTAGTACCAAATACACTCAATTGCCTTTTTAATGAATGTACTTGTCTTGGATAGGTTGCTGGTAAACCATTTTAAACTATTTTTTATAGCTAAAGTTCCTTGCTATTATAAACATGTCTTCTGTATTATAAAATCCATTTAACTGGTGTTCTAAAGGAAAATCAGAGCATCAAGAGGAAATTATTTCTAAGATTGGGAGCCCTGTCCCTTTGTAATGTCACTAGCATTCTTTGGCATCTGCTTCCCTCTGAAGCAGTGGTGGTGTTACATTTGTTTAGCTCTTAATTCTGTGTTGTAACACTGAGCAGAGTCCTTAGACTGCTAAGGACAGTCTGCTGTATTCAAAGGAAGCAGCAGCTGTCCCTCTCCCCAGGCTTGACCAAAACGTTGGAGGGTGGACTGCCTTGGAAGTGGAGCCGTCTCTCCCTGTCACCCTACCCCCGAATATTTAAGATGACACTACATTCATGTAGGGCTGCTAGGCGGCCCCTAGCTGGCTGCACTACTTGATAGCATGCAAATGGCTCTGGAACTGATAAAAACTTGTATTTGTTATCGTTATAAAGAAAAGGGAAAGTGCTTGCCCTGGATAAGGCACACTATCAAATCTAAAAGGAAACCATATATTGAGTTATAGTTTGATGAAAGTTTTATTGGTTAAATAAAAAAACTGAATAACTGGAGCTCCTAAATTTATCATCAGTTATCCAATGATGTAAAGTTATGTTTCTCAACTATGTTTAGGCTTAAAATACATAAAGTATCTCTCACAGGAACACAAGGATTTGCAGTTAACATAAGACAGTTCTGTGGACCTAGAAGTACCAAGCAAGGGCAGCATCACCCTCGTCCCAACTTGGGCTCTCTGCCATCCAAGTGACCCATTCTCCGGTTACCTACCTCCTCCTGTGGCTCCCCCTGCAGATGCCTGACCTGTGTTTAGAATGCTGTTTTCCATTTATCTGGTGGGGACACAAAACAGGAGTCCCTTCTGTTCCATAATTTTGATGAATAGGAGGTAGCTCTTCCAGCTCTTCGAGGAAAGAATCCCTAAGATTGGGTAGTTCAGGGCTTGCTAGAGGCGACTACCACACAGCCGTGGGAGCCCCGCCCGACTCCCCCGTGGCTTCTCCAGCCCTTGAGCTGGTCTCACCCACCACCCACGTCCGCCGGCAATTTTAGGCGTCGTTGTGGGGCCCCTCACTAAGTCTGTACTTGCACAGGGAGGATTCATTCTGATCAGGCTTTCCTCCTGCATGTTGAATTTCCTTCAGCTTTAAGAGGAAGAGTGGAGTAAATGTTCTAAGTGATTTGATGCACTTTTACTTGTATAAAACGTTCTGTGATAGAGACAGTATATATAGTCCTTTATATAAGCATTGGATCTTGATCTCACCCTCCATGTTGTACATAGGGAGATTGTATTATCTAAAACTGCTGTAGAAAATTCACTTGTGGTGCAATACACTTTTTGATTAAAGCTCTTCAATCCAGAGGCAGTGGATTTACTTGATATAGTGTGTATTTCTTTAACTTGTTAAATTTAGTACATTGTGTCTCACATTTAAAACTCCAAGGCCAAGTTCAAGGCCTGTAGAACACTAGTCTTTCAGGAAGCACCTCCCCAGATTAGGTTTGGGTGAATAAACATTATATGTAATTTAATGAAGCCAGCAGCCCAGTCCCACCTCCCAGGAAGGGTGGGGTTCTGCAGAGGAGTTGGGAGGATTGTCACTTTGGTCAACCTCCGTCTCCAAGGCCCACATGACTGGGAAGAGCTTCAGGGACATGAATGGGGTCCCTACCTTTAACAGAATGCAAACTGCAGTTACATGTGCTAAAAAGGAAAGAAAAGCATCTCTGCTCTTCAGAGAGGCCCATTGTTAGTGGTTACAGGGAACAAAATGTTCCTTTTATATCTGTAGGCTGATTGCTACCTGTTTCTGGCTCTTAATCCTTTAAAGAAAACAACATCACGGTGTTCCTGCCGAACAGCCGAACCCAGCGTCAGGAGGTGGTGACTGGGCCCATCTGAGCCCGCTCCCAAAAGACTCCAAGTGCAGTCACACAAACTGAAGACTTTTAAAGCTTAGGTCAATTATTGAATGTTTGGCACTTTATTAAATAAGCTCCAAAACTACACACAAATCAAAGGAGTAAAAACAATAAATAGTTATTCAGCAAAACATCTCTCTGTAGCAGCCAGCAGCACTGCAGCCCAGGCCTGAGGTGCTGCTGTGGCAGGAGGGCTGGAATGCCACGCCTGCTCCCATGGCTCGGCGGGGACACACGTCTACCCCCTCCATGCCCAGTTTCCAGAACAGGCGACCTCTCATTCATTACCATCCATTACCCATTTCTTTTATATACACGAAACACACTGCAGAGTATGTACTAATAAGCCAAGAGCTTTATTGATGCAGCAGGCACTTTACAATGAACCCAAGAGAGCCCGCCTTCTTTGGGAGGTCAGGATGTCTGTACAAACCCTTGGGGGTTTTCCACTTCAACAAAAACCAAGCTCTCCCTTTTTTGCCACACCCCTTGAATCTGCACCTGCCCAAGTCATCCCTCCCCGCTTTTACAGGCAGTGCACACAGGTACACCTGACCAATGCGGGCCAGCCACTGTGGCAGACAGTCACAATGTCAGTTCTGCATTACTTGTGGACAAAGGCATAGACTATCAGATCCTGCAAAGGATTTAGGAAACAGTAAGACGATTTCTCCCTCCACCTTGAAAATAAAATACACTTTAGCGGATGCGTGTCCTGAAATAGTTTACTTGGGAGTTCCGAGGAAGATGGTCCATTGTCAATCCCTTCTTCAACAGCCTGTGCATCCAAAATTCTTCTCAAGGTAACATGAGTCTTTTTTTTTTTTTTTAAACAGTCTTTCTTGCTGTAAGAACTCTTATAATGGAGCCTAGTCCTCCTACTGCTAATGCCTGTAGGGGTAGGAAAAGAAAAGGTGTCAGTTGAGACTTGGTTGGACAAGGGGAGCCTAGCTTGCCAGGGGAGATGGGACCATGTGCTCCTGACCGTGTCATAGACCTTCTGAAAAAGGATTCCCGCGAGAGCACAGTTAAGAGGTGCCAACAGGGTCCACATTTGAGGGATGGAGCCCTGTCCTGGAACAAAGGGTTCCCAAGAGCTACTAGCTCTTGAGGCAGGAGAACTGGGCTTGAGAACATTGTTACCAAGCACATACAGAGACCCCCAGTTTCCCTTTGACAAGCCCATCATGTCCCAGCCTACAGGCACAGCCGTAGGCACTTAAACAAACACTAGCCCATTAGAGCTGAAATGTCAACGGCGCTGAGCACTCAGTTGCCTTAAAGGGACCAGAGAGCCTGGCCTCCATACCACTCAGTTCCCCTGAGCCCCACCCACTAAGCCTAGGAGCTCACCTTCTAGGTCGGCAGAGCACACCCACCGACAGGACCAAAGGCCACAGCCCAGCCCCAGGCTGCCCAAGTGACGGATCCCTCAGTAAGGGCCACTCCCTTAAAACTCAACAGAGCCTTTCAGGAAGGACACAGGCTTGATGAAAGGCCCTGCTCTTATACTGACCCAAACAAAGGACAGGCTTTTCATGCTTCAGGTGGACGAAGGCCCTATTAAAGACACTGCCAAGGTATCTGCCACTGCCCCCTCGGGCCTGGTGAGGCTGAGGCTGGAGCAGGAAGCCCTCAGAGCTAACGGGAGGGCTCAGCCTGCATCTAAGACCCACAACCACCACCTCCACCGGCCCAAAGAAAGTATTACAAAGTCCCAGCCACCAGCAAGCCTGCCTCTACCTTACCACGCCAAGTCACCTGCCCCATGCCTGCCCGGCACAAACCAGCAGCTAAAGCAACGGCGATTACCAGAGATGGCAGATCCCTACTAGGTGCTTCCTTGGGAGAGGTTAAGTGCTCAGATGTCCCAGGTTGCTTGAGGCGTGGCCCCTTATTCTCACATGCCTATCAGACTGTCCTTTGTTTGTTTGGGATAGCCTGGCCTGCTGATTTGAACCCTGGGGTTGGGGTGACTCAGTGGGCTGCCTGACGTTCACATACCTTTTCATGCCACTGGAGTAACACTGCGCTGCTATTTTCTGTGGGCTTCTCAAACCCTTTATAAATGTACTTCATTAGCAAGTCAATGCCATTTCTGTCCAGTGACTGCACAGCCTGCTCAATTTCGCTGCTCTTAAAATTTGTAAGCACTTTCAGCACCACGCCCTGGGCCCGTTCCTACAGAGGAAAGAGAAAGGGAGTGAGGCCTAGAGCCATGGCCCAGGCATATCCACATCCCGCACTGCAGGCTCAGAAACACCAAACCAAGTAGTCAGAACTCATTAGAAACACTGCCCAATTTCTAATTCATTTGGAATGCTTAAGTGAAATTCTTTTATTGATTTAAGTTTCAAAGTATCCCAAAGTATTCAAAGCCAGTAATTTATTCCACTTATTTTGGGGGAAATAAGCGGTTTCCTGGGGAGAAGCATCCCTATTTCTGATGACACCAGCAAGGCCTTAAAACTCTACAGGATCATAACTGTGGAGATAAAAAAAAAACAGGTCTACTTGGCTGCACCTTCTGTCTGCGTTCACCCTCAATGGAACAAAGGGGCCACTTTCCTCCATGTCTGACAGGTGCAGCCATTTATATCAAGATGCCATCAAAAAAAAAAAAAAAAAAAAGTGCCATCACAAGACAGCAAAACCCTAGCTCCAAAGAGACCCCTTTCCCTGGACCAAATTTTAGACAGTCTCAGTGATGAGTTTTTAGACAACGTAACGGATACAGTCTGCACAACTGTATGGTCTCACCTAGTTTTTAACGAGGCAGGAAATCATAAAAGCACTGAAAATCCTTATGCAAATAAAGCCTATTCAATAGCTTATAAAAGCATAACCACTGCTAAGTCCCACATGACAAGCTAATTTATAACTTTGCTCATCAGGAAGGGCTGGGCTGACTTCTCACCCCATGAGGCCTCGGGGAGGAGTGAACGTTTCTTTGGGGAGCGTTTACTATGAACACTGACAGCTTTGGGTGTTAGGAGCGCCAGGAGGCTTCCGTGGAAACACTGCCCGGTGCCAACTCACTTCCTTGGTAGATACTCACCGATGCAGAGATGAAATAGATGCTGTCCAGAGTCCCAGGGAGCTCGCACTGGACAATCACAGCCCTGGTCCCAACACCCACCCAGCAGAGCTGCAGTTCAACCCCCTTTACCTTCACAGCTTGATTCTTGGTGTTGACGGGAGAGTTCCGCAAGGCTGCATGAAACGCCCGAAGCATGTCCCCTGTGCATCAGCACCAGTTAAGGATGGCTAGGCTCTAGCATGTTCATGCTTTTATTAACGAACTCATTGCAAAAAGAGCTCAAGAGAGTAGAGTCAAATGGCATCTCATCCACATCCACCCGCCTCCCACTGTGGCCTCCCGGCGGGCACAGCCAGTTCAGAGGGTAGCCTGTAGCTCTCCTGAGCCACACGGAGGGTGGGTGGGGCATCTCTGCCAACCCTGCAAACCCCTCCTTCTGCCGGCCCCCGAAACCTTCCCCTTCAAAGCAAGTTTGGATACGGACTCGCTCCCTCCCGGGAAGGTAGTAGCAAAGCAACTGCCCGCGCAGGGTAACTGGCAGCAAAATCTGACTGAGCTGGTTTGCACTTACTTCGCACCATATCTGCCCTACTGGACCCTCATGACCACCGAGTAAGGTTATCATTTTCATCTTCTCATTCTCAAAAGGGAAGAACAAAGGCACAAATGGAGGTCTCCTAACTCTTAATCCAATGTTTTCTATCAGTTAAACTATTAAAGAAATTAAGATGTGCTAAAACTTTTATCTTCCAAGACCTACCCAAGTCAGTGAGGTCCCAACTGGGGGAAATTTAACAATCTAAAAGAACCTTTTGCCAACAAAATGAATCAATCCTCCCCTCCTTGCTCCCCAAACCTTAGTTGGAGTCCTGACACAATCTTTGCTGAGCTCTGAATAGCCAGTGCTCAAAAGAAAATTACAATCTGGGTTAGGTCCCCAAAGGTGACACCTATTTTAAACTGAATTACATCAGTTGACTTTCATTTCCTCATCTGAAACATTGGCTTCAGCCAAAAAGCTTCAAAAATAGAACCAGAAATGGCTTCCGCCCAATCGGGTCTCTACTCCTGTTCATGCAGCGATACCCACGTGTGAACAGCCAGAACCTCCCAAGCAAAGCCGAGTTCCCGGTCTTCCCTAGTGTGGCCTCCATCTTGACTGAGCTGGGCCCACCCACCCAGGGAGCCACCCCTGTGGAGCTCCCTAGCACCCTGCTGGGCTCTGACCCACCTTCCAATTTGAGAGGCAGCCCACTCTCCCACACCGCTGTGTCTGTCAGCTTTGGAATTCCTTTTTCCCAGCCTGGTTAGGGCCAGTCTGATATCAGCCACTGATAGCTTCTACCTCAGAACTCTTTTCGAATTTGACATGCCAGAGCAATAAGCAGAGTCCCAGAGTCTTCAGAGGAAACGAAGGCGGGAGCTCTTCACTAACCAGCATGGTTGGGAAACAAAATATTTCAGAAGATGAATGGGTAAGGGTAGGATAACTAGTCCACAGGGGCAAAAAGAGTCACTGCTTTAGAGTTAATCTCTCTGCAGCACCCCTCTACCAAGCATTCGCTATAGGTGTTGATAGGCAGGGGGCCTTCAGCAGCTGGGGAGAACTGAGGAGTAGGGAGGGGCATACCATTTATCAAGCTGGCCTCTGTCTCAGCTGGTTTTAGGCCCTTCCAGAGAACAGGCTGTGGAGGCCAAGGAACCGTGACCAGCCCCTGGTCTCCTCTAGATCAGGGTTTCTCAACCACAGCACTACTGACATTTTAGTCCAGATGACTGACGTGGGGTCTGTCCTGTGCATGCATGCTACCATATTTAGCAGCATCTCTGGCCTCTATGCACTAGATTCCAGTAGCACTCCCTCCCACCCCCCAAGTTGTGACAAAGTATCTCCAAACATCGACAAATTTCCTCAGGGGGAGGAGACTGCAAAATCATTCAAAACTACTGCTCTGGACAGATCCCCCTCCAGAGAACCACAAGGTGCCTCAGCAAGGAAGAAAAGGAGCCAATTCTTTAAAATCCCTACAAGGTCTCAGATCCTGTGCCCAGGTGTTTTCACATGTCATCTCATTACTGCTAACAGTTCTTTGTGACAAGAATCATTATTCTGATTTTAAAGGCAATGAATCTGAGGCTCAGAGAAGGAAAATGACGTGTTCAAGGTCACAAAGCTAAGCTGTCCAGCTGGCCTTCAAACCCAAGGATGCCTGACTCCAAAGCCAAGCTCTTTCTACAATCCCCTGCTGCCACTCCACCCACAGGCCCAAGGTGCATGTCCAGGACACGTACTGTGTGTCCGGCGCTGTGCTAAAGCCTTCTGGGATGCTGTCCAGTGATGCTCTCATGGAACCTATAAGCCCAGCTTGGTTCTCCTCCTTTTAACACAGGAGGATACTGAGGTTCAGAGAGTGTAAGTGACCTATTCAAAGTCACACAGCTATAGAAGACTGAGTTGGGTCTGTGTGGATGCACAGCCCACGCTCTATTTCATGTGTGTGATCTCCCACCATGACTCGCTTCCCTATACAGTACTAGGACAGGCCCACTCCCTACATCCCCTCACTCCAATCAACCAACCCCTATCCCTACTCCCCTCGCCTCTGTCCTAAGACTCCTAGAAGCCCTTTCTATAGTTTAATAATCTAACATAAATCCAAGACATGGCACATGGTAGGGACTCAGCAAATATTAGCTCCTTCCTCCTTCCTTCCTGGGCCCCACATTTGCCAGGATTTCAGTTCTCATTTGCTAACCTCCCTTTCCCCAATCCCAAGAGGTACACTCTCCATGGTAACAAGGTTTCTGACACTGCCATTAGTGGAGAAACTACCATCCCCTGATGTGCTAAGCCTAGGTCTCCAAGCAGCCTCAAGGAACCTATCATGTGAGGAGCGTACCAAGAGATGACCTTCAACAAGTCTCTGCAGCGCCAAGACCAAGACAGCAGATAACTGGACCTTGCCCTCCCCTTCTGTGGATGGTCTGGGCCACAGGCCTGACGCTGGAGTCCTTTTAGCAATGCCTGCCCATGAGCCAGGTTCTGCACCAGACTGCAGAATCAACCTTCCCTCATGGAGGCCCTTCTCATGGCCCCATTTCACCAATGGGGTAAGCAGGGTGATCCTGATGGGGCAGGAAATACAAGTTTGAATCACCACCTTTGAAAACACATTTCTGTTCAAACAAAGAAAGTCTGGAGGTTTTTGTTTCAAAGGCACATTGGAGGAACACTGCAGGACTCCTCCCAAAGGCAGTCTATGGGCTCGACTTCCCAAACTGAGTCAACTGATTAAACACCCAGAACCTGATTTATATACAGTACAGCATGAGCCTCCAACCCTGCCCTGGCCAGTGCGGGGGAGGGGTAGGCACTTCCTGTAACACCATTTGAATAAAGAAAAATCCTTCCTGTGAGAATAAGTCAGTTTCCTGTGCTCAAACGGCTAAGGTACCAAGCAGGCTGTGACAGCCAACTCTATTTTTAATCTTGTTTTCTAAATGCTTGTTTTCTGTGACCACAGAACAGTCATTTCCAGTCGTGGGGCTCTACTTTTACATCTCACTTTATGCTGCCTGGTTTTTCTTAGCTCTAAACGACTAGTTTTTTCCACTGCTTCCTGCACAAGAAGCCTATGGCGGGGGGCGGGGGGGGGTGTCAAAACTCACTTGTTGAACGTGGCTGAGACCATCGAGGTCCAAAGCCCAATGAATGGTCATAAGAAACTAAGAATAGGTGAGGAAGACTGGCATTAAGCCGCAGGGTCAGAATGATTCTGGGGTGGGAGGTGCGATCTCAAACCTCAGGGCTGGACTAAGGTTGCAGTCTTGGCTCCCCCCGTGGGGCCTTTCTTCTCCGCAGCCATCCACCCACCTATTTTCAGGTGGTGCTGCAATCCGGCCCGAGAGGACTGTGCCTGGGAGCCGCCCTGGCCGCTCAATTACTCAGCGGTGGCTCACCTCGGCGCCTCCCGCCGATCATGCCCGAGTATGGCCCCGTTTCCCGCATAGGAGGGATGGAGTGATCGGGCGCCCAAGGAAGGGCCAGCCTGAGGGGGTGGGGAGGCAATGGGGAAGAAAGGGGAGAAGTCTCGTGCAAGAGTGAGGGGCCTACGAGCCGGAGGCCCCCCCGGCACGCTCTTGGGGCCGCCGAGCAGGCCGGTCCACCAGGATCCGGGGGCCGCGCTGCTGAGGGAGGCTCCGAGGGCTCGGGCCGGGGACAAGGAGAGTGGGGAGGCCGGGTCAGAGGGAAGTGGGGATGTGTGGCCCGAGGAAAGCCAGATCGGAAGGGAGTCGGGAGACTGACCTGAGGGGTCCGGGGCTGAGATGAGTGGGGAGGTCGGCCTGAATGGCCGGAGCCGGGGATGAGGGAAGTGGGAAGGCCGGGCCAAAGGGGAGTCCGGGCAGCCGCGCGGGAGAAGGATATTGCCGCAGGAGCCCGTCCACCTCGTTAGGATCCGGGCCTGGCTCGGCCGCCGCCGCCGCCGCCTCCTCCTGTTCGTCCACGAATTTGTTCTCGTCAAATTCGTCGATGTCCACCCGACGGAAGCGCGAGGACAGCGTGTTCCGGGCCATGGCGGGGGCTCGGCGCCCGCTCAGGCAGCTACGCTCCGGGGAAGACCTCCACTCCACTCCGCTCGGAACCGGCTCCGGCTCGGGGGCGGGAAGCTTCCGTCCGGCACCTCCTCCACCTCCTCCGCGCGCAGCCGCCGCCGCCCGCCCACTTCCGGCCCACGCCGGAACCGGAAGTACCGGTGGGTGGGTGGGAGGGAGGGAGGGGCGGGGCGCATCGGGAAGCGCCGGGAAGGAGGCCCGTGGAGCTCCGGGGGAACGCCTGTCTTCATAGAGGTAAAGTCTTCCCGTCTGAGGAGCCTGCGCCCAATGCCGCGCGGGCCCAGCACGTGGACGCCATAGCTGCGCACTTCGGCTTCGATCCTGCACCCGAGGAGCCCCTGGCCCTGGAAGGGGCCGGAGCGGGCACACTCGCCGACTCCGGGTGTCATCTCTGCCCAGACTGAGGGGGCACGGGGCCCCCAGGAGAAGGCGCCCGGCTCGGCCTGTTGAGTGCCGGGCAGGCTTCTTAGAGAAGAAACCTTCGAGCTGAGGCCTGAGGGATGAGTAGTAGTTCTTATGCCCCGGGGAATGACGTGGAGTGGGAGAACCTAAGTTTCGGATTTTAGGAGCTTTGGACGCCACCACACTGAGCTCAGAGGAGGTTGCGTCTGCCTTATTGTTGTAGTGACCGTATTGTTAATGGGCTGGGAGACTTTAAAGACGTTTAAAGTGTATCCAGGGTGCTGACAAGACAATGAAGACATTTGGGTTTGAGAGGGCGGCGGCCCCGCGTGTGTAGCAGTCACCTTGACCGGGTGTGTAGGGGGCGGGGATAGGGGGATGACCCTGTGGCCACCATCCTGGCAGGAAGGGCGAGGTCCTTGGGGGGCTGAGATATCTTGCCTGGCTAGAGAGGAATATCCTGGTAGGAAGCGAACCCCCAGAGTCTGAGATGGGGAGAGATAGGGCAGAGCCAAGGACAACATTGTAGTGCCAAGATTAGGTGCCTGGGCTGTTGCTTGAGGGGTTCTGTCAGTGAGACTTAGCCTGAGACTACATTGGGTCTTTGTTTTCATATAATAGTTTTCCTTTTAGTAAAGACCGGTAGAAGTTAATGAGACTCGTTTTCATTGCTTCGAATACTTCCCATTGAACTGTGTCTACAGATCAAAAAAATATTGTCAGACTAGGATGCTACCTAATCTTGGGTGCTAAAGATAGACTCCTACAGTGGGAAACAGGTGCTAAATAAAAGTATCAGGGGTCCTGGAAGACCTGCCTATCAGCTCCATATCTTGGAAGAAATCTGTGTGACCTAGGGAGGCCACAAGACAACAGAAATTCATATCCCCAGAACATCCTGATCAGAAGGAATTTTAAACCAAAATGCCCATTTTACAAGTAAGGAAATAGCCCCCAAATAAACTGGTGAATGAAATAGTGTCAGTGTTTATGACCGTGGATCTCCATTCCAGTCAAGGGAGCAGAATTAAAAATTCACACTATGTCAGGGATGACTGGGTTCTGAGGAGAAAAAAAAAACAACATGCAGTTTCTGAGAGTACCTCAGATAAAGTGGTCAAGAGAAGTGTCCCCAAGGAGGTGACGCTGATCAAGGACCTGCAGGAAGTGAAGGAGGGAGCCAAGCAAAGGCTCAAAGACAGGGCAGGCTTGGTGTACTCTAGAAACAGCAAGGCCATACTGGAGCAGAAGAGTGAGAAGAAATGAGATGGAAGGGAGGTGGGGGGGAGGGGCGGATGCTGTAGAACTTTGTAGGCTGAGGAAAGGATGTGGTCTTAACTCAGGACAGCCCTGGAAATTCTGGGCAGAGCAGTGACATGATCTGACTTGAAAAGTGTCCCTCAAATGTGTATTGAGAACACATGGGAGCCTGAGCCAAAGTAGGTGATTTAAGAAGTGACATCAGTGGTCCAGGTGACAGGCCATGGCAGCTCAGTCCAGGCAGGTGCCAGTAACCTGGGAAGAGGTTGGGTATTTTGAAGAAAGAGGCTGCAGAATTTGGGAGTGGGTTGGATGTGGCATGTAAGAGAAACAGGGTAGTCATAGGTGACTTCAAGTTCAGAAAAGATGTACACAATCATTATCTTTAATAGAACTATAAGCATTTGGAAAATATGACCGTCAAGTCCCTGTGCACCATTCAACTTCCATTTAAGACTAATCCATGCCAAGAATGTCCTCTGCTCTCTCTTCCCCACCTCCCTCCACTTCCTGGAAGCATGCCTCCCTGTGATCTTGGGCAAAGCTCATTATTTCAGTTCATCCAACAAGCATCCATATGCTGGGCCTGGAGATGAGAAAAACCAAACAAGGTGTCAGCCATGGTTCTGACCCCTGGGGAACTTCCAGGCTGGCTGTGGAGATAGACACATAAATTTCATTTTAATTCAGTATGTTTGGGTCTAAAGAGAGGATTGCCCAGAAAGCTTCGCACACAAGGGGGGGTCTGTGTCCCAATTTAGTCCAAGGCTACGATCCATTAACGGAAACCCATAAGGGGATGGGAGAAGGCTTCCTGGAGGAGACACCTGACAGCAGCAAGGGGCCAACCTGGCTTTAACTAGAGCTCTAACATGTGGGTGTGCGTTTGTTAAGGGCAATGGAGTGACACTAGAGCACAGATTCATGCTTGCTGGTTGGGGCAACAATGCAACTGTCCAGTCAGAAAGCCTGAGCACTTTCTCTTGTGAAATCCCCCCTTTAACTTTCAGGCCACCTCAAGTGTTCATTAAACTGGGAATATTGATGGTGATGATATTTTGAGCACTTGTTATGCATCAGGTGTTTTGTTTTGTTGGCCGTGCCCCACGGCATGTGGGATCTTAGTTCCCCGACCAGGGATGGAACCTGTGCCCCGTGCATTGGAACTTCAGACTCTTAACCACTGGACCGCCAGGGAAGTCCTGCATCAGGTCTTGTGCTAAGAGTTTTACATGTTATATTCCTGATCCTTATAAATACCTCATATCACAGGTGAGAAAACTAAGACTCAGGGAGGGGAAGGGATTTGCAGAGAGTCAGCTAGCACCAGGCAACAGGATAAGAATTTGAAACCGGGTCAGGTTCACTAAGAAAAGGCCATGAATGCTCTTTCCCCTAACGCATGCTGTCTCCACTAGAATTTTTATGCAGTTGGATTATAGTTGTCTGATCCCGCCCTTCCCCGCCCACCTTGCACTTTAAATTCCTCCAAGGCAGAGGCCATGTTAATTCATCTTTGAAAACCCTCAACCTTCATGCCCGGTACCCCCGGAACACCGGCGCCCAGCTCGGAGTAGCACAGAGTGGGCGACCTGCAAAGGTTTACCGAATGAATGAATGAACGAATAAATGAATGGATGAATCCGAGTCCTTACTAGTCCAGTAAATTGCCGCCACCCCAGGCCTCGATTTCCCCACAGCGCTGCTCTGGGCAATACACCGAACCCAAGCATTCTCCAGCGCGCGGGAAGAAGACGCGGGCACTGCTGGGCGGGTCTCTGGCTCCTCGGGGCGGGGCTCGGCACGCCGGACCACAGCTTTCCTCGCGCGGGGGTGGGGCGACAGGGGCGGAGCCAGGGCTCCCCCGCTAGCGTTATTGACCACGCCCGCCGCCACCCGGTTGTAGTTGTGGAGGTCAGCCCCGCCCCTTCCTCTTTCCCTCCGAGAAGGCGGCGGAGGCTCACTATACAGTCATGGTGAGTGTAGGGAAATCGGGCGCCATCCGCGCGCTGTGGGGCTCAGGGGCTGGGGTGGGGGGCGCGTGGCGAATCCTGAGAGCCCATCTACCAGCCCGGCCTGTGGGAGGCCCTGCGGAATGGCCTAGCGCCGCCCCAGCCGGCCTCTTGCTTTCTCCCCACGCAGGCCTAGACCAGGAGAGGTGCGCGCGCGCTGCCGGGGCCTCCGTCTTTCACTCTGCGGAATGGGGATAGTGGCCCAGCCTCGCAGCAGGCCTGGGCGAGGGCGCGCCTGCTGCGGTCTGGGTTGCCCTGCCCAAGGCACTGTAGTGCTGGGCCTCCAGCGCGCTCCTGGCCCGGGGCGAGGCGCGCGCCCTCCAGGGGCTGATTACGACGCAGGTGGAGGGAACGATGGCCGGTGGAAGGCTCGGTAAGTGGCCGAGGGGGAGACCGCCCCGCCGGGTGTTTGACCCAGACCCTTTATTTCGCTCAGGCCAAGATTAAGGCTCGAGACCTTCGCGGCAAGAAGAAGGAGGAGCTGCTGAAACAGCTGGAGGACCTGAAAGTGGAGCTGTCCCAGCTACGCGTGGCTAAAGTAACAGGCGGCGCGGCTTCCAAACTCTCCAAGATGTAAGTGACGGGAGGCCAGACTACGGCCCTCTGGGCGTGGGGGATACATATGCGTCAGGAACATTTGTGGATTTTCGAAGTTGGCTTAAGGAGGTGTCCGTTTAAGTGCCCATTCCATGCATCCGTGGGTCGGAATGTCGTGCCCTTCCTAGCCAGCCTCTCTAGGCTCCCCTTGCTCACGCCCAGGTGTGTGGTTACCTGCTGCCTTTACCTGCCTTTGATCTGTGGTCCTTTTGCCTGGAGTAACCTCCTTCAGCTTCTCTGGCTGGAGAAAGCTGGGTGTCCCTGAAGACTCATTTTAATGGTACCTTCGAATGTCTCATTGATCCCTTTCTCCTACCTCCCACCAGCACTTGGATTTTTTTCCTCATCCTCCCTCACTTGGTTGAGGGATCCCTTGCACCCCTTACTTGAGTTGTAGTGTAACTTACTGATGTACGTGGGTGGAGCAAGAATCAAGATTTGTGAAAGGAACATGGATTTGGAGTTAGTCAACCTGGGCATAAATTCCGCTTCTGCCACATCCTACTTGGTGGGTAGATTGGCCCACCACCCAGGTTTTTCTTTCCTCTTTTATAAAATGGGCACCCAATAATTTTCCTGTGGTGGTGCATGCTGAATCCTCAAGACCGTGTTTACCAGTCATTTACTAAGCAGCTCTCATATTCAACATGACTGCAAATTCACTTATCCCCAGCCTGTTCCTGTCTTCAGCCTTGTCCCCTCCCCATTGGCCCTTCCTGGGACTCCCTAAGCTTAACTTGGTTGCCCAGCTTGTGGCATGATTCCCTCCAGTCAGCTCATTCAGATCGGCAGATCGGCATTGGTTAGGTCATCTTCATAGCCCTCAGGATATATGGCCTGGGATGGAAGATCTTTCCTGATCTGCCCTTCACCTGTCCTCATTAAGCCTTCTCAGTGAATACTTCACAACTCTTCGAAAGCACTGGATGTGCCAGCCGTTCCATGTCCCCACTCCTGGGATACTCATCTATTGTCTCTCTTCCCTCCAGTACACCTTCCTCCTGGACTGGGTTAGGTACCTCCTGGGTGAATGTGGGTGAGCTGATGGGGAATGCCCCTGCCCTATGACATCTGGGTCAGGCCCTGAAATAGATAGCTTGGGGAGTGCTGTGTGTCTTCCCCATCTTTATTGATGTCTCTGTTTTGTAGCCGAGTTGTTCGCAAATCCATCGCCCGTGTACTCACCGTCATTAACCAGACTCAGAAAGAGAACCTCAGGAAATTCTATAAGGTTAGTGGCTAAGGGAGGGTGGTGCTTGGCTAGAAGGGCAGTATGGTGAGCTTCTCCTGCTGGGGTGCTTGGGACTGGGCTTTCTAGAGACTTCTCAGCTTGTGGATGTGTTCGCCTTCTTACTAGCATATGGCATGCAGACTGCATTTCCTTGGGGCTGCAGTTGTCAAGAAATCAAAGATGTGGGAGTCTGGCTGGAGATGGGTTTTGAATAAAACCTCACCAGCTGAGTTTGGGCAGTCTTGTTTAAATGTTTTAATGGTCTTGCTAGCACTGTCATTCACTGCCAAGCATCTGGTATCCTCATTTTTCAAATGAGGACCTCAGTGCTTAGAGAGGTTAAGTTGCCCAGCGCCACCTACAGTAAATGGATTGGGCCTAGGTTCCAAACCATGTCTTGGTAAGGGTGGATTGAGTGCTTCCTGGAGATTTTCCACAGGTGCCTGCCCCTCACTCAGCCTAGAATTTTTACAGTCATTTTCTGGTCTTGTGCCTAAAACTAGTGTTGTCAGGGTTCAAGCTGTGAAATGGAACCAGTAGGAGAGTCTATATACTGTGTATGCACACATTTGGTTTATTACAAGGAAATGGCTTGTTTGATGGTGGGGGGCACACTTGTCGGGAAGAGAGGATCCGTGAGCAAGCTGGAGCTCAAGGTTTGGTTGAAGCTGCTGCCCTCAGGTGGATTTCTTGGGGAAAGCCACAGCCCTGCCTTTAAGGCCTTTCAACTGATTGGATCAGGCCCACCCAGATTACTCTGGATAATCTCTTAATTAAAGCTGACTGATTAGGGACTTTGATAGCATCTGCAAGATGGCTTCATATCAATACCCAAATTAGTGTTTGAATGGCTGGAGGGTTTGACACATCAAAAAAGTCATCACAGTGTGCCAGGGCTAGCTGCCCAGAGAAACCGGCATGTGGGGGGAAGGTTGCTGCCATCCCTGGACGTGTGTGCATTTGTGTGGGGGAACGTATTTCTGAGAATTGGGTCTGGAGCTTTCATCAGGCTCTGAGGGGACCATGTAGAGTTGTGGCCTGGAAAAATTGCCTTCATGACCATCCAGTGAGTACACTCCCCCAAACAGCCAGGCGGGACTCCTGGAGATAGAGGTAAGGTCTCTGTATGAGAGACGTTGATGTTCGATACAGTAACCTCTGGCCATGCGTGCCTATTAAGCGCTTATGTGGCCACAGTGACTGAAGGATGTAAACAGTGTGTGTGGCTAGTGGCCACTTTCTTGGACAGCAGAGCTCGAAGGTGCTTGGTAAATTGGAAACAGATGAAGCCCTGACCTGTACCAACTGTTACGAGGGATGTGGGTGGACAGACATTCATGCTTCCAGGTCCACCCCCCCACCCCACCCCCCCACCTCAGAGCTTGCCCTCATCTCCTGCTTAGCTTTTTCCCTGCAGTTCTCTGCACTGAGGCTGTTCATGACCTGAACCCCGCTTAGCTCACATACGCCTGCCATGTGCCTACCCCTCCAGGCTGTTGGCAGCTCCCAGCCTGAGCTGTCACTCTTCAGGGCTTTTGTGCCCACTCTGGTTTCTCTTTCAGTTGACGTGCCTGTTGCTTTCAAGGCTGTTGTCAGTCATTTAGGTGAAACCTTCCTTAATCTCTTTCCTCCTCCACACTGATGCACCACGTGTTTTCTGTTTTCCGCTGCGCTGGGAGCTCCTTGAGCAGGGAGCAGGTCTCATTTGTAGCTAAGCCAGCACCCAGCACAGGGCCTCAAACTGAAGAGGCCCCAGGGGACCTTTGCAGAACAAAGGGGACCATGAGAGCTGCCTTAGCCTAGACTGGCTCACTGAGGAGGAAGTGGGGTGGGAACGAGTGGGAGCAGAGATGGAGAGACAATGCCCTGATAAAGGTCTGAGAGCAGGAGCCAAGTCAGGAAGGGGGGCTTTGCCCCTCATAGCAGGATGGTCTTGGCCAAGCCAGATCTTCCCTCTGAGATGCATGTGTTCGGTGGGAATGTCACCACAGGTACCTGGCAGGTCCTTCAGATAAATCGAGCACCAGCTTAAGCTGCACATCTCACCCTCCCATACACACACACATAATTTAAGCCAAGATAACAGGAAATGCCCCCAGGACTTGGTGGGTACCAAACATCCCTTGCTGGGTTGGGGTGTGATGTTGATTCCACATCTGGGAATCTGGTGGAAAGAGCACCAAGTAGGGAGTGGGTTGACTTGGGTGTGCCCCCCAAGTTCCACTACATCTTCGCTGAGATTTGGGCAAAATTACTTCTTAGCCCAGCAAATCAATATACTTAAAGAAAATGAGGACAGTCCTTCCCAACCGTGAACTTGGGGGAATTAAAGAGCTAGGAAGCAAAGTATGGCCTGGCAACACTTCAGTCTCCAGTCCCCTCCTGGG
The DNA here is from genome assembly GCF_028023285.1 of Balaenoptera ricei. Classification (NCBI taxonomy): domain Eukaryota; kingdom Metazoa; phylum Chordata; class Mammalia; order Artiodactyla; family Balaenopteridae; genus Balaenoptera; species Balaenoptera ricei. Next base: position 112,633,565 of record NC_082644.1, on the reverse strand, counting down.
CTGGGTGTCATACAGCTCCTCACACTCGCATCTCCCCAGGCACGTCCCAGCATCTCAGTTCCGACTCTGTGGCTTCCTCAGCTACCACAGTAGCTCCCAAACCCTGGTCCTCATGTTCCCCCTGCTCCCCCTCACCCAGGGCAAGAAGTACAAGCCCCTGGATCTGCGGCCCAAGAAAACGCGTGCCATGCGCCGCCGGCTCAACAAACACGAAGAGAACCTGAAGACCAAGAAGCAGCAGCGGAAGGAGCGGCTGTACCCGCTCCGGAAGTACGCGGTCAAGGCCTGAGCATCCAGGTGTCAATAAAACAAACAAACTGGCTGGTGTTGCTTTGTGTTTATAGGGGTTTCGACTAAGTGCTGGAGAGGTGGGCTGGTGTGGCCCTGGTTATGGTTACCGGGTGTCCGATGGATCCCAGCAGGCTGGCCTGCTGCTGTTGGCGGCCCTGGTGGGGGGCCATGGCAGCCCTGGCCACAGGGGCCTATTGGGCACTCTCTTATGGTTACTTTGGTCCTGTGCCCCCTGGGCAGGGAGAAGCAGGGGTTGAAGGTCTTGAGAGCCATAGGTAGTGATGTTCTGTTTGAGCAGCTCTGGGTGATTTGCAGTGAACTTGGCATTTTGCCTAAGCAGCAGCTCCAGACACTAAGAGTTTCCCATCTGGGGTAAAGACACAGGCGTGGGCCACATCCAGGACTCCCTGCCAAAAGCATGGTATGGGGCTCTGGGGGTGCGGGCCTCCCCTAGCAGGCCTTCCCCTGCACCCTTGTTTGTTATAGCCACAGACCTTACTTTCAGGGTCTCAATGCACTTTCCTGTATTGCAGTCCCAGACTTTGAGCTGGAAATCAAAACAAGCTGGAGGGCAGGGAAGTCTCATAGGCAAGTCTGGTGTCTTTGACAAAATCACCTTGGGGTGAGTCTTAGCCAACATGTTAACTTCTTGATCTGGGTTTTGTTGTCTGTGAAGTGTGTTTAACAAGGGCTACGTAATATCTGATGCAGAAATTCAGTGCAATACTTTCCTTTCCCCCGAAGCTGAGTCATAGAAATGTCAGTGCCACTAACATTTGGGCCAGTGCAGACCTTAGTGCCAGGCATTTGGTAAGGAAGTGGTTGGCACCTGTGTCCTGCCCTTGGTAGCCTCCTATTTAGGGCAGATAGGGATGTGGACATTTCTGGACATGGGGTGCTGAGGGCTCCGGTAGGGAGGATGTGGGGTAGGAGTTCGCAGGAAGGAAGGCCTGATGGGGTGGGGTTACCATGTAGGAGTAGCCAGTGCTGGCCAGCTGCAGCCCATCAGGGGAGAAAGCTCTGCTCTTCACCCAGGTGATGTGGCCCTTGAGCTGGACAAGCAGGCTTCCGGTTGAGGGCTTCCAGGTGTGGATAGTCTTATCCCAGGAGCCGGACGCCTGGACAGAAGACAGCTCTAAGCATAGAGGTTTGGGGCCTGCATACTCTGCCCTCAAAATGGCCTGTGACCCTCAAAAAGAGTTGTAGTCAGCAAGGGGCCGCCCTGGAACCCAGGCAGCCCAGCCCACCAATAGGCCGGATGCTGAGTAGCACAGTCAGCTGACGTTGCCACTGTGGCCCTCCAGCTCCTGGTGGAAGATCACTGGGGTCCCTGCCCGAACGTCCCACATGCGGATGGTGGAATCCCAAGAGCCAGTGGCCTGCAGATAGCTGCCATGAGCACGGCGCCTCCCGGTTCCCCGACTGGCTAGGCTCACAGAATGCAGGCACCATCTCACCAAGCCCTGCTGAATCCCCATCTTACAGAGGAGGGGACAGGCTCAGAAGAGCTAAGTCACTGTCAAGGTGTAGAATTCTAACCACTGTTAGGCCACTGAGGTGGGGCCCCGGGCAGAGGTGTGGCTCACCGAGCAGTCTGAGCTGGGTGTGAAGTCACTGCTTGGGACAGAGTCTCCGTGTCCCACCAAGTGGCGCAGCACCTGGCCTGACTGGAGGAAAGAGCCCAGAGGCTGCGTGCCAGGTTCTCTGCCTCAGGTGGGTCAGACCCAGGCCCTCCTTGTGGGGCTGCCTGGGTAGTGTGATGCAGCATAGGGGTTACGGGAGGCTTCCCGGGCCTTGGCAGGAGAGGAGGGCAGTACAGGCAGGGGAAACCTCGTGGTGGAGGTCTGGAGGCACGAGGGTGGGGGGAGGGGACCTGGGGAGGTAGCTGCAGCCAGATGCAAGGGGATGGGATGCCAGGTGTGGGAAAGATGGAACAACCTTTCCCAGTTGGAAGGTGTGTCCGCTGTGGTTGGTGTGCATCCCTGGATCCCAGGCCTCACTGGCTGCCCCTCCACCTACCTGCACCTCCCAGAGCATCACCTCTTGTCCCAGCCGCCTGATGCCAGTTGCTTTGCGTCAGGGCTGAAGCTGATGGTCTCCACACTCCGCTGGTGACCTGCAGGCACCGGCCAGGCGGCGAGGCAGGGGCGAGGTGGCACAGGACACAGCAGGGTCCGAAAGGGAACCCAGGCCTGGCTGCTTGGCTCCCAGTCCCACCCAGCCCACTCACCCTGTAGGACCTGCAGACACTTGGCTTCTGCTACATCCCACAGGCGGATGGTGCAGTCACAGGAGGTGCTGGCAAAGAGGCAGCCATGGGGGGAGGAGCGGCAGAACCTCACGGGGCCTGGGTGGGCGGCCGTGGTCAAGGAACGGGGCACTGCGCTCCACCTCTGGCCCTTGCAGTCTAACCCCTGCTAGTTTCTTCAGTCTCGTTGCCTACCGCCCCTCTCCTCACTTCCTTATAACCCTCACCCTCCAGCCACCTGGAAAATTCCTGGGCTTCCATGCCTTGGTCTGAAATGCCCAACTCAGTTTGCCTATTTGGAAGATCAATACCCAATTCAAATGCAAGCACGTCCCAGAAACGCCTTGATAGCTCAGCGTAGGTTCATTACCCTCTTTGAGCTCCCCAGCCCCTGGACTTTCCCTATTACAACATGAATCAGTCTGCCCTATAATTACCAGATTTGTTTTTTCTTGTCTTCTTAATAATTATAAGTTATGTCTATTGAGTTCTTACTGGGTGCCAGGCACTTTGCTTGCATTATCTCATCCTATAGGGTAGCAACTATTACCCCATTCTGAAGAGGAAATAAGAGGTGCAGAGAAGGTGACATGACTTGAGTGCAATCACAGTCAAAAAAGTGGGTAAACATAGATGAACCTTAAGGACACTATGCTAAGTGAAATCAGTCACCAAAAGAAATAGTGTATGATTCCACTTATACCAGGTATTGTACTTAGTCAAATTGGAGACAGAAGGCAGGACAGTGGTTGTCGGGCTGGGAAAAGGGAGGAATGGGGAGTTTAATGCGTATAGAGTTTCAGTTTTGCAAGATATGAAGAGAGTTCTGGAAGCTAGGTGCACAACAATGTGAATGTACTTTACTGAACTGTACACTTTAAAATGGTTAATAGGGTATTATGTAGATTTTTAAAGATTTTTTTTTTTTAGAAATTCATGTTCTTTTATTTATTTATTTATTTATTTATGACTGTGTTGAGTCTTCGTTTCTGTGCGAGGGCTTTCTATAGTTGCGGCAAGCGGGGGCCACTCTTCATCGCGGTGCGCGGGCCTCTCACTATCGCGGCCTCTCTTGTTGCGGAGCACAGGCTCCAGACGCGCAGGCTCAGTAATTGTGGCTCACGGGCCCAGTTGCTCCGCGGCATGTGGGATCTTCCCAGACCAGGGCTCGAACCCGTGTCCCCTGCATTGGCAGGCAGATTCCCAACCACTGCGCCACCAGGGAAGCCCAAGATTTTTTTTTTTTAAGTGGTAGGATTTGAGTCCAGGTCTGTCAGAGTCAGAGGCTCAGGACCCCAGGGACCAGGTCCTGTCTCCTTGCCCTCCTGCCCCTGCCCTGCCCTGCCCGGGCTGTCTTGCATGGATGCTCAGCTCAGATGTCAGAGGTCATTGTGGTAGGTACTGTAGAACGCCACAACAGGGCCATGGGCCTCAGTCTCCCCGTCTGGGGTGAAGAGCCCCACCTGTGTCTCCACAGCAACCGCCCACTCTGGGTGTCCCATCCATATACACAGCCGTCCTCGGCGGCTGTGAGCAGCTTCTGGCCATTGGGAGAGAAGGCAGAAGAGTTGACCTGCAAGGAGAGCACAAAAGTCCTATCCTGGGGCAAGAAACACCTTTTTGCTCATCCCTAACCCCAGACTCCTGGGCCAGCCGTAAATACTGCCCCAGGAGCCTGGGGTTGGAGCTTGGACTTCAAGCCTCTCTCAACAACTAGAACTCAGGAACCACCCTGCAGGAGAGCCAAGGGCTTGGAGCCCTCTCTGCTGTCCTGTAAGACCAGAGCCTGGGGCTTCCCTGGTGGCGCAGTGGTTAAGAATCCACCTGCCAATGCAGGGCACACGGGTTCAAGCCCTGGTCTGGGAAGATCCCACATGCTGCAAAGCAACTAAGACAGTGTGCCACAACTACTGAGCCTGCACTCTAGAGCCTGCGAGCCATAACTACTGAGCCCGTGTGCCACAGCTACTGAAGCCTGCGTGCCTAGAGCCCGTGCTCCACAACAAGAGAAGCTGCTGCAATGAGAAGCCCCCACATCGCAACAAAGAGTAGCACCCGCTGACGCAACTAAAGAAAACCCGTGGGCAACAACGAAGACCCAACACAGCCAAAAATTAAAAAAAAAAAAAAAAAAAACCAGAACCTGAAGCTCAGAGCGAGTCCTCATTGAAGCCAGAGGCTGGAGCCTTCTCGAAGCCAAGAGCCCATTCTAGAGCTGAAGCCCAGAACTAGTGCAAAATCTACTCTAAGCCCTGAGTTCCCTCTTAAGCCAGAATCCAAAGAGCACCGGAATCAGCCGGGAGTTTGAGCCCCCTCTGGAACCAGTGCTTAGAATTCTAGAGCCCATTCTGCAACTGGAGCCCAGAGAACACTCGGGCTCTCACTACACAGAACCAGGAACCACTCTAAAGCCAAGAAGCCTAAGATCTGGGCAGAGATCTACAGGGCCTCACCTCCCCGCGGTGCCGGCCGAAGAATTTCACTCTCTCCACGGCCAGCGTCCCTGGGTCCCTGCTGTTCATGGGCCCGCGGCCGCCCGCCCCGGCGGGCTCCCTCCTAGGCGGGCGCTGGTCGGGCCTGCCGGCCTTACTTAGGACAAAGTGGAGGGGAAGGGGGAAACTGTGTATAAGCGGTCTCCATGGCAATCGGGACGGGGCGCGCAGCAGCTGTGGGGTCTCTGGGGAACCATGAGAGGAGAGAGCCTTGGGAGAGACTGTTGTCAGCCCGGGGGAGGTGGGGCAGCAGCAGGCTGGACCGCGGATGGCTCCAAGAAGGAACTTCCCTGCCAGTCGACGGCTGCCAGTCGGACCTTGGGCATCTCTGGCCGCGGGGCGGAATGTGGCGCACGGTGGCCGCTAGAGGGCACGCCAGCCCCACACAACCGCGCCTGCCTCTGCAGCTGCACCGAACCGGTGCACAGTTTGAGACGATCAGGTTTCCCCATCTGCACAAAGGGGAGGCTCAACCCTGCCCCCCCAGGGTTCCAGGCATGACACAAGGTAGGTGCCCATGAGGGCCCAGCCGGGATCCAAGACCCCTTTCCTCCAGGAGTGGCCAGTACTGAGGCTGAAGATCTCCCATGGAGAGGGCTGGAAACGATATTCATATCAGCCCTCCAGGATGTGGAGAGCCAGAGGCAGTATGCAAAGCACAGGACATTAAAAAGTGGGGTCACTGTTAACATTCCTGGCAGCACAAAGTGTGCCATTGGAGGACATGGAGGGAGGCCCCAGGAGCTGTCAAGAGCCTTGTTGGATAGTTCAGCTGAAACCCAGAAAGAACAGGACTTGGTTTCAATGTCCATTTTTCAGATGAGGAAACTGAGGCTCCAGGAGGTGGGGGGACTTGCTCAAGGTCACTCAGCCAATAGGAAAGGAATTGGGACCTCATCCCATGTCTGTCTGACCCTGAGGCCTATATTAGGACCACCTGCCGTGAATTCCAGGGGCCTCATAGCAGATGAAGCCTGGGAAACAGGCCCTGAGGTGGCAGATTTGGCCCAGTCATCCAGCACCTCCATGGCAGAGCTGGGGCCAGAACCCAGTCCCCTCCCCACAGTTGGACAGGAGCAGGACTGAGGTACCCCACTCCCCAACTTGCCAGTGGATTCCAGGCTCCCTGGGGATGGGGCTGGGACAGCTGGGCTTTGTGAGCTTCAAACTGAGGTCTTCCCAGTGGTGATTCACACCCCTCCTCCCAGACCTCTTTGCCAGAAATGCTTCTCACGGAGATCTGCCATTCTCCTGCTCTATTTTAGGTCCTAGACAGGCGGGCGAGGGGGCGACAATGGTGGCTTTGAGGCTGCCCCACCCTCATTCTAACTCCCAAAGGGCCCAGGTCACTGAATTGGCTCCCCAGGGACCCATCTGGGCCTATATGGCCACCCATCCCCCCAGCTCCAGACATGAGTCCTGAACAGGGCTCCCCCATAGCTGGCTCCCCAGGCCCTCTCCCCCTTCTGTCTGCTTAGGCGCCCTGCAGCCCACGCCCCAGCCACCTAGCTGCTCCTGCTTTACCTGAAGTGCCCAGAACCGCCTTCCCCAGCCCAGCCCATCACTCCCAGAGTCCCCTGGATAGACCTTGTCCACCAGGCCCAGCGACCACTCAGCCCATAGCAGTGTAGCTGGGGTTAAAATGTTTCTGCTTGACCCAGGAGTCTATGGTTGGAATCACCCACCATGAATTCCAGAGCCCTCAGAGACCAAAGCATCATGTCCACCTCTCCTGCTTCATTCTGCCCCTGTCCCCTGCCCCATCTTACTCCCTGAACTTATCCACGTGGGCTCTTTCTTCTATCCCTCCATCTTCACTCCCACCCTGGGCCCGTGCACACGGTGTTTCCCACCCTCTTGGCCTAACACTTACCTTGGGATCTAGCTCTAGTATCACTTCCCCTGGACTGGACTTCCCTTGCCCAGCTCCCAGACTAAGTCAGAGCTCCCTTCCCAAAGATAGGGTGTTAAAGCCACAGTTCTGGGTTAAACCCAGGTTCTGCCAACTACTAGCTCTGCAACCTTGGGCAAGCTAACTGATCATTCAGTGCCTTGGTTTCCTAATCTCTAAAATGGGAGTGCTGACAGTGGTTGCCTTGTCAAGAGTTGGTGAGATGGTGCCTGTTAAGGGTACCTGGTGTGCAGTAAGTGCTCAGAGAATGGTGGGGTGGGGGGGTGACATCCATCTTCGTCACTTTAGCTTAAAATACTTGAAGCTAAAGCTTCGGATGCCCTTTGTCAGGCTCCGAATGCCCTAAGCCATCACCCAAGGGGCCCACAGCCCAGGTACACCTCATGATGTAGAGAGGACCTTGTAATCAGGAGCTGTCTGGCTTCATGCCCAGCAGGGGCTGAAGGTATGGCCAACCCTGGGTTTGGGCAGGGGCTGAACCTGCAGGATGTGGTCCGTGGCAGCAAGGGGAAGGAGTGAGGATGGGTGGGTCACAGTTATGGTGGCAGCAGAAGTATTTCACTGGCTCAGGCTCTGCCTGTGGGATCGAGTCACTCAGGTTCTAGCCACTCCAAGAGAGGTTTTGGGGGATATTTTCCACCCTTGACTATCTGTTCATTCTCAGGGAGCCTGCCATATTCTCTCTTCCCTCAGCCCAGATTGCCTGGGGAGGGGGCTCTGTGCTGAACTTTCCCACTCACTCCATCCCCTGAAGGTAACCCACGGTCCTGGGACCAGCTTCGCCTCTCTTCATTTCCTCAAAGTATCTGCCTTCCCAGGCTCCTTGGTTCCCTCTGAAACTGCTATAGGTACACAGCCATTTTAAAGAGAAAACTAGAGATTCAGAAAGGAAAATGACTTGCTCAAGGTCACACAGTTCAAGAGTAGTAGAGCTGAGATTTAAACCCATGTCCGATAACCCCTAAGCCCCCAGCTCATTCCTTGCACCAGACACTCTTTCAATAAAGCTTGGGGAGGTTGGGGTATGAGCCTCTGCCCCACCCCCAACACACAGCTCTCACCCCTGTGAATGTGATCTCACTACCCTGCAGGACAGCCTATCCCATCAGGCTGTTGGAAAGTCCTGAGTGAGTCAGAATCTACCTTACGCTCATACAGTAGAAGATGGGCCCAGGCTGCGTCTGCAGTTCCACTCCCAGGGACACATCCAGCCCTGTTTGTAGTTCCAGAAGGCTGGAAACAACCTGAATAGTCAAAGACTGTAGAAATAAATGGTTGTACCGTCAAACAATGAAAGCTACAAAAGTCAGGGAAATGAACAAACTACAGCTCTGCATATCAAAATGCAAACATCTGACAAAATGCTCAGCAAAAGGGACTTCCCGGCGGTCCAGTGGTTAAGACTCCAAGCTTACACTGTGGGGGGCACATGTTCCATCCCTGGTCGGGGAACTAAGATCCCACATTCCACATGCCATGAAGCGCAACCGGAAAAAAAATGCTCAGCAAAAAAGCAACATGGCAGAAGACACTTTAAGTATGATCCCCCTCATATAAAAATCAAGATGTGCCAAAGGCAACCTTCCGTTTCTCAGGTATACATCCATATATACTGAAACTATAAAGAAAAGCAAGAATGAGTAATTCCTAAACCTCCAGAGGGGTTAACTGTGGGGAGAGGCAGGAAGGGGATTCAGGGGGCCTTGAAGAGTACTTGCTCCTGGTGATATTTGCGCTTGAAGCTGGACAGTGGGCACCCAGGTGTTTGTTGGATTATTCTTTAATAACTGGCCTGCCTGTTTGGCCCCTGCCCACCTCTCCTGCCCTCTTCTGGCTTCCTCACCTTCTCCCCCATTCTTTGTCCCCATCACCCCCCAGGCCTGAGCAGTTTGGTGGATTACGTGGTGCCAGGGCTAGGATGCGGTTTCCAACAGTGCCCCAGGAAGCAGAGAAAAATTTTGTAGCAAGAGAGCAGAGAGGAGAGAGAGGTGGAGGGTCAGATGCCCTGCTTCCTGTCAGCTTTCCAGCTCCCAGCTCCAGTCCCCGAGGCTGCCGTCCTAAAACACACCTGTTTCCTTAGAGTCAATTCCTTGCTTTGCTGAGTAAGCTCCAGTGGTTTAGGTTATTTGCCATCCCAAGGGCTTTGATCAAAACATCTCTGTAATTTCCACAGCTGGTCCCCTAATGTTTTGCCTTTGGGGCGTCTTTTCTGGGACTCCCCTGCACGCAGGGATCACCTAAGGGTGATCAACACCCTTGAGTCTCAGTCCTTTCCGCACAACCTCGGCCACCCTTATTGGAATGCACTGTATTTGTCACTGTCCCTCCAAAAGTATGAAGATCAGAACTGGAAACATGCTCTTTGGAGGGACTGGCAAGTGCCAAGTTGAAAGGGACTGTCATCTCCAGTTTTCTCCAACTCTAGTAACGCAGCCTGCATTACCAGGGTCATTTGTGTTTTCAACAGCTACTTTATTCTGGTGACTCACTGAATTTGCGGTGGGAGCTTTTTCCCATGAACTACTGTCCAGTCACCTCCCTCCCTGATCTGGTACTTGCACAATGGATTCTTCGGAAACACGAAAGACCTTACATTATGCTGGTTAAATGTCATCTCTTTGGATCCCATCCAGCAATCTAGTCTTGAAAGCATTGTAAGTCTGGCTGCCATTGCACAAAGCATTAATTCTGGCACTGTGGCAGCTGCGAATTTTATGAGTAGGCCTTCTGTATTCTAAATCCAAATTGCGAACATGATGATCAACGGGACAAGGATAAGGACAGAGCCCTGTGGTCTATCACTGGAGATTCTCACTTTTTTTGCACCCATCCACACCCATCGCTAATGGTCTGGTTAGGGGAGGACCACTTGCCTTAGAGGTAGATTTGAGTCAAGAGGAGAGCTATGAGCTCCTGCCTCAAGCAGGGGTCTCTGGTTGTAAATGGCAGAAACCATCGATGGCCAAAAGGGACCATAGGGGAAGGGGCTGGGTGAGGGGGGAGAAATCAAAGGTGGGAAGGACTGTAACACTGCCAGCCAGGGAAGGACAGGAAACAGGGCAGAGAATCCAGGGTGAAGCCTGGGCACTTCCAGATCTTTGGAGATCATATGATTGGCCCAGCGGGAGTCAGGTGCCCACTCCTCAGCCAGGGCAGAGCATCTTGATTGCCCGTCCCGATGAGATCTGGACTTCCACCCCCACCTCCACTCTCCCCTGTTAATCAGTGGGGGTCTCTAGGTCAGTTTAAAATCAGCTGTGCACCTGTGGGCTCAGGGGCCAGACAGCTGTATTCAAATTTGACTTCATCACCTACCAGCAGTGACCTAGGGCAAGTTACCTAACTGTTCGGTGCTTCGTTTTCCTCATGTTTACGATGAGGATGATTAATACTCATCTTGTAAGGTTTGCTTTGAGGATTGAGTTAATACATGCAAAGTGCTTGGAATAGTATCCTGCACGTAGTAAGTGCTCCGGGTTAGTCAGCTGTTACTAAAGCATTATTACATCGTGAGTCCACATTTTTCCACTGTAGCCCCAAAGATACATAGACGAACTGCCAGGTCTTACAGAAACCCAGGTATTAATATATCTGGATTGGGTGCAGTTGCCCTGTTATTAAAGCAGAGAGGCAAGAGCAATTTGATTTAATTCCCAGTGACCCTTTTTGGCATTTCTGGTCACCACTTCCTTTTCTGAGCGCTCTCAAATCATTACCAAATGATCCGTCCAGAATTTCTTGGCAATTAATAATGGGCTAGCTGGTCCATGACTGGGGGACTCATCCTTTCTAAAAAAGTGGGATGATGGTGCTTTCTTCTCTCCTGGCTTCTGGCCTCTGTAGTGTCAGTCACACCTTCCACTCGGGCTCTCTTGGGGTACAATTTGCTAGATCTAGAGACTTGGTTTTATTTACCTTGTTATATTTTTAGTGTGTTTTTTTCTAAGACTTTTTTCCTGTTTGGGTAGCAAAGTGACCCAGGTGCCAGAAGGAACCTGAGACGCTCAGGGGGCCTGACCACCACTCCCTGTAACTAGCGTGGGCTGAGGCCCCATGCCTGCGCTCCAAGCTCTTGTGTTCAGCGACTCTTGCCCACAGGCCCCTTGGGCCTCTCCCATGTTCCAGTGACTCTTACAGAGACGGAGAAACCTCTGAGGCCCTGGGACGAGCACCATGGAGTTCTCGAACACACCACCCTCCTGATGCCAGGTCCAGATGAAGACGGAATGTGGTGGGCCGGGTGTACAGCTGGGCAGGGCCTCTGTAACAGGCCCATGCAGCTTGTGGAGTCTGGGCCACAGCCCAGCCAGAGAGGACTTTTATGCTATTTCATTTCTTTAATTTTTTTTAATTCTTAAAACATCCCGGACACAACAATGTTAAAGACTAGCCTGAGGATAAGAGAGTCACTCATTGTCCCAAGCCCCCAGTGTTGCTGCCACTGTTATTCTTTGGGTGAGGCCTGTGCCTTCAATTACGCCAATTTGGGGTGGCTCATGGCCCCACCATGATCCTGGGGTTGTTGCCAAGATGGAAGGGACAGGCCCAGGTCCTGCAGCTGACACAGGGCATTGAACCTGGGTCTCACTCCTCTGTGCCTCTTCTGGGCCCTGTCACATTTTTTTTTTTTTTAATATTTATTTATTTTCTTTTTTTTCTTTTTTTCTTTTTCGGCTGTGTCTGGTCTTAGTGAGATCTTTCGTTGCGGCAGGCGTGATCTTCGTTGCGGCACGCGGGCTTCTCTCTAGTTGTGACGTGCAGGCTCCAGGGCACATGGGCTCTGTAGTTTGCGGTACATGGGCTCTCTCCTTGAGGCAAGCGAGCTCAATAGTTGTGGCGCGTGGGCTTAGTTGCCCAGCGGCATGTGGGATCTTAGTTCCCCGACCAGGGATCGAACCCGCATCCCCTGCATCACAAGGCGGATTCTTTACCACTGGACCACCAGGAAAGTCCCCCCGTCACATTTCTATACAACTTTATTCCTAGCACACAAACCAATGTTTTTAATTTTTAAAAAATGTTTTAAATTACATGCCGGCTGCCATATATACATATATATATATATCGCTAAAAAATAACACAAGTGTCCACTCACTACCTACTGCCTCCAGCCTCACTCCTTAAAGGGAATGGCTGTGAACAGTTTGGGGGTGGGTGTCCTTCTAGTGACTTCTCCTTTGAGCCCTGTTTTCCCTCTGTAAAGTGGAGACAGTGATGCTTGGTCCAAGGGGCTCTGTGAAGGGAGGTGTTGCCCAGTTACATGAGGCAAAGTAAATAGAGCGCCTGGCCTGGGACCTTGCATGTAATAGGTGCTCAGGAAATGGCTGCTTATTTCTCAGTGGTTACCAATAACTTCTTGTATGATTGTGCCCCTTCAAGCCTCAATCACCCCCTCTGTCTCCCCAGATTGCAGCCTGGGGTCAAACCCCACTTACTGCCCTCTCACTGGATCCAGAAGAAATTAGTCCCAACCCAACAAAATTCAGGGGAGAGGTAGAGGAAGGGATGAAACTCCCAGCACTTGATGGCCTACTTGGGGCGACTGATCTCAATCAATCTTCAGAATGGGGTACAATCCCATTTTTTGCAGATGAGGAGACGAGGGTTGGAGTGGGGAAGTAACTTACCCAAGATCACATGGTTGGTGGACAGTAGAACCAGAATGGACGCCAAGCCTGGGTCCTGAACCCAAGTCCCTTCTGCCGAGCCACACTGACTGCAAGCAAATGATTCATAGCTGTGCTCAGGATGGGCCCAGAGGAGGTTCTGGAGATGCTTTTCTAATGAATGAATAGGTGAATGAATAAATCAATGGCTACATTATATATATCATATATACTCTCCATCAGTACAGCTTTGGTTTTCCTTTCACAGCCCTCATTTCATGTGATTTTTTTACAATGACCCTATCTGCTGGGAAGCCTCACCTCCATTTCACAGATGGGGAAATAGGGTTGTGTTTTTTTTTGCCCTAGGCCTTGGCCTTAGCATGAGAAGGAGACAGAGCTGGAACTCAAGCCCAAGCTATCTGAAGTCAGAGGCCATTTGAGCTGTTTCCACTGGCCCCACTGCCCTCTCCACGGTGCCAGGGCCAGATCTGGGGGGCTCCTGAGACTAGCATGGGTCAGGCCTAAACTAAGGGCTCAGTAGATGTTGAAGCACCAGGTGCCTGCATGGATGCCCAGGGAAAAGGCATGCAGGATTTGTTTGCTCAGGACCAAATTAATGGTGAGGCTTTGAGACACTTGCCCAAGTCCTCCTGGATGCCCATCCCTAACCCAGCAGGGTTCAGCCTCCTCTGGGCCCTGCATAGCGAGGATCCAGATGAAGTTGGTGCCCAGCTCCTTGGTCTCCCTGTGTCTATCCTGGCTCTGGGGGAGAAGAGTTGGAGAAAAGGGTGAGGCTGGCTCAGGCTCTGCGGCATCTGTGAAGGTAGCAGACCAAGGTCAGCATCTAGTGGACCTATTTCCACCTCCTGGGGTTTTGGGGGGACATGACCCTACCCTGGGAAGTAGCTCAGGAAGGCAGATCATCTGGGAGTGGAGCCCTGAGAGGTGGAACACGCAGCACCCAGGCGGGTCGGCCCAACAGCCTCGGCAGGACAGCCATGGCCACGGTTCTGCTCACTGAGTTAGACTAAACCCTGTCCTACCTCTTTGAGTCCACCAGTGAGATCTGGCCTGATGCTTTACCCAGAGGACTGAAGGGCAAGGGCCTCAGGATGGGTGGTGGCTCCTATCCTCTGTCCCCTGGTCTCCTGGGCTGGTGGCCCACCTTGGGCCCTAAAATGAGGGTCCTGGAATCCTCCTCCCCACTGGAGCTGGGAACAATAGGCTTCGCTTCAGGGCAGGAAGGGGGATGGGGCATGCTCCCGTCCTCTTCCTCTCCCCTTTCCTTCCTTCCTTCTTTGTTTCTGTCCTCCACCCCCATTGCCTTCCTCTCACCTAGATCCCTCCCTCTGGCTCTTGCTGAATCCTGCCCCTCAACCCCTCTGAGCCTGCTCCTGAGCTTTGCCAGGCCCAAGAAGCTCAGGGAGGAGGGATTGGCCCCCTTCAGGCAGCGAGGGACATCTTCTGGGCCGAGACTGTAGGCTTCTAGGCCTCTGGAGTTAAGGAGATATCTGCCAGCTGCAAAACAGGGAGAGGATCTGGGAGGCAGGAATGGGGTGTGGGGGGCACTGAGCAACTGGGGGGACATCCACAGGAAAGAGGAATGAGAAGCTGAGGAGAGGTGCAGGAAATGCACCTTGAATGCCAGACTAAGGGGCTTGGAACACATTGCCAGGCCAGTGGTTCTCAAAGTAGGTGTTATGGAACCCAGAGGGTGCAAGAAGGAGCCTCAGAACTCCTTCAGGGGGTGAAAGGTCAGGAGGAGGAGACCCAGGGATGGAATTCTGGGCCCGTGGCCCGACTCCAGCCAGAATGACTCTAATTTCACAATATTTGTGGACTGCGCTTGGGGAGCAGTGAGAGGCATTCAGCAGGGACAAGGGGGTGGACCACACTGGGCTTTAGGAAGCGAGTGCTGGCTGCCCGAGAGGAAGAACTGAACTCTGGGAGTCACATGGCCCACAGGCCTCCTGACCTTTCCTCCTCAGGCCACCAGGAGGTAATTATAATAATAATAACCCAATCATCACAATGCCAGCAGGCACCACGCTACGCACACCGCATACCGTGTTACTTCATCACATAGGGTGAGTACGTGTGCACACGGGGAACTCGAGGGCCTGGGAGAGGAAGAGACTCAAAGCCAGGATTACCAGCCAGCTTCAGGGGCAGAGTCAGGATGCAGACCCAGGGTCTGGCATACCCCGGAGTGCCTGCCCCCCAGGCAGCCCAGAGCAAGCGTGGAGCAGCCGATCCCAGCTGGAGCCTCCTGCAGCTACAGCCCCTTCTGCCCACCTGCCCTGCCAACTGTCTCAGCCACACCTGGCAACCACATGCCCTGTGGAAATCTGACCAGCCTTGTGCTGCCCTCTGAGAAGACAGCTGGTACATGGGGGTTGGGAGACAGGGGTGGAGTGGGAAATGGAGCTCTGGCCAGAAAGCAGGAGCAGCTCTGGCAGGGCAGGGAGAGACTAGCAGCCTCCACTTGCTGTGTGACCTTGGGCTCCTTGTCGGGCCTCTCTGGGCTAAGTCTGCTCTTGGCCACCGGGAGCTGGAGCTCCAGGATTAACTATAGGCAACTTGTGGCTTCCTGGGCTCACCTGCTCATGCCGGGAACAGCGCACTGGCGCCCACAGGGGGCTGCTGAGTCCTTCACCCCACGGCCAGAGTGCTGGGGGCTGACCTTCAGTGTGATCCCAGGCCAGTGTCCTGGCTTCCTCATCAATACGTTGAGAGGGTTGGTGGCTGGGATGCCCTACAGGCAGCACTTCCCTCCTGCACCTGGGGGCTGGTCACAGCAGCGCGCCCCCCAGCCGGCTCCCCCAAGGCCCCAACCTTCCTCAATGGCCATTTTGTGTCTTGCCAGAGGACTGCTGTTTGCTCAGCTGCCCCCGCCCCTGAGACCTCACGATAATGGAATCCTGTCAGCCCCGGGGCTAGGGGGTGAGAAGCCCTCTCCTTCAGTCTGTCTGGGGCATTGTCCTTCCCTTCCTGTCTGGGTCCGGGTGGGAGGCATTTGCGGTCATTTCCTCTCAGACTTGTTTCCCTTTCCAGAAGCTCAGGCCTGAATCCCAGCCTCCAGTCACCCCCAGACGTGCATTCCCATGCAAGTCCCAGCGGCCCTCCCTCAGTTTCCCACTCTGTAAAGGCTTAACACCCAGTTAGACCGGGGCTCAAATCCCCAGTTCAAATCCTATCACTTACTGGCTTTATGCCATAAGCCTCAGTTTCCTCACCTGAAAAACAGGAGTATATCCTACCAGCCTCATAGGTAATTACAATCATGGGATCTGACAACCCTGGGCTGCTTTATAGCTGAGTGACTTTGGGTGAGTCACTTGACCTCTTCAAGCTTCAGCTTGGTCCTCTATGGAATGGGGACCTGCCACAGAAGTTCCTGGTGAGAAATCAGGAGAGAGCACACAGACCTGGCCCACACTAGGTGCTCAATAAGTGCTGGCTTTGAAAAACCACTCAGGAATAATGGGGCCAGATGGCCACACATCCCATTGTCCCCACAAACAAAACTGATGAGGTTCCTAGGCAGGTTCCCCTCCCCCAGGCCCCGAGTGGGTCTCCCTACCTTTGCCCATTTTTAAGGTTTTCCTAATGATTTTATGTTTGAAGTGTGTTTCGTAATTTCCCGATGTGTGGGGATTTTCTAGTTATCCTTTATGTAATTGATTTCTAGGTTGAATGCATGCTCAGAATGATTTCAGTCCCTCGCTTTGTGGCCCAGTATGTGGTCATTTGTTTGCAGATGTTGCATTGTCCGTGCAAAGGCAGTGCCTTCTGGAAGTGTGACTGCTGCGATCCAGATGGATCCATTAGATCAGGTTTCTTAATCTTGTTCAATCTTCTAGAGTCTCACCGATTTTTTTTCCCTGCCTTTTCTATAAATTACTGAGGAAAATATGTTACAATCTCTCGTTATGACTGTGAAGTTTGTCTTGTCTCTCCTTGTATTTGTTCTACTACTTGTGTTATATATTTTGAAGTTACTTTATTAGGTGCATATGGTTTTTAAATTGCTAATTTTATGGACAAATCAAACCTCTTGTCATTATAAAATGTCATTATTTCTAGTAGTGATTTTGGCCTTCAAGTGTGTTTTGTCTGCTATTGATATAGCTACGCCGGTTTTCTTTTGGTCGTTATTTTCATGGTGTATCTTTATTTTTGGCCTTGCTATATCCTTTGTTTTTAGAGGTGACTCTTAGTTGGATCATCTAGTCCATTCACACTTAATGTAATTCCCGAGTTACCTGGGTATTTATATCCACCTTCTTCTTTTGTGCTTCTTTTGTGTTTGTTATACTTTTCCTTTTTCTCTCCTTTCGTATCTTACTCCAATTATCTATTTTTCCTTCTAATCATTTGGAAAGTTTGCACTTTTAGTGGTTGCCCTAAAAATTACAGCCCGTACTCTTAACTTTTTGAAATCTGAAGTCTTTCCCCACATATCCGTCACCTAGGTTGGTAATGACTGTATGGCCCATTTACGTCGACACTTACTCCCGCTCTCCAGTTATTTTGAAATCCCCCTCCCAACCAAGTATTTATTTTGAACAATAAATCTCACAGAAAATGTCCAAGTATATTCAATGAGCATCCATTTATCTTCCACCTAGAATCACCATTAGCTAAGCTCTGGTTACATTTGTTTCATCTATCTATGCTTTTTTTCTGAGTCTTTGGATAATCAGTTGTAGACTTGTCACTGTTTTTAATAACTGTTTTTTTTAAATGTTTTATCCACCTAGGATGATATAGTCTCAGAAAATCTCATTTTTTTCAAAGTGAAAATTATTTACTTATTTTTGTGATTATAAAAGTTATCCATGTACAATTAAAAAAATACTAGACAGTAAGAAAGATATAAAGAAAAAAGTAAAAATCACCTGAAATTCTACTCCCTAAAGATGTTAGCATAGACATATATGTGGACAAGGATCCTATTTCCCACTTTCCCAGTTGTATCTATGGGATATGGGCTGCTTGTTCACCTCTCTGGACCTCAGTTTCCCTGGATATGAATTGGGGATGTGATGGTCAGTCTTATGTGTCAACTTGGCTAGGCTGTAAGACAAACTCTAATCTAGTTATGGCTTTGAAGGTGTGTTGTAGATGTGGTTAACACTGACTTCTACAATTAGTTGACTTTAAGTCACTGAAGATTACCCTCAATGACGTGGGTGTTCCTCCTCCAGTCAGTTGAAGGTCTTAAGAGCAAAATACGTTTCCAGAGAAGAAATTCTGCCTCAAAACTGCAACATCAAATTCTACCTGAGTTACCAGCCTGCCAGCCTGCCCTACGAATTTCAATTGCATGAACAAATTCCTTAGAAAGATACAGATATAGACATAGATATAGATATAGACACAGATATAGATATAGACATAGGCATAGACATAGACATAGATATAGATTATCCTATTGGTTCTGTTTCTCTGAAGAACCATGACTGATACAGGGGGTAATATTTGTTATCCATGATCCCATCTAGGGGAGGCAGGTCAGGGCTCATCTCAGCTGTTGGAAAGCTGTCCAAGGTCACCTGAGGCAGAGCTCAGGCCTATAGACACCTAAACCAGTGCTCTTTCCACAAAGACAGCGTGGTTCCTGCATAAGGAACAGCCAGTATCAGTCTGCCCTGGTTGGACCCTCCACTGCGTGATGCTGGGTGAAATATGGGATGGCTCTGAGCCTAGGAATGGGATCATGGAGCCCACCTCACAGGGTCATTGTTCATTTTCTTTTTTAAATAATTAATTAATTTTTGGCTGCGTTGGGTCTTTGTTGCCATGCATGGGCTTTCTCTAGTTGCGGCGAGCGGGAGCTACTCTTCGTTGCGGTGCGCGGGCTTCTCATTGAGGTGGCTTCTCGTTGCGGAGCACGGGCTAGGCGCTCAGGCTTCAGCAGTTGTGGCTCGCAGGCTCTAGAGCGCAGGCTCAGTAGTTGTGGCGCACAGGTTTAGTTGTTCTGCAGCATGTGGGATTTTCCCTGACCAGGGCTTGAAACTGTGTCTCCTGCATTGGCAGGCGGATTCTTAACCACTGCGCCGCCAGGGAAGCCCCCATTTTTCCTTCTCAATGCAGGCGAGAGCTTAGTTCAGTGCGTGGCACACAGAAAGTGCAAAACTATTGTTGTTATTAATAAAAGTCTACAGAATGCATCCCCCCAGAGGACAGAGTCTGACCGTGTGCCAAGCCCCAACAGGGCTCCTGTGACTGGAGGTCATGGTCTCAGAGCTGGGAGGGGAGTGAGGCTACAGGCAGAACTCCCAGCACAGAGAGACCCACAGCTTAGGCCCTAGGGAGGAAGATGTGATGATCCTGACCAGCTGGGGGGAGAAAGGGCCCTGGGCGAGTCTCAGGAAGTAGTTTGCAGAGTGTGGGGAGTGTACAAAAGGCACTTGGAGGACAGCCTCACCCACAGGGCCCCTCTCCAGTGCCCACTGGCATCAGGACCAGTCCCACAACTAGGCTGGGAAATCTGCTTCCCCATTTAGGACCCGAGGGAAACCATCCAGGTCTCAGCCTGCCAAGGGAGCAACGGAGGGAAGCCCAAGATACTGTAACGCCAGGCTCGGGGGTCCTGCACCCTCTGCCACCTGCCTGTGGACTGTCTCAGGTGCAGTCAGGTAGATCAGTCACTAGCTTCTCCCCACACCTGACCAGGCTTCCAGGTTGTATTGACAACCCTGTAATTGAGTCCCTACCATAAGCGTGCAATGGAGCACACAAGTGTGCCTTGAGTCATTCAGTGCATCACTGGCCCCACTTAACAGATGAGGAAGTGCAGCTCAGAGGGGCAGGGACCTGCCTGAGCTTGTGGCCAGATTGGAACCATGCCCCCTCCCACCCACAGGCTCAAATTCCAGGCTGCCACACCCCACCCCACCCTTGGCCTTGGCAGTCTGCCCCCCTAGTGCAGTCCCTCAGGCTTACAACCAACATCCTCCCAGCCCATTCCACTCCCAGAATTCCCTGCTGCCAGCTTCCAGCCTCAGCATCCAGACAAGATGCTTTCCAGCCCCTCCATGGTTCCGTGTCCTGTGCCCATCCCGTGCCACTCACCAAGGCGTTTACAGTGCCCCGGGGCTGCTGGCCACCCTTGCTCTAGAAACTGTTAAATGGTATGGCTTTGCCTCTCTTCTCACTAATTTAATCCTTAAACTTTCTCAGGCAACTTTTCCAGAGTGTGAGCCTCCCAGAAGGGCTTTGAGATAATAAATATAATTGCTAACAATTCGTTGAACATTCACTAATTGCCAGGTACTGTGCTAACTGTTTTCCTTGCATCATCTCATCTAATCTGCTCATCAGTGCACTGAGATAGGGTCTAGTATTATTCCCATTTTACAGGTGGGGAAACTGAGGCTCAGGGAGGTGAAAGGGCACTGTTCAAAGACACAGTAACAGTAATATCCCACATTTACTGGGCACTTAGTCTGTGTCAGACACTGTTCCAAGGGCTTTATACATACTGTGTCATTTAATGCTCTCCACAGCCTGTGAGGTCAGAACCATTCTAATCCTCATGTGAGAGGTAAGGAAATTAAAGTGCACAGGCAAATGAGTTGCCCATGGCCACATGGCTGGGAAGTGGTCGAGACTGGGTTCTAATCCACGGTCTGGCTCCACAGCCCACACTCAAGTCTTGTGGACTTTTAGGAGGTAGAGATGGGATTTGAACCCAGGACCTACTGCATGCAGGCCCCAGTTCTCCCTTAGCCTCCCCTGGGAGGCAAGGAATCATCCAAAGCCAGACCTCAGACCATGGGACGGCTCCTAGCACATCAGGGCAAAAACCGCAGCTCGGAAGCAGGCTAACTCCCAGGCAGGCTCAGAGCTCAGCCGAGTCCAAGGAAGTGGCTTTGGCCGGGGCCTCTAACGGGGTGGGGGACTCCCCAAGGGCCGGTCTGGGGCAGGGCCTGGACTCTCCAGATGGCCTGGGAATTGGCAGGCATTCATGCCGACTGAGAGCTTTGCAGTAATTACTATTCCCTCCCTCCAAGGGCTTCCAAGTTCTTACACTTAAATATTTTTAGCAGATGAGCCTTGCAACCTCCTTAAAAAATATTCTTAAACATAAAATTCAGAAACACATGTTCAGAGATGACTTCTCTTTATGTGATCTCCATGCTCTCTAGAAGTTACTAACAAAGTCCAATGTTGATCGCCCAAGCCCCCTTTGAGAGAAAACTTAATGAAATGTACCATCAGAACAGTTAAGAGCACGGGCTCCAGTGTGAGACAAGCCTATCCCACCATCTGTGTGTCCCCAGACAAGTCACTTCACCCCTCTGAGCCTGGGGAGACATGCAATACCTGGGTAGCAGGTGCTCTTATTATCGCCAGGAGTGAAAGAGATGCCCAATAACCCAGTGCGCCCAAGTAAACTGCATCTTGGGCTGGGCCATCTGCAAGGTGATGAGCCGTATCCTGGTGACCAGACTGTTTTCCTGGAAGGATGGGTGCCCTTGGCCCTATCTGGGCCTGGGCCTTAGCTGGGCCTCCCTTCCTTCCACTTCTTTACACTGAGGCAATGCCCAGCTGGCAGTACCACACCCAGGCTGCACAGGGGTGGGGTATGACAGCATCTGTCACCATGGCATGGAGCTGGCAAGCCTGAAGCACTGGTGGAGCCATTGCAGGTCCTGGGGCCAGGGTCCTCAGAGCCCAAGAGGCAGGAGATGGGAGGGGGTGGAGGCTGGCACGGGGCCCACATCTCCTCCTTCTCCCCAGCACCTACCTCATCTCAGTGATGGTAGCTCTTTCCACCTCTTGTGTCAGCCGGAATCCAGGGGTTGTCCTCTCTGTCCCTTGGCTCCCACATCTAGGCATCCCCCAAGTCTCTCCACTCTATGGCTGGACTCTGCAACTGTTTGCTCAGGTGGCCATGACAGCTCGACAGCTCAGGCTGGGGAGTGTGAACAACAGAAATCTATTTTCTCACTGTCTGGAGGCTGGAAGTCTGAGATCAAGGTGTCGCAGGGTTGATTCCTTCTGAGGCTTCTCTCCTTGGCTTGTAGGTAGCTGCCTTCTCCCTGTGTTGTTACATGGTCCCCCCTGTGTTCTTGTCTTGTCCTAATCTCTTCTTATGGGGACACCAGTGGATATTGGGTTAGAGCCCATTCTAATGACCTCATTTTACCTAATGACCTTTAAAGGCCCTATCCCCAAATACAGTCACCTTCTGAGGCACTGGGAATTAAGACTTCAACATCTGAATTTTGAGGGGACACAATTCAGCCCCAACAGACTGTCTTGAATCCTCCACCTTCCCTGTGCTCACAGCCCCTGCGAGGCCCAGCCACACCACTGTGCTCTGACTACTGTGTGGGCTCTACTTACCCTCCAGCCCACACTCCCGCTGCAGGCACCCTGATCTGATCATGTCATTCTCCTGTTGAAAACTCGCCCTGGCCCCCACCAGCTTCCCCAGTCTCAGCTCAGTCTCACCGCCCCCATGCCCAATACCCATCGCACCAAAACCAGGAGCTAGCAATTTACAAAGGCTACCCTGCCTAGGGAATGGTCTAAGCTCTTTAGGTGGTTTATCTGAGTTTATCCTCATCAACCCCATGCGGTAGGTGCTGTCATTGTCTCTACTTAATAGATGAAGAAACTGAGGCATAGAAAGAGTAGAAAGCTTGCTCAAGATCATACAGGCAAGAGGTGGGTAAGGCAGGACTCAAATGCAGGCAGTGTGGCTATACATCCATGCTCTTGACCACTGCATTCAATGAGCTAAGCTCTCCCAGCCTCTGTACTTTGGCTCAGCTGCTCCTTCTGTCTGGAATGCCTTTCCACTCCTTCTCTGCCTCACAAACTTATACGTATTCTTCAAAACCCATCTCAAGTGCCCCTTCCCTTGGATGATAGCCTCTGCTCTACACTGTGCCTTCCCACCATAGAGCACCAATCATAGTTTGAAGTGATCGTGGTGAATGTGTCTATCTCCCTGGGGACAGGCACCAGATCTGATCCATCTCTATATTCCCCACACTCGGGATGGACCAGGCACAGAAGCAGACACCAGTGAACAGATGAGTGAATGAACAAATGAGTGAATGAACGCTTCATCACATACAAGTTATTAATCTGGGCGTTTCTTTGAGAATAGATTCCAATTCTTTATTATAAGAGCCAGATGTTTTGAATCTCCCAAATTCCTGCTTTTGGAGAAAAAGAAAAGTAAAACACAAACACCTGTATAATTTTCTCATGGAAATTTACCTTTTTGCCTCACTTTTATTCCTGAGCCCAGCACAGCCTTTGGGGTTTTGTAACAAATTCATACTTATCCGCTGGAGGATAGGAAGTGGTTATCAAAGAGGATGCCCCTGCTTCGAGGTCAGGGGAAGGAGGGAGGGAAAATAAAACAAGAGAAGAAGAAATTCTTAGCACTCCATGGGTTCCTTCCACATCCGAATAGTTGAAAATGACGTTTTCTTTGTTAAATAAATAAATAAATAAAAGTTTTGTTTTTGTAAAAATAACCCAGCCCCTTGTAAGATTGAAAAAGGTTTAAACGACCCAGAAAAGGACAGAGGGGAAAATAAAATTACTCCATATCACACCTCCCAGCTACTTACACCAGTGTATTCATTTGTATAGTCATTAAGCTATGCCTAAGATGTCAGCAGTCTGCTGTGTGGGTTATGTTTTAATAAAATATCTCACCACTCAGAGAAAACTCTTGATATCATCTTCCAGACCACACATCTGCTTCTTGTAACATACTGATATATCTGTCTTGCCAGTAACTGTTTATTGAGTACCTACTCTGTGCCAGGCTCTGACTGGGTCCTGGGGATAAAGGGTGGAGCTGCCTCCGTGGGACAGATTTTAATCAAATATAACGACACACGTAATTAATTAGTTGCAACTATGGCCAGAGCTACAAAGAGGGTGCTGGTTCTTTGACCTAGCCAGTGAGGACAGGGAGGGCTTTCTGGAGGAGGTGCCCAGCTGATGTGAAGGAAGAGGAGGCGTAAACCTGGAGAGATTGAGAAAGGCATGCCAGGCAGAGGGCAAGGCCTGTGGGGAAGGAATCCCGATGTGGCCACCATGGCTGGCTGCCTATTCCCCTTCCTCCATCGCTGCAGAGACTGGGTTTTGTTCTGGCGTCTACCCCTCCGGTCACTAAGTTACTATTTTACTCAGGTAAATCCTGATGAGTCTAAGCTGATCACGGTGGTCCTCAGTCCATTGCCAGTAGTTGGGTACGGCCAGGCGATGTGGTCCAGCTCTGACTATGAGGAGGGAAGGAACTTCAGAAGAACTTCTGAGAAGGACCAAGCCAATCCCTTTTCTGCCTCTGGACAGTGATGGTGAAGGTGTGATCCAGAACTGCAGCAGCCATCTTGCACCCTTGAGGATGAGACAAGATGAGAGGGCAGCCAAGCAAAAAAGACAAGAATCTGGGTCCTTACTGATGTCACTGAGCCTTTGAATAAACAATCCTGGACTGCCATGCCCAGGACTTCTTGTTATGCAAGGAAAACAAGTCCCCATGTTGTTGAAGTGATTTTGAGTTGGGTTTTCAGGGGTGTCGATCTAGTTGGAAGTGACGGGGGAAGGGTTTATCCCACAGTGATTACGTAACGAGATGAGCACATTGTTTTTACCTGGACTGTGGGCTTCCTAGGGTGGGAGTGGGGGCTGGTGGAGTCGATGTGGGGGGGCTAGAGCTTTATCCTTTGGTGCCACTAAAGCCTGTTAAAGGAAGTAGCCTCTAACTCAAGAGGCTATTGGAACTTGAACTCAGAGTAATGTAAAGAGAAGCAGGAGAAGCAGGTACACATCTGTGTATTCGGAAGCCACGTGTCAGCCCCAGCCGTCCCCAAGTTGTCCAGGCACCCTTCAACAGTCAACTAATTTCAGCTCCTCTTTCCACGCACTGAGGGAAATGCCCCCTCCAATAGTCCTCTGGATCCCTGGGGGAATAGATTCTCTATTGTGTCACTGGCTTCCTAATCATTGCTTTGGATTTGTTAATTTCTCCCTGTCAAAATCTGTTTTACTGAAGCATTATTCACATACTATAACATTCATCCTTTTAAAGCGTACAATTCGCTGGCTTTTAGTATATTCACAAGGTTGTGGGACCGTCATCACTATCTTATTCCAGAACATTTTTTGTCACCCTATAAAGAAATCCCATACCCATTAGCTGTCACTCCCCTGTCCCCCTCTCTTTAGGCCCTGGCAAATACTCATCTTTCTGTCTCTATGGATTTGCCTATTCTGACATTTCATATAAATGGAATCGTACAATATGTGGCCTTTTGTGACTGGCCTTCCTCTCACGCCAAGCATCCCATCAGATAATATTCTAAACAAGTGCAAGAGTTACTGTAATCACCTCTTGTTACAAATGGCACTTTCCCCGCTTGCTATATGTACATAAAACTTTACAGAGGTAAAACCATAATATACATGTGGGTTTTAAATGTTTTTATTTCAATCCAGTATCAAAGACATCTTTCTTTGTCAGTACAAATCTGCATAACCCTTTATATTGTCTGCAGAATAAATCACGTGGTTAAAAAATTATGCCTGGCTCAAGCTCAGTGCTCAGGCCCAGGAGGAAGGCAGGCTAGTCCCCTCCAGATGGGTCTTTACCACACTTCCAGCTTTTCGTTGAGTGTAAACAATGAGATGACAGCTTTGTGTGTACATTTCTTTAAAGTCCTAGACATGGGACTGTGGGCTAAATGGTATGCATGTTTACTTTTTTTTAATATTCTCCCAAACTGTTCTCTGGAAAGGTCAGATCAGATAGGCTGGCCACTACAATGAAGCACTGTGGCCTCTGGACTCCAGCTACTTGGATTTTAATCCCTACTCTATGCTCATTATTGGTAGGACTTTAACTTGTCTGTGCCTCAGTTAACTTATCTGTAGAACGGGGATAATGAAAATACCAATCTCATCAGTTAGTTGTGAGAATTAAATTAGTGTAATACATGTACAGCAGTGGTTCTCAACTGGGGTGACTTTGCCCGCCCCCAAGGGGATATTTGGCAATGTCTGGAGAGATTTTTGGTTGTCACGACTGGGGAGGGGTGCTACTAACATCTGGTGGGTGGAGGTCAGGGATGCTGCTGAACATCCTACAAGGCACAGGGCAGTGCTCCCCACCCCAACAAAGAATGATCCAGTCCCAAATGTCAACAGTGCTGAGGTTGAAAAATCCCAGTGTAAAGGGCCTGGCCCAGAATAAGTTCGCATTAATGTTGGCTGTCATTATGCTTCCACTAGCAGAGCATGAGAATGTTCGTTTCCCATACTCTGGCCAAAATGTTTTAAGTCCAACAAAGGAGCATTTCCTTATACCCTTATGGACCTGACTTCCTGGGATTGGCCTCTATTCCAGCTGTGGGTTTCCAGGGGACTGGCTGGCAGTTGGGTCCAGCTAAGGAATCTTTGACTTTGTGAGCAAGAGCTTCAGAGTTCCTGGAATTAGCTGACTCTGTATGTGTTTGTCTTTGCATTTGTAGAGGCTGGGACATGTGGTGGATAAAGTGTGGATTTTGAAGTCAGGTCTGGATTCAGATCCCAACTTGACTGCTTCCTAGGTATAAGAACAAATGACTCTCTAAACCCCAGGTTTCCCCATCTGTAAAATGGGATTATTGGGAGGATTAAATAAGATAATGGAGCACCATGCCTGGTTCTTAGTCAATGCTCAATCAATAGCAGGTGCAGTTTATTCAGTGATCACCCCATCCAGGCCCTTTGCTAAGACTTTTCCTAATTATTCAACTTAATGGTAACTACTGCCATAGTCATCGTTATAATCACAGTAAGGTCAAGACCCTGTGTCTATCTATCCAGGTACAAGGGGAAGTCACTTGCTGAGCTTCCAGCCAACATTCCACAAATATCTGCTGAGCATTGCTACGCTCCAGACCAGGTGCTGGGCTCTGGCAGATACAAGGGTCTCCTAATTCTCTCCCATCCATATTGAAGAAATAACACAAACAAGATGTCAGGAAAAAGACCAGACATATTAGCTTTCACTATACATGTAAATGGGTTAATTTCCTTTATTAAAACAAAAACAACAAGAAGACAAGCTGAAAAAAGTGGGGAAAAGAAAATTTAGTTACATGTTATTTATAAGAGAACTAAAACAAGCCATGGAAAGAAATAAAAATCTCTAATGAAGTAGCTTTATATTTATAAATTATTGAATTATGTTTCAAATGAATAACAAACCACACTGAAGTGAAAAAAAGGACTAATTTAAGTAACTATTTTTTGGTCATCCTTGTGTAGGAGTCATGCTAATCTTCTCTGTATTGTTCCAATTTTAGTATCTGTACTGCAAGCACCCCAAGTAACTTTTGAACACAGAACTTTGATATATACCCTCAGTCTAAAGATAAAAAGAATTGCAAACAAATACTGAACTCTACCTAATGGGCTTGCTTTTCATAGTGACTAATTCTGAAACTAGTCTCTGTGCATTGGCAGACTGAGTAAAAGGTGAAATATATTGAGGATGTTGAGAGGCAGGTTTCTCACTGTTGTAGAAGGGACATACAAATAGGAAATGGGGAAGGCCAGGAAGAACGCTGTGGTATTGGATGGGAACTGGAGGCATCAGTATGAACTCTTGGATTTATATTTATATGTGTATGTGTTTCCTAGTTCTATCCACTGAGAGGACCTAGAAGCAATGATACCCTGCGAACAGTGAGCCCAGCTGTGCCCAGCTCCTTGCTTCTAAACACCATAATACCATCCTCCCACAGGGAAACCAGAGCTGCTAGAAGAAATGGCTGGTTCCTGGGCAAGGCCATAGAAAATATAGGATGAGTCTAGAGCATCCTTTTGTGTCAGAAAATAAGGAAGTGCTCAATGAATAAGAGAGACACATCAAAAGGACATAGCAGCCACGCTGAATGAGCTCTCACTGGCCAAATCTGGAACAATTTGGTTATCAGGTAAATAATAATAGTAATGAATTTTAAAATTTATTTATTTTTGGCTGCGTTGGGTCTTCGTTGCTGCACGCGTGCTTTCTCTAGTTGCGGTGCACGGGCTTCTCATTGCAGTGGCTTCTCTTGTTGTGGAGCACTGGCTCTAGGCGTGCGGGCTTCAGTAGTTGTGGCACACGGGCTCAGTAGTTGTGGCACATGGGCTTAGTTGCTCCGTAGCATGTGGGATCTTCCCGGACCAGGGATCGAACCCACGTCCTCAGCATTGACAGGTGGCTTCTTAACCACTGGGCCCCCAGGGAAGCCCCAGTAATAGTAATGAATTATAACCCATTGAATAAGATAAGAATTCATGTGCCCATCATCCACTGTATGTATGTATACTGTAAGCTCTTCTTTCAGTAGAATGCTGACTCATAATAATAGAAATTCTTAAGTCACAATTTTGCAGTCATCAGAGAAATAATTAATGTAGATAAAAATCAAGATGCTAAAATTAGAGGGTGAAAACTTGATGAGAAATAAAATATTTATATAGCATCAAAGTACTCCCATGCAAATTACTTATTAATTATAAAGAGAAAATAGTGATTGTACGGTAGATAAAACTGGTGGACACCACCTTAACCAAGTGATCAAAGTAACCATCACCAGTAATAGGGCAAATTGACATCAAGTGCTTCTTAATATGATGTATGGAGAAAGACATAGTATCATTTCTGTGGTATCTCTGCCCCAAATGCATAGCCTGAATCTAATCATGAGGAAATGTCTGACAAATGAAAATCGAGGAATATTTTACAAAATAAATGACCTGTACTCTTCAAAAATGGCAATGTCATGGAAGACAAAGGAAGGCTGGGGAACTGTTCTAGAGTTAAGGGAGACTTAAATGTGATGTGCTATTCTGGATTGGATCCTGAACTGGAAAAAAAACTGCTCTAAGCTTCACCAAATTTGTATAAGACCTGTAGATTAGATATAATTTTATGTCAACTCTACATTTCCTGATTTTGCTAATTGTACTGTGGTTATCTGAATGTTCATGTTCTTAGGCAATATACACTGAAGTATTTAGGGGAAAAGGGGCATCATATTTGCAACTTACCCTCAAGTGTTCAGAAAAAAGCTGTACATAGAATGACAAAGCAAATGTCGCAAAGTGTGAATAATTGGTGAATCAAGGGGAAGAGTATTTAGGAGTTATTTGTGCTACTCTTCTAATTTTTCTATAACTTTGTCATTATTTCAAAGTAAAAAGTTAAACAGAAAAAAAGAAAGAAAAAAAAAAACCTGTTTGGATTCTTTTCTTTAAAGAAGCTATTTTCCCTCAAGGAACTCATTCATATGCTTGCCTCTTCAGCAAGTCTAGACTCTTCCTTAGCATTTTAGTCGACATCCCAATCTTTTAGAAACAAATGGAGATTTGTTTATGAGTTCCTCATTCCTCAGCCATGTGGCGCTGGTTATGCGCCCTGACCATCAACCCCTCCTGTCTGGCTCATTGACAATGTCCACTGAACACTTTTGCGTTGCGCCATCTCTGAATCCCCAAGGCTCATCTCCGTACCTGGCCAGAGCAGGAGCATAGGGTAGGAGTCTGTGAAATTGAAAGACTGAAATATCTGATTGTCTTCAGGGGAATAGCAAGAGTTGGAACTGGGAGGGAATGAGGAGGATCCCCACTGGCCTTCTGTGGGGCAAGGGCCCTCATACATGCCTGGACCCTGGACTAGAAAGCTTTGGACCCAGCGGTGCCTGGAAGCCTCTACCCTGTGTCTGGCTGCCAAGGAGATTTGTCTTGGAATGGGCAATCAGGAGACAGAGCAGTGTAAATTCCCCTCTGCAGGGGCGACTCAGGACTAATCCCATCTGTGTGGTTAAGGGTGAGCAGGTGACAGCTTTGCTAAACTGCACTTCAGGGTCCATTGGAAGTTTACCAGCTCCCTCTGGTTTGTTAAACTCACTGGTGGTAAATGCAGTGAACTCTCTGGCTACCCCTCTGATCTTGTGAGTCTGGGCACAGGGTTTTGGGTTTGACTTTCCAAGCTGCCTCGGATCCTCACATCTTGGTTCTTGAAGGCCCTCAGACCTATGGGGCTTGAGGTTGGGATATTTGGAAGTGAGTGGCCATGGATGAGTCTGAGAAGGTGGATGGAGGGAGGCCTTAAAAGCCACTCCTGGGATCCTCAGTGGAATGGGAGGAGCCATGGGACAGTGACAGGTAATGGAGTGAAATGGTCAGATTTTCATTTTAGAAAATTCACTCTAGAAGTTGAAGATCAGAGGGTAGGAAGGGACAAGCAGAAAGATCAATGTAGAGGCTGTTACACAAATCCAGGCAAAAACTAGAACGAGAAGCATTATTTAGACCTTGTCCTATAACAGAAATGGCAAACGTAGCATACATCTCACCACCCAAACTTCTTGTTCTCATGGCAAACATTGCTAATCCCTCACTGTCCTCCCTTGTCCTGGGCCTGGGTGGGCAGCTCCCGTAGACGACCACTACCAATCAATCCAAGTAGGCTCACTGGATGAAAGACATTTGCCCTCTCCACTCTCTGTTAGAGAAGGCAAGGAAGAGCATCAGTTTGAGTATATGCTCGCGTTTGCCGACAACTCACTTTGGGTCTGGCCCGACCTGAGGCCCTGGGGGTCAGACCGAGGGTGATACCCCAAGTCAGTCTTTGAGGTCCCTCATGGTGCATTGTGCTTGCCCTGCTGTACACCCTCTGTGCTCCCACTCAGTGCTTTTGCACATCCATTAGCTCATTTCAACCTCACAACATTCCTGGAAGATCAAGGTTGTCATCCCCATTTTACAGAGGAGGAAACTGAGACCAGAGACTTCAGGTAGAGTGCCCAAGTTCCACAGGTGGTAGGTGGCAGAACTGGGATTCAAACCAAGGGCTGTCTGGCTCCCAAAGCCCTGGCTCCTTCCACAAGAAGCTTGTTCCAGCTGCAGCAGCTGTTCGAATCTGTCAGGGCCTCATGCAGAAAGCAGGACAGGTTGGGGTGGGACATGGACATCTTGGTAACAATGGCTTTCCCTGTCAATAAAATCCCTGGCTTAAAAGGACCTGGGAAACTTGACTTTGGAATCACCCTATCTAATCCGCTCTGTGTTGAGCCATGGAGAAGGGAGGCCCTGGCCCCTGGGTGGGGGCAGGGGCGTCACGGAGGGGGATGCTGCACAGATGGTGAGGGGCGGAGGCCTCTTGCAGAGGAAGAGAATAAAGTTTCTGTCCTTGCACAGTTGGAATGAGGGCCCCGGAGCCAAGCGGTCAGGGCCAGGGCAGGGCCAGCCAACCTTTGGCACGTGAAATGCCACCCTGAGCTCATGGCAGATAATTCTGCCATAGCAGGGGGGTAATAATTCATCCCCCCTGGCAGGCATGCATCCTGAAAGCCCTGTCTGTTCCTGCCTCATGGGGTCCCTGTTGGAATGTAGGGGGTCGAGGGGCTGGCCCCAGCTGTGGGCAGAGCTTAGACTGGGCCCAGTGGGCGGGGTAGCGTCTGGGCACTGCCTGGGAGCAGAGGGAGCCTTTGTGCTCTGTGCCCTAGGAATCCCACCCCCACCCGCAGTCGCCCTGTTGGGGAGAAATGGCTGACATGCCAGGCTAAGGCCTGCTCTCTCTCCTTCTTCTTCTGGGGCAGCTGGGAGGAGAGTGCTTCCCTAGGTGCAGCTTGGCAACTGACAGATCTACCCCATCACGCCTGGGGTGCTCCTTCTGAGCAGTGGGAGGGTGAAGGGCAGGGACCCTCAAACCTGAATGCATGGCACGATCTCCTGGGCAGCTTTAAAAACAGACCAAATCTCAGTCCTCGCCCCCAGAGGCCATGGTCTGTTGTTCTGGGGTGGCACCTGGGCATTGGCAGTGATTCTGAAGGGATCTGGGTTTGAGAACCACCAGTGTGGTGTTTTGAGAGGGTGGTGCCGCAGCTGTGTGACCTTGAACACGTGACATAGCAGTTGGTGCCCCAGTTTCCCCATTTGTGAAATGTGGACAGCAACAGTACCTATTTTGTGGGGTCACCGGGAGGATTCAATGGGACGATGCTGTAAAGACTCGGCACTGGGCTTCCCTGGTGGCGCAGTGGTTAAGAATCCGCCTGCCAAGGCAGGGGACACGGGTTCGAGCCCTGGTCTGGGAAGATCCCACATGCTGCGGAGCAACTAAGCCCGTGCGCCACAGCTACTGAGCCTGCGCTCTAGAGTCCGCGAGCCACACCTACTGAAGCCCACGTGCCACAACTACTGAAGCTCGCGTGCCTAGAGCCCGTGCTCTGCAACAAGAGAAGCCACCGCAATGAGAAGCCCGCGCGCTGCAACGAAGAGTAGCCCCTGCTCTCCGCAACTAGAGAAAGCCCATGCGCAGCAACGAAGACCCAACGCAGCCAAAAATAAATACAAAACAAAAAGACTCGGCACTGCGCCTGGCACGGAGCACACACCCGGACGCTGTAGATATCTATATCTATCCTATAGATAGTTATTGTTATGTCTTCATTTCCCACCTGCCAAGGGGAAATTTTAGGAGTTAAAGTCCTAGGGAGAAAATCTAGAGGGCAGAGAGAGGTCCCCTTTGAGGACCACATCAAGAGGGGACCAGAGGAGGCTCTTCACGCTGACAGGGAGGCAGGCTGGGAGGTGCCGGCACCCCTGTGTTTCCAGGAGCAGCCCACACTCCTCGGCAAGGCACGGAGACCTCAGGCTCTCGGCTCTCAAAGCACCAAGAACACCATGTGCGTGCGGCTACATCTGGCTTCCCCACCTCCCAGCAGGTTCTCAAGGGGAGGGGTGAGCCTTGCTCAGCTTGGTGCCCCCGAGGCTGGCACACAGGCATCAGTCACATTGGATAGCCTGTGGTGCATGACACAGACCTGCCAGGAGAGCTGGCAGATCCTCTGAGCAGGGAATTAACTGGTTACAATGCTGGCAGATCCTCTGAGCAGGGAATTAACTGGTTACAATGGCAACAGTAGCTCCTGCTTCCTGAACACCCACTCTGTATTGGGCATCACGCTTAGGGCTTACAAGACCGCAAAAGCCTTGTCACTGCTCTTTCTGGCAGGTCATGCTGTCAACCAAGCTAGTAAGGGTCAGCCTAAGCTCACTGAACTCTACAGCCTCTGGCCTCTGTTGGCCACTGAGCTGCCTCAAACACTGAACTGGGGTTCAGAGCTGTGTGCCTGGCACGTGAGAGTATTATTGCCACAGACAACAGAAATGCCACAGCTTTTTTTGCTGCCCAGGTCCCTGGCTGCAGCCCAGGATGGGGTGTTTAGGTGGAGTATTTTTTCCTGAAGATGGGTTTTCTCATTTTCATAGAATTTCAAGATGGAGAGAGTCACTGGAAATATCCCATCTGCTCTCCAACCTTAGTGATCTGAGATTGCAGTCTAGAGATTTCTGCCTGGAACCTGACTTAGGGGTGGCCTCAACAAATATGCTGCACGAATAAAATGAAAGAAGTGTGGCCCATTCAGTGGCCATGACCTCGGAACCAAGCAAGGGTGGCTTGCTCAGCAGACTGTTCATGAACTTGCCCAAGGTTCTGAGACAGATCACTCGGTTATTTGCAGACATTTGTTGGGGGTCTCCTGGGTGCTGATGAACAAGTAGGGAGCAAGCTCTGCTTTCATGGAGCTCAGACTCCAGTGACAGGAGACAGGCCCTAAGCAGGAAAACTAATAAATAAATACCTGCTAGTGAAGAGACGAGAGGGCTTGTGATGGGAATGACTTTATTTATTTTACAATTTTTTAAAAAAATTTATTTTATTTATTTATTTTTGGCTGCTTTGGGTCTTCGTTGCTGCACACAGGCTTTCTCTAGTTGCAGCGAGCAGGGGCTACTCTTCGTTGTGGCACGCGGGCTTCTCATTGCGGTGGCTTCTCTTGTTGAGGAGCATGGGCTCTAGGCGCGCGGGCTTCAGTAGTTGTGGCACACGGGCTCAGTAGTTGTGGCTCGCAGGCTCTAGAGCGCAGGCTCAGTAGTTGTGGCGCATGGGCTTAGTTGCTCTGCGGCATGTGGGATCTTCCTGGACCAGGGCTTGAACCCGTGTCCCCTGCCTTGGCAGGCGGATTCTTAACCACTGCGCCATCAGGGAAGCCTGATGGGGACGACTTTAGACTCAGCATTGAAGGACAGTTTCCCTGGGGAAGCTGAGACCTGAATGACCAGAGGGAGGCAACCATGCACAGGTGCAGGCACCAGTGTACCAGGCAGAGGGATGCAAAGCTGATGCAAAGGCTGGGGAGGATGGGGTGGAGAGCAGATGGGACTGGTGCTGGTGAGGGGTCAGAGAGGGGAGGCCATGGTCCAGATTATCTAAAACCCAGCCATGTTTGGCTTGCTTGGGACTAGGGTCAGCCCTAGTGGAGTCTGAGTTGTGAAAGGGACATGTTCCCATCAGCCTCTGCCATGGCAGGAGTGGCATTGTGCTTCTGACCTGTCTGTACTGTGGGGATTGGGACCCTCGTCATTGCCCAGAGCCACAGGGACAGTGCCCAGCAACCAGGCAAGGCAGGGGCTCTGCTGAGGCTGGCCTGTAGCTGGGGGAGGTCAGGGAGGGAAGGCCTGGCTGAATGAGTGTGTGTGTGTGCATGTGTGTGTGTGTGTGTGTGTGTGTGTGTTTGGGAAGCTAGTCTAAATCCAAGTCACCCATCAGTGGTTTGAGAACTCCTTGGAGGTACCTAAGCCACCATGTGAAGGGCCATTAAGTCACATGGGAGAAGCTATTCCCTTCCAATCCCATCCCTCTGATTACATCAAGGACAATATCCACTTGCTGCTGGTTTGCCCTTTATGTGCCCTGAACATTTGCTAATCTTCCTTTTTACACAAAGCGCTTTGGCCGACCTCACAGGCACGGTGTCCAGTGGGATGCAACAGTGCTGCTTGTTCTCAGTGTCGCATCCCGGTCACCTTGTGTTTGTGGTCACTGGCTTTCTTTTTACTATTGTAATATTCCTTCTTAAAAAAATTTTTTTAAGATTTTTTGTTTTCATTTTTGCTGACAGGTTATAAAGCTTCCCTTTGAAATAAAATTATTTTAGTAAAAAGAATGAAATGATTGAAAAAAGAAATAGTGAACTATACTGAAGATGGTAAAGGGAAATGACAAAAATCACAAAGAGGGTCTGTACATGAATGACTGAAGTTTGAGAACATGGGACTAAGTGATGCTCAAGGCTCCCTCCCTGGGATTCTCTCTCTGCAGCTGAAGGTGGGGCTGCAAGGTAGTGTCTGCATACCTTTGGGAATGGCTTGCTTCTCCTCTTCACTGGGAGGGGCCTGGTTGTCAGCCTGAGTTGGATTCTTCTGCCCTAGTTCATTATCCTGATCAGTTTCTAGCAACAAGGCCGATTCTCATAACAAAGTGTTGTTTTAAAGTTATTAAATGTCTGTGTTATGATAAGGATGCAGACCATAGCATTTAGTCAAGACTTTTAAATCAAGCTTTTGATCACGTATTTATTTAGGTATATTCCACCTTGTTGCAAAAAAAGGTATTGTGGCAGTTTACAAAAATAGATAAAATACAATATAATAAAAATGAAGAGATCAGGGTAAAGGTTAAAGCAGAAAGCCAGAATGAAGTCAGAGTCCAGTAGGAGACCCAGTACAATTGTTAAAAATAACCTCAAATTTGACTTTGAGCTTCCCAGTAGCCAAAGCAAAGAAGAAAACCTGACTGGTTACAAAATTCCTAACAACAGTTAGTTTTGGGCTTTGGTGTAAAAACAGACCTGGTTCAACTCTTGACTCTACTACTTGTTAGATTCGTGACCCTGAGCAGTTTGCTTAACGTTTCTGAACTTGAGGTTCACTCCCTGTAATAGGGAAAAGTAATGCCAACCTTGGGGTTCCTGGGTGGATTAGTGATAATGTACGTAAGGGTGACTTCTAGCTCTAGGAGGGTACTGCTTGGGCCCTCAGCTGCCCTTTGTCCTCACTAAGCTGCAGGTCTTCAGCCATAAAAGGGAGTTGACATCTGTCCCCTCTGTGCAGCATGTCAGAAGCATAGCTGGATTCTAACCTAGTACTCCCTAACTCCTATCCAGGGCTCCCTGACAACCATCCAGTGCTGTGTCCTCCTGTCACCAGAGTGGTTTCCAATGCTGTCATGGAGGAAAAGGTGCTTTAGAACATACGTGTTTTCAGTAGTCCTCAAGTCATTCCCAGGAAAACCCCCCAGCCTCACCTTTAGGGCTGCCTCCCACACAGAGCAAATTAAATATTAAGGTCTAGAAATCTCTTGGGAGGACTCAAAGGTGGCAGCCAAAGCCCCTTCACGTAGCATGTTGTTCAGAAACACCGGAGACAACTTCCTTTGCTGTCACAGCTGAGGTCGGTAGGAAAAGCTAGCCCTCTCCTTCTTTGTTTGAAGTACCTGTTACCAACTGTAATAAATCCCACAACAAAAACTCTTCCCTGCTTCCCGTCACCGATAGAACAAAATCCAGTTGTCTTAGAATTTCCTTTTCTCTGGTTTGGCATTCAAGGCTCTTTATAAACTGACCCCAACCTCCTTCTTGGGTCTCCTATGTAGATGCAATTCGTGGCTTGGCTACACTGGTTAAAAGCAACGACCACCATTTCTGGAGCTGCTGCTAGAGTGACAGAGTTGGCAAAGAACATGTGCTGACCAGCCCTGAAAACCTGACTGTGCTACAGGCTAAGCTGCTGTGCTTGGGTAAGTCCCTTCACCTCAGTTTCCTCGTCTGTAAAATGGACACACTCAGAGTACATACCTTCCACTGTTGTAAAGATGCAAGAATATGCACATGGCTTGCTTAGCCCACTGTTGATGCTCAGGTTTTATTACTGATTTGGAAACCTGGCTTTCCACTTGACTCTGCCTCCACTTAACCTCTCTGGGCTCCAGTTTGACTACCTGTAAAATGAGGAAAATAATTGTACCTACAACATAACCCACATACAAGGGCCTGAAAACAGAAGGGGCTTAGTGAATGTTTAGAGGCTGCAGCCATCATCCTCTCCCCGAGAAAACTATTTTGCTTGTCCTTTTCCAAAATTGGTCCATTCTAACTTTCCCTTTTCTAAGACTAATGGGGAAAGAGGAGCCTGAACATTTCTCACGTGGTTGGGCTGTGATATCACGAAAGACAGAGTCTTCTAAAACCCACACCCAGGGCCAAGGGAAACGCTGGGACTTGCAGCCCCTGAAGAGTCTGTAAGTGGAGCCCTCAGAGTTCAGTTGGGCGGGGGAGGCTGGATGTGTCCACCACTATGAGTCAGGCCTTGCTTGGCTGGGCGTCATCATTCCCCTTTACTTCGGGGGTGAGTTACGGCTTAAACAAAACAACATCACCTGACAATGCCTGAAAGAAATGTATTCTGCACAAAATGCATTTCTTTACACTCTTGGGTATGCAGCTGAATTTCCCAACATGGCAGCTGGGTGTTCATATATACAGATACCTGGGAGCTGGCATGGGGACAGAATGACAGAAGCAGGGTCCGGGGTTGTGTAGAGATCAGCAGTAAATACCCCTCAGAAGTGTTGGGATGACTTGGGTGCTGGGTGGTCTATTGCCTAGCTGCCTCTGAGCGTGGAGAATAAAGGATAAAGACAAAGCCCTTCTGGAAGGAGATCAGCTGGGTCCTGTTCCCACTGTGGCCCTGAGCCATTCTCTAAACCTTTCTGGGCCTATTTCTCCTTTGTAGATATAGGGAGTCAGACCAGAGAACTTCTTCCAGTTCTAAAAATACTGTTCAAAGCAGATGAGGGGCAGGCCTGACGGTCTTGTCCCCGGGGCTGCTGGGTCTGAGGCTCGAGGAAGCCCACCTGTGCACCCTCAGCCCCAAGTCCTGGGCTCGGGGCAGCCCTGGCACCATTATCTCTGAAGCCAGGAAAAGTCTGATCCACAGATCCCTTTCTCCTTCCCTCCCAGCTTCCACCTCTGACTCCTCCCTGCACCCAGAAGGTCCGAAGCCTCCTTTGGACCTGGTTGCCCAGATCTCAGCCTTCCCCGGTCCCCCAGGCCAGCCCACCAAATGACCAGGTTAGGAATGACGAGGAAGAAGAAACCTGTTTCATCCTGGTGCCACCCAGCCTCAGGCCTAGGGTCTTGCTCGTGGCAGACCTGGAGGTATCCCTGAGTGCGTATAGGTTGTGGGTTCAAAGGCCCAGAGAGAAAGGACGAGGTGGACCCCAGGCGCAAAGGCTCTGGGAGGGACTGGGGAGAGGTGCCACAGCCTGGGTATGTGGCCAAAGCCAGCACTTCTGGGTGGAGAGGGAGCCTCGGGGCCTGGCCCAGTTCCCCACCCTGGTAGAGTTGCTGCTGGCAGGCAGTTGCCTGCAGCCTTCTCAGCTGCTGCTGCAGAAACAAATGACGGCACTGATGAAGAATAAGAGAAAATAAAAATGAGTACGGTGGCGGGGGGGGGATCTTGGATTGGGGGCTGGTATTTTTTCTCAGGGTGTGGTTTCTGCTCAGTGGCTGGGTGACTGTGGCGGTTTGGAATGTGGTCAGACAGCGGGTGGGGTGGGGATGGGGGGCTGGCCCAAGGCATGGAACAAGGACATTAGGCCATTAGCCAAAGGGCCCAAAGCCCCAGGGCCATCAACAGCTCCGTCAGAACAGGGGCCTGGGGTGGCACGAAGAGCTGGGCCTCCACCCAACACTAGTGTGTTGGTCCCAAAGGCCTCTGGTTTTGAGTAGCCCCGGGAAAGGGACATAGACTTGAGAGAACAAGAGAAATGAGGGGAGAAGGGAGAGGGCTGGAGGTAGGGGAGAGGTTAGGGTAGAGCATGGTCAGGTCTCATCTGTAAAATGGGCCTGCCGGATCCAAAGTGAGGCCTCAGTCTCCTCACCTGTTAAATGGGCTTAACTGTCTCTACCTCCAAGGGTGTCAGGAGGATTAAGTGGGTTAGTGCACATGAAGCTCTTGGCAGTGTTGTGCAGGTGGAAGTGATTATTACTCCACTGCGTGCTGAGGAAGCTTGACGCTGGCTGTGCCCACTGCCTAGCACCTAGCTCCAGGCCTGGCCCCAGTAAATATTTGCTGAGGGAGTCCCTTGCAGGAGTCGCTGTGGGGAGCCCCCCATGCCCCCCATGGCCACAGGAGGAGGCCACTCCTCTCCTGTGAGCCCAGGTCCCGCTCAGACCACGAAGTGGAGGGTGTAGGTGAGCTGGTGACCATTGTCCCAGGCGTAGAGCACCCGCTCCTTGGGGTTGTAGTCAATCTGGGTGGTGTAGGCGTGCTCGTTGAGGAAGGGCAGCTGCGGGCGGGCGTCGGTGCCCGTGTGCGTGTCGAAGGCGTAGGCCACGTGGCCCTCCCGCTGGTTGTAGGTGTCCACGGCGTACAGGATGCCGCACACCAGGAAGCAGTTCCCGTAGGAGTTTCGCCGCAGCCGCGTCTTCCACGTGGTCTCACGGTGCACCGACAGGTCGCCGGGGTCCAGGCGGCTCAGCACGATCACCTCGGACTGGGCCTCGTGGTGGTCATCCGCAGCGGGATAGATGACCCACAGGCCGCTCTCGTCCACGGCGAAGTCAATGTCCGAGTGGCCGCGCCACTTCCAGGGTGTGGTGTCCTCGTACACCGCGTCGGGCAGCAGCGCCCAGGAGGCCACGAAGCGCTGCCGCAGGTCGTACTTGATGATGTTCTTGGTGAAGGCGCGGTTGTAGTAGAAGGCGCCCTGGTACACCACGTGGCCTGTGCCGATCCAGTTGTAGGGCAGCTTGTACATGTTACTCCAGCGGCCTGCGTGCGGAGGGCGGAAGGTCACACCGGAGCTTCCCGAAAAAACCCCAGCCCACCCCAGGGACCAGGGAGGCCAGGGACCAGGGCTCTTGGGTGGCCCAGCAAGGATACTGAGTGAGCTATGGGCCTGGAGCTGGGCCAGTTATCTGATCCCATCAAGACAGTCCCATGAAGGAGGTACTATTATTATCCCATTTGCCGGGGAGAGAACAGGCTCAGAGGGTTCAAGGTCACTGGTTGTGGAACAGCACAGCCAGGATTTAGACACAGGCTGATACCAGCCCCTGTGCTTTGTTTCAGGGCGTTTGCCCATGCTGCTCCCTCTGCCTAGACTGCCATTTCCCATCCTATCTGCCTGGGGAATGCCTCAGCATCACCTCCTCTGGGAAGTCTTCCCTGATCTCCAGGCTGGGTTCCCATAGCCCCCGAGGCCTCCCTCTAGCGCTATATTGAAATTGTTTCTTGAAGCCTTTGCCATGCACATCAGATTGTGCATTTCTGGAGGGCAGCTCATGTCTAAATGACCCTTTCCCCTCATCATGTTCCAGATCTGATAACCAAATTTCTGCCCTTCCCTGCCCAGACCTGAAGGTCCTGTAAGGCCTGGGGCTCTGCTCATCTGTAAAACAGGGTGATAACCCCCACCTCAAAGATACCGTGAGGTGATACACACTGGTGATTAGCACATAATAAGCACTCAACAAGTGGAAATTCTAAGTATTGTTACCCTTGACAGTAAATTACACTCATGAGGGCAAGACCACGTCCATCTTGTTTGCTGTTGCATTCCAGCTTCTGGCCTGGGGCCAGCACATAGGGGGTGCCCCCAGACTCCTCTTCGTGGGGTGGCTGACCATTCGGAGCTAGGCCAGGCAGGGGAAGTCTGGACCACAGGAAACCACAAGGCAAAGGAGGGCCAAGTCTCCCTGGGGGACCCTCCCTAGGCTACCCACACCTGCCCCTTTCCCATCACAGGGGTCCCTGACCTTGCTTGAAGTTTTCCAGGTTGCGGAATTCCACCAGGCTGTTTCCATAGTAGTAGTTGGTGACATAGATCTTGTCATCCCTCGCAGCAGGGTCCTTCATCCAGGCTCCCTCATGGCGCCCATAGCTGTGGTGTCTTACAGGGGGGTCCACGGCCCGGAGGGTGCCCTCGCAGCTCGCCTCTCTGCCTGTGGGGAGCAAGGGGTGCAGCATTTGGTACACAGACCCACAGACGCTGAGCCAGAGCAACAGTCCTGGGAACGTTATCTGGGTCTTAACTTAAATCGCTCCTGAGGTTTTGTTTGCAGCCTTATTTATTTCTTTTTTCTTTCTTCATGATCAAAGCAATGTCTGATCATTGTAGAATACACAGAACATTCAGAAAAGGAGAATGGAGAAAATAAAAATCATTCAAAATTCTATTATTCAAAGAAATTTTTAAACATGTTGTATTTCCTTCCTTTCCTTTTTTTTCTCTGCATGTATAGTCATGCAGACATACTTAAAAAAAAACCATGATTCTTCTGAATATACAGTTTTAGGTATCCTGTTTTTTCCTTCTACTGAGCAATCTCTCACATCATTAAATGGCCTTTTAATGATGTGATCTCAAGGTTCCACCAGGCCGCCAGACAGCTGTGCCCTTGAATTTATTTAACCAGTCCCCTCAGTGTTAGACCTTTAGATTATTTTCAGTTTTCTGATATTAGAAATAGGCTGCAAGGAAACCAGTTAAGCTGCAGCTGTTGTTCACATATCTGATGGATCCTTTAGGAAAGAGATTCCTAGAAGTGGAATGCACGTGGACCAAAGTAGGGAATGGTTTTGTCTTGTCATCACAGGTAGCCAAGATGCCCTCCAGAAGGACGGGCTCGATCGATGATTTAACAAGGAAGATTTCTACCTAAGACACAAGCCAAAACTATAAACGTGGAGATAAAAACAGGGCCAAAGACTAGACAGAGGAAATACAGAAGTGAAAATAGTTGCTGGATTTGATGATGGGGTTCTAGGTGATGTTTTAAGAAGAATTTGTTGGAAACACTACCTGTTTCACTGTAAATGTTGTCAAGATCTGATCTGTAAAGATCAGATAGCAAACATTTTAGACTTTCCAGACCACATACTTCTGTCCCATATTCTTTAACAACCCTTAAAAAATGTAAAAACCATTCTTAGCTCAAGGGCTGTATAAAAACAGGCTATAGGCTGTGTTTGGCCCACGGGCTGTAGTTTGCTGACCTCTGTGAGGCTTACTCACCTTGGCTGGGGACTTCTGGGCGTGAAGGTGGCGTGGTGGGCAGGGGACTGGTGATGGGAGTCAGGGTAGGGGTGGGGGTGGGATCCGAGGCAGGGGTGCCAGGGGCCAAGTCCGCTCCCTCAGAGGCCCTGGGCCCAGTCTCGTCACGCTCTGCTGAGTTGGGCTCGGGCTGCCTGCCCTCCACCCGGGGCGGCAGCTGCTCCAGCCAGGAAGTGCCCTTGAGGGCGTTGTCTGTGGAGAGAAGACCCTGTGCTCACATCCTAGCAGCACTGCCGCTGCCCGGGGTCCAGGCCCACCGGGTCCCAGCGCTGGGGCCATGGGGGAGAGGTGCGGGTGGCCCGTAAGGAGTGAAAGGCCTCGAAAAGTGGGAGGTGGGGAAGGCTTCATGGTCAGCAGACTGGCTATAGCCCCCTCAGATGAGTGGCCTCGGCCAAGTCCCCTGCCTCGGTGGGCCTCGTCTTCCCCTTCCGTGAAATGAGTCATGAGGTCCACCACGTCAAGCTGTTGTGTTGATTAGAGGAAAATGTGTACAAGACATTTGCACAGATCCTGGCAAATACGAAGTGCCAGATGTGAGACCCCTTTCATTTCCTGGATCCAATTCCAGGAGGCAGAAACCCTTGCTCCCGTTTTACAGACTTTCTCCTAGTCCGCTCCCCTGGAAACACCCTCTAGTTTCTCTCACCCAGCATTTGCCCCTTCAGGTAGGGAAGGGCAGGTGCAGCCAGCTTCCCGTCACCTCTGGACGCAGTTCTCTGCCTGTGCCCCCTCGTTCATCTCCTATCTCCCGTCTCTCAGCTTCCTTGGCATCCCTCCCCCACTTCTTCCACTCCTGCTGGCACGGGCTTTGCTGATAGGAGGACTTTTTCAGCTCCGTGGGACTGGTTT
Source organism: Balaenoptera ricei (assembly GCF_028023285.1). Taxonomy (NCBI): domain Eukaryota; kingdom Metazoa; phylum Chordata; class Mammalia; order Artiodactyla; family Balaenopteridae; genus Balaenoptera; species Balaenoptera ricei. The sequence goes on along the minus strand of NC_082644.1, from coordinate 112,591,177 downwards.
GGGGCCATCTCTGGGTCATCCCTGACCCACGCTTTCCTGGGCTGGAATGGATGGGGTCTGGGTAGGGAAAGATTCAGTGGCAAAGAGCAGGGGACAAAAACTCCTCAGCTTCTGGGCTCCAGTCCCACTAACTCGCCGTGAAACCTGGAGGCTGTCACTTCACCTCTCTGAGCTTGTTTCCTCTGCTGGATCAAGTGCAACAGCATGTGTGAAAGGACTCAGCAAGCTGTGATGCCAGAGACAAAGGAATGGTGCTGTTGTTACCGTGATGGTGTGGCCCCCAGAGATGCACTGAGGCCCCTTGACTCCAAGACAATCACCTGACTTCTTCCTTTTCTCTCCCTGCTGGGCTTCCTCTTTGCATGGGGTTTAGCCAGGCCCTGCTGTGGAGCAGCCCCTGGAGTCTCTCGGGAACGAGGGCATCCCCTCTGGTCAGCAGGCCTCAGTGGGGCCCAGCCTCGGCAGCCTGCCAGGGCAGGGGCTTGTTCCCACGGCCCTCACTGGCAGAGTCAGATGCCTGCAGCTGTTCCTGGGCAGAGCCCTGGCCAGGGGTCAGAGGCTCTATGCCGTGGCTAGGCTAACCTGGCAGGACTCAGAGCCAGCAGCTGGCACCAGGAGCTGGGAGAAGAGGCCCCTGAGCCCTGAGAGGCCAAGAATTGAGGGGGCTCTTGGGAAACTGGTCCCTCACAGTTCTACCCCTGGCCCCCTTGGGCATGGGCTGGGCAGAGAACCTCACTGGAGGAGGAGGTCAGCAGGACCCTGGAAGGGGGAGCAGGCTTGGGACACCTCTCAGGGACATCAGAGGAGAGCAGGCATCTGGGGAGGGGCTCAGAGGAAGAATCAGGAGTCACACCAGTGGGGATGGCCCAGAAATTTGGGTACTCTTGGAACTTTTGTCTCTTGTTTCTCGGTTCATTATTTTGTTGTCCTTCACTGTGATCGGGCAGGGAGCTGTAAGAAAGATACAAGAGTCTGTGGGCTCTTCTTTGGGGGGAAAAGAGTGGGAGGTGCTGGAGAGGCCATCCACCCCAAGGCCAGTCTGGAAATGGGAGGTGCCTCAAAGGCCCCAGGTCACTTCCCAGAACACTGGTCTGGTCCCTGCGTTCGCCCGCCCACCAGAGGCAGCTGCCCGGTTATGGGTATGCTTTTTCCCACTAGACTGTGAGCTCCGTGTTAGGCAGAAAGTCTGGAAGGTACAGCACGTACATAGTGAACCTTCCGCACATCTTTCAATGAAGAAGGAAAAGGCCAGTGAGGGTGGAGACAGCTATAACTACTGGAGAGGAACTGAGTGGCCCTTTGTGTTGATTTGATCATTTCATCGCCCAGGAGTGGGATTATCCCATAGTGTGGATGAGCAAAGGGCACCAACAGGTAACCCATGGAGCTGAGATCTGGGGCAGTCTGACTGTAGAGAAGACCCTGGGTCCCTGTAGGGGCCCCCACTCCCCAAGGTTCCAATCTTCCTCTAACTCACCAGCCATGGCCTCGGTCATCTCCTTTCTGCCTGCCTTGTAGTAGGTGATGCCTCGGATCACAGCCTGCTGCTGGGCCAGGGCCCGGGGCTTGGCTGTGGTCTGGGGGAATCTGCCCTTGCCCTCCTTCTTCAGCTTCTCCACTTTCAGCAGCTTCTCCTTAGGAGGTTTTGTGAGGCCCTTGTCTACAAAGCTCTTCTGCATGCTGCCATATTTGTTGTTGTCTTTGCCTTTCCCTCCAGCTGTGTCCTGGGGGAGAAGGGAAGTCTCAGATTCAGAGGATGGTAGAAGGGATGTTGTGGGGTGTCAGGAGGCTCAGCATGTGGGGGCTGGTAATGGCCATGTTGCTCCTGGCCCCGCGTCCCAGGTGCTCATGAAGTCACAGCTTTCCTCCCATAGTTACATCCATGACTGGGGTGTGCCTCAGTTTCCCTACTCAGCTCTCTAGCTCCCCTGCAGGCTTGAAGCCCAGCCTGATAGGTTAGATTCCTGTTCTACTTCCCAACTCCTGTACACTCCCCCCTGGGGGTAGACTACAATGGTCTGCTCCCTGGGGAGGTCAGCTTCCCATCCCTGTCTCTCTCACTCATTGGTCTTTGTGTGTGGGCAGGGAGAGGTTCTCAGGCCCCAAGGCAGGCTGACCAATTCATCACAGTGTGCCTGGAACTTTCCCAGTGTTAGCACTGAAAGTCCTGTATCCTGGGAAACCCTTCCTTCAGTCCTGGGCAAACTGGGATGGTTGGTCACCGGGGCATTGACCTTAGGGCATGCTGTTTCTAACATTTTGTGAATTTTGCTATTTTTGCTTCCTTTTAAATGCCTCTGATGCTGGCTTGGCACAAGAACCTAGGGCCTGTGACATCACCCATTGTTAGGCAGGATCTCTAGGAGATACAGCAAGTACAGGATCTAGACCTTCTGTGCCACTGCCCAAACAGGATTCATTCTTACTGTGGAATTGGCACACGAATGAGCAGGAAGCCAGCTCCGGGCCGAAGCACTAGGCTTCCTCCCTGCTTTATCAGCATCTAGGTGGTCCCTGCTGCAGACACAAATAGCCCCATTGTCAAAATGTCAGCACGGAGGCTGAGGGGTGGAGAGGAAGAGCATGGGCTCGGCTGTCAGGCAGGCCCGGGTTCCAACACAGCCACCTTCTCTGAGTGACCCCGCTCCGTGTTCTTCATCTGCCAAACTGGCAACGAGCATCCCTCCTTGCAGGTGGCTATGAGATTAACTGAGATAATGTCTGCGAAGAAGTCAGCTCCCTTTTTCCACCACTCACCAAATCACAAGGCCACTGTGGGAGTGGTGGGCTGTATCTTGCACGTGGAAATGGTCAAAGGGGCACGAATGGGACTGAAGTCTAGTCTGTACTCCATTTGCCAAGCCACACGCCCTGGTACGTGTCTGTCACAGGAAGGAGCCTTTGTACAATTTATCCACCCAAAGGGGGCTCCTCCTTCTAATTTATCTGGGCTGTGGGAGAGCCTTTTCTGCAGCATGTCTGCCTACAGGAGGGCCTTTTTCAAATCTGCCCAAAGGTGTGTTGTGTGTCAGGTGGCTCAGCCTGGTGAGGGCCTTTGCTCACTTTGTGCGCTGAGTTTGAATATGGAAGGCTGGGTGTTTGCTGCAGGAGTTCTCCACCCCAGGATGGGTCGGATGAAGTGGTATTAGTCGGCTGGGGTCCCCGAGGCATTGCCCACCTACCCATGAGCAGGCCTGACCCAGCCAGGGGCCCAGCCGCAGCAGGGGAGGTTAGAAGTGGTTTTGCCGCAGCCGACCTGGTCCCTCAGGACCAGGCAGGGAGGGTCATCTCTACAACCTTGTCCCCACTAGTTTGGAACCAGGAGTGAGAATACTGCTGGAGAATACTCCAGCTCCGAGGGCTGGAGCCCCACGTCTGCTCCCAGTTCAGCTGTGTTGACGGCTCACTGAGCAGCAGGCACCCCCTGCCCCCACCCTGCCACGGACTCCCCCGCTGTGCCAGCCCTCGGCCCCGTCCTGCGGCCCCAAAGCCCCACCCAGCTGGCCCTCAGGGCCGAGGTTCTGGCACGCCGTGCTCCCAGCCCACCCACCTTCTGGCCCGTCACAAGAGCCCTGGCCTCACCTGAGCCTTACTGCCAGGCCTGGGGGCTGGGGCAGCGGCGGGCGCCGTAGCCGCGTCCTTCTGCAGCAGCTGGAGGCCCAGGCTGGAGAGCTCCTTCTTGATGCTCATCATGATGGCTGAGTGGTTCTCGTAGTGCCTCAGCTGCTCCCTGAAGTGGCGCATGCTCTCCCTCACCACCTCGTTCTCCTGGCTCAGGTTGGCCTTGATACTCTGTGGGGGTGGGACCCAAGAGCTTTCCAGCCTCCTCTGACTGTCCCCAGCCCTGGTGGACACCCCAGCTTCTGCCATCAGGCTTTGCTGCCCAGTCTCCTGAGCAGGGCCTGGGGGAACGGGTGGGGCGTTCCCTCCCTTCCTCCCTGCCTTTCTTTCCTTTGCCCTTTGCTTTCTCATTTGAGCCTATTTTGGGAACTCTTGCATATCTGTATATATAGCGCTCCCCATACCTTTTACTGGCCACACAGTTTGCCACTGTATGGATGGGCCAAAATGTATTTAGCCAGTCCCTTATGGATCCACCTTTTCAGTTGCTACCAATCTTTTGCTACTTTAAAATTACCTTTTAATTTCACAAGTAATACATAAATACCTCTTTTTTATAAAATACTCAAACACTGGAACTCTGTGGGGTTTTGCTATGGTCTCTGATCCCTTCCTAGTCTCCAAGTCTCCGACTTCTCTCCTGGGCAGGCTTGGCTCCTCCCACCGCACCAAGCCCCACCTTTACTCTTCCTCTTGTTCTCCTGCCCTGCCTCAGTGTCTCCCTACTGCTGGGGACTCTGCCTGGCTTTAGCAGCCCCTAGCCCCACTGCCACCTGGATCGCAGGGTGGACAGAAGGCACACTGTGTAAGGCAGGTTTCTCCGCCTCAGCGCTGCTGACATTTGGGTGCTGTGGAGCTGCCCTGCGCACTGTAGCATGTTTAGCAGCATCCCTGGCCTCTGCCCACTAGGACCGATAGCATCCGCCACCCACCGCCCCCAGACTGCAACAACCAGAAGTGCCTCCAGATAGTGCCAGCTGCCCCCTGGGGAGCAAACTCACCCCCGGTTGAGAACCACTGGCGTAAGGGAAGAAAGCAGAAGGAAGCTGGGACCCCAGATTGTTGCCTGACCTCCTGCGATGTTTTTCCCTTAGGCAGAGGGAGCCATCTCCTCCGCAGTGAGGCTGTTCTCTCCGCCTCCTCCCAGTGTTAGCAAAAACTTTTTCTTTTTCTTTTTTTTTCATAGCTATCACTTAGTGAACAGAAGCAAAGCACAGATAATGCAAAACAGAAGATAATTTAAAAATCATTTCCTTGTGGCTGCAGAAATCATTTCTGGTTTGTTCCAGGCTCTGCAGACATACCCTCCAGATTGTCTGGCTCATAGTTGCGTGAAGTGAGTTAACATTTCCTAAGATTACCAGAGGAGAGGTCAAAGGAGGCTAACTGTAGAACCAACAACAGGAGAGCCTGGCATGTACTAGATGCACAGGAAATACTGGTGCACAGTAGAAATTCAACAACTGTTACCATTCTCCCATGCTGGCATGGGCCTGGCACATAAGAGATACTCACCAAACACTTTTTGAATAATTAAAGTCACTGTGACCCCAACTTTGGGGTGAGTAAGGGGTTAATCTCCTCTCATGGGGCACAGGATGCCCAGGTGTCCCCCTCCCTGTGGAAAGGAAGCTGGGAAAGGAAACCTTCACGCCCCTCCTGGCAGCTGCATATCCCCAGGCTCCCAGCAGCCCAGCAGGGACCGGATGCAGGAAACAGGCGGAGGCCAGGCTGTGCCAGCAGAGATGCAAACCTCAAACCTGCAGCCTGAACCTCCAGGGTCATTCAACTCTGTCCCTGTCCTCAGGGGGCAGTATCAGCCACCCGCCCAGCCCTCCAGCACATTTGCCCTGACCAGGAGAAGACACTTAGCACCTCTGCCTCCATGGTAGGTGGGTCCTTGAACAGCCATGCGACCTCGAGCCTGGCCCCCGTGGGCTTGGCCAGTCCTGCACAATGCTGGCGTTTCATGCGAATGGTTGCCCCAGACTTGTGCAATATATGGGCCCTGGTCTTGGCGAACTGAGGGTGGCTGCAAGTTTCAGCCCCCTCTGCACCTCTTTCATACAACCAGCAGGTGCCTCAGTTTCTCCACCCAGCCTTCCAGCTTCCTACAGGCCCTTGAGGCCCAGTCAGACCTCTTCCTCAAAGGCTGGACCCTGTGGCCTGCATCTCCTTCTCCCAGCTCCCTGCAGGAGTCCAGCTTCTAACAGCCACCAGGGTCCAGACAGAATTGCCTAGGCCCCTTCGGACACTGCCCTTGGCCGCCAGCACTGCACCAGCCTGGCCTCTGTTTCAAGCCCTGCCCTTACCTCTTCCAGCGTGTTCATCTGGGAAGCCACCTTGTGGACGTAGGCGTGCACCTTCATCAGGTCCATGCTGTACAAGGTGCCCTCCAGGAGATCCACCATGGACTGCAGCTGCCCGGGGAAGGGTGAGGGTTAGGGAAAAGGCACAACACGCAGCCAGGCACAGAGGGTGCAAAAGGAGCCCCACCAGAGCGTGAACCCCAGAGCCTCAGAGTGGTCTGCTTGACTAGACCCAGCCTGCTCATAATCACAAGAAAAGCTCTTTTGAGCACTTCCATGTGGCAGACACTGTATAGGGGCTTGAATGAGCCATTTCACTTAATCCTGAACAACCCCACGAGGTGTGTAGTGGACACTGAGGGAGCTCCATCCACATCCCCTGGATCCCTGCTTCTGTTTCTTGTGCCCAGCCTTGGCTTCCATGTGCCTCCCTTTTAACAGTCTGCATCTGTGACTCTCTTCAAAGAGCCACTTTGCCCACCAAAGTGCCTGGGAGTCTACGTCCTCCTGGGACAGCCTGTAGGCAATGCCTGATTGGTGTGGGCATCTAGTAACCCAGCATCCTAGCTAGAGTGGCCAAGATGCCAACGAGAGTGTCAGGGAAACCTTGGCACGAGGAGCCGGTTGGGAAATCAGCTTTCCCTTGCTTCTAGTGGGCGGTTCCTCCAGCGCACCCCCTGTATGCGTTCTCAGGGCCTGGGCATGCTGGTGCTCCGGTCTGGCCTTGGCCAGCTGTTTCCAACACAGCTTTACTCCCACTCTCCCAGGGGTGTTCAAGCTGTTTTAAGCCAGAGAGTTCTTCTCTGAATAGACTTTGATCTCTAGGACAGAAAAAGGGGGTGGGGGGCTCTGGTGGAAGCAGGGATAGGGCCTCGAGTCTTCTCTGCTCCCCTACAACCTTGTTCAGACTCCGAGGGGTTGCATGGTACCCCAGGGCTCTGTGGAGTTCAGTGTGAGAACCATGCACGGAGACTCTCCTGGGCCTCAGCTTCCTTCTCTGTGAAATGGGCAGCAAGGTTGTGGAGCGGAGCAGTACCGTCTGGATAGGGCTCAGCTCAGAATGGGCACACAGCAAGGCCTTCATGAATACCAGCAATGATGATTACTATTCCAGGCGGCTAAATGGGACCTCCTAGCTTCACTTCTGCTGACTTCATGGCCACCAAAACTGGCTTCCCAAAGCACAGCTTTGACCATGGGTCCCTCCCCTGCTAGATTACTTGCTGTGGCTCCCCACTGCCCAAGTGTGGCTACTTATCTTCTGACCCTGGCATTCAAGCCCTTCTTGATCTGCCCCTGCCACCTTCTTCGGCCTCAGCAAATGCTCATTCTGGGCCAGGCATTAAGGACAGTGATGACAATAGACACGAGCCTTCATGGTCCTTTACAGGCTGTCAAGGAGTGCAGAGTAACACAGAGGTGCCTGGATCAGGGAATGCAGGTGGGGACACACACAGGTGCCCAGGTCATTAACGACGGGGCACTGACCTTGTCTGGGAGTGTGTGAGGTTTAGTAAAGTCTGCCAGCAGGAAGTTTTGTTTGAACTGAGCTCTGAAGGAGGAGCACAAATTAGACAACGATGGCCGGAGAAGGACATTCCAGGCACAGGGAACAGCTCGTGCAAAGAGCTGGAGGTGTGAAGACACATGGTGTGTTTGAGCCGAGCAACTCAAAATGTAGTCTGCGGACCAGCACAAGTCCAAGCTGCTCGTTACCAGTCTGTGATAAAATAATTACAAAAAGTGAGTGTAGGCTTTTATAAACTTTCAGAGCCATTTGACAGGGAAATTTTATATCTGTGGACTCTAATAATACAACACTGGACTTGTATTTTGCGTGTCTGTTTCTATTCCATTCATTTTCCTAACAATTCATTTTTATAGTATTTTACAAGAGTGTTGGTTCTTGACAGATTTTTTTTTTGACTGAGCCACATGGCTTGCAGGATTTTAGTTCCCCGATCAGGGATCAAACCTGGGCTCCTGGGAATGAGAGCGCCAAGTCCCAACCACTGGATTGCCAAGGAATTCCCAGTGCTTGACAGATTTTTTTAAAAACTGGTCTTTCACCACATGTAGTTTGAGAAGTACAGTGTGGAATTGACAGGTGGTTAGTGGGGCTGGGGCAGAGAGAGGGCAGGGGGGCACCCTGGGTCACACCCACTCCACTTACTCTCACCCAGAATGTTCTTATTTCTGCTCACTTGAGGGACTCCTACACATCCCTCAAAGCCCAGCTGTAATGTTACCTCCTCCTCTGGGTTCCCACAGTCCCTGGAACGTCCATTGGCCCAGCACTGACTGCACTGCCATTACTGGGGTCAGGAGCTGTGTCCCCATAGGACTAGAATTCCTCAAGGGTGGGGCCATGCCATATTCATGTCCAGAAGGAAAAGGAGTGAAGAGGTGAGAGACACGCCCCCAAGAAAGGGGATCTAGAATCCCATTCTTTCTCCTCAGAGCCATGCAACTAAGGCTAAATCACAGCCGCAGTTCTTAGCTTGAGGGGAAGGGTTGGGGTAGAGACAAGGGGCAGGTATAGGGTGGGTTGCCCTGTTCCCCTCCACAGTGGCTTCCCCTAACCTCCTCTCCCGGGGGGGGGGGGCTGCCCACTGAGGGAGGGGGAGCCAAGCCAAATGACAGGGGCCTCAGCTCTGTCTCCTACTGCCTCTGTCCACTTCTCCTCTTGGGGCTCACTGGGTACCTGTCGGGTACTCACTTATACTTCTACAGTATCAAGGAGGCAGAGTATCTTCTCTGTGTTCCTCCTACGACCCCTCCTGCTGGGTTAATCCCACCACTGCCCCAGTCCAGTCCTATAAGGCTGAATAAAACCCCCCATGGCTGCTGTGCGCTGAAGGGACAGCTCCCGGCTGAGAGAACTGCCCAGTGACCTCTCCACTGGGCAAGGGGACACAGCAGAGAATTCCTGGATTCAAATTTCTTGCTGTGTTATGTTAGGGAAGTCACAGTTCCTCTCTGGGCCTCAGATTCCTCCCCCAAGTAAAGCTGGGAACATAAGTTCCCTCTCCAAAGGGCTGTAGCAAGGATTAAATTAGCCAGCATTTAGGAAAAGGTTTTGTCTATCCTCATGTCAAGTATGCTTACAATTCAGTTGTTGAGAAGTGGATTTGAGCAAAAGTTGGTTTTGTCCCTGTAACTGAAGACTGGCCTATGGCTTCAGTGCCTGGAGTCTGCAGGGCCCTACTGGGTTTGGGAGACACTGTGGTCCAGGAACTGCCAAGTTGTCAAGAGGCCACTTGGCCTAAAATTCAAACACCACCCCCAACTTCAAGAGTTTTGGTATCCATCCAGTAGTTACAAAAATAAAACTAAAGTTAAATTTAAAGAAAACATTTTTAGCCAAATGTTGGGAGACAGTTCTTCCCAGGCCTCTTGCTTTTCTGCATGTCTTGCCTGCAGAGGCACTGACTGTCCTTGTTCCAGGCCATCTTGTTGCAGAGTGAACAGCCTTGGAGCATCCAGAGAGTGTTTCCCTCTGGAGCAGGGAAGGTGTGCTTGGTGCTCATTATAAGAGATCTGGATTCTCTAAGTTGGGGCTCCTCTCTTGGAAAACATCCCACTGTGTGTGCAGGTATTATCTGGCCCTCACTGCATCACCCCATGGGAAGTGAGTGGGAGAACCAGTGCAAGAAAGTGGAGACACTCTGGCGACTGTGAGTAATAAAGTCCTTTGTCTCTGGCTCGTGTCTACTGCCAGCATCCATGAAACTAGCAGGCTAACTTGTTAGCTTACAAGTAGGGTAACATCTCAGTCAACTTCACAGTTCTTGACACGAAAAGGGCAAAATAGACACATGTTTGGAAGAAATTATAAAAGAAAAGGATCCTCTCAAAAGCCACTAAATTATCTGGCTATTACAGAAAGGAAGACAGGAGAGCAGTGTGATTTAGAACACATGCTTTGGACACAGCAGGCCCTGAGTTCACATCCCAGCCCCACCAGGCCCGCCAAGCACGAAGTTGCGCATGGTGTGAATGGCACGAAGGTGCCAGGCTGGATGGGGGACTGTGGTCTCCCTGCACATGCCTATCCAAGCCATGGGTCCGGGTGGTGGGCCCGGCACAGGGCTGTGGCACCTAGAGGTGGTGCCTCTTTCTATTCTTCTTATGGTGGGGTGGGGGGAGGGGATTATAAGCACAAAATTTACATAAAAATATGGTATAGACTTGCGGCTGCATGTCATTATGTGAGAGCTTGGGCCAGTTACCTAACTTCTCCAAGCCTCAGTTTTCTTGCCTATAAAATGAGGACAAAGATCCCATACTTCACAAAATTGTTTAAGAATTTAGAGAACTAATGTTAAAAAAAAGAAAAGAGCTCAGCACAACATCTGGCACGAAGGTGGTACGTGAGTATGGGAAACGTTATTCCATAAAAAACAATCAAATGCCACAAAATACTACATGGAGGTGCTGACAGATGACCTGGTTTGGGTAAAACACAGGACACTGGGATAGATGCTACTAGATGGTAAAGGGCTCTATCCAGGTAAGTTAGCCAAAGGATGCTGCCTCCATCACTGACTGGCCGAATGGTCTTAGGCAGGAATTGGTTTCCTCTCAGGGAGCCTCTGTTTCCTCACCTGTGAAATGGGATGAGAACTACCCCTGCCTTAGAACGTGTGGCCTTTTCATTGGAGGGACAGCCAGCGCCAGCCTACGCTAGGTGTTCACGCAGGAGTGGGGTCCCATCCCGGCCTTTACTCCAGAAAGTCTACCTTGAGGAGCTCGGGTGCCTGTTTCTTGAGTTTCTCCATCTTCCACTCGTTCTCGCAGGGGTTGAGCGAGGAGGGCGGGGCGGTGCAGGAGCAGCGGCAGTCCGTGCCGGAGCTCACAGTCTCTACTGTGTAGAAGTCCTCCACTCGCGCCCGCCCGCTGCGCACCCGGCTGCACGCGTCCTTGCTCAGCGGCCGCATGATGCACTTGCAGCGGCAGTCTGAGCCCTCCGAGGTCATGCGCACCTGGTCCACGTCGCCGAACACCTGCAAGAGGGGCCCCGGTGAGCCGAAGGCCAGCGCTGAAGGGAGGGGGAGAGAAGGAGAGGGAGGGACAGGTAGCAGGATCCGGCCCCCCTGGCCTTTGGGGGCACCATTAGAGAAGGAAACAAATTTCCTTACGAGGAAATAGAAGCCTTATAATAATAACAACAATGAAAAGAGTAATGGCCGCTGTGACAAACAGTTTCGCTGTTTCTTAATAAGTTAAACATGAAATTACCATGTGACCCAATAATTCTACTCCCCTGGGTATATACCTAAAGAATTGAAAACAGGTGTTAAAGCAAGGACTTGTACAGGAATGTTCACAGCAGCACCATTCACAATAACCACAAGGTAGAAACAACCCAAAGGTCCATCAACTGATCAATGCATAAACAAGGTGTGGTATAGCCCCACAATGGAATATGATTCAGCCATAAAAAGGAATGAAGTACTGATACATGCTACAACATGGATGAACCTTGAAAAATATTATACTAAATGAAAGAGCCACTTATATTAATATCCAGAATAGGCAAATCCATAGAGAGAAAAAGCAGATTAGTGGTTCCCAGGATGTAGAGAGAGGAGCAAGTGGAGAGTGTTTACTTAATGGGTACACGGTTTCCTTTTGGAGTGATGAAAATGTTCTGGATCTAGGTAGTGGTGATGGTTGCACAGCATTATGAATGTACTACATAAATGCCACTGAGTTGTACACTTTCAAATGGTTAAAGTGGTAAATTTTATGTTATGTGTATTTTGCCACAATAGTAAAAAAATATGAATGGAGACCTTTTACGGAGCACTTACTACATCCCAGGTTTCAGGTGCGTTACACCCTTTAATAATATCTGTGTATGGGGGGGGGGTATCGTTACCTCCAAAGTCCTTAGCCTGGCCTTCAAGGCCTATGTGAGCTGACACCTTCCCTCAAGGCCCTCCTTTTGCCACTCTTTCCTTCACTCCACTCCACCCTCCGGGGCCTTTGCGAATTTGGTACCCTCATCCTGAAACCCCTATCCCTCATATTCCCTGAGTTCATTCCCTCACATTAACTTACACATTACCTCCTCTGAGAAGCCTTCCCTGACCACACACCTCCCATTTCTCTCTGTCCCCTTATGTAGTGGCTTTGCTTTTCTTTATTGCACGCACTACCATCTGAAATATCATATCTGTGTTTTCTTATTTTTTGTCTCCCCTACTCTACTGAAGGCACCTTTAGAGGCAGGGACTTTGTCTAGTTCCCTCCTATATCCCCAGAACAGTGCCTGCTTGGCTGAGAGTAGGAGCCCTGGAAATATCTGTTGGATAAACAAGCCCGTATTTTACAGACACTCTAGAGCACAGGGCTAAGAGCATGGTGTCTGGAGCCTAGGCCAGTAACTGTGAGATTGTGGGCAACCCAATTTTTCTGTGCCTCTGTTTCCTCATTTGTAAAATGGGCTCCTGCCTCATGGAGTTGTCGTGATGATTAAATGAGTTAATATAGGTAAAGAACAGAGCCTAAGCAATAGTGAGTGTGTCTTAACTGTGAGCCATTATTAATACAGCTAAAGAAACAGAGGCTCAGAGAGGTGAAGTCACAAGTTCACACAGCTTCACCTGGGAACATCCAGCTTTGGATATCTGCCTCCAGATAGAAATCACTGGTTTATGCTGCTTCTCCTACAAATCTGTTTCCCCAAATCCTGTGTGACCTTAAACAGGTTACATAACCTCTCTGAGCCTCATTCCCTCAGTGGTAAAATGGATGACTCTCCATACCCAGCCTCCTCATAGTGAGGCTCAAATGAGATACATGACCTCCATTTAGTGGTTTCCCTTCCCTCCTCCCTTTTCCTTCGATCCCACCCTGGGAGGCCACATATCCAGTGTCTAAGTGTGGTCACTGGTCCCTGGGGCAGCAGGACTTTGTGCCTGCAAGAGTCAGCTTGGTGAGATCAGCGGTAGGTGCCAGACTCAGTCACCGCCTCCAGCCTACCTTGCCCTCACACACCAGCCGGGCTCTCGGAGCCCCAGCCAGCCACTGCCCTAGCTGGTTCAGCCAGCCCATCCTGGGCTTCCAGGCTCTCAGGACACAGCTATTTATGGCTCAATCAACAAACCAACACCGCAGGCCTCATGGCTACTAAGCTCTCACTGAAGCCGCCAGGACCCAGGTGAGTTCAAGGCTCCCTTGGGCTTTCTGCCAAGCCCAGCCCCCATGAGTGTCCCAGTGCCCTCTGGGGAAGGGCAGCAGGCACTCCATTTCTGCTCTGAGCCCTCAGACACCTGTTTGAAACCCTGGCCTCAGTCAGACTCTGGGTGATAGCTGGAGGTGCAGAAGAAATAGAGGTACATCCTTGACCTTCTCAGCCATGAGAGAAGCTGATATAGTGAGCTCTGAGATCACAGAAAAAGACACCCATGAAGACTGCTCAGAGGAGGGCACCCCAGGGGACATCTCGAAGCACGAGTAGAGCATTCCAGGGAGAGCAAGTCATATATGCAAAGACAAGCAAGGGCCTGGCACTTTGGGGGCTTGGAGGAGGTTGACTCTGGCTGGTGCCTGCAGAGAGCCTGGGTGGCAGGAGCTAAGGCTGGGTGTGGCAGAGCCCGCTCGTGGAGGGCCCTGAAAGTTGGCTGAGGATCTAGATTTATTCCTGAAAATACTGGGGATTCATGAAGCGGTTTTTTTGTTTGTTTGTTTTTTGTTTTCTTTGTTAGTTTCTGCTTTATAACAAAGTGAATCAGTTATACATATACATATGTTCCCATATCTCTTCCCTCTTGCATCTCCCTCCCTTCCGCCCTCCCTATCCCACACCTCTAGGTGGTCACAAAGCACAGAGCTGATCTCCCTGTGCTATGCGGTTGCTTCCCACTAGCTATCTATTTTACGTTTGGTAGTGAATATATGTCCATGCCACTCTCTCTCTTTGTCACATCTTACCCTTCCTCCTCCCCATATCCTCAAGTCCATTCTCTAGTAGGTCTGTGTCTTTATTCCCGTCTTGCCACTAGGTTCTTCATGACCTTTTTTTTTTTTTTCTTAGATTCCACATACATGCGTTAATATACGATATTTGTTTTTCTCTTTCTGACTTACTTCACTCTGTATGACAGACTCTAACTCCATCCACCTCACTACAAATAACTCCATTTCGTTTCTTTTTATGGCTGAGTAATATTCCATTGTATATATGTGCCACATCTTCTTTATCCATTCATGAAGGGTTTTAAGTAGGAGGGAGCCAGGGTCAGATCTGCATCACGGGACACTCACTCAGGCTGCTTTGTGGACAGACGGTGGGTGGAGGAAGAAAGCCTGGGGTGCAGAGCCCAGGGAGGAGACATTTACTGAGAACTCACTGAGTGCTGGGGAAGTGTGGGGCAGTGGTTAGGAACACAGCCATGGGCCACCTACAGCTGTGTGCTCTTGGGTAGATTACTTAACTTCTCTGTGCCTCAGTTTCCTCATCTGTAAAATGAGGGTACTGCTAGTGTGTACCCAACAAAGGACTGTGTGAGAACTGAGAGACGGAATACCAGGAATATGTTGTAGTTGTTATTATTACCACCAAGAATCCTGACAGGGGCTTGTTTTTCCCTTTGTTTTTCCACGTGGGTGCATTGGTAGATATTCTTAGCAGTGTCCTCCAGATGAGGAAATAGCCCTGGAGCCATCAAATGACTCGTTCAAGGGGATCAGAGCCCAGGGTGGGGAGACTTGCTGTCCCCTGGAGGCTGAGGAGGGTGAGGAAGGAGGTGGCTACGGGTGGAAGCTTTGTCCTGGGTTGTCTGTGGGCGAAGTGTACCCTGGGCCCTGCTGGGCAATTCTCCCTGTCTGTGAACGCGGACAGCCAGGCTCAGATGCTGTACATTCTTTAGATCGCTGCTACTACCGTAAGCCTGCCTTCTCTTTGAGACTTCTGGGCCCCCTTCCCGGCTCTGCTGGAACCCCTAGCCAGCCCCACCCACTCCCCCAGGTGGGGGTAAGAGCCCAGTGAGGGGATGTGGGTGTGTTCTGTGTGGCCAGGCCAGAGAGGCCTCTTCCTCAGGACTCACCCATAATCCAACGCCCATCCCCACCAGCAGCGGCCTCCACATCAGACTGCAACATTCCTTCGCTCCTCAGATGAGGTGCTACGTCCTGATGGGGGCGGCCAAGGCCCTGACACAGCCCAGGAGTCAGGAGTGGAGTCGGAAGAGAGCCTCTGCTCCAGCCACGGCTGCCAGGAGCCCAGGCAGGCCCGTACCTCCTGTGGTTACTATGTCCTGTGCTGCTTGACTGGAGGAGGCAGAGCACCATGGAAAGGAGCCAGGCCTGGGCTCAAATCCCAGCTCCCACGTGTCCTCCCCACATGACCTTGACCCCTCTGAGCCTCAGCTTCCTCCTCTGTAAAATGGGGAGGATAACAGTCCTTTCCTCATAAGCTTGTCCTGAGGCTAAAATGAGTCAATGCATGCAGAGTGCCTGGCATAGAACAACTGCTGTCTACTTGCTACTGAAGTTGCTCCCAATAACCCTCCCTCACGTTTGTACATCATTTTCTACCTCTTTGCTCTCACCACAACCCCACCTTGGAGAGGAGAAATCTGAGCATCAGAGAAGATGAGGGGCTTGCCCAGGGTCACACAGCACAGGCTGACTCCAAAATTTAGTTCACATGCTCTTCCTCCTATGACCACCAATAATCACCAGGCAAGGGCTTCTCCACCAGCAAATGAGCTGGGATAGAGATGTTGGCCCTGGATCAGGCCTTGGTGGGGCAGGGGAAATGGGGCTCCCACTGGGCCTGACCCACCTTGCCCTTGGCCTGAGGGCTGGAGTTGCTGCCTCAGCCCCCCACCCTCCCTGCAGGCTTGCTCAGCACACACTGCTGCCAAAGACCCCAGAAGTGTGGGTGGCTTGTGCTTAAAAAGTTCCCTAGCAATTTGCAAGGAAATCCCACAATAAGACGGCGAGAAGGTGTACTTGATATTTCTGAAGAGAGATGGATAAATCTGGCCAGAATGGGGAAGAGGGGGTTCAACCGATAAAATGTTCTAGAAACAGAACAGTTTCAAATTGTGTCACCTTGAGGTTGAATCTTCCCTATTCTCTCATGGCCAGCCCAGATTCACTGAGAGGCAGTTTCCATGTCCTCCTGCAGGGAAAGACCTCCCCTAGAGCCCATGGTCAGCTGGACACCTCCCTCTGGATACACCCCAAAGGTACCCCAAACTTAATCCATCCAAAACTGGGCCCAGCATCTTCTCCCAAACCCGTGTCTACCTACCTTCCTGCCCAACCCAGGTCTCTGAGCCTCCTTCTTACTCTGGAACCCATCAGTCACGTTCTTCCGATGGATGCTTCATTCTAAATATCTCCTACCTCAATCTCTTGGTCTCTACTCCCCGGCCACCCAACCCAGGTCTCTGAGCCTCCTTCTTACTCTGGAACCCATCAGTCACGTTCTTCCGATGGATGCTTCATTCTAAATATCTCCTACCTCAATCTCTTGGTCTCTACTCCCCGGCCACAGCCCGAGCTCAGGTTGCATCAACTGCTACCTGGGCAATACAGGAGCCTCCTCTCTGCTGGATTAACCTTCCAAAAGCTCCTTTTTGATGATCTGTTATTCTCTTGCTCCACAAACCTCCATGAGTTCTCAACTAGGGGATGTGCCTCAGAATTACCTGGGGTGGAAGGACTTGGAAAATGCAGATGCCCTGTCCTTACTCTACATCCCTTCACTCAGACTCTCTCAGGCTCCCCAGGGATTTGGATGCCCACTAAAGGCTGAGAATCCTGGAGCCCCAGGGATCTCCAAACTCCCCAAGTTCCCTATCTTGGATTTTTCAGCAGCCCCAACCTGACTCTTTTGAGCTTCAGTGTTCAAGTCTGTCAAATGGGGAGGGAGCACTGAAGTCTTAGAGTGTTGTGTGAGATCCTGAATGTAAATCCTGGGCAGGGGGCTTGGCACCCAGGATGCTCTTCGCATGCCCCAGCCAATAGGAGAGATGGAGCAAGACCTTCCCTGCAGAGAGATCCCGTGGGGCCTCACTCGGTCCCACACTCTTTGTGTGCAGAAGGAGGACTCCATCACTGTGCAGCCCTTGCCTGCTCTGGAGCCTGTTTCCAGTTACACCCACAGGCAGAAACTCCCTGAGTGGAGGGGCAGCAACACCTAAGCCTCCGGGACCGGCCTGGCCTGGAACATCTGATTCAGCCTGGGACACCACCGCCTGCCTGTGCTAGCCCCTCCTGCTCCCCTGGCCCAGCTCCCACAGGCCTTGGCCTCCCCACTGTCCTCGGGCCTCTAATCAGCAGCAGGGCTGACCAAAGACCCCCTTCCCACCCCAGGATGCATGGGGAACATGAGGTGCCAGCAGCCCTTTCACAGATGGGGAAACTGAGGTAGAGATGGGGAATTCTCAGCCACATTCCTAGGACACGCAGCAAAAAGCAGGTTCCCAGAGGTCTCTCGTGCTGTGCCTGGGTTTCATGTGGTTACCTGTCGGTCCACCCTAACCTTCACACTGGGCAGTCCCTCAGATATGCCAGGGAAGCTGTGAACTCCTTCTCCCACTCCCAAGATGGGCAAAGCACTTCCTTAGATGGAAACCCCAAGTCCTGCTTAGGAGAGACCTTGTTATAAACACAAAATTAAAACACGCTGAGTGAGGAGCTGGCCAAGACCACAGAGTTCCTTGGTGAGTACTGGGGTTGAGCTGCCCCTGTACCCCTGAAAGTACTGAGCAGAAGGCGAGGCTGGACCGCCCAGGAGCAGGAAGTCTGAGGAGGGGCCAACTTAACCCTTTAGGGCCCTAGATAGATTTCAAGTCCCAGACTGGCCTTCCAAAGGGCTCTCCCCTCACCCTCAGAAAATAGGACAGGCTTGAAGAGGAAGGAGGATTGTTGGGGGAGGGAGGGTGATAATGAAAACAGCTCTCTCTCCAGAGCCAGCAGGAGTCCGGCTGTGCTGAGGAATGCAGAGTAAATTCACCCATCACTTGATTTTTATTTTTCCCAGCTGGCTGAGTGGTGTGGGGTGGGAGGTGTCTGGGGGAGGGCTGTGCTGAATCCCCCAGCTGCTTCATCCTCCAAACTCTAGGATGTGCCTCCCCACCCCACCAGCCCCAGCTTGCCCTGGGACAAATAAACACACACACACACCCCCAACCTAGCAAGTGTTTGGCTGACTCACTACATAAACAGGGTGTTGGGTTTTCTTTGTCTTTGCTTTGCTTTGAATGTGAGCCCTCCCCCACAAGCTCTACAGCCCTCTGCATGGCTCAGAGGATGCCCGAGACCAAATATTCCTCCCAGCCAGAGAGATGAGAGGTGGCAGAGTGCTGACCAGGTTATCTGGGGTTTTTTGCTCACTTGTTCCCCTACCCGAGCCAGGTCAGGGAATCCTAGAAGGCCCTATATGGAAGGGAAGTTGGGGAGACAATGTTTTTCAGATGGGGGGACTGAGGTCCAGAAACAGTCAGTGACTTGCCCACGGTCACACAGACAAAAAACAACAAAGGGCCAGAACCCAGGTTTTTTGATCCACAAGCTAGCTGTCTTTCTATACATCCTAATTTCCCCATCTGTAAAATGGGAATGATACTCATTCCCTCTTTGTCTTTGGAGCACGTGGTTAGGACTGCAGCTCACTTGTTTGCATACCCTGAGCTGAATCTTCAGGCTGAAGGTCTGCCAGTGCCCACTGCTCATATACTTACCATGTGGCTAGTGACCTCTGCCCTTTACCTGCCTGTGGACAGGGCAGCCTCACCTCCTACCCAGGAAAGAGGCTGGAGAGACATCAAGAGAAGTCACTCTTACTCTCATGCTCTGCAGTACCTCCCTCCTGCCTCTCACTTGCCCCCAGTCCCAACCCAGTCCTCACCGGGTCATTTCTAGAACATCCTCAAGAGGTCCCTGCTCTGACTGACCCTAAGTGCTTCTCCTCTCTACATTCTGGATCACACTCCCTTTTGGGGTCTCTGTGGTAAGATTTTAAAATCACAGTATCATTTATTGGACACCCACTAGGTGCCAGAGTGGTGCTAAGCATTATCTAGGCCTGATCTCACTAATCTAGAGATCATAAAGGCCCAAGGTCACCTAGCTGAGAGATGGAGGCAGGATTTGAACCCAGGTCTGCCGGACACCAGAGCAGATCCTTTCAGCCATAACTGAGAACAGCTCAGTCACTTCTGGAGACACCGTGTCTTCTGGAGGGTGCATCAGATCTCTGGCAGGAACACCAGAGGTCAGGAGAGTGGCCAGCCCAGCTGGGTTCATTGGGTCCCCCGTATGGCCTGAAAGCCTTGGCCCAGGTCCTGCTGCAAACCTAGGAGTCGCTAGGTAGTAGTTAGCCAGGGGTCTGTCCCCACGTGGGTCAGCCTCCCATGGAAACTTTGAGCTAGATCTCCAGGCTGCCCCTGCCCAGCGCTCCCGGGAATCCCCTCCCTAGGCTGGGGACTGCATCTCCCTGTCTGGGCCGCCTTTAAGCTCCCAGCGCCCCTTCTCCCTGGCCCGGGGTTTCAGTACTGACCTCCTCCCCGCACTGGACTGTGTCCAGCGCCCCTTCCAGAGGCTCGGGGTCCCAAGCACCCTTGCCATCTACCTCCAGCCCTTCTTCCCCCACGAGCTCCTCTCCCGGGGTCCCTGCCCCTGCGGCCTCCCTGTTAAGTCTTCCCTCTCTGGGTCCTCTGTTCCTGGCCCAGACATCATGCTTAGCCCGCACCCCCAGCCACAGCGCCCCCTCGCGCCAGGCTACACGCCGAGCTGCGTCCGGGTCGGAGGGCCGCACATACCTTACTGTCAGCGCGCACCGGGCTGGCACGCAGCAGCAGCAGCAGAGGCAGCAGGAGCAGAGGCAGTGGCCGGGGCGGGAGGGCGGCTGCGGCCATGGCGGGACGGGCAAGGCGGGCACAGACAGTGGGCGCGGAGGCCGGGAAGCGCGGGCCGCACTGCTAGCCGGGCGCCGCCACCAGCTCTACCCGTCCCGCGCGCCCCGCGTCTGCCCGCTGCTCCCCGCCCCGCGCCCCCTCCCGCGCCGCTGGGGGCGGAGCTAGGATGAAGGGGGGGGCACCCCACTCCGCGGGCCCGCTCTCAGCCGGGCCTCTTTGCCATTGGGCGGCTCTCCAAAGGGCATCCCTGCAAGGAGACAAAAAAGGGTCTTGTTCGGAGCCCGCAGGAGCAGCGGGGGCAGTGAGAGGAGCGCGGGCTCCCTACACCGAGTGAGGTCCTGTTCTTTGAGATGTGGGACCTTGGACGTGTCTCTTCACCTCTTTGAGCTTCAGTTTCCTCGTCTGTTAAATGGGGAAAACAGTGCTTTCCTTTTGGAGTTGGTTGTAAATTTCAGATGAGTGATGTTTCCAGGGCAGGCGAACCTTTGAGCTCTCTAAACACCCAGACCCTGCCAGCTCTACCCTTCTCAAGGCTCAGACGCCTCTCTCCTGCATGTTCCATTTCTTCCTCCCTCCGAGATCCCTCCCATCAACCCCCAACTTAACTCCAGCACCTCCAACCTTTTAAACACCCTCCCCATCCGCCTGAGGGAGCGCCTCGTTTCTCCGCTTCCTGGGCAACAAAACTTTCCCGAGGAGCCATCTACGGTCGCCAATCCTCAAATTCCCTGCTCATCCCCTCGCTCCAGGGGTCTTCAGTCTCACTATGGAAATGCCTTGTTGGGGTCTCTGGGCCCTCCTGCAACCCAACCCAAAGCGGCACCTCTCTACCCTCTCAGAATCGACGGCTCTTGATCACGCCCCCTTCTCCAACTCTCCTCTCTCGGATTTGCCCTCGGATCTCACCGCGGACGACTCAGTCACTTCTGCAAGTCCTTCTGCCTCTGTGCACGCCGTGGGGGGTGGGGGGAGGGGGAGTGGACCCCCTTTTCTAACCGCTCCTGACTATGTCTGTAGATTACCCCTCCCCTGAGCCCAAGAAGGCTCCTCTTGTGTGTGTTTGCCTGGCTTTGTAAACATCAACTGCTCAAAAAGGGACACTGATTTGTGCCCTCCAGTGTTGCTACCTTCCACACCTACCCTATCCTTACTTTCCAGCACTTCCCCTTCCTGCACTCCTCCATCCTCTTCATTTTCCTCATGGAATTTATCACTTTATGAACTATATTGTTGGTATGTGTTTCTTTGTGTCTGTTCATGCCTTCTCTTGTGGGAGAGGAATAAGGCCTTCCTGTCCACATACTTCGTCCACAAGCAGCTAGCTCAGTGGCTCTCAAAGTGTGGTCCCTGGACCAGCAGCCTCAGCATCACCTGGGAACTTGTTAGAAATGCAAATATAAGGCCTCAACCCAGACCTAAGGAAGCAGAAGCCCCTCCAGGGGTGGGGCCCAACCATCTGTGTGTTTCTTTTTTTTTTTTGGCCCCACCGCGCGGCTTTTGGGATCTTATTTCCCTCTCTAGGGATCGAACCCATGCCCCTTGCAGTGGAAGCGTGGATTCTTAGCCACAGGATCGCCAGGGAAGTCCCAACAATCTGTTTGTTTGTTTTAAAGAAGGTTTTTTTTAAATCAGGGCTGTGAAATGATCCAATTTGCTTTTTTTTTTTTTTTTGGCTGCGTTGGGTCTTCATTGCTGCGCGCAGGCTTTCTCCAGTTGGGGCGAGCGGGGCTACTCTTCGTTGCGGTGCGCGGGCTTCTCATTGCGGTGGCTTCTCTTGTTGCAGAGCACGGGCTCTAGGCGTGTGGGCTTCAGCAGTTGTGGCTCCCGGGCTTAGTTGCTGCGCGGCATGTGGGATGTGGGATGTTCCCGAACCAGGGATCGAAACCGTGGCCCCTGCATTTGCCGGCGGATTCTTAACCACTGCGCCACCAGGGGAGTCCCCAATCTGTGGTTTTTAACCAGCCCTCCAGGGGATTTAAAATTTGAGAACCACTGGTTCAGCACAAGGTCAGGTGGTCCATAACTCTCAGTTGAATTAAAGAATCATGTGCAGTAGGTGTTCAGTACAAATTAGCTTCTTTCATAACTAGAGATCCCCTGGGAGGGCTAGATTAGTGTACAAAACAAATATGGTGTGTGTTCTTATGTGCACAATCTGGGAATGGACACAATTAATGGATAAGGAGGAGAGCCAGCTGCTGGGAATCCAGTAAGGAGAAAGGCTTACTTTTCACTGAATACTTTTTTGCAACCTGGGAATTTTGCAATGTGTTTCCTATCTATTCAGATAATAGACAAAATGTACTTAAAACAAACAGAACCTGGTGGGGCTTCCCTTTCCCAGCCCTTTCTCCCCATGCAGCCTGGCTGGGACACTCTGGCTAGGTCCTGGAAGAGCAAGGCTGCTGTCATCAGAGAACTCTGCCCCCCCTGCTGGCTGTTCTCCCACATGGCCCCATGGTTTCCTCTGGCTTCCTCCTTTTCACCCTTGTCTCCTGCACTCTGTCCCTGGGTAGGCTCCAGTCACAGTGAATTTTCTGTTTCAACATGGCCTCGGGACCTTTGAACAGGCTGTTCCTTCCCCCTGAAACTCTCTCTCTCCACCCACTGTGACTCACTCCTACTCATCCTTCCATCTTCAATGCTCATTATCCCCCGGTCACCGCCCCTGACCAAAATGAGCCCTGTCACACACTCCCATAGCACCAGGAACTTCTAAGCGTGTTCTCAGTCGTAGCACTTACGTGTAATTGTGGGTATGTGATTATTTTGTTTGATTAGTGACTGTCTCTCCCACCACAGAACAAGGCCCTCATGATGGAGCCCATACCTGCCTTGTTCTTAGCTGTAGCTCTGACAGGTTGTTTGTCTACCTCTGACCTCAGCACTCCCCCCACCCCCAGATCCTTCATTCTCCTTAGATATTTTCCTTCCTAGCTCTTTTGTCATTTGTCCTGCTGATGGGGGGAGTCTTTTTCACCTGTCCTTCTGAGACTGTTTTCTCATTTGTAATTTGGGGAGAAAAGTATTGACCTCTCAGGATTGTTCGGGGGACAATGTAAGGGAAAGGGTCCATAGTAGGTGCCTACCTCACAGGACCCTATCTGCTTAGAACAGTCAATGGCTGGGGTCTCCGTACACAGTCATTTCCCTCACCTTTCTCAGTTTTGTGGTAGTTGACTCTTCCCAAAAAGCATTTTCAGAAGAGAAGTAACTGGGAATTAGGACCACTCTTTAAATAACATTAGTAACAGGTCCCATTTATTAAGCCAGACCTTATATTAATTGCTTTGCATGCATCATCTTATTTGATTCTCATAACAATCCTGTGAGGTAGTAACTATCACTATTATCCCTCTCCCCTTAGAAACCAGGACTTTGAGGCTTGGAGGTAACCAAAGTTGTAGTTATTAAGTAGAAAAATCAGATATGTTTTATTTGTTTTTTCACCCACTCAGCAATTATTTATTGAGTGTCTACTGTGTTCAGGTTCTGTGCTCAGCAGCTGGGGTTATAATGATGAGAGTGAGAAAAAAGGGAGATCTAGAAAGGCTTTTGGGAGGAAGTGACAACAGAGCTGGAGTCTGAAGCATGAGGAGGAGCTACTTCCAAGGGCTGAGCATTTGGCTGAACTTTTCTGTCCATCTTTGAGAGTCGATTTAGAATTTCATCCACCACTGAAACCCCAGTCCTTCTCGAGGTTTCTGCAGTGCCACTTAGCCCCTGATTGGATCTCCAGGGAAGGGGAACTCACTGCCTCCAGAGGTCTGTGACAAAAGCAAGTTTTGGCTCTAGGAAGACCACCTGGTCCTAACTCATTTTAGAACCCAGAGCTCAGGGAATGGCCCAGAAGATCCATCTCCTCTGTCTCCCTCCCCCCGGCCCCCAACTCTAAGGGCTCCCCTCCCCCTCTGGGGCTAGGGAATGGTAGTGGGGAAGCAATCACAGAGAGATCATTTCTCACAGTCCACAGAGAGTTCAGAGAGTTCAACAGAGCAGTAAGGGAACACAGAGGGGAACTAGATGTTCCCTGGTGGGAGATATTAATATCTGTGAGGGGATATTTGAACAGGATCTTGAAAGATGAATAGGAGTTTGGGATTGGGTTGGGTGAAGCCAGTAGTGTGAAGGAGCCAAGCGTTCAGGTTCAGGTGTCTGACCGACTGGCTTTGGAATCCCCATTACTGATGGGTGATTTCATCAGTGTGTGATAGCGGCAATATTGGAGCTACCTCATAGAGCAGATGTGAGGTTTAGAGAACATAGCGTTAATGTAAATCTCTCAGACCGGTAGCCCGAGCAGATTAAGGATGCAGTACAGGTTAACCGGTGTCGGTAAGGAACAGCCAACCCGTAAATGCAGGGAAGCACTGCAAAACATCCTGCCTAGCGGGTGAGGGAAGGGGTGTGATGGGAAATCTGGCAGGGGTCAGACCAGGCAGGGGTGCGAATGCCAGGATGAGGACTTGAAAATTAAGCAAGCAATGACATAGAGGAGCCAACTGATTGGTGGGCGGGGTGGGGGTCAGGGTGGGGAATGGGCAGCCAGTGAGGAAGCTGCAGCATAACCCAGCAGAGTAGAGACGGGCAAGGAACCAGTGTTCTTGTTCTTTGTTTTCGAACAGGCCAGGTAGAGCTTAGTTAGACCTTGGGAGGCAGCCGTGATGAGCCCTTTCCTGAGAGGGTCACTGAACGCGGACGCCCCCGGCAGGCCCAGAGGCTGGAGGCCGCGCGCCACCTGGTGGCCGCAGGAGGTGGGCTCAGCAGCGGAAATTGCAAAATCCGGGATTTTGCTCTGGGAAACTGAGGCAAGGAGCGGGTGTGGGGGAGACTGGGATCTTCCAATTGGACCCCGTCCCTATTCCAACCCCACTTTACAGATAGGAAAGCTGAGGAGAAGGGAAGGCGAACAAGACCGGGTAAGGACCCTCTCAAACGGAGGGCTTCAAGACCTCAGGAGTCAAGAGTCTGAGTTTCTTTATCGGCATCAATGGCCTGAAGCTTAGTTTGCCATTCTGTTCTTTGGGCAGCGGGAGAATGAAAGAGGAGGAAGAGAAACTTTAATCTTTCCCGCCCACCCGGAGGTAAAAGGCTTTAAAGAGTACCCCGGAAAGCAGAGTTTTATAGATTTCATTTGCATACGAACGCAGTCACCTCGAGTTAAACTCCGGCCCTTTAATCTCGGGTCCGATTTGTCCCAAAGCCGCGGAGGAAGGCCCTCGTGAATACCCCAAGCTCCGCCCCCTATAAGCCCCGCCCACAGGGCTGGGCTTCATTGCACGTGCTCACCCGGCTCCTTCGCGATCCGCCTCCTAGGAAAGACTCATTCTCGGGGCGGGGGGATACGAGGCGTCGTAGGGGACGTTGAACATGGAAAAAGCATAATAAAGAGAAGGCCCTGAAGCAATCTTCATTCAATTTTCACCATAAGTTTTCCTTAGGGTTCATGATATTGACAGGCCTTGGCCTTCCCTTCTCAAGGCCGCTTTTCCTTCCTCCCACCCCTTCAGTTGGTGGGGTCCCGCGTGGCCGGCCTCGCTCGGCGGACTCCAATTCCCAGTGTGCCCTGCAGGGCAGTGCGTGGCAGCGGCGCGTGACGTCGGGGGTGGGAGCTGGCCAGTGCTGAGGGGGCGCGGCGCGGAGGGGCGCGGAGCCGGGCGGCTCGGGGCCCAGAGAGCGCCGCGGCCGGCAGCCCGCCGGCCCCTGACAGCCCCCTCCCCCCCGGCGGACGACGACGACGACGAGAGCGCCGGTCATGGCGGAGCAGCGAACCGAGCGCGGGCCGTGAGCACCACCGCATGGAGCGGGACGAACGGCCGCCTAGCGGAGGGGGAGGCGGCGGGGGCTCGGCGGGGTTCCTGGAGCCGCCCGCCGCGCTCCCTCCGCCGCCGCGCAACGGTGGGTGAGGGGCGTGCAGAGTCTCGCCGGGCGAGAACCAGCCTCCTGTCCCCTACCCCGGGGATTCCCCTCCTCTCAGCCGACTCTCACTCTGGGAAGCCGCGGCGGCCCGGGATCCCCTCAGCGCGGACCTTCACCCCGGTCCCCCTCGGCGCGGACCCTCCCTCTCCTCCCCCTCCTTCCCGGTTCCCCTCCGCGCGGATCCTCCCCCTGCCTGGTTCCCTCCACCCCGACCTTCGTTTTCCCCTCCCCTCTGTCCCCTCAGCACAGGCCTCCCCTCCCCCCGTCCCTCTGCGCGAATCCTCCCCCCTCCCCCAGGTCCCCTCTGCGCCGGCCCCTCTCGCTCTCTCCCGGTCTCCTCACCTCGAGTCCCGTCAGTGGGGAAGCCCCCCTCCCCCTCGGGTTTCCTCTGGTCCGAGCCTCCCCTTACCCCCTCCGGGGACCCCTCTGTGGGGGTCTCTCCCCCAAAGGGTCCTTTCGGCGCCGAGCCCCTTCCCCTCCCCCCCACAAGTCTCCCCCACGCGGGTCCCTCCTCCCTCCGCGGACTCTCCCTCTGCGCCCTGCCGCCGCCACACCCTCGACCCCTTGGTTTTCTCTGCCCCTCACCTTTTTGGAGCCTCTTTCCCTCTCCTCTGCGGTGCCGCGCTTCCTTTGCTGCCCCAGCCTCCACCTCGGCGCCGACCCCCAGTTCCGTAGCTACCGGCTCAGCGGTTCCCTTTCGGACCCCGCACCCCGCTTCTCTGCGCTCCTTCCCCGCGCTCTCCTGCCCGCCTGCCCCCCCGCCCTGCTCAGCCCCTTCTCCCCGCTGGCTCAGAGCTCTGGCCCGACCGGGTGCCCGGGACACCTGCCTCTTCCCTTCTTACACCCGCCTGTCCCGGCCCGCGCCTGCCCAACCTCAGTTCTCCTCTTCCCTTTCGCGATCCCGGAGCCCAGGCCCGGAGGATTCCTCACCTGGCCCGGCCCTTCCCACCGCTCTCTCCCTGCCCCCACGTCCGGGCCAAGTCCTCAGGTTCCTCGGGGCTGTGGCTGGGCTCGACTCACCCTCCTCCCCCCGGCTCTCTGCTACCCCCGCAGGGTGTTTTATTTGTATCTGTTTGATATTTTCCCCCTCAGTGTTTGCCGCGGAATGTTTTTATTGGTAACGTGTAAGGAGCTTTTGTGAGGTCGTAAAAGGTGAACTTTTGAACTTGGAAAGCGCCCTGGAGCAATTAGCGCAGGCGATAGCCCCGGGAGGCCTGCATTACAAAGGGTGCTCGTACCGGCCCGCAAACGCTTCGGCGGCAAACCCGATTTATTTATTTATTTGCCCTGCCTTCCACCTTTCACATCTCCTCATTTCCGAATAAAGGGCAGGCTCTCGGAGATCCGTGTCTCCTCCCCTCTCTGCGCCATAAACGCGCAATTCTCTGAAAGATCTAGGACCGAACAGTGTCTAACAAGTAACAGATTTCAAATTGAATGCAAACACCCGGGACAGTTAGGAGGCACTAAAAATTAATTGCTTTAGCAAGAAGTTTCTCAATCAGGACAGTGACCTGGCAGGTGTGAAGAAAGTAACCTGAAAATAGGTCACTTGGGCGCTCAGTTGTTGAATGAATGAGGAGCTACGCAAGGGGAGAAATCTTGGGGTGGATCTGCGCCTTTATAAATTTATTAACTCGTCAAACATTTATTGCCAGTTGAGTAGATCTGGTATTTTTTTTTTTTTACTAGTTAAGGGAAAAGTCTGTTTCGAAGAGAGCCTGGTTAACGTCACTTAATGTTGCTGACCAAATAGTGATATGTTTTCAAAGCTCTTGTCCTTTTCTGAGATGTCTGTGATGTGTGGTATCTAGGTGGCTGGCAGTCCCTTGGGATGTCTTTGGAGACTAATTTCTGAATGTGAACATGTTTGAGATCAATAAAATCCCGTGTCACAAAGGAGGAGGCTGGAATCCAGTTAGGGTAGAAGGAGACAGTATCATAGGAACAAAGGGTTTCTATAGTGCTTTTGACTTGTAACGTTTTAAGAGGCGATTTGGTTGGTGTTAGTGTGTTAAAGTTGTAAATCGTGATGTAAAATTTATCATGCTGATTTTTTTACCCAAGTCCCAGATCTATATTATGGCCCATATTAGTGTGTGTATTTTCATAATGCCTTTCTGTGTGTCTATACTTCTTGTATCCATCCACCTGTGCGACACGTAGCTGGATTGTGCTACAGACAGTACTTTCAATTCTACTTGAGAATATTGTTGTAAGGGAAGCCTAGGAACTGCATTTGCTATTAATTATTCATTAGTACATTTTAAAGAACTCAGTGGTAATTTTAGGTCTTAATCAAATTTCCCTTTCACAGCCTCATTTCCTCATTCGGTCTGGACCATTTAAAAGAATGTTATCAAGCAATACATTTAGGCTAAGGTGGCATCAGTCCAATTTAGTGCTACAAATATTTCCTTTTTGTTGAAAACAGAATGGGATTTTGGCAGTTTGATGGGCTTTAAAGAAAATATGTGAAACATTAGACTGTTGTGGGAAGTTTTATTTTCTAGTGTAAAAATGAGCATTGTCTACTGTTTAACAATCTGTGTTCATTATCTCTTATAACTTAACTTGCTCACAGAAGAATTACCAAAAAAGAAAAAAAGAAGTTTATCTTTGGAATGGTGGGACTTTTTTTTTTTTTCTCATTCACTTACTAATTAATATTTTTCTCCAAAAGTAAATGAAACTGCTTAGATTCCAAGCAGAGAAAATGAATTCTCCTGGCTTTTTATCCTAGCGACTGATTTCTATTTTATATGAACTATTTGCAATAGATAGCTATCTAGATAGGTCTTTTGGTTTGTGTCATGAAGAAATAAACTGGAGGTGGAATTTTAGAAGTGTCTTCCTGCCAGAAATGCCATTGATGCTGAATTTACAGTCCTTTAAATGGTTTTAATGGTTTTTATTATTCTATTGCAATAGAGTTGCTAGCCTTTTGATGCACCATCACCCTTCCAGGAATTCCCTGTGCTGACTGCGCTAGACATTTTCAGTTGTTGCTTTTAGATTTTGATGACAAACATGAACTCACTTAGTCATAATTTTAAAGGAAGATGAATGATTTGAGGAAATATATGCTGAATATTGCACTTGTTCATCTTATTTTAAGAGAATAAGGGAGTAGACTTTTAAATATTTCAAGCAAAGGAAGATAATAAGCCACTCTAAGTAATTAAAGGCATGTTTTATATAATTACACTTTAGAGGAATTGGGGAGTTCACTATATAACATCATGCCCTTTTTCTGCTAAGACCACAGCATCCGAATGTTTATCCCTGAAAATACATTAGCAGATGTTTTCCATGACAATCTAACTTTTCAGTTCTGTGACTTTAAAGATCAAGTTAGTTCTGAGTCACCTCAGAATTTTCTACTTCCATTAAAAAAAAACATACTATAGTACTGTTGTTCTTTAGTAAAACAGCAAACAGGTGTTTTTTTAGTAGGTTCTGTGACCTCCAAAGAACAGTGAAAGGCAACAATGAACAGATTCATTGGTGATTTTGAGCAGCTGAGGTGTGAGATGACCACATTTCCAATCTCATATTTACCATCCATTATCTTCTTTCTGAGCATTTGTTTCATGTAATCAGAATATGAACATGACATGTTCCTAATCCATAAATCATTCTGAATTCTATAGCAAAAGTGTATGTGTGTGTGTGTGTGTGTGTGTGTGTGTGTGTGTGTACTGCATGAATTAGCATGTGAAAGGGAGTTAGCGAGGGGGAGGAGGGAGATGAGCTAATGAAAAAACTGCTGGTAAATTTCCTAAAATATGCCCAAATCATGTATTCTGTATTTTATTCATAATTTCTTGGTTTCTCAAATTTTTCCACTTTTTCCTGGGGTTGTGGAGCAAAGGTTTAAATATCTAGGTTTAGGTTAGTGGAGATTGGAGTGTAGAAATGCCAACTGCAAGTATGATATTGGTAAAGGAAGTTTCCATACCACTTCTAGTGCCTGTTGTGCAAGATGGCTTTAAATTGCTAATGATGCTTGTGTGTTCTGGGGCCTGGGGCTGTATTTGTGAGTTTCATCCTGTATTAAGACACCATCACTTTGTTTTTATAACTAGGTGGGTATTTATTGGTTTGTGTTGAATAAATTGGCCCATTAATGAATTGTATTCAGATGGTAGCTTTTGGCTTCAGAATTTCAAAAGCCAGGATAGCTCCTTCCACATTAGGAGACTTTATTTTCAGCAAGCTCATGTAGGTCTTCGGGGCCTTGTCATAATTTTTGGTTCTTGTATACTTTTGTGTTGTAGCCAAGTTAAATGACATTTTCCATTTAAGTATTTTTTCCATTTATATAATTAGGTTGAAAGTTAAATTTGGGAAGATGCCACTTATGAGTAAATTTTACGTTGTTGGTCAAATCTACTCTATTAAAGTAGGACAATAAAAATGCCTTATTTTGTGTGAACCAGTCATCTTATATGTGAAAAAGGTTCACAGTCAGAAAAATCAAAAGTTCTGAATCAACAGATAAATCTTGCATTTCAGCAAAGAATAAAAGAGTCTTTGAAACAATTTTAAATAGAAGGTAGCTATTGAATATGTCCACACAGGTAGTGATCTAATATACCCAACTCTTTGTAATACTTCGAAAGTATTTCTGAGACCAACAAGTTGTGAAAGAAAACGTTTTCTTTCAAACTTTTGTATTCTTAAGGTCAACTTTTTCCTGGTTCAGGTAGTTTCTTAAGGGTTTACGGATGCCTTTGATCGATAACTAGGGTTCAGAAATACCAGCATTATTTAAAGTCAGCAAGAAGTACTGAGCAGGTAATTCTTTTTCGGTTGTTGCGTCCCTATTAGAGCCGAAGATTCAGATTCGTCTGAACTTATTCTTATATTAAAAAACAAAAAAAACAAACTCTGGATTAACTTTGATATACAGTATTCCAAGAATCAGGCCCAGTCTTCTATTTTTTGCTTGTTTTCCACCATGGCTTGTCTTTATGAAAAAGATAAGACTGTTAGACCTCAGATAATGGAAAATTAGAAGAAAACCATTGTGAGGTGGCTAACCTGCCTTTTCAGTGTGGTTTAGAAATAACTATAAGTAGAAAACTTTACTTGAAAGATTAAAACATTTCCTACTTTATTTCATTCTTCCCTTACTACCTGCTGTTAAACAGTAGCCTGCAGAGAACAGCTTTTCAAGAAACAGATTTTTTTTGGTTTACGATTATTTAAATAAGACTTTACTATGTAACCTGGTAATTCTAATTAACAGTGATTTAGTTGGGGAGCGAACCAGGATTTCCTCATCTGGCTGCCGGGGACCTGAATTGCTTTTTTCCCCACCCCCAGCGGCACCAAATCTTTTGATCCCTAAGCTATAGTGGTTGTCATTTGAGAAAGCAAACTGAGAGAAAATAAGTTGCGAAAATAGTCTACTTTGAGGCTTCATTTGCATCTTGAAAGTTGTTCTTAGGAAAAAAATTGTAGGGATAATTGAATCTTTAAAATTTATCTTGAAGGGCGCAAACTCTCATGTCTAAATAGAAAATTCCTGAATTTCCTTAAAAATACATTTTTTGCTTTAAAAATTGGGGGGATGTTTTAGTACTGACAATCACTATTTCAAAAGAGAAATTATCCTTATTATAAGTCCACAGGAGGCACGCAAGTGTTTTGAATTTCTTTAGGAATGTGTGTTTGGGGAAAACAAAAGTTAGCCTTTATGCAATGGAAAAATTTTCATTCAAAGTAGTTGTGGTTTCTCCATTAACATTATATTAATAAGTTCAAATAGAGAATCACAAATTCTTATGTCATATACTTAATAAACTGTACAGTTTGTTATATTAAGAGTTAATTTTAAAAAGTATCTTCAAATGATGAAGTCTTTGGATCTTCATTGCAAACCGTACACCTTTCAGTTTGTTTACATGGGAGAAGCTATTCAAGCATAAACCACAGATGGCAGTAGCAGCATATTTTTCTATTTTCTGGACGGACTCTGGCCTTTAGGTTGGTGTCAATTCTACGGGTACTGTTGATAAGTCAGCTGCCAAGTATAATGTTTCCAAAACCAATTCCCTAGGCAGCAACATGTAATGTATTCTGGAAACAAATCCGGGCAATTGATTTGAAGATACACTCTGTGGGTGGTTTGAACCAGAGTAGTGATTTTGCTCTCATCTCAGAGTGAGAAATCATAAAGAGAAATTGGTAATAATGATAGAGGGATTTGTTTGAGTAATAAGCTATAGCACATTGGAATGGCAGTGGTGATATTAGCAAAGGATATATCAAACATAGATACTTGCTTGAACAACTATTTGCATTGGAAACAATTTGTAGTTTTTTAGAAAATATACTCAAGAATTATAATTTTGAGAGAGAGAAATGCACAACTAAATTCTTCATGTGGAAGAGGTAGATAGGCTTCTCAACTCTATTTCCAACTCCTTATATTTCATAGTATCAGGGAATTTTTTATCTGCCTATAAAAGCATTTCAGAGGTCTGTGAATGCTTGCTCTTCCATCCCATCATTGCAGTGTCAAAATTTCTGTGTTCTTAATTTTTCCCTTTAAAACCATTGTTTGAAAAAGGACATAATTAAACAGATTTTTTAAAATGCCTATAATACTTCCTTTGAGTCCAGAGGTATAATTTCATAGTTTAAGACTCAGGAAACATTCCAGTAACAAATCTGTGCCAAAATGAAGGACATACTGATTCAGTGACTTGGGGGGTGGGGAGGGACTACATTAACTTGTATTAGTTTTCATTTGAAAAATTAATTCATGCATTCATTTCAATCTTGAAGCTGTACTGCCTTAGAAGGATTGAAAATTCAGTCTTGATTTTTTTTTTTGTTACTTTCTTATTCTCTACTGTATGATACAGTGTTCTTTTTATCACAGTTAACTCCAATTTATGCAATTTAGTTTTCCTCTCACAAAAGAAAAAAAGAGGACATGTGAAGCCTTATACATTTTTTATCTTGCTTCCTCATCTCTTGCCTTTTAAAATTTGTAAATGATTAATGAAATAGTATGCAGTTGGATTGTATCTTTTTATCATTCATTTGTTACTAGATCATTTCTGACTTAATATCTTCCTACTTACTGAGTCCTTAAATTTGTTAATTTACTGTATTGTGTAAACCAGTGATTTTCAAAGTGTGGTCCATGAACCTCTTTGGGGTGGGGTCCCTGAAACCCTTCTGGAGGTTCTTGAGGTCAGAATTATTTTTCTAATAATGCTGGCATTATTTGCCTTTTTTTTTTTTTTTTTTTTTAACCGTGTTGAAATTTGCATTGATACTGCAGAAACAATGGTGGGTAAAAATTGTTGGCACCTCAGCAGAAATCAAGGCACCATACTGTACTAGTAATTGTATTCTTTAACTCCACGTACTTGTATTTAAAAAAAAAGCTATTTTCACTGAAGAATGTCCTGGATGAAGCAGTAAAAATGATTAATTTTATTAAATCTCTACCCTTGAGTACACATGTTTTTGATATTCTATGTGAGGAAATGGCAAGTACACACAACGCATTTCTGCTGCATACCGAAATAGAATAGTTTTTTTTTAAGGAAAAGTGCTTGTGCAATTATGTTGTGAGCTGAACTGGCTGCTTTTTTCATGGAACACAATTTTTACTTGAAAGAACAATTGACAAACCATATTCAGACTTGGGTATTTGGCAGATCATGTTTTGGAAAATGAACAGTGAGCCTGTTAGGCCAGGGAAAACTGACAGTGTTTGTTGATGGTGAATAAAATTTGAACTTTCAAGTGACAATTAGAATTTTGGAAAACTTGCACCTACCACTTTGAGCTTGACAGCTTCCCAATACTTAAAGCCTTTTCTGATGAGCCCAGTGGTGATATTATTGATAAATGTGATTTTTTTGATATTACATAAGGAAATGTGTCAACATTTTGAAGATCATATTTCAGTGAAGGAGAATGTTCCATATTATCCTTTGTATGATGTTACAAAATTCTGAATGGGGAAAAGATGTGTTCAAAACGCCAGATAGACCAATGGATTTTAACGTAACAGAGTACACAAAGTTCATTGATAATGGTTTTAGATTTCACATTGAACTAACCTCTTTAAGAAACCACCACTTACTGAGTTTTGGTGTATTATCAAAGGAAAATACCCACAATTATTTTAATTAGGAAATACTTCTTTTCCAATTATAAATCTATGTGAGGCCAGATTTTCCACATATACTTCAACCAAAACAGTATATCACAGCATACTGAATGCAGAAGCATATAGGAGAATCTAGCTGCCAGAATTAAACTAGATATTAAAGAGATCAGCAAAAATATAAAACAGTGCCACTCTTCTCATCAATCTTGTTGTTTTGTTGGAAATTATAGTTATTTTTCATAAAAGTAGGTTATTTATATTAACATGTAATGTGTTGTTACTTTTAAATGAATTAACAGATATTTTAAAAAATTTCATACTGTGGTAAACAGCAATAGATATAACGCATGTAAACATTAGCTCTTGGGGTCCTCAATAATTTTTAAGTGTGTAAAAGGGCTCCTAAGACCGCTCAGACCAAAGTAATGGGAGAACCTCTTTTTTCTAAACAGACCGACTTAATGTATAAGAAAATGGTGACTTTACTAAATACTGTTATTAGAACTTAGTTATTTTGGGTTTTTTTCTTTCTTTTTAAAAACTCTGTAAAGGGGCTGTGGAGAAAAAAAATGAAAATAAGTTCATATCATTTTAAGTTTTCTTTACTTGAGACTAAATGAAGTTCACGTCACTGAGTTCTCTGATAAGGCTTTTGTTACCTGCTACATGAAACCTGTTGCTTAACTTAATTATTTGTGTTAGAAATTTTCCAATAGAACCTGTTTCCTCACCAAGGGTGGATTTATAATTGGAAATAAATCTGACAACACAAAAATACTTTATTACTTGATAAGAATCATTGCTATAAAAATTAAATATTTATGAGATAAAAATCCTATCTTGCTTTTTAAAACTTCCATCAAGAATAGTTGTGATAAACCATAATGGAAAAGAATATTAAAAAAAAGAATGTATATATGGATGTATAACTGAATCACTTAGCTGTACCGCAGAAATTAACACAACATTGTAAATCAACTATACTTCAATTAAAAAAAATAAGTAAAAGAACCCAAAATTATGAACATAAAAGAAAAGAATAGTTTGCTTGTTTGCTTTCAGTAGACATGTTTGGCTTCTAAAGTTGTGATTTTGGCAAAGTCAATTTGTAGATTGGTTTTCCTTTAACCTGGTTTGCACTGAGAGAGGTGGTAATAAAGTCTGTATAGGAGAAGTATCTCCTCTTCTGGTGTTAAGAATACCCTTTCCTAGTGTGAGTAACATTTTAGTGTAAGTCAATTACTGTGTTGTTAAAGGGTTAGGGATTTACTCCTTAGGGTAGTTGCTAGGTAGAATTCATTCTGTAGTGAGCTTGCTGGCAGAAGAAATGTCACAGAACAATGTGAGTAACAGTAAGGAGTAACTGGATCAGAACTTAAGATGAAGATTGGTGGATGATGAATGATCAGTGTGATATTTGGGCTACCTTCCTGAGAGCTCTCTAGTTATCTTGATGTTCTTGGAGTTTCACGTAATGTACCTTTCAAAGCATTTTTGTGTTCTCTGGGCGGGGTGGGGGGGCAGCTTAGTAATGAGAAGATGGCTTTCCTTTTTCATTTTAATGCTTGGATATTATTTCAAGTGTCAGATGAGTTAAATAGTGCTAATTACTAAGCTTAATAACTGAGGCAGATTTGGTTTTTTTCTTCCATATTTTTGCTGTACTCTCGAAATCTAACCTGTTAGGAGGCTTCTCTCTAGCCTTACAGCCCTTCCTCCAAAATGCCTTTTTAGCAGGATAATAAACCACCTGGGGGAAACCCCCCACTGATATCTATTCAGAGGGCTTTGTTTTTTGGAAGCCGCAGTAGTAGTCTCAGCAAAGGAGGAAGGATTTTGGTTAGATAGTGTGAGAGGGAAAGAGCAGGGACTCTGGAGTGTGGCAGAACAAAGACCACAACTATGTGACTTTGTCACTTGACTTCTCTGAACTTTAGTGTTCTCATTGAATAATAATAGCAGCTAACATTTGTATAGTTGTTATTATATAATATTCTAAGCACCTTACATATATTAACTCACTTTATTCTCATAACCCTATGAGGTAGGTGTTCTATTATCATCTCCATTTAACAGATGTGAAAACTGAAGCCCACAGAGGTTAAGCCCTAGATTTTACAGTTAGTAACACCATTAATCATTTGTTTCCTAGGTTTAATCTCTCCTTCCACTCCCCTTCTCCCCACATCCTATAATGTTTCTGAAATTGAGGGTAGGGTTATTAGGATTCCTGACAAAGTCTGTAGAGTGCCAAGCATGGTGTCTGCCTCAAATCAGACACTTGTGAATCCAGGCCATTTATAGTTGTTGAGGAGGCCCAGAACTCAACTCCCGATAGATTAGAGATTCACAGAGATCCACCCTTAGAGTTGCAAGTGACTTTTTTCTTTCTCTCATGTTAGCTTTAATAAGCCGACCAGAAAACAACTGAGCAGAAAATAATTTTGCAGAATCAGAGATAATCCTTGGGTGCTAAGGAAAGAAGGGGTTTTGAGTCATTCAAGGCAGGGATACCATATCTTGTATCTGTAGCGTCAGCACTAAAAACACAAGGAATTGGTGTTTCATGAATGTTGAATGAATGGACGAATGAAAGAACGGTCAGGTCAGGAATCTTGAGTCTTTTGCTTTAATCAGAGCCCTTTGAGTCTGAGTTCTTTGCTGGTAGTCAGAGAAAGTCTGCAAAATATAAGGGAAGGGAATGTGCTTTTCAGTCACTTGAGAAAATTGGGGCCAGTATGTAAGTCAAGCCGTGTGTTGAAGCTAAATCCAAGGTTTGACAGGCCCTCCTGGAACCAGAATATAGCTACATTTCTGTTTGGAAATGCAGCTCTCATTATACCTAAAGTGACCAGATACACCAGATTAAGATGTGATGGCCAATAAACCCCTGGCTGTTTGCTTGACTATGTTGGGGAATGTGGTTTAGGAAAAAGATGGCCTTTGTCCCCTATACCTTTTTTATTTCTGCCACGCAAAAGCTGGCTAAGGGCTTCCCTGGTGGCGCAGTGGTTAAGAATCCACCTGCCAATGCAGGGGACACAGGTTCAAGCCCTGGTCCGGGAAGATCCCACATGCCGCGGAGCAACTACTAAGCCCGTGCGCCACAACTACTGAGCCTGCGCTCTAGAGCCCGCGAGCCACGACTACTGAAGCCCGTGTGCCACAACTACTGAAGCCAGCGTGCCTAGAGCCTGTGCTCTGCAACAAGAGAAGCCACCACAATGAGAAGCCTGCGCCCCGCAACAAAGAGTAGACCCCGCTCACTGCAACTAGAGAAAGCCTGCGTGCAGCAGCGAAGACCCAATGCAGCCAAAATTTAATGAATAAATAAATAAATTTATTAAAAAAAAAAACGGGCTATATGAAAAAGAGGAGGACCAATCTAAGGTTGATATGACCCTTTGAAAATGGAAATATAAGAACCAGTTGTCTAAAGCTTGTAAAATATAGATAGTGATTTCCTAGCAAGGAGATGGTGAGACTGATGTGGCAGTGGGGGTTAATAGATTATGGTAGCAATGTAGTTTGAGCAGGAAAGGACTTGCGAGAGGAGGCCAACCACATTATTTGAGGAGGTATGAGGCTCAGGAAATAGTTGATGCGCTTAGGTTTTGCCTGGGTTCTCATTCTAGCTCTCTTATAAAGGCATGTCTCTGTGAGTCCACTATAAAATGAAGGAGCTAAATTAGATAATCCCTGAAGGAATTTTCCAGCTTTATGATGAAATGAATTGGGTAAAACAGGAAGTTGCAATTTAGGAAAGCCCTGCCTAAAGCAAATAACTATGGTACTCACAGCCCAGATTCATTGGGATGATTTTGATTTCAGATACTGTTCAATAATCCCTCAAAGAATATTTACATTCCTTAATGCTTACCATACATTGTTTCCCCATTTAAATTTTAGAATACCTGGCTGCTTTAAAGTCTGTAGGATCACATAATTTACATGTAAATTCTGTTCTCGGGGTCTGCCGCATAGAAATGTTTGCAGTTAAAGTTACGACATTATGATAATTTGTAACGTAAACTCGAAATTCAATGTAGAGTTTTCATTTGTTTTTTTCTTTTTAACATGATCACTTTTCTTCTCATTTATAGCCCCGCCCCCTCAGTGCCACACTTTTCTTTTGTAAGTACATTTTCATTCATTGAGTCAAACCCATAGTTCATTTCAGAGTTTTCTCTCATTCCTTGTAAAGGAATTTTTATCTGCAAAAATCATTCATTATTGAGAAGAGTCCTATCTTCTTAAGATCGGATGCTCTGAGTTTGAGAACTTGGATTCATTAAGGAAAATTGCAAAACCTCCTTAAATGCTGTTGGTCTGGAAAAAGGGAACCCAGCAGGAAAGGGGCGGCAATGTATGGGGGAGGGGTAGAGGGGGGTTAGCAAGGGAGCTGCAGTTGAAATATTCATCAATCATTTTACTGGCACCAGGAAACCAATCAGCCTTTTAGGGGAGAGAACTTAATCAATCACCTAATGTGGGAAATTACAATTGCTTTCCCACAAAAAAATATTCCCTTACTTGCTGACAGATTAAATCTGAAAGATAGTTGGACTGGCTGGAATTCAGAGCTAACTGCTGGCGAGCAGTTACTGAAAGTACTACTGTGATGAAAAAATGCATTTAACATTTGAAGATAAAATGTACTATCTGCCATGAGCCTTTTAAAAATATTTCAAAGTAAGTTTGCTTTTCATATAGTGTGCCCATTAATAAAATAACAATTACTGAGCATCT
The DNA here is from genome assembly GCF_028023285.1 of Balaenoptera ricei. Classification (NCBI taxonomy): domain Eukaryota; kingdom Metazoa; phylum Chordata; class Mammalia; order Artiodactyla; family Balaenopteridae; genus Balaenoptera; species Balaenoptera ricei. Next base: position 112,552,553 of record NC_082644.1, on the reverse strand, counting down.
GTGGGTAATATGAAGTGTGTGAAATACTGTAAATTTATTCTCCAAAGCTAGTTTCAAGAGCATAGATAGGGCTCCTGGCTGAAGGATACCCAGTGTTTCCAGTGCCGTGTTTGGAAAGCAAGTTTAGAGCGTTGTCTAAGGGACGCTTCCTGGGGAACACAGTTGGAAGTGCTTGCATACAAGCAGGAGGGATTTAGCTGTATCTTGTATTTAGATTTTAAATGGTGTGATCTCTGAGTTCTGTGCTTGAATTGCCTGTGGCCCTTAGGTTCCTTAGGTGTGAGCTGTTTAGGAATCTAATGATTTTAAAATTAGAAATGTATAATCACTGTAGAAAATATGGAAACTGAAGGGAAAATTACCTATAATCTTGTCTCCAAGCAACTTTTATTAGCATTTTCTTATGTTTTCTTCTAGACTTTCTTCAAATCCTAGTTTTTTTGCGTATTGTTGTGATCATACAGTATATACCATTATGTTTTATGCTTTTTGTTTAATTTTAAGCCTTTTTCTCATGTTATAAACTTTACTGATTCAACATTAACTTATTTAAAACTTTTAATAGCTATATGATAGCCCACTGTTTTACACTGTTGGACATTAAGATAGTTTTTGGTTTCTCACTGGTACAACAATACTGCTCAGACTATCTTGTGCTTTCTTTTATTTTGGCTTATTTTTGGGGGGATAAATGTTTAGAAGTATGTATCTACCTCGGTGTACCATCGCCAACAACCAGTTTAATTTACACTAAGATATCTTGTATACTAACGTCTAGGACTTATTACTATTTTTTTAATAAATGCCTCATGCTTGAGATACAATTGGGACACTGGTAGGCTGTTTCCTCTGTTCTCATGTTATGGAGGGATATGTGAAGTCATTCCCAATGCCTTTTGTCCTCTGAAATCTTTTAGATTTCTGGCACCAGGCCCCCCATGCACATTGCCTTCCACCCCCCGCCCCAGTATCTCCAGCCTGGTCAGAGCAGTGCTTAAGGACCCTTCTGAGGCTGCCTTCTTTCTCTTATAGATCATGGGTGAATGGGTCACAAAGACACTCTGGAGCCTTCTCTGGTTGCCTCTAAAAATTTCAGGAGGATGGATTGGGGGGTGGGGGGTGTGTGTCTCTCTGTCTTCAAATACAACTATATCAACTTCCTCAAAGTCTTGAATATGTCCTAAAACTTAAAACTGAATTTGATTGGAAATTAAGTACATGGAGAGAGAAGTTAAACTTACATTCCTTTAGATATCTGCATAATCTGCATGGCTTCCTCAGTGGCTGAAACACTGACTCTTCACAGGGTTTGATAGTGAAAAACCTAAATAAATTTTATGCTAATTTGAAGGGCATTCATAATTTTTAACAGGGCTGGTTTCAGAATTGAAACAAATATTTTCAGAGTCTGGCTATCTACAAATTTTGAATTAAATCATAAATCATACTTGCTGAAATTAAGATTTAAGAGTCTTCTAGTAATTTTAAAAGTTGAGGTTGATTGAGAGTAAGCACAAATGTTTGAAGATCATTTGCTCTGCTTCTTTGTGTTCACCACTGGTGGTAAGAGAGTTTGCAATTTGCCAAGACACAGTTTTTATAAGGCTCTTTAATAAGAAAGTGAATAAGCCAGCTGCTCTTTCCCTGGACTATACCAATTGCAGACCTCCTCAAATCCTGGTTAGTAATTAAAAGCCTTGAGATGACCTTGAATCTAACTGAACCACAAAAGCTGTCTTGAGTTAAATTTATAGTCCTTGTTGTTTTCACAGGAGGTTAGGAAGAATCATATTCTGTTTGCTAAAACATTAAGGGTAGCCTTGGGTGTACGTTGAAGATAGAAATAATTAATAAGAGGCACTTTTAAAGTGCAGAAGAGAAGCCTGGAATGGACAAAAAAAAATTAGCTGTGTCATTTCTTCGTTGAGCATTTGAAATATGTATTTGAAGAGGTTTAAGGTAGGGTGATGTTTTTCAAAGTGTCAGTTTGCTTAAAAGATCTCTCTTTTCCCCATCTTAACATAAAGAGATTTTTGAACCCAGTGTTCAAAATCAGAATAAATGTTTAATGCTTTTTAAAAGTAACAGTTTAATTCATTCTTAAAATATTTTACAGGAGTGGGAACTTTGTTAGTAAAAGTTCCTGATTATACTGAGGCAAAAATGCTTTATATTTGGGCTGTATCATGAGATCTATGAGTAGAGAATTTTTCTGCTTACCAAAAAGAGCAAAATATATTTTCAGTTGTTTAGAGAGCCTTGAACTACTATCTTATTGATAGGAGGAAAGTTGAAAATGTTGCTACAAGAAAAGTCAAGTTTTATGTGTCAGTAGGTGAGATAAGACATTTCTCCTAGCATCATAAATGTGATAAATCCCTGAAGACCCCAGTAGTAAGGCAAACAGTTTGAGCAAGCACTAATGTCTTATATAGATTGTGTAGACTTTAGGATTATTTTAGTTTTTACATTTACTTAATGAGGCTAGCCTACACTTTGACCAAAATAATTGATCGTAAAATTATATACCTCTGTGTGTGTGTGTATGTGTATGTACACACACATCAGGGATTGTCAGTGTGGGATCCCTAAAGATGGTAGTACGGGTTCTCAAGCAATTTCAGTTGTGCAAAATTTGGTCTGAAATCATATGAGTAATAAGGTTGTCCAGCCTAAATAAAGTAATAATGTCTCTACAATCTTGACTTTTGCCTTGAAAGTATTCTAGTTTAGTCTGGCAGCAGCAGTGCCACTCAACCTCTGAACAGCAGATACAAATTTTTGCAGAAGAGGGTAGAATAAATAGTTATTGTAGTATGGTAGACAAACTGCATTGGTATGGGTGGCAATTTAAAATTATTTCAGAGAACTATTATTATGATGTAGTGATTAATTAGGTGTGTTAGGGCATGAGCTCTAGTTGGACCTGGGTTTAAAGCCTGTCTCTCCTACTTTCTTGATTTTTTTGGAGGGCAGTGGTGCTGAAAGGATGTAGAATCACCACACAAGTTACTGGAGAATGAATTGATGTAGTGTGTGAAGAACCTGGAGTGTAGCTGTGTTACTGTACGAAGGTTATTTAACATTTCTCAATTTCCTTATCTGTAAGTAATGTTAATATACCTACTTCATGGGTAAGCAAGCCAGTTCACCGAAATCCAAGTCATTGAAACTAGTTTGCCGTATATCCACTTTACCCAATATTCAATTCAACAAAAATCAATTTGCTGAATCTAATTTGTAGAACTTACAGAATTTGTTGTCAGTTTCCTTCTTCTAAATTGCTACCCTGTCATTTTTTACCCTTTTCTTTTCTCCCTTTTCCTGTACCCCATCTCTTCCCCCATTACCTGCAGCCCAGAGCAGACTGTATTTTTCCACCAGCAGAGGTCCCCTCTCTGCCCTGGCTCTTTCCAGCTGCAGGAGCAGCAGAGAGCTGGGATAGAGACGAACTGAACATTCTTGAAAATGCTGCTGTGCTAACTGTTGATCTTAATTTGGCAGAAATCTTTTTTTAAAAAATAAATTTATTTAATTTATTTTTGGCTGCACTGGGTTTTCGTTGCTGTGCACGGGCTTTCTCTAGTTGCGGTGAGTGGGGGCTACTCTTCCTTGTGGTGCACGTGCTTCTCATTGCGGTGACTTCTCCTGTTTGCAGAGCACGGGCTCTAGGCGCGCGGGCGTCAGTAGTCGTGGCATGAGGGCTCAGTAGTTGTGGCTTGCGGGCTCTAGAGCGCAGGCTCAGTAGTTGTGGTGCACAGGCTTAACTGCTCTGCGGCATGTGGGATCTTCCCGGACCAGGGCTTGAACCCGTGTCCCCTGCATTGGCAGGCACATTCTTAACCACTGCACTACCAGGGAAGTCCCCATGAATTGATTTTCCTGTCTATTATATTGTACTTTGTCTGTGCTAGGTTATATCTTTGAACATTTACTGTGGATTCTTGATAAATCATCTTGTGAAACCTATTCCTAATAGTTTTCTAATCCTAGAGGCCAGACTGGTGTAGTGTATGGCAGGCCAAACTTGGTATAATTGGTACTTCAATAAAATTTTTCTAATACTTGGCATAAGCTAAACTATATGATTCACTGTTCTTTGACACTTTGAACCCAGGGTTTCAACCCAGAGCTTATCCCAGGGTAAGATTTGTCAGCATGCCCTGGTATGAAGTAATGGAGACTTTAGAACAAGGGTTTGAAATTTTATTATCTAGCTCATATGCTCTATTTAGAATTTTACCACTTTAAATTCTAAATCATAAACAAAAACCTAATGTCTCTCTTGATTAGAGCATGAAGTATTTGTGTTCTTCCTGTTGAAAGGAAAAAAATTTGTCCCAAACCAATTTCTTAGCTGAATTGTGATTTAGCAACTCTATTCATGTGCAAAATTAGTATAATTAGTACTTAGTTTGTGATCATTATCTTTCTCTAAAAATCTTGTAGTTAAGCATTTGTCTTCTTTCTTAAATTGAAATTTATTGTGTTCTTACCATGTACTAATTATGTGTAGCAGTCTTATAAGGAGAGTTACATTATTACTGTCATTTTGCAGATGAGAAAACTGAGAGCAGTTATGTGACTTGGCCTGGTAAATGGGAGAGATGGGATTCAAATATAGGCTGTTTGACTCTAGGCCTCACTCTTGGAATCTCAGCACCATATTCTGATAGAGGAGGATCCTAAGGGTCATTTGAACCTTAAGGAGTCTAGTATTTAGAAGACATTGCTTTAATGGCAGATGCAAAAATTAAAACCACACTTCAGAGTTAATGCCGCCTCCATTTTTAGGCATGGGGACAGGTGTGCCCCTTGAAAATTGCTTGTTTAAATTCTTAACTTTTTTTTTTAACTGGCCATTTAAAAATTTATTTTATTTTATTTTATTTTTATTATTTATTTTTGGTTGCATTGGGTCTTCATTGCTGCGTGTGGACTTTCTCTAGTTGCGTCGAGCGGGGTCTACTCTTTGTTGCGGTGCACGTGCTTCTCATTGCGGTGGCTTCTCTTGTTGCGGAGCGCGGGCTCTAGGCACGCAGACTCAGTAGTTGTAGCTCACGGGCTCTAGAGTGCAGGCTCAGTAGTTGTGGCACACGGGCTTAGTTGCTCCACGGCACGCGGGATCTTCCCGGACCAGGGCTCGAACCCGGGTCCCCTGCATTGGCAGGTGGATTCTTAACCCCTGCGCCACCAGGGAAGTCCCTGACCATTTTTTTTTTAAAGATACCTTTTTGTGTTTCCAAGGAAAAGAATGAAGTCGAAACCAATTAGTGGTGTTGGAGAAGGATGCTGTTGTGGGATTTAGGACATGTCCTTGCAAACAGGGAGGCAGTGCTGGCCCTGGGCATGTGACACAGAAGTAGGTCTCTGTGTGGAATGGGAGGGAATTGTAATACTTAATGGCTTTTAGGAAATAAAGCAAAATAACATTAGGCTACTTAATACTATGTGGAACAAGTTAAAAAACGAATATCGTGAACTGAAAACACGAAGACTGTAATATGGTAGTGACTGTAAGCAACCAGTATGTCTACACAACTTCAATTTCCAGGTCAGCTTGTATTTCAGTCTGCCTTGTTGACCTTATGAGTACACTCTTCTCATCTTGACATCATTAGTTAATATTCTAAAAATATCGTCACTTTGACTTATTCAGGAATGTGAAGCATATGCAGAAACAGGATTGCTAAAGTCAGATGAGAAGTGCTGTTTACCAAGTAATGGTTCCCCACTCTGGAAGCCTGACATTTTTGGTATTTCACTTAGTTTTGAGATACATATTGGGAAGTAAGAATGCTACATTGGGCTTCCCTGGTGGCGCAGTGGTTGAGAGTCTGCCTGCCAATGCAGGGGATACGGGTTTGAGCCCTGGTCCGGGAAGATCCCACATGCCGCGGAGCAGATGGGCCCGCGAGCCACAATTACTGAGCCTGTGCGTCTGGAGCCTGTGCTCTGCAACAAGAGAGGCCGCGATGGTGAGAGGCCCGTGCACCGCGATGAAGAGTGGCCCCCACTTGCCGCAACGGGAGAGAGCCCTTGCACGGAAACTAAGACCCAACACAGCCATAAATAAATAAATTAATTAAAAAAAAAAAAAAAAAAAAGAATGCTACATTATGTTTGTGCTAATGCTAATGCATGATAATGTTAGAAGATGAACTTTACCCCTAAGCTGACAGACCTTATAACAGGTATCAAAAATTAAAAGGATGCATGTATTATACAAGTAGAGTATGATTTTAGTTGGGCAGGGTAGACTAGTATCTGTAGCTCTTAAACATACCCCAGTCATTTATTTCATTGGTCTGGTGATCTGAGATCTGAATGGTTGACCCAGAGGTCAGTTTTCACATGAATGCTGTAGCTTCATCAAGAAGCCAACATCTCAATAATAGCACTGAGTGATGACTTAATAAAAGGTCCTATTCTCTGTGTGTGCACAGAGTGGAACAGTTTCTCTAGAGCTGCTGCAAAGTGGTTTATGTTTTTTAATCAAGAAGTCTGGGCTTCCCTGATGGCGCAGTGGTTGGGAGTCCACCTGCCAATGCAGGGGACACGGGTTCGGGCCCTGGTCCGGGAGGATCCCACGTGCCGCAGAGCGGCTGGGCCCGTGCGCCGCAGCTGCTGAGCCTGCGCTCTGGAGCCTGCGAGCCATGGCTGCTGAGCCCGCGTGCCGCAACTGCTGAGGCCCGCGCGCCCGGGGCCCATGCTGCGCAACGGGAGAGGCCACCGCAATGAGAAGTCCGCGTGCCACGGTGAAGAGTGGCCCCTGCTCGCTGCGGCTGGAGGGGGCTTGTGCGCAGCAACGAAGACCCAGAGCAGCCAAAAATAAATAAATTAAAAAAAAAAAAAAAGAAGTCTGTTTCACAAGTATACTTATATTTGTGGCTTGGAGGGTGAAGATCAGAATGACTTTCCCAACTATGATAATAATGGCTAACTCCATTTTCTCATCTTACAAGATGGCAGTGGAAAAGCTGAGAAGCCAGATACTAAAGAGAAAAAATGTGAAGCGAAGAAGGCTGATGTGTAGAGAACAAATGTATGGATACCAAGGGGGAAAGGGGTGGGGTGGGAGGAATTGGGAGACTGGGATTGACACATATACATTATTGATACTATGTATAAATTAGACAACTGATGGGAACATACTGTATAGCTCAGGGAACTCTACCTAATGCACTGTAGTAACCTAAATGGGAGGGAAGTCCAAAAGGGAGGGGATATCTATGTGTGTATGGCTGTTTCATTTTGTTGTACAGTGTTGTACACAACATTGTAAAGCAACCATACTCCGATAAAAATTAAAAGGAAAAAAAAAAAAGGCTGATGCTGGTGGCAAGGTTAAAAAGGTTAAGAAGGGGAAGCCCCACTGCAGCTGAAACCCTGTCTTGGTCAGAGGAATTGGCCAGTATTCCTGATTGGTTATGTATTCCAGAAAGGCCTCGTACAAGATGAAGTATTCAGTAGCTAAATCCAAGGTTGAAAAGAAAAAGAAGGTGATGGTCCTTGCTACTGTCACAAAACCAGTTGGTGGTGACAAGAATGGTGGTACCCGAGTGGTTAACTTCGCAAAGTGCCTAGGTATTATCCTACTGAAAATGTGCCTGGAAAGCTGTTAAGTCATGGCAAAAAACCCTTCAGTAAGCATGTGAGAAAACTGCGTGCTGACATCACTCCTGGGACCATTCTGATCTGCTTCACTGGGCGCCACGGAGGCAAGAGGGTCATCTTTCTGAAGCAGCTGAGCAGTGGCTTGCTACTTGTGGCTGGGCCTCTGTCCCTCAATCGAGTTCTCCGCAGAACACCAGAAATTTGTCATTGCCACCTCCATCAAAATTGATATCAGTGGTGTGAAAAATCCTAGAACATCTTACTGATGTTTACTTCAAGAAGAAGAAGCTGTGTAAGCCCAGGCACCAGGAAGGTGAGATCTTCGACCCACAGAGAGAAATATGAGATTACAGAGCAGCGCAAGGTTGATCAGAAAGCTGTGGACTCACAAATTCAATGAAGAAACAAAGCTGTTCCTCAGCTCCAGGGCTACCTCCACTCTGTGTTTGCTCTTACAAATGGAATTTATCCTCACAAAATAGTGTTCTAAACTTCTTACAAAGAACCTAATTGAATAACTGGTCCATCTAAAAATAATAATAATAATAATGGCTAACCTTTACTAAACCAGGTACTCTCTTGAGTGCTTTAAATTTTTTTTATTTCATTTAATCCTCTCCACAGCCCTGTGACATGTATGTACTATTATTGTTGCCATTTTTAGATTGGGAAAATGCCAAAGCCTTTAGGACCATGATTATCATTTAAAGCAGAGAGATATTACAGATGTTACTCCCTTTACACAATTTCTTCCTTCTGTAAAATGGGGGCTAGACTGGGATGGAAGAGATTAGGGATGATTTATAAGGTTTCTTCTAGTTAAAAAAAAAAAAATCTAAGAATCTTGGCAACCTCTTAAGGGTTCCTCAAGTGTTAACGTTATGTCCTCTGTATCCCCTAGTATACACAACTGCCAACTTTTGAAAAATTCATAGACTTTAGAGCTGAAAAAATACTAAGAAAATTGGCCAGACTTTCTCCTTTTACTGAAGAGAAAATGGAGCACAGAGGGAGTAGATCCCTCAGCATTACACAAATGGCTTATTAGTACCACAGTAAGGCTAGTGTTCAGGTGTCTTGCCTCCCTAGTTTATCACTTTATTGATGTCTCAGCATTAGGAAATTGCTTTAACATCAGAGTTGGTATAGACGTTTTAATCTCTGTATAAAGAGTTAAGAGTTTGGAAATAGGAATTGATGTTTTACCCTTTTCAAACTTCATGATGAGTCAAGGAAAAGAAGGTTCTAAAAAGTAGCTTTTCAAATGTTGGACTTGCTTATTTCTATGATTTTTTTTTTTTTTTTGGCGGTGCCATGTGGCCCGTGGGATCTCAGTTCCCCGACCAGGGATCAGACCCGGGCCCTTGGCAGTGAAAGCTCGGAGTCTTAACCACTGGACTGCCAGGGAATTCCCTATTTCTATGATTTAAGGCCTTCCATGCCATGCTAAACATGTTGAAAATGGGGAGCCAGCCAACAGGCACATGAGAAGATGCTCAACATCGCTAATCATCAGGGAAATGCAAATCAAAACTACAATGAAGCATCATCTCACACCTGTCAGGATGGCTGTCATCAAAAAGAACACAAATAACAAATGTTGGTAAAGATGTGGAGAAAAGGGAATCCTTGTACACTATTGGTGGGAGTGTAAACTGGTGTAGCCACTGTGGAAAACAGTATGGAGGTTTCTCAAAAAACTAAAAATAGAACTACCATATATGACCCAGCAGTTTGACTCCTGGCTATATATCCAAAAAAACCAGAAACACTAATTCGAAAATATACATACACCCCAATGTTCACGGCAGCATTATTTACAATTGCCAAGATATGGAAGCGACCTAAGTGTCTGTCAACAGATGAATGGATAAAGATGATGTGGTAATATACATACAGTGGAATACTACTCAGCCGTTAGAAAGAATGAAATTTTGCTGTTTGCAGCAACATGGATGGACTTGGAGGTTATTATGCTAATTGAAATAAGTCAGACAGAGGAAGACAAATACAAAGTGTTGTATGATATCACTTATATGTGGAATGTAAAAAAATAGAACAGACTAGTGAATATAACAAAGAAGCAGACTCACAGATATAGAGAACAAACTAGTGGTTACCAGTGGGGAGAGGGATTGTAAGAATCTAGGGGTAGCCAGCTTTATTCATCTTTGTATCCCTTTTAACTTAGCATAGTGCCCTATATTGAAAATGCTAGGTAAATATTTATTGAGTTTAATTTTAGAACGTAGGAAAGTGTAGCATATAAGAAGCAGCAGGAGTTTTTCACCCTTAATCCTGTTTGTGGAGTGTCTTTTGCATTTATGTGGTGCTATAAACATATGTTGGTTTTTGCTCTTCTATCTTGACTCCAGTTCGAATAGTTTAAAAAAATTTCTTTTGGGGTTATTTCATAGATATGATTAACTAGCAACTAGCTTTGCTTCATATTTGAAAGATTCTGGGGTGGAAGTTTAAAGATGTTGTATCTTTTTGTTGCCACACAATGGATTTCTGAAGCTGAGACATGAGAGATGGTGCTGAGCTTTAGCATTAATGGTTAACTAGTATGTCAGAAAGATTAGTGCCCAGAATTATGTTTCTAATAAGAAGTAATTTAAAAGTCACTTAGAGAATGTCTGGGAGGTTTTTTTTTTTTCCTTCAGTTGAACTGGTCAATTTTAGAGTTAAGGCGAATCATTTTGTTCTTAGGCTTTTTCTTTTTTATTGAAGTAAAGTTGATTTACAATGTTGTGTTAATTACTGCTGTACAGCAAAGTGATTCAGTTATACATATATATACATTCTTTTTAAAAATATTTTTCATTGTTCTTAGGATTTTTAAAATGTGCATGTTTCTGTTTATAAAAACAATATATTTTCAATCAGAAAAATAGAATGGAGAAAAAAAAAATCATCCTCAACAGATGGTTCTGAAATGACCTCGAAAGCTCTGTGACCACGGTCAAACAAACTCCTTTGTCTGTAAGACTCTTCTTCAGTTAGTCTTTGAAATGACAATGAGCAAAAAAGTCTTCACTCTTCCTACTTCTGCTGGGAGTAACATTTTTCTAAAAGAACCTAGTTCTTGTTTAATTACAGTATTGCATTTATTCATTCATGTAAAGTTTTATACTTCGGTTTGATCTGGTTAGTGAAGTTACTCTGGCTGCTTCTGATTATCTTGGATTATTCAAGAGGAGGTTTATAATGGACTCATCTAAGGTGTGGTGTTTTTTTCTTGGACTCTGAAGCCCTGCTTTTGTGGGAATGTCAGGGTTTGTTTTTTGAAGTAACGTCAAGTTCCCAGCTAGCTGTTGAAAAGCATGTACCTTGCAAAGGTGGGGTTTTATTAGCCCAACTACTCTGAATAGAAGTTCTCTTGTTTTGACTTTTGTGGCTCTTTCCATGTAACAGAATACAATAATCTGTTTAAACCTATAAGATGGAGAAAGGAAGAATTCGTGTAAAGCATCAAGCCAATGCCAGGCCTATAATAAAGATTCAATAAATGGCAACTGAGAGATTATTTTATACATTTTATTGTATGTGTGCATTTTGAAATTTCTTTAACCTCCAAGCTGAATGGAGAATTATCAACAATCTCTTTTGTTACTACAGAGATCCAGGAATTGTAAATGAAGAATGTCAGAGGCTCATCAGTACATGCAGTTTTCTGAGAAATGCCTGTACTATATTTCCATAGAAACACTAATGACCTCTGACTCATCAAACCGAATTGCCTTCCTAAACTGTTTTCACCTTCTGATTCTCTAGCCACAGCCTTGAAGCTTTGTACTGCTTTTATTTTTTAAAATATCTTAAAATTGAAATGTCATAATCTTGAGCTGGCTTTTCTGCCTTCAGTATGGTTTCAAGGCTGCAGTTACAAAGCTAGAAGGCTGAAAAACTGAATGAAAGGTGATGTAGGTTGATCAGATGGAACTTATTAAGGTTTCCATAGAAATGTAGACACTTCTTGTAAGCACCATTTAAGCTGAGCAAATATGTGGGCACAATAGGTTATATAATTGAGAATTCTTGGCTTCTCCTCCCCCCACTCTTTTTTTCTGCCCCTAAGATTTCATGTTAAAAAAATGACATTAGGGAAAGGGCTTTGTTTTTGTTGCAGTTTTTAAAATGTGACCTTGACATTTGTAGGTGGAGAAAGGGAAATATGACTTGAAGTTCTGCCAGCCAGCTTTTGCTGTGCAGACTTGTGGTGCTGTCTCTGTATTCAAAAGCATTTTCTGTTATTCCTGAAGTATAGTTTATCAGGTTGCCTGTGAGAAACAAAAGCTAATGGCCCAAGTGGCATCCCACTCACTGGATAGAAAGGAAAGAGGCAGATGTGAATTTAATGCTCAGCCAATCTAAAGAAAAGTGTTTCTGTACTTGCTTGGGTCTGGGGCTAAATTGCAGGCTGCAAACTGGACTGTAAGGCAGGCCATGGTTTGGCTAGCTAATGTTTGTTACCAAAAAAAAAAGGAAAAAAGCTACGTTCCTTTTCAGCCGCTACCTAAGCCATTCTTTGTACCAAAAGCAGTATAGGAGATGGATTTGGGAGGGGCCCTGAAAAATGGGAAGAGTTCCTAGAATTTCAGGATCTGTGGATGGTTTGCCATGTATATCTTGGCTACCCTCTCAGAGCGCTTTCCTCCCATCCTTTTAACCCTTATGCTTTTAGTTACCTGGTTGAAATTTTAGAACCACTGTATTGAAGTTAGTCAGAGTTGGGCTGGTATTGACACACTTCCTAGGTGTATCCATGTATTTCCTTTCCTCAGTGACTATTGCCTATAGAATAAAAGCCAAAAACTCCCCATGTATGGCAGTTAAAACCCTTTATGATATGGCCCTGGCTGGGGTTCCAGTCAAATCACATTACCAGGTAGCATTGTTCACTTTCTCGGTTCATGCCTTTTACATGTGGCTTCCTCTGCATGTTTCTCAAATAGCCCTGTTTGTCTGGTGAATGCTTATCCCTTGCACATGCCCCTGGCCCCATGGTTGCTGCTCTGTTCTCACTAATATTGATAGCGGCTCTTAAGCGCTTTCCACTGCCCTAAGTGTATCATTTCATTAAATCCTCACAGCAATCTACAGATGAGGAAATTGGCTCAGATAGGTGAAGTCACTTCCTAAGTTAACACAGTAGTAAGTGATGGTGCCAGTACTCAAACCTATTATGATAGCAAAAGATATGCTCTTACTACTCTGCAGTGCTTCCCAGTTTCACCTTGTCCATCTGTCCCAATCTGTCCATCATTCACTCCCTACCATTAATTTTTTTAATGTTATTGTCTATTTCACTAGCTTTTTTTTTTTGGCCGCACCACACGGCATGTGGGATCTTAGTTCCCCAACCAGGTATTGAACCTGTGCCCCCTGCAGTGGAAGCGTGGAGTCCTAACCACTGGACCACCAGGGAAGTTCCTTTGCTATCTTTATTTCATTTGGCTTTAATCTTTTCTTATTGTAGTATAATATATATAACATAAAATTTACCATTTTAAGTGTACAGTTCAGTGGCATTAAGTACATTCATATTGTTGTGCTCTATAGTTAATTTTTATTCTGTACCCCTCTGGACTATTCATTCTCTGACAGTAGGGTCATTCTTACTGATATTTGTATCTTCCAGGCCTAGGAGCTGCTACAGTGTGGGCAGGTACTTAATAACATTTGAGGGAGTAAGTGACTATATTTGCTAGGCTGATGGAATTACTTTCTGATAACAACTGATAAACTTATGAATTGGTCAGTAAATAACACTAGCGTAAGCATTTCCATATTTCATTTACTTTAAAGCTGCAACAGAGTCCAAAAGGTGGCATAATACATTTAGAAGAGGGAAGACTTTTTTTCTAGTCTTATGTTTTCCATTATAATAGCCACTGGCCTTACGTGGCTACTTTAATTAATCAAAATTAAATTAAGTTAAAAATTCAGTTGCTCAGTCACACTAGTCACATTCCAAGTGCTTAATAGCCACATGTGGCTAGTGGCTATCATTTTGGATAATGAAGAGAGAGAACATTTCCATCATTTTAGGAATTTCAATTGGACATTGTTGGTCTAGACTTCAAAGGCAGAGAATACTGAAACTGTTATTTTCTCTTAGAACTTGATATTTTGGCAAGAACTTAATTGTGGTAGCATGTGGTTTAGTACCATTGCTTTTTGGAGAAAGAAGTAGTTCCTCAACATTTACTGAGCAACCTTTCCTGGGATCCTGGGACGTGCCTCAGCCTTGAGGCGGGGGATAGTTAGGGCTGAGACCAGATCTGACTGAAAGAAGGACACCGAGTTTCATTGGGAACCTAATCATGATCAGGGGCACAAAGCAGATGGGAAACTGACACAGATGACCTGAGCTGTTGGTCCAGAAAGTACCAGTGAATGACTCTTGTGTATCAGTACAAATCCTGGGTAAAGATTTTTAGCATTTTTCTTAGGGAGTATGGAAAACGAAATTCTCTAAAACCTGAATTCACGGTCAGTAGCCCTGGTGGTGATTTGGTGTGGGAAGCAGAGGGAATTGGGATCACAGAGTAGGGAACCTAATAAGGCAGAATAGTTTCAAAATCCTTCTAGATCCCTAACTTCCTTCTGGAAGCTCTGCTTCACTTCATATCTCACATTTTAAAGTACATGAAACTTGAATTGCAGTTGACTAGGTAAAATAATGTTATATCTCATATTGAATTAAAACATTTAAACTAATGTTAATATGTGATTTCTGTTTTGGGGAAAGATGAGATGTTTGATTAAAATTATAGAATTTTGCCTTTTAAGGGCCTTACCTTAATTTTGCCTTGTGGGCTTCAAAGTAGATTGGCAGAATCCTGACCAGGATCCAAGTCTCTGTTGCACCATGCTGCCTTCCTACAGTCAAATTGAATGAAATTAAAACATTCCTAGTGTAATGTTTAACTTGCTTTTGTAAAAAACACATTATAGATTACAGTTAGCTAGTGTTTTAGGCTTGAATTTGTTAAGTGGCATTACCCATAAGCTTTTGTTCACATTTGGAAAAAAATTGTATACTCAAAGTTTATTTAAGATCCTATTGTGGTAAATGTATAAGTTTATAGCCAAAAATAGTAAATAAAGAAAAAAAATCAATATTTTCAAAATCTATTACTGTAGCCAATCACAGATTAAGGAGTCACTGATCTTTTTGTTTTTGCCAAATTCTTTCCTATTGGAGAAAAGCTTGTCAACTGGATCTTCCTTTGTATTAAAGAAAATTCCTAGACTGAGAGCCATTTATTGATCTCTTGCCATAAAGTAGATTATTTATGTATATTCACCAAATCTCACAACAGTTGAACCAGATGGTTATTTTTATCCCCATGTCAGGAAGTAGCTATAGGGTAGTTAATTAAACAAAAATAGTGGCAGATACGGGATTTGAATCCAACTCTAACTCAGACCCATGTCCTTTTCACTGTGCATCTGTCTTCTAAGTTAAACCGTGGTAACAGAATATATATAAGCTTTGCACTAAATTTCAAATTGCTTGTGAGCGTGCTAATTTAGTGGTATATCTATCATTTTAGGAACCAAGCTGTGTCTCTTGTCTCTCCCTTTTTAAAGCAATTTAAGTCACCAGCCAAAGACTCTGGATTTCTCAGAACATTTCCTAATCTGTTTAATATGTTGTATTTTGTGAGGCAGAAGGTTTTGGGGTTATATTTGTGTATTTATGTGCCTTAGGAGTCTGCTTTTTACCAAACAATTCTGATATCCTTTGCCTCTGTGTTGAATTGAATTGAACACACATTGGGGTTACTTGTAGCAGTAGTTTGGATTCTTCTAGCTAGGAATCATTTTGCTAGCTAGATCTGGTTGCTGAGAATCTGGGTGAGACTGAGAACGGTAGCCAAATCTAGCCATTCCATTGACTTGTCAGGAGGTAGGATTAACATTGTTCTCCATATCTCCTCAGGCCTCCTGCATTAGTGATGATCTGTAAAGCCAGAGACAACATTATTAGCCAGTGGTCTCAGGGCTGGATGGAGGGACTGTAGACATAGTTACTGAATTCCATAATCAGGGATCTTTGTGACCACTGGAGGAATTTGTTTTAAGGAAAATATGAAGAGTTCTTCTTTCCTTGGGGCGTAGCGTACTACATCTGGAATTATTGCATCAAGCAATTTATAGGCTCAAAATATAAAAAAAGGTTCAAGAATCACAGCAAGTAATTAAACTACATTAGTGATGTTAGGGGGTTCCATTCCAGGTCTTTGAGGATGGTGTCATGAGTCAATAGTTAACCCTCCTATAATCTCCTCTTTGGTACCACAGATACAGCACTAGATTGGGTGGACCCTTGGGGTTAGTTAGTTAGTAGTAGCTCACATATGTTGAGCTTTGACTTTGTCAAGTACTGTGTAAGGTCTTTACAAGCACTATCTCATTTAATCCTTTTAACAGACCTGTAAGGTAAGTGCTGTTGTTAATCCCAGTTTATAGCAGGGTTAGGGTCAATCCTACTTGGGTCATATCAACTGAAAGTGTAAAAGGGATAAGTCTCCAAAGTAAAATCAGAATGCCATTAACCAGAAGGGGGGAGTGGTTGCTAGGCAGATAAAAGCAATAGATGTCCACTTTAACTATTTTTCATAGTATTTCTTTTTTTTTTAGTCACCCTCTCTTTATTTGTGTTTGATCTAGTTACTTTGAGTTCCGAATGTTGTTTTCAGAAAATGTGTTAGGCTTTGTCTTTTCTTGAGACTTCTAGTACAGCTCTTTCATTTAATGTCCAGAATCTGAGGTCCAGAATAGGGAGTGACTTGCCTAAAGTCATATGACTAAACTAAAAGTGGCTTGAACTATAACTTTCCCATTATACTATTCTGCCTTCCCATGTTTTTTGTCCTGTTTTTGAGTCAATTTATGTTAAGTGAATGCTTATTCTCAGTTTCATTTCTGGCAGGATGTTCAATATTGGAACCATGTGTAATGAGTGATTTCCTCATTGCCTGGCATCTCTCCACAGCTTTTCTGATCCCCATGTGTTTAGGTAGAGAGGGTTTAAAGTTGCTCTGAGGTGAGCCTTTTTAGGCATCTCATCCACTTTAGCAGCTTCCAAACTCTGGTTTTCCAGATCAGATTTCCTCATTCAGACATTCCACACACTTTTCAGGCTAGACTTAGATTTTCTGATCCTGTGACTTCCTTCCCCTAGACTGTGATCTAGAGGCAGGGTTGTGTTTTCTGTTTGGTTCATCCTGCATTTGAGCACCTTACGTAATGTATCGGCAACTGTTTTGGGCATAGAAGCAGCTCTGCAGATGGATATGGCACTGTCCCTACCCTTGAGGAGCTCACTGTCTAGTGCAGGAGGCAGTTATTTAAGTTGTGAATGCAGGAGAGGCCTCTTCTGTTTTCCACGTTTCATAGTTGTCATATTTGAGCTGGGTCTTGAAGGATGATGAATAGTTCTTTACCAAGAAGGACTGTGGCTTGTTTGGTGAATGCCCAGGATTGCAAGGACTTTAAAAGTGGTGTTTAAACAGTCTACTTGCTGTTTGAATTCTTCTTCTCCACATGACGCTCAATTGCTCTTTTGGCTTCTGGTTGCCTGACTCTGATGACATATAATGTTCTTATATCCCTCTAGTCCTAGTTTTGCTCCATTGTTTTTGAATTTACCATTGAGATACTACAGTTGATATTTATTGAACATCTGCTTTGTACTAGGCTTGTGAGACATAATGGGGATACAACTGTGAACAAGACAGGCCAGGTCCCTTCCCCTGGGATGGTGGAACACTGTTAGTGGAACAGTCTAATAATGTCATCAGACATTGAGCCAGTAATTCCTTGTTTATGAGTGCACAAAGCATTATAGATAATTATAACAGGGGGCTTTGACCTTGTGTATGACACAAGGATAAGGGAGGCAAGAAAAAGCTTTTCTGAGGATGAGTAGAAGGCAAACTGGAGAGAATAAGCAGTCATTCCAGGAAAATAGAACTTTCATCACCTATGTATAGAACACCTACTGGGTGTTTGCCACTCACTGTGCTTGATTTTTCTCTTCAGTGTGATAGTTACACACCAATCAGAAAGATGTAGCTCAGATTTTTTGGGCCTGAAATGTGCTTTGAGAGGTATTTATTCCAACTTGAATAGCATATTTATTAATGGAAGAATTGCTCCTATTTGTGTGTATAGGTAAAATTCTTCAGCAACTGTGAAAATTTTAAGTAAAATTATCCTGTTTGATATTTTATAAGTTCATATTTTGTATATTTTGCTTTCTTTTGGAAAATAATTCATTGATAACATAGTAGAACATGACGAGTATTAAGTACGTTTTAATTTTATTACGAACTTTTTACAGCTAACTTTGGCATGCTTATAATTACTTGTGCTGTTGTTTATTGAGGTCCTCTGTGCCAGGGACTGTGCTAAATAAGCATTTTATATCAGTGTCTCACTTAATCCTCATTACTATTCCATGATAAGTGCTGTTACTATCTCCATTTTTTTATATAAAGATGATGAAATGGAGGCTCAAAGAAGGATGTACAGTAGCTGAATGTTATAGAGCTAGGATTCATATCCAGATTTGACATCTGAGTCTGGATTTTTTTTCCCCCTATATGATACTTGATTTTTCATATTTGGAGGCACCTTGGAGTAATTCATGAATTGTAATCTTTTTTTCCTGTTGTTTTCTCTTTAGGTTTTTGTCAGGACGAATTGGCAGAGCTTGACCCAAGCACTAGTAAGTTCTGAATGTTCCCCAGTGTTCATGTGTAAGAAAAGTGTATGTGTGTGTACTTTGAAATGTATAACTTAAGATGTCATTTATAGACCTATTGACAGATTTTATTTCACTTTAATTTATGATTATGGGGAGGGTATTCTCTCTTTTCTAGTTATGTTTTCTTTTTCTTCTCCTAATGTTATTTGGTGGCCAGAGTCTAGCCATTTAATAGAAAATTCTTCGCTGAAAATTTCTATTTAATACTAGTTTCTTGTTCTCCATCATCCCATGAAACCACCACCAACAAAAATTGTGCTTTCATTTATGCACACATACAACCATATACCCACAACCACTTTTTAAAATTTTGACATAATTTTGATATAATTTCTTTCGAAGAAGGATTATGTAAAGGTTTAGATATTTATAGTTGATAATCTTCATACCACAGTTTAATTTCTAAAGCATCTTCATCTGCATTCTTAAGTTTAAGGTATGAGAATGACCATTTCAAAGTCTAATTAAATGATGCTTTTCAGGACTATATAAGTCTTGATCATAGATAATCATCTGTGTTTATAGTGCTCTCATAATGTGGCATACACCATTCTGGGATATGGAGAATATTCAGTGTATACATACCTTATTTTGCTATAATACCAGAAGGTCGAATGATATTTTAGATTGAGACTCCATGAGATGATTTAGAGTTATTTTTTCTAGTTCTTGTACTTGTTAGGGTCATGGGGCTGGTTATTGGTCACCATTCTGCTGTTGAGGTAAGCGATAAAGTTCACCTTCTCACCATCCTGACTAATAATCAGCTGTGGACCTTCTCATATTTTCCTCACACACCTTAATAGTATAAACATTCATGTTTGTTCAACTAACTTACTAATTGCAAGACAAAATAAGTCTCATAATGCTTATAAAACACCAGGGAAATAGATTTGTCTTTCTACAAGTCATAAAGTTCAGAATCAGCTTTGTAGGTAATATAGGCTCAGTTTACCCCACCTTCCTACCTGACATCCCATTACCTGTGAGTGAACACACTATTTTCACTGTCTTTCTCTTATGAATAGCCGTCATTTAGGAGGAGCAAAAGGTAAATTCTCGAGTCATGGTCCTCTCTTAGAAGCATTTTTGAACACTAGGAAGGATATTGACATGCTCTGTGATCTTTCAGATAGAACTACACATAAAACAAGCCAGGTAATTGAGAACTCAGTTTAACATTGAATGTTCTCTGCAACAGGCCCAGTTCTAGGCTGCCCTAAATGTCCTGCCCTAATTTATTAATAGTCTATTGGAAAATATTTCCTTGTCTGGAATTATTTCAAAATACACTTTTTTAAATCTCTAATTTAGCACATAGTATCCAAATTTATTCTCTTTTTCTGCACTTAGTAGCAATTGAAAATATTCATGCCCATCTTCTAGGAAAGGCACTTGATATTCTTATGAAGATTATTATTGGATTATTGTTCTTTCTGGGCCAAGTAATTCTAACTCATTTAACATTTCTGCATAGACTCTCTAGCTAGATATTGTGCTTTATAGACCTCTCCATTCCTTGAGAATGAACAGATATTGAATCATAATTTTATATATCAGTATAGAATGGGAGTTACCTAAAAAAATCATTTTTCTTTTAAAAATCATACTTAGCTTATGTGGCCACTATATTCAATAGTCCACGTGTTATTTTTGTGAAGTTAGTATTTTTGGTCTTTCTCTTTGAAGAAATACATAAAGATCTGACATTATAATAATGAATGGGAAGAAACAAAAGTTTATCATCTGGTCTGAGTCAATCTTGGGGTTCAATTGAGCATGCTCAGTCCTACCAAGTCATAGCACACCTCAAGACTGAAATGGGCTGTACACATGTGTTGTGTAAAGTTGGTTATGGTTGTTGATACTACAAATTCCATGGCTTCTGATTGGGAAGGAATAACATCTCCTATGTTAATATTTCACAACTTCTGCACATTAGATGGAGAATAATAGGGTTTTCTTTGTGATGCATCTTTGGAATTTAGAGGCTCCAATGTCTCCCTTACCCCCCAAATTCCTGATAAGGACGGCCTGCTCATACTTGCTTATTTTGGACCAGGAAATTCCGTTGTTGCTGATTTCCCATTTTGCTTGGCAGTGGTTGTAGACAGCAAGTTTGGGACAACATGTTGGAACTGGATGAGGAAAGACTGACTTTGTAAACTTTGTATAGCCTTTTTTTTCCCCCTACATTTTTTGTGATAGACCAGATGGGTAGCATGCTTAGAATATGGGCAGCTACTCACACTCTGGCTGCCTTCCTATGATTCCTGGGCTTCCTGGAGTCCAATGTTACAGCACAGGTTCAGGCTAAGTTCATTTCTACAAGAAGCATCTCTGTACCCTGCCTGTTAGCATAAGGGACAAGGGCAGTCAAAGGTCGAGAGAAGTTCAAAACAGCATAACCTTTCTGTGCTTCTGTTTCCAAATAACCCCAGTCTGCCCTGCTCCCCAAGTTTTTTCCTCAGCCATCGTTTTTACCGTGTAGTTGTAAAATTCAAGAGAACAAGGACTGACTTGATACAAGGGAAGTTAGAGAATAGAAGTCATTGTTGCTTAAAACAGGAGAAATAATTGATTTATGTTTGGGGACCAATTAGGCTATAAAACAGGAACAGTAAAGGGACCTATGACTTCAGGACAGTTACTTGCTCTGATTTCTGTCCCACAGACAAGGGGCTCCCCAATAAAGGCTGTCGACTATCTAGGCTAAATTATTAATTCCTTTCATGCCTCTCAGGGCTTGTAAACAGCACATGATACAGGAAAACAATTGATACTGTTCAGTTATTGGCCAGATAGAGGGTCAAAGGGTAAATAGTTGGATTAGCAACAGCTGTTCTTCCTCCCTAGTCAGACTTTTGTCCCTTATTCTATTTCAGCAAAGCCATTCCTGGGTTCTTGGCCTCTAAATAGTTAAATCCATTTCTCTTCTTGTAAAATAATCCTACAAATAATTAGAGAATAAACACTGACCAAAATTGAAAATACTCGTATTTTAATTCAGCTTCCAAATTTGAAGATGAGCATTCTTTTTGGTATGTGCTGACTATGTTGTTTGGTGTTCAAAGGGTATTATGCCAAGGAAAGTAACTCCTTGAAGTTTAGACAGATTAGAAGCTTTTTAGCTGTTTATACCAACTGCTTGAGGATTTTCGTGCAGCTTGATTAAAAGAAAAAAATTGCCTTTGTTTAAACTGATAATAGGATAATGAGTGTTCATTGTGGAAAACACTAAAAGAAAACTATAAACACCCCTAATCCCACCACCTGGAGATAACCATTGTTTCTTATTTGAGAATATGTCCTTCCAGTTTGTGTCTGAGCTTATTTTTTACGTGGTTAGAAATCATATATACAATTTTGTATCCTGTTTATTGCTCCCCCACTCAACATTACATTGGGAACACTGTCCCAAGTCATGAAACAGTTTTCATAATATTTTTAATGGCAAGGTAATATTTCATTGTAAGTGAATAAGTTTACCATGGTTTATTTAACCATTTACCTATTGTTGGGCATTTAGGTTGTTTGCAGTTTTTTCTACATTATAAATAGTGCCACAGTGAACATAGTTTTATATAAATTTTTTGTCTGCATTTCAAGTGAGCCCTTTAGCTTTTTATATAAGCCAAAACTCTTCAGAATTAAGAGCATGGACTCTGGCTCAAGATTGCTTGAGTTCAACTTGGCTTCAGTATTTACTAGCTCTGTAATCTTGGCTAAGTTATTTAACCTCTCTGTGCCTTAGTATTCTCATCTGTTAAATGGGGACAATAAAAAAGTACTTCTACTTCACAAGGCTATTGTGGAGATTAAAGGAAGTAATATATGCATTTGGAACAATGCTTGGCAAATGGTAAACACTATTAAGTGTATGCTATTCTAGGCTATGTAGCATAACGTTGAAATTCTCAGTCTTTCTGTACCTAACGGCTGTTGTAACCACTTTATTCAATTAAACTATCCTGTGTTGCCTAATGACACAAAGATAAATCATTCCAGATGTTAGCAGGTGTAAGTTACTGCTTCAAGTAAATAGTTCCCTCAAAGGAGTGGAGCTCATGTACTGCTGGCCAAGACTGTTCTTACCATCTGGTTGACTGTTAGGGTGTTTTGGGTCCCTTCACCCAACCAGCAGCAGGTAACCAAAATGACCATCTGCCAGCCCATTTATTTAACCTCTTAGGAAACTAAAGGAGTTAACCCTCTGCTTATTTAAAATAAATACTCAGATTATGCACTTTCTCTTTGGTCAGTAGCAAGGTCTTATAGAGAGCATGCTGAGGAAGAAATTTGTGTAATTAAAGACCTGCCATTACCATTTTATTTTATTTATTTATTTATAAATCCTATGATACTTTTAAAAAATAATTAATTAATTATTTTTTTGGCTGTGTTGGGTCTTTGTTGCTGCGTGTGGGCTTTCTCTAGTTGCAGCGGGTAGGGGCTACTCTTCGTTGCAGTGCACGGGCTTCTCATTGCAGTGGCTTCTCTTGTTGCAGAGCATGGGCTCTAGGTGCATGGGCTTCAGTAGTTATGGCTCACAGGCTTCAGTAGTTATGGCTCACGGGCTTCAGTAGTTGTGGCTCACGGGCTCTAGAGTGCAGACTCAGTAGTTGTGGTGCACCGGCTTACTTGCTTTGCGGCATGTGGGATCTTCCCGAACCAGGGCTTGAACCCATGTCCCCTGCACTGGCAGGCGGATTCTCAACTACTGCGCCGCCAGGGAAGTCCCAGCATTTTTAAAAGACTGCATACTTGGGATTCTTGCTGACTCAGGCTTTTATTTACACACACACACACACATATATATATATATAGATAGATAGATAGATAGATAGATATAGATATATATCTATATCTATATATGTATATATATATACACATACACACACACACACACACACACATACATACATACACATATGTATATATTTTCCCCTGCTGAGCAAAGACCTGGATAAATGAGCATTTTAGAAGAGACTTGAAAGTTAAATTAATCTTTCCTCTCTGTTGCCATACTGATAGATGCCCACCAGGCAGAGATTCATGAGTGATGTGGGATGAACAGGCAATTTAAAAAACAGCTTCAGAATAAGACAGCCTAATACCACTAGTTTGCTCTGGCTTTGCATTCATCTGTCCAGTGTTTTGGGATCCCAAGGAGACTTTTTGTGGATCCTTCAAGCTATAAAAGAGAAATGTACATCTCAGCTAGAGTTACCCATAGGTTCATTCCAAAATTCCAACGTTCTGTACTATGTCCTATGGGTCTATTCCTAGTTGTCAAACTATATGTCACAATTTTTGATCTCAGAAAACAGTTCGTATAAACCCAAGTCTGGTCTGCAGATAATGAACTTAAGGTTGGGTGTTAGAGATCAAAGAAAATTAACATTTATTGGGTATTCCTTATGTACTAGGTACTTTGAACATATTTAGTGGGAGTGAGAAGGGTTGGTTATAGCATATAAAATATCTAAATTTAAGTTTGACTTTGTAATACCTAGTCCACTGTTTCCTTCCCTCCCCATTTCTCTTTTTCCCTTTGATGTGTGTGCCAAGCCTATGACTCAGTTCCTGCCCTCAAGGGACTCTGGTTTAGTCAGGAACGACAGACACAAAACTTGATGATATGTGGCTTTTACTACATAATAGTAGTAATAATAATAATGGCTAATATTTATTACACATTAAATGCTTCATGTGCATTTTTTGTTAAGCACTCATAAAACCTGTTTGAAAAGATACTATTCCTATTCTAACAGATGAGAGTGCTAAGGCCTGGAGAGATTAAATGACTCACCCCAAAGTACACAGTGGAGAAACATCTGGGACTTCAGAGCTGCTGTTTTAATGAATCTTCTATCCTGTTTCTAGCTCTCTTGACTGTGACAAGTCTCAGATGCTAATGGAAGAGTTTAAGGCAGTATAAGGATTTATAACATATATAACGGGGCCTTTTATGTACAGAATAAAGACTGTTTTCTAAGTGTCATTTGGGCTCCTTTTGCATATATTAGAATTATTTTGGATGTAAAGTAGAGTAATTCACTGTGGAATAGGTTCCCAGAGATTTCTTCTGAGGTTCAGGATTATTCCACTATGTATTATCAAACAGGTTCTTTCCTGAAACAAATGAAGATAAGTTCATAAGATAAGTTCCCTTGGTTTTCCCCTTTATGTCACCTTTCCTTCACAACATTCTGTATGTGATATTGGTATTTCACATTCATAACAGTTCCAAGAGGCTTGCTTCCAAAGCTTCAGCTGAATCTGCTAGATCACTGCAAGATCACGTCTCCTGAATGTGGCCTTTTGCTGGGGAGTTCCTTTCTGATAAGAATTCTTTTGAACAGGGTGGGGGTGGGATGAGATCCAGAGTTTAGGCTGAGCTTCATCCCCTTGACCTTTGCCCCTATTTCAGAGTTTATACTGACTTGATAGAGACTCCCTATGGAGCCAAGAGTTTAGGACTTGTTTACAATTGATGAAAAGATAGTTGCATTCAAAGGCTCTTGTTGGATCCTTGGATAGTCATGGATCTCTGCCATTATCTATGGTGGGTTCAGGGAATGCTTGAACATCTGGGTCTGGAGATATGCAATGGATGACTAAGAAGGAATGAGAAGAAACTCTGAAATTAGATAGGTTGCTGAAATTATTTCTGTGGGACCAGTATTGCAGTAACATTTTGAGAGCAGAGAAGGATTCCTATAAACCTGTGCCTTAATTCATTTTTTAAAAAAAGCTGGGGCTTCCCTGGTGGCACAGTGGTTGAGAGTTTGCCTGCCAATGCAGGGGACACGGGTTCGAGCCCTGGTCTGGGAGGATCCCACATGCCGCGGAGCAGCTGGGCCCGTGAGCCACAGCTACTGAGCCTGTGCATCTGGAGCCTGTGCTCCGCAACAAGAGAGGCCGCGATAGTGAGAGGCCTGCGCACCGCAATGAAGAGTGGCCCCCGCTTGCCACGACTAGAGAAAGCCCTCACACAGAAACGAAGACCCAACACAGCCAAAAATAAATATAAAAATAAATTAAAAAAAAAAAAAGCTGAAAGTGGTTGTTTACATTTAGTATATGATAACGAAGTGGATGTGTGGGATTTCTTCTCTTCCTTTTCTGATGTCTCACCAAGGAGAAAATTTGCTGTTAGGCAAATGTATTAGGTAATGGAGGGAAACCCTGGATTATTAAAGCCACTCTCTTCAGATATACATAGTTTTGCAAATTGGTGTTTTCTCTTAAAATCTTGGGATTCTCTAAGTATGTTGAGGAGAGTATAGCAATTCAGTTCCCAATGAGTCTTCATAAGCCTTTTCTGGGCATACAGGTCAGTTAAGACTCTTAGCTTCTGTATCTGAAGTTACATATCCTTTTTTTGTTGGTCCAGTATTTGTTGTTGTAGATTTGAATCTGAAAGAAAAGATAAGCATCTTTCTTTGAAGGGTGCTGACAGTATGAACCAAAATTGAATAGATATATCCTCTGTTGATAAGCATAGGAAAGGATAAACTGCATGAATAATAAGATTCACAGTGAAAATAGTGTTATATTGTTTTCACCTTAGCACAAAATTCCATGTGCTAAATGTAGTCTGGCTTATAGATGTATTTTGTTTGACTAACTGGATGTTTAAATAAAAGCATGTTAGTTGTCAACATTTAAAACCTGCAAGAGTTTCATAAAAATTTCCATTTCTGGCCTTCTTGATAAATTGGATGGTCCAGCACTGGGCCTGGATTTCTGTTGATACATGGCATCTGTTGGCTGGAACAGAGTAGTGGCTGCCCTCTTTAAATGAGCATGCACACTCAGGTTTGTCACAAACCCACATGGCCTCCTTCATCCATTTATGTTTCCTTCCAGTCTTCTCTAGGCATTTGAGTTTGCAGTTCCTACATTAAAAAATGATAATTAACAGTGCAGATGAAGGTGTGGGAAAATGGGAAGTCTGTGAGTATAATCTAACAATATCTGTCAACTAAAAATGTTCGGGTTTATTCTTGCAGATTTAGCGGTTTAAAATTAAAAATTTTTAAATTTAAATTTGCAGATTTAGCCGTTAGTACATCTGGGTATTTATCCTATAAGAAATGAAAGTTGTGCAAAATGTATATTCACAGATACTCTTTTCAGCATTTGTAATAGCAAAAAAGGAACAGCTCAAAAGTTTAATAGGGGACTAAAATGGATTATAGTTATCCATGTAATGGAATACTATAGAATCGTTAAGGAGAAGGTAAATTTTAGTCTGGAAGAAGATACACCGAACAGTTAACAGTGATTTCTTTGGGCAGGTGGTATCACAGAGTAACTTTCACTATTTCTGTTTTAATTTTTATAAATTAATTAATTTATTGGCCACACCGCGGCTTGTGGGATCTTAGGTCCCTGACCAGAGACTGAACCTGGGCCCCCGGCAGTGGAAGTGCGGAGTCCTAACTACTGGACCACCAGGTTTTATCCCTTAATTTTTTTTAACAAGGCTCTTGTATTAAGAAATGAGATATATATTTTTTTTAAAATCTGTGGCTCTCATTTCAGCTGCCAAGCTTCCAAACTATTCTGTCAAATTGAGTCGCCCAGGCTACAGCTTCCCATTTAGATGATAGATTTTACATTCAGAATTCTCTTATCTTGAAATTGCTCTAAGGAATGGGAACCTGTATCCTCAAGTATCAGGAACCATCTTGAAGCCAAAAAACAGGGTAAAAGCTTAGAGCAGCATTTTCAGGCTTCTGCTTGCAGCCCTGCCTCCATTCAGTAATCAAGCTATCAGAATTGGCCTCCTTTTTACCCTGCTATCAAGAATGTAGGGAGCCTTAAGTAAGCTTCTCATATGAATTGTGCTGTCCTGGCAGTTGCAGGTCATGTTGCTGAAAGTGACCCTAATGGACACAGTGTGGTGCAGTGGAAAGAACATGAGAGTTTGCATCTTGGCTTTTGCCAGTCCTTGCTAAGTGACCATAGGCAACCTGTGAAGGTCAGTTTCTTCATGCATAAAACAGTAATAATCCCTATTAGGGGTTGTTTTTAAAAACAAGTTAGATAGTATATGTGAATTGCCAAGTATTTAGCTGCTCTAGCTGTTACTGCATGTTTCTTCGTTGCTGAAATATATGATGAAGGGTTTCTAACTTTTTGGGCTAATATTTAGTGAGCATTTACTGTATGCTAATGGTTTTAAAACATTGTCTCCTTTATTCTTTCAACTCTATGAAGTTGTTCTCAACTCTTGTTCTCCCCATTTTACAGATAAGGAAACTGACAGTTTAACACTTGGCTAAGGTCGCAGAGCTGCCAAGTGGCAGACCTGAAGCCTGTGTGATTCCAAAGCCAGTGTACTTTTTATCTTTTTAAAATAGTGGTATGATTTACATACAGTGAAACACACAGATATTGAGTGTAACGTTCAAGCAGTTTTCACAAATGCATGTACCCTTGTAATTCATGTTTCATCAAGATATAGAACATTGCCATCCCTTCAGAAAATTCCCTTATGCTTTTTCTCAGTTGATCCCACTATTCTGCCCCAAGAAGCAATAACTTCGGATTTCTGTCATGATAGATTAGTTTGTCTGTTCTGACATGTTTTATAGATGGAATCATACAACATGTGCTTTATTGTGTCTAGTGTTTTTCAGCATAATGTTTGAGACTCATCCATGTTGTTGCAGGTATTAGTAATTCATTTCTTTTTATTACTGAGTAGTATTCAATTGACTATATCATAGTTGATCTATTCATCTGTTGATACCTGGGCTGTTTCTAGTTTTGTACTATTATGATAAAGCAGCTATGAAAATTCTTGTACAAGGTTTTTGTGGATATATTTTAATTTCGCTAAACGTATCTAGGAATTGTTGGGTCAGATGGTAGATGTATGTTAAACTTTTTATGAAATTGCCAGTTTTCCAAATTGTACATTTTACAATTCCAGTAGTATGAGTTCTAATAGTTCCACATCCTTGTAAGTGTTTGGTGTTGCCAACTTTTAAATTTTAGTTATTGTATTGAGCAGGTAATGGGACCGATGTGGTTTTTTTTTTTTTTTTTTTTTGATAGAATTCGCCTGTGAAGCCACCTAGTCCTGGGCTTTTTGTTTGTTGGGAGTTTTGTTTTTTTTTTTTATGAGTTTGATTTTTATTATTATTTTTTGCTTTTTTTTTTTTAATCAGTCATCAATTTTATACACATCACTTTATACATATCAGTCCCAATCGCCCAATTCAGCACACCACCATACCCACCCCACCACAGTTTTCCTCCCCTTGGTGCCCATACATTTGTTCTCTACATCTGTGTCTCAACTTCTGCCCTGCAACCCGGTTCATCTGTACCATTTTTCTAGGTTCCTCATACATGCGTTAATATACGATATTTGTTTTTCTCTTTCTGACTTACTTCACTCTGTATGACAGTCTCTAGATCCATCCACGTCTCAACAAATGACTCAATTTCATTCCTTTTTATGGCTGAGTAATATTCCATTGTATATATGTACCACAACTTCTTTATCCATTCGTCTGTCGATGGGCATTTAGGTTGTTTCCATGACCTGGCTATTGTAAATAGTGCTGCAATGAACATTCGGGTGCATGTGTCTTTTTGAATTACGGTTTTCACTGGGTATGTGCCCAGTAGTGGGATTGCTGGGTCATATGGTAATTCTATTTTTAGTTTTTTAAGGAACCTCCATATTGTTCTCCACAGTGGCTGTATCAATTTACATTCCCACCAACAGTGCAAGAGGGTTCCCTTTTCTCCACACCCTCTCCAGCATTTGTTGTTTGTAGATTTTCTGATGATCCCCATTCTAACTGGTGTGAGGTGATACCTCATTGTAGTTTTGATTTGCATTTCTCTAATAATTAGTGATGTTGAGCATCTTTTCATGTGCTTCGTGGCCGTCTGTATGTCTTCTTTGGAGAAATATCTATTTAGGTCTTCTGCCCAGTTTTGGATTGGGGTGTTTGTTTATTTAATATTGAGCTGAATGAGCTGTTTATATATTTTGGAGATTAATCCTTTGTCCGTTGATTCGTTTGCAAATATTTTCTCCCATTCTGAGGGTTGTCTTTTCATCTTGTTTATGGTTTCCTTTGCTGTGCAAAAGCTTTGAAGTTTCATTAGGTCCCATTTGTTTATTTTTGTTTTTATTTCCATTACTCTAGGAGGTGGATCAAAAAAGATCTTTCTGTGATTTATGTCAAAGAGTGTTCTTCCTATGTTTTCCTCTAAGAGTTTTATAGTGTCCGGTCTTATATTTAGGTCTCTAATCCATTTTGAGTTTATTTTTGTGTATGGTGTTAGGGAGTATTCTAATTTCATTCTTTTACATGTAGCTGTCCAGTTTTCCCAGCACCACTTATTGAAGAGACTGTCTTTTCTTCATTGTATATCTTTGCCTCCTTTGTCATAGATTAGTTGACCATAGGTGCGTGGGTTTGTCTCTGGGCTTTCTATCCTGTTCCATTGATCTATGTTTCTGTTTTTGTGCCAGTACCATATTGTCTTGATTACTGTAGCTTTGTAGTATAGTCTGAAGTCAGGGAGTCTGATTCCTCCAGCTCTGTTTTTTCCCCTCAAGACTGCTTTGGCTATTCGGGGTCTTTTGTGTCTCCATACAAATTTTAAGATGATTTGTTCTAGTTCCGTAAAACATGCTATTGGTAATTTGATAGGGATTGCATTGAATCTGTAGATTGCTTTGGGTAGTATAGTCATTTTCACAATGTTATTAATTAATTAATTAATTTATTTTTGCTGCGTTGGGTCTTCGTTTCTGTGCGAGGGCTTTCTCTAGTTGTAGCAAGCGGGGGCCTCTCACTATCGCGGCCTCTCTTGTTGGGAGCACAGGCTCCAGACGCGCAGGCTCAGTAGTTGTGGCTCACGGGCCTAGTTGCTCCGCAGCATGTGGGATCTTCCCAGACCAGGGCTCGAACCCGTGTCCCCTCCATTGGCAGGCAGATTCTCAACCCCTGCGCCACCAGGGAAGCCCTCATTTTCACAATGTTGATTCTTCCAATCCAAGAGCATGGTATATCTCTCCATCTGTTGGTATCATCTTTAATTTCTTTCATCAGTGTCTTATAGTTTTCTGCATACAGGTCTTTTGTCTCCCTAGGAAGGTTTATTCCTAGGTATTTTATTCTTTTTGTTGCAGTGGTAAATGGGAGTGTTTCCATAATTTCTCTTTCAGGTATTTCATCATTAGTGTATAGGAATGCAAGAGATTTCTGTGCATTAATTTTGTATCCTGCAACTTTACCAAATTCATTAATTAGCTCTAGCAGTTTTCTGGTGGCAGTTTTAGGATTCTCTATGTATAGTATCATGTCATCTGCAAACAGTGACAGTTTTACTTCTTCTTTTCCAATTTGTATTCCTTTTATTTCTTTTTCTTCTCTGATTGCCGTGGCTAGTACTTCCAGAACTATTTTGAATAATAGTGGTGAGAGTGGACATCCTTGTCTCGTTCCTGATCTTAGAGGAAATGCTTTCAGTTTTTCACCGTTGAGAATGATGTTTGCTGTGGGTTTGTCATATATGGCCTTTATTATGTTGAGGTAGGTTCCCTCTATGCCCACTTTCTGGAGAGATTTTATCATAAATGGGTGTTGAATTTTGTCAAAAGCTTTTTCTGCATCTATTGAGATGATCATATGGTTTTTATTCTTCAATTTGTTAATATGGTGTATCACATTGATTGATTTGCGTATATTGAAGAATCCTTGCATCCCTGGGATAAATCCCACTTGATCGTGGTGTATGATCCTTTTAATGTGTTGTTGGATTCTGTTTGCTAGTATTTTGTTGAGGATTTTTGCATCTGTATTCATCAGTGATAT
Organism: Balaenoptera ricei; assembly: GCF_028023285.1. NCBI lineage: Eukaryota > Metazoa > Chordata > Mammalia > Artiodactyla > Balaenopteridae > Balaenoptera > Balaenoptera ricei. Next base: position 112,521,290 of record NC_082644.1, on the reverse strand, counting down.
TGGTCTGTCATTTTCTTTTTCTGTAGTGTCTTTGTCTGGTTTTGGTATCAGGGTGATGGTGGCCTCATAGAATGAGTTTGGGAGTGTTCCTTCCTCTGCAATTTTTTGGAAGAGTTTGAGAAGGATAGGTGTTAGCTCTTCTCTAAATGTTTGATAGAATTCACTTGTGAAGCCATCTGGTCCTGGACTTTTGTTTGTTGGAAGATTTTTAATCACAGTTTCAATTTCATTACTTGTGACTGGTCTGTTCATATTTTCTATTTCTTCCTGGTTCAGTCTTGGAAGGTTATACCTTTCTAAGAATTTGTCCATTTTTTCCAGGTTGTCCATTTTATTGGCATAGAGTTGCTGGTAGTAGTCTCTTAGGATGCTTTGTTATTTTTGTGGTGTCTGTTGTAACTTCTCCTTTTTCATTTCTGATTATATTGATTTGAGTCCTCTCCCTCTTTTTCTTGATGAGTCTGGCTAATGGCTTATCAATTTTATCTTCTCAAAGAACCAGCTTTTAGTTTTATTGATCTTTGCTATTGTTTTCTTTGTTTCTATTTCATTTATTTCCGCTCTGATCTTTATGATTTCTTTCCTTCTGCTAACTTTGGGTTTTGTTTGTTCTTCTTTCTCTAGTTTCTTTAGGTGTAAGGTTAGATTGTTTACTTGAGATTTTTCTTGTTTCTTGAGGTAGGCTTGTATAGCTAGAAACTTCCCTCTTAGAACTGCTTTTGCTGCATCCCATAGCTTTTGGGTCGTCGTGTTTTCATTGTCATTTGTCTCTAGGTATTTTTTGATGTCCTCTTTGATTTCTTCAGTGATCTGTTGGTTATTTAGTAACGTACTGTTTAGCCTCCATGTGTTTGTGTTTTTTTCCCTGTAATTCATTTCTAATCTCATAGCGTTGTGGTCAGAAAAGATGCTTGATATGATTTCAATTTTCTTAAATTTACTGAGGCTTGATTTGTGACCCAAGATGTGATCTATCCTGAAGAATGTTCTGTGCGCACTTGAGAAGAACGTGTAATCTGCTGTTTTTGGATGGAATGTCCTATAAATATCAATTAAATCTATCTAGTCTATTGTGTCATTTAAAGCTTCTGTTTCCTTATTTATTTTCATTTTGGATGATCTGTCCATTGGTGTAAGTGAGGTGTTAAAGTCCCCCACTATGATTGTGTTACTGTCGATTTCCTCTTTTATAGCTGTTAGCAGTTGCCTTATGTATTGAGGTGCTCCTATGTTGGGTGCATATATATTTATAATTGTTATATCTTCTTCTTCGATTGATCCCTTGATCATTATGTAGTGTCCTTCCTTGTCTCTTGTAACATTCTTTATTTTAAAGTCTATTTTATCTGATATGAGTATAGCTACTCCAGCTTTCTTTTGATTTCCATTTGCATGGAATATCTTCTTCCATCCACTCACTTTCAGTCTGTATGTGTCCCTAGGTCTAAAGTGGATCTCTTGTAGACAGCATATATATGGATCTTGTTTTTGTATCCATTCAGCAATCCTGTGTCTTTTGGTTGGAGCATTTAATCCATTCACGTTTAAGGTAATTATCGATATGTATGTTCCTATGACCATTTTCTTAATTGTTTTGGGGTTTTTTTTGTAGGTCCTTTTCTTCTCTCGTGTTTCCCACTTAGAGAAGTTCCTTTAGCATTTGTTGTAGAGCTGGTTTGGTGGTGCTGAATTCTCTTAGCTTTTGCTTGTCTGTAAAGCTTTTGATTTCTCCATCAAATCTAAATGAGATCCTTGCCGGGTAGAGTAATCTTGGTTGTAGGTTCTTCCCTTTCATCACTTTAAGTATATCATGCCACTCCCTTCTGGCTTGTAGAGTTTCTGCTGAGAAATCAGCTGTTAACCTTATGGGAGTTCCCTTGTATGTTATTTGTTGTTTTTCCCTTGCTGCTTTCAATAATTTTTCTTTGTCTTTAATTTTTGCCAATTTGATTACTATGTGTCTCGGCGTGTTTCTCCTTGGGTTTATCCTGTATGGGACTCTCTGTGCTTCCTGGACTTGGGTGGCTATTTCCTTTCCCATGTTAGGGAAGTTTCCGACTATAATCTCTTCAAATATTTTCTCTGGTCCTTTCTCTCTCTCTTCTCCTTCTGGGACCCCTATAATGCGAATGTTGTTGTGTTTAATGTTGTCCCAGAGGTCTCTTAGGCTGTCTTCATTTCTTTTCATTCTTTTTTCTTTAGTCTGTTCTGCAGCAGTGAATTCCGCCATTCTGTCTTCCAAGTCACTTATCCGTTCTTCTGCCTCAGTTATTCTGCTATTGATTCCTTCTAGTGTAGTTTTCATTTCAGTTATTGTATTGGTCATCTCTGTTTGTTTGTTCTTTAATTCTTCTAGGTCCGTGTTAATCATTTCTTGCATCTTCTCAATCTTTGCCTCCATTCTTATTCCGAGGTCCTGGATCATCTTCACTATCATTATTCTGAATTCTTTTTCTGGAAGATTGCCTATCTCCACTTCATTTAGTTGTTTTTCTGGGGTTTCTTGTTCCTTCATCTGGTATATAGCCCTCTGTCTTTTCATCTTGTCTATCTTTCTGTAAATGTGGTTTTTGTTCCACAGGCTGCAGGATTGCAGTTTTTATTGCTTCTGCTGTCTGCCCTCTGGTGGTTGAGGCTATCTAAGAGGCTTGATGGGAGGCTCTGGTGGTGGGTAAAGCTGACTGTTGCTGTGGCAGGTCAGAGCTCCGTAAAACTTTAATCCAGTTGACTGTTGATGGGTGGGGCTGGGTTCCCTCCCTGTTGGTTGTTTTGCCTGAGGCAACCCCACACTGGAGCCTACCTGGGCTCTTTGGTGGGGCTAATGGCAAACTCTAGGAGGGCTCACGCCAAGGAGTACTTCCCAGAACCTCCGCTGCCAGTGTCCTTGTCCCCACCGTGAAACAGAGCCAGCCCCCGCCTCTGCAGGAGACCCTCCAACACTAGCAGGTAGGTCTGGTTCAGTCTCCTATGGGGTCACTGCTCCTTCCCCTGGGTCTCGATGCGCACACTATCCCGTGTGTGCCCTCCAAGAGTGGGGTCTCTGTTTCCCCCAGTCCTGTCGAAGTCCTGCAATCAATTCCCACTAGGCTTCAAAGTCTGATTCTCTATGAATTCCTCCTCCCGTTGCCAGACCCCCAGGTTGGGAAGCCTGACGTGGGGCTCAGAACCTTCACTCCAGTGAGTGGACTTCTGTGGTATAAGTGTTCGCCAGTCTGTGAGTCACCCACCCAGCAGTTATGGGATTTGATTTTACTCTGATTCTGCCCCTCCTACCATCTCACGGTGGCTTCTCCTCTGTCCTTGGACGTGGGGTATCCTCCTTGGTGAAGTCCAGTGTCTTCCTGTCGATGATTGTCCAGCAGCCAGTTGTGATTCTGGTGTTCTCGCAAGAGGGAGTGAGAGCACGTCCATCTACTCCGCCATCTTGGTTAATCTCTTATTTATTTATTTTATGGATGTGTTGGGTCTTCGTTTCTGTGCGAGGGTTTTCTCTAGTTGCAGCAAGTGGGGGCCCCTCTTCATCGCGGTGCGCGGGCCTCTCCTTATCGCGGCCTCTGTTGCTGCGGAGCACAAGCTCCAGATGCGCAGGCTCAGTAATTGTGGCTCACAGGCCTAGTTACTCTACGGCATGTGGGATCTTCCCAGACCAGGGCTTGAATCCATGTCCCCTGCATTGGCAGGCAGATTCTCAACCACTGCGCCACCAGGGAAGCCCCCTGATGTGGCTTTAATTTGCATTTCCCTGATGACTTTATATTGATTATCTTTTCATACCCTTATTGGCCATTCATATTTTGTCTTTTAGAAGTGTCTATTCAAAGTCTTTTGATAATTAAAAAAAATTGTGTTCTTTGTCCTGTTATTGAGTTGTGGATATTTTTTATTATGATACAAGTCCTTCATCATATATATATGTTGTGAATATTTTCTCCCAATCTGTGGCTTTCTCTTCTACTTTATTGACATGATTTTTTAAAAATTTATTTATTTATTTATTTATTTATTTTTGGCTGTGTTGGGTCTTCGTTTCTGTGCGAGGGCTTTCTCTAGTTGCGGCAAGCGGGGGCCACTCTTCATCGCGGTGCACGGGCCTCTCACTATCGTGGCCTCTGTTGTTGCGGAGCATAGGCTCCAGACGCGCAGGCTCAGTAGTTGTGGCTCATGGGCCTAGTTGCTCCGCGGCATGTGGGATCTTCCCAGACCAGGGCTCGAACCCGTGTCCCCTTGCATTAGCAGGCAGATTCTCAACCACTGTGCCACCAGGGAAGCCCTGACATGGTTTTTGATTAGCAGAAGTTTTACATTTTTTTGAAGTTCTATTTATTAATTTTTTCTTTTATGATTAATTCTTTCTGTATCCTCCCTAAGAAATCTTGGCCTAACCTGAGATTGCAAAGGTATTAGTCTATGTTTTCTACTAGAAACTTTATGGTTTAGCTTTATTCAAGTTAATTTTTTTTGTATGGTGTAAGATAGGAATCAAAGTCTTTTTATGTGAATATTTATTTGTTTCAGCACTATTTGTTGACAACAAGACTTTCCTCATTGAATTTTTGATGCACTTGCTGAAAAATAATTTGATCTTTATATGTATGATCTACTTGTAGACTCTGTTTTCTTCCATTAACCTACTTATGTGTTCACTAATACCACAATGTTTTGAATACTATAGTTGTATAGTAAATCTTGAAATCGGATGGTGTTAGTCCTCCAACTCCATTCTTCCTTTTCAAAGTTGTTTTAGGTGTTTTGGCTATTCTAGGGTTTTGTTTGGTTTTGTTTTAATTTCGTTTTACATTTTAGAATCAGCTCATCAAAAAAAAAATTTTTTTTTTTTTTAGTGAAAAGCCTGCTGGGATTTGATTGGATTTCATTGAGTTGTCATTCAAATGAGTTGTCATTTTAGAATTGAGCCTTCTAATCTATGAATGCAGTATATTTTCCCACTTATTTAGAACTCCTTTATTTTTTCTCAGTGATGTTTTTAAAAGATTAGTGTTGAGATCTTGTGCATCTTTCTTTAAATTTATCCCTAAGTAATATTTTTTTTAATGCTGTAGTAAATGGTATTATTTAAAAATTTTATTTTCCAATTGTTTGTTGCTAGTATATAGAAATGCCGTTTTTTTTTTGTATATTGAGATTGTATCATACAACATTGTTAAATTTGTTTACTAGTTCTAGTAACTTTTAAAAATAAATTCTTTGGGACTTTTTATGTGTACAGCTATGAATAAAGACAATTTTACTTCTTCCTTTTTAATGTTTATGACTTTTAGTTTTCTTACCTTATGGCATTGGCTAAGATTTGCATTCCAATAGTAGATAAAAATGTTGAGGATGACATTCTTGTTTTTGATCTTAGAGGGAAAGAGTTCAATATTTCACTATCAAGTATGATGTTAGCGATAGTTTTTTTCTTACTATTTATTTTTAAAAATTGTGGTGAAATATACAGACCAAAACATTTATTATCTTAACCATTTTTTAAGTGTACAGTTTAGTGCCGTTAAGTACCACACTAGTATTGTTATGAAACCATCACCACCATCCATCCACAGAACTCTTCCTATCTTGCAAAAATGAACCTGTAACCATTAACAGTATTTCCCCATTCTCCAGAGTCCGGCACCCACCATTCTACTTTCTGTCTCTATGAATTTGGCTAATTTAGGTATCTCATATAAGTGGAGTCATGCTGTATTTGTCCCTTTGTGGCTGACTTCTTTCACTTACCATACTGTTTTCAAGGTTGATCCATGTTGTAGCATGTCAGAATTTCCTTCCTTTTTGAGATGGACTAATATTCCATTGTTTGTTATGTACCACATTTTGTCTATCCATACATCTGTTGATGGATACTTGGGTTGCTTATAGCTTTTAGCTATTGTGATGTTGTGAATAATGTTGCTATGAATATGGAGTGTACAAATAGCTCTTCAAGTCCCTATTTTCAGTTCTTTTGGGTATATAGCCAGAACTGGAATTGCTGGATCATATGGTAATTCTATTTTTAATTTTTTGAGGAACCACCATACTGTTTTCCACAGTGGCTGTATCATTTTACAATCCCATGCAGCAGTGTACAAGCGTTCTGATTTTTCTGCATCCTCCTATTTTCTGTGTTTTTGATAGTATCACACACACCCAATAGTATCTCAGTGTGGTTTTGATTTGTATTTCCCTAATGATTAATTCTGTTGAATGTATTTTCATGTGCTTATTGGCCATTTGTATATCATCTTTGGAGAAGTACCTATTTAAGTCTTTTGTCCATCTTTTAATCAGGTTTTTTGTTGTTGTTATTTTGTTTTTTGTTTTTTTAGTTTTAAGATTTCTTTATATATTATGGATATTACCCCTTATCAGATATATGATTTGCAAATATTTTCTCCCAATTTATGATTGCCTTTTCACTGTTGATTGTGTCCTTTCATATACAGATGTTTTAAATTTTGATGTAGTACAACTTACTTATTTTTTCTTTTGTTGTCTGTGCCTTTGGTGTCATAGCCAAGAAATCATTGCCAAATCCAGTGCCAGGAAGCTTTTCCCCTTTGTTTTCCTCTAAAAGTTTTATGTCTTACATTTAGGTCTTTGATCTATTTTGAGTTATTTTTTGTATAATATGGTATAAGATGACGTTCACATTCATCCTTTTGCATGTGGATATTCAGTTTTGCCGTCACTGTTTGTTGAAAAGATGGTCCTTTCCTCATTGAATAGTCTTGGCAACCTTGTTGACAGTCATTGGCCATATAGGTGAGGGCTTATTTCAGGGCTTGCTGTTCTGTTTCTTTTGTCTATATGTCTGTCTTTATGCCACATTGTTTTTTTTTTTGTTTGTTTTGTTTTGTTTTAAAGTTATGTATGTTTCAAAAACTGTGGATTTAAAAAATTATTTATTTATTTATTTGGTTGCACTGGGTTTTAGTTGCAGCAGGTGGGCTCCTTAGTTGTGGCATGTGAACTCTTAGTTGCAGCATGCATGTGGGATCTAGTTCTCTGCCCAGGGATCGAAACTGGGCCCTCTGCATTGGGAACATGGAGTCTTGGTAATTCAACTTGGTAATATTTATTGTAGATTTTTGTGATTATGTTCAAAAGAGTCAAAGCCTATATCCTTAACCTCAGTGGCATTTTGGACACGTTCGCTTTTACTTGTGTGAGTTTTTATTAGTTTTTTGTGTAGTCTTACACCAACTAACTGGTTTTCTAGATAGGTTTAGGCACCCTCCTTCTGCTTCAAATTTGAAGTCTCCATCTAGTGGTCTCTTCTGAGAGCACAGTGGCGGGAGGCTGTGATGATGTATTGGCATTTATTCCCACTTAGTCCACTAGGTGGCAACAGGCCCTAACTGAAGAGCCAAGAGCAAGCAATCAGACCGAAAAATGGGAAACAATGCTTGTAAAACTCATAATTAAACGGAACAGAAAACCAAGATTTTCTGAAAAGTAATACTGCTAGCCCTCAAGATATGAGAGACGGAGTGAGCCTTTAGCTCATTCTAAGAGCATGTTTGGAAACTCTAATTAATATTATATGGGAATCCATTCTGCTGCCTTCCTTCCATTGCCTCTCAAACTTCAAAATCTTGGCTTATTCAGTGGCTATCCAGTTGCTTTTTTTTTTTGAATATTGGGGGATGGGGGGGAAAGGTGATAGAGCTGACCGTTAATGCAAAGAGATCTGAGTTTGGGGAGTCAGGGCAAGAAGGATGTGCTCTTATATCCAAGAGCTGATAATCTACTTCCAGGGAGACTGCAAGAAGAGGCATCAATAGCTCCCTGCTGTCCCTTGGGTCTGAGACTTCTTTCCTTGGGCGTGAAGAAGAGTTTTTGTGAATGTTATAGTCGAAGTGTGGGTTTCCCTTATAAAAATGGAAATTGGGAGAACAGAAATTTTCCTGAATGAGGATTTGTTTAAGATAGTAGTGAAGGAAGAAGGTCGTTTAAGGGGATGTAAGATTCTAAGAAGCTATGAATAGAATTATCAGGCTGTGAAAGTTAAAAGATGATGGGTGGGGTGAGTTCTAATGCTCCCTGAAGTAGTTAAGAAGAGAAAAGGTTTGGGAGGACAACTAGGCTGGAAGCAGAGTGACCTGGCAGCCTGTTGCAGCTTGCTTGATTATGGCAATGGATGCCAACTTTTTTGACCTCAGTGACTTACGTAGGTTAGGAACACAGCTGACTTAGGCAGGACCCCATTATCTACTTAACCTTCCTATTCCTGCTTTCCAGTTGAAAATTCATTGACAGTGGACTATTACGTGCAAATAAATTTGGAGGGAGGATGATAAATGTGCATTAGCAATTGAGGTATGGTTCGTATTTGAAACATAGCATATACATGTCAAAGTCTAATTACAGTACTAGAAAATTTTTAAATAAGCATACTGTTGGTGTACTATGATACACAGCATGTATCAAACTAATTTGAAAACAATGATGCTGAATGAGTCATAATGAAGATTAAAAAGCAAGAATAACAGTAATTGAAAACTACCACTAATTCCCTCAACAGTGATAATGGAGTTCAGAGAACGGCAAGATTTCCAGTTGATTTTATGTGTGTGTTTGCAGTAGGATCTTTGCACCATTGCCACCCATTTTGTGACAGCCAGGCTTATTAGTAGAATGCTAAAGAGTCTCTTGTTACTTTTAGTTTATAAACACCAAATTTTATTGACAGTCCATTAACAAGTTACTTATAGCCTTTATTCATAAGTAGACATGAACTGAACATCAGTCCCTCATGAGATGGATGAAAGTTGGATTAATATACCATGAGGATCCTTTAAATTCATACCTTGAGAATCATGGGGCTAAAAGATTGGGAAGGAGGAGGAGAAGGTAGAAAACAGCCACAGGCTAGCTAGAAGAAGGCTCAGTGCAATGGGCCTTTGGAGCTAGGTGTGAAATAGAAAAAATATATGTCTTCTGTGACTTAAAGCAAAATCTCACCATTGTGTGTGTGAATGTGTGTCTTCACTATGTATGCGCAGATGTTTATGATAATGGCTCTAATACTGTTGATAGAATTACTACTCATGTGATCAGTCCTATTGACAGAATTATTTGTTACATGAGTCTAACAACAAATGATTCTTCTAGGAATTGTTTTTCCTTATGTTGAAGGGTAATCGAGAAGGAAGTAAAATCCTTTATGTAATGATTTTGTGCTGGGATTTTTGTTGATTTTTTTTCGTGTGTGCATTATTCAGCATCTCAGTTGTCCAAGAATTTTTCAACATAACTAAGATGCAATAAAAGCCAGGCCCTAAACATCATTTTCATCAAGATAATCTTAACTGTGAAATCTAGTCTCTGTCCCTTTGTTTCTCTCTGTCTCTCTTTCTCTTTGTGAGAGGTTTTGTTAGACAAAAACTTAAAATTAAAATACCTTAGTCACCTTTCCTAATCATGATAATTTTGACCCTTAATTATCTTTCACCAAAAATATATTCTCTTAAGTTTTATAAGTTAAGTCTGACCAGTTAGTTTCAACCTCTGACCTTTGTTTTCTCTTTTGAAATACCTTGGATAAAAATATCACCGAGCAAACAAACCTCAAAAGCAACATTGGTAAATTAGTGGAAATGATCCTACAAATGCAGATGAAAGGTAACAGGGTAATTTGAAAAGCTTCAAAAGAACAGTGGAACTAGAAACAAGTTTGGAAGAAATAGATGTTGATTGGGAGTTGATACGGCTGCTCACATGTTAGTGATGTAGTGCTGTCATGTGAAAAGATTGCTGCCTGGCAGGAATTACTCTTGATTAGTTTTCTTGATATACTTGGTGCCATTTAGATCCTAAATATTAGTGATATGATTTTTACCTATTGTTCAGTATGTACAAGTTTAATCAAGCTATTATAGAAAAGACCTACCTTTAGTGGGGCTTGCCATATGTCAGATGCCGTGCTAAGCACTTTATTCTCACCTTATAATCCCCATCACAACCCAATGTAGTAGGTGGTAGTTCCCAGATGAGAAGCTAAGGCTAAAAGGTTAAGACCACACTGCCTTTCATTCCCTGTTCATCATAGCCAAAGAAAACTTTAGAGCTTTGAGAATATGATCTAGTTTTAGAGGTTTGTAAAGAAACTTGGCATAGTCAGAAAAACATGAGTTGAACACAGGGAGCTGTATTATGGTGAAGTAACACACGAAAGTGTGTGCACAGTGCTGGTGCCTGGGAAATATAGACTGGTAGCAAGGGAGGAAAACCAGAGGTGTTGACTCAAGTAGTTAAATTGTAAGAAAGACACTCTCCTTAAGCTAGTTTAAAATGGGGACATTGGTGGAAAATACAGGGTTTCTCTTGGGGCCCAAGGAGGGAGCATTCAGTTGGATTTCATGAAGGAGCAAGACCAGGATTTCTTTCCCATCTCTCTGTGGAGGCTTATCTCTGCTTCTCTGGTGCTTCTGTTTCATATTTCACTTCTCGTTCAGACTGATACTCTTTGCTTCTGTGTCCATGATGGAAGATGACTACCCCTGATTTGCCCTGCCTTGTCATGTCTTTCCAGCACCCATGCTCAACACAGACTAACTGAAGCATTTGTGTTCAAATCTTAAATACTCAGGAAAGAGCATAAACCCAGCTTGGTGTCCAGATATCCATTTACCTGGGGCTATGGCCACTGACTATTCAGTAGAAGCTGCAGGTGCATTCTAAGGAGAATATTAATAGAGCAGACAAATTTTCTGATATGATAGTTTCAGTCAGGAAACAGGTAGCATGGAGATTGCAGACACTCCCCATTAAGTCCGGTATTTGAGGGATAGTGCAAAGGTAGGGCAAATTCAGGGGCATGGTTGAGTAGGAATTATTTGCTAGCCCTGGGGTGGGAAAGGATGGGGATCTGGCAACTGCAGTGAAAATCCAGGCATTAGGTGATGCTTGAAGTTTGGCAAGTAGAAAAGATACTTTAAAACCACTCAGTTATTGGCTGGGAGTTATAAGCGTGCTGATGGCTTAATTGCAGTGGCCAGGGCCGCTTGTAGCCCTCAGTGTACCTCACTGCATAACACCTATTTGAGTACCTACCTGGTGACAAGATCTGAGGCTGTCCAGGTACTCTCGCCCTAGCCATGATTGGCTCTGGGGCTGGTTCAGATTGTATACACACATAGAAGGTACTAGTGACTCCAACAGTTAGGGCTTTTGGTAGTGGAAACTGAAGATAAATCTTTGATATTCAAGTTTTTGTATTGTTGCCTTTGGGATTTGAAAATCATTCCAGTATTCCAGAGTAACTTTATTCCTCTGCCTTCCTCAGGAAGTTTTTCCTCCTAAGTGTATTTTGGGATTGAGTTGTATTTGAGCAGTTTGTTATGGTACTTGGGTCTGATTTCAGGAAAATAGACTGGAATTCAGACTAGCTGTTTGGCTTCACCAAGATTAGGATTTTATCACTTGTGAGATTTGTAAAAACATATCTGAGGAGGAGATTCATTTCTGGCATGAGTGAGTGAGAAGGTCAACACAGCCTGTCCCCAAAAAGCAACTGTAAAGCTGAATAAAACTATCAACAATAACCATAGGCTTATAACAAATTGAGAAGTAATCAACCAACTTACCATAGCTCACGTTTATTGAATACTGACTGCATGCAGAATATACATTCTTTTCAAGTACACATGAAACAGTCTCTAAGAGTATTCTGGGCCATAAAATAAGTCTAATAAAATAAAGGTTAAAAAGCCCCACATGATCATCTGAGTAGACACAGGAAAAACATTTGACAAAATTCAATACCCATTCACGATCAAAATCTCCCAACAAACTAGGAATAGAAGGCAACTTCTGCAATTTGACCAAGGGCATCTATGAAGAGCCTAAAGCTAACATAATACTTAATTGGGTAAATATAAGTACCTTTCCCCTAAGATTGGGAATAAGGTAGGTAAGAATGTGCTCTTACTACTTCTTTTCAACATTCACTGGAGGTTCTAGCTAGTACAGTAATGTGGGGGTTAGGGAGGAAGGCATCTAAATTGGATGTCTTAAAACTGTTTTTATTCATAGGTGACATAATCCTATATATAATCCTAAATAATTCACAAAAAAAAACGCAAAACAAGTAGAACTAATTGAGTTTAGCAAGGTCACAGGATACCAGATCAATATACAAAAATCAGTTGTATTTTTATAGCTAGCAACGGTCCAGAAATGAAAGTGAGAAAACAATTCCATTCACGATTGCATCAAAAGAATAAAATACTTAGGAATAAATTTAACAAAAGAAGTGTAAGATTTGTACACTAAAAACTAAAATATTTCTGAGAGAAGTTTACAAAGACCTAAATAAATAGATTGTGGCTCTGATGGACTGTCTATGCTGGTGACACATATATACAGAAAAATGCCTGCATTCAGCCCCAGGTTATAGATTAATAACCTCAGCTAGACATCTTGCAAATACGTGCTTCTGGTTGACAAGTAGGTGAGAGTTTGGGGAGTCAGGGAATCTTATCTACTAAAAGTGGGGATAAGCCATGGAGTAGTACCGTCAAAGACCAGGATGCATTGGGCTGTACTGCGGTGTGCTGTTTGCAGCACATTTTTTCACTGTGCTCTCTCTGAGGCCTCACAACAATACTGTGAAGATAGGAGAGGTATACTTAGTCTCTTTTCATGGAGAATTAAGGCTTAAGAGGTGACTCACTTGTCCAAGAACACATAACCATGGTAGAAATTGGAATTAAATTCAGGTTTTCTAACTCCATACTATCCCAAACCATTTATTTCTTTTTTACTCTACTGTTTTGCCTCAGCTATTTACAGTTGTCCCTCGGTATCCACAGGAATTGATTCCAGGATCCTCCTTGGACACCAGAATCCGAGGATGCTCAAGTCCCTTATATAAAATGGTGCAGTATCGTTGGTCCTCCACATCTTGGATACGGAGGACCCACTGTACTGGGAAGAGAAGAGAAAGGGGCATGTGATTTTGATTGATTGTGCATGTATTTTTCAGTAGATTTAGTTAGTCTGAAGAGTAGGAGGGGAAGTTGGGCTACAGTATAAATTCAGGGGTTCTATAGCAAGTATAATCAAGATAACTTTGTCCTGATATCTGGTAGATATTAAAATTATACCTGCGTTGGAACTGTACTTTATGGCACAGATGGTTTGAAGGTATCCTATGCTTACTTCAAGGAGTTTCATAAGTTATAAACATAATTGTGTCATAAAACATAAGGGAATTCATTTGGCAACCATTTATGGAATGACTATTCCATGGCAGGCCCCTTGCAAGATTTGGGATCACCCAGTTGGATCCTATTGAGATACAGCCTGAGAGGAGAACAGAAGTAGGCTGGAATTTGCTTTGTAATTTTCATTCTCTGAGGCTGATGTGTCTGTCCTCCAAAGTGACCACTTCAACCATGGACCTGGAGCCCTTTACTTTCCACTGTCCCTGCAGCTGTGCTTTCTACAGGCACCCTTTCTTAATAAAAATGGTCCGTCTTTTCTTCCTTTCCCTCTGTGGATTCTTCCATATGCTTTTCAGCCAAACATAGGTAGATCTTGCATCTAAAAGAAATCTTTGCTTTTTAAAAAAAGGCATTTAAATAATTTTTCTTAATTGTAGAAATAGTTCATATTTATTGCCAAACACTTGGAAGATATAGATGAGTTGTAAATGATAAACTTAAAAATCACCTTTAATTCTACAACTTGGAGATTTCAACTGTTAACATATTTGCTTCCAGTCTGTTTGAACTTCGTCACTATCTTTTCTGTTTGAGCCAGTTACAAGATGGCTCTAATCCTTTGACCTGGAAAGATGGCCACAATGTTTTAAGTGAAAAAAGGTTACGGAAAATTATGTGTAATTTGTGATATTTTCTCTAAATATAAATACATATATTAATATTTTAAATATCTCTGAAATATCTGGAAGAATAATACACTGAACAGAATGATGCGGGGGGGCAACTGGTGGACTTTAGTTTTCTCCTTTGTATGAATTTTTCAGTAACTACGTAGTACCCCCCCAAAAAAAAATCTATTTGAAAAACAAAAAGCAACCAAAACCAAAAGCTAAAATACCTTTTTGAGATATCCTTTTCATTCTGTCTATTCCTGCTGCCTCCCTTTTAGCTTAGCTCTTTTGTGCAACAGATTTCTATTTCTTTTTGTCTCAGATCTCTCCTTCCTTCCTCCTACTTCATCTGCTTGGTGAATCTTCCCAAAGTCTTGCTTTCATTATCTCCTTGCGGAGCTAACCATTTAAAGTGGCTTCCTGTTGCACTAATTCTAAACTTTTCTGCTTGGCTCACAAGACTGTCTGTAATTTGTCCTTTTACTTTTTCAGTGCACCCAAACAATCTCTGAACTATTCTGCTCTTGCCCACTATACATGCCACATATTTTCTCTGTTGCAGGTATTTATTTACAAGTCCCGTCTGCAGGAAACACCCTCAAACTCACATAATTTCTCCCTTCCTGTAGCACTTAGTTTTATCCAATAGAAACTATAGAGGATTTTGGTGGCTAAAATATGTAATTTTTTCATTGGCATATATAGAGACTACTGATTCTCTGGGTAAATAAATGGCATGCTTGTTTAGTTGTACGTTTTTCAAAGAACATGTCAGACATTCTTCTTATTTATTTTTTTGGCTGCGTTGGGTCTTTGTTGCTGTGCGCAGGCCTTCTACAGTTGTGGCGAGTGGGGGACACTCCTTGTTGCGGTGCGTGGGCTTCTCACTGCGGTGTCCTCTCTTGTTGCAGAGCATGGGCTCTAGGCATGCGGGCTTCAGCAGTTGTGGCTCACGGGCTCCAGAGCGCAGGCTCAGTAGTTGTGGTGCACATGGGCTTAGTTGCTCCGTGGCATGTGGGATCTTCCCGGACCAGGGCTCGAACCCATGTCCCCTGCATCGGCAGGCGGATTCTTAACCACTGCGCCACCAGGGAAGCCCTGTCAGACATTCTTTTCTAATGTTTTCAGAAATTTGGAAATAATTGGTAGTTGAAAATAAATACCTATAGGATGCATGGCATCCTGAAAAACAGCAATATGTGAATTACCTCCTATGTGTCCACCAGTATGAAAGGAAGAAAAGTTTTTGATTTCTATAAAGGCTTCTTGGGTGGGACAGTCATCTGAATTTAACCTTGTTCATTCATTAGGTTCTTTTTTTTTAAAAAAGAAACTCTAATGGCTGCTTTCTTTCTTTTTTTAAAATTTATTTTATTTACTTTGGCTGCGTCGGGTCTTAGTTGCGGCATGTGGGATCCTCGTTGCGGCATGCGGCATCTTTCGTTGTGGCGCGCGGGCTCCAGAGCATGGGCTCAGTAGTTGCGGCACGTGGGCTGTCTAGTTGTGGCATGAGGGCTCAGTAGTTGCACCATACAGTCTCTCTAGTCGTGGCATGCAGGCTCAGTAGTTGTGGCGCGCGGGATTAGTTGCCCTGCGGCATGTGGGATCTTAGTTCCCTGACCAGGGATCGAAGCTGTGTCCCCTGTGTTGTAAGTCGGATTCTTAACCACTGGACCACCAGGGAAGGTCCCATTCATTAGGTTCTTTAGGTAGTTTTTAGTTTTTGAGAGAACATAAACTGAAGTGCATCTGTTTCTATAAAACATCAGACACAATTTGATGTGTTTGGCTGCCACAACATGGTGCAAAGTTTTATTCACTCTGAAGAGAGTTACTCAATAGCAACATAAGTATGGCTATATTTTTCTGTACTCAGAAGACTAGTGGCAGTATCAGATGGTGACACAGAAGTTTGGGCAATAGTTGAGAAGTGGATGACATGAAGTGTGGTGGTCAGAATCCAGTGTTAAGTTGCTGGGCTTGGCTTTGCTTCAAACCAGCCTTCGGTGGCTCTAAATACCTGGTGAACTTGTTATAATAAAATACGGATCGTAGGGCCCTACATCTGATCTGGGGTAGAACTCAGGAACCTGCATTTTTAAAAGCAACTCTAGATGATTCTGATGTACAACCAGGTTTGGGAAACACTGGCCTGAACCCCATATTTTTCCTGAATTCTCATCATTTTTAAAAAATAAATAAATAAATAAATAAATAAATTTATGCATGCATGCATGCCTGCGTTGGGTCTTTGTTGCTGTGCACGGGCTTTCTCCAGTTGCAGAGAGTGGGGGCTACTCTTCGCTGCAGTGCGCGGGCTTCTCATTGCGATGGCTTCTCTTGTTGCGGAGCACGGGCTCTAGGCGTGCGGGATTCAGTAGTTGTGGCACGCGGGCTCAGTAGTTGTGGCGCATGGGCTTAGTTGCTCTGTGGCGCGTGGGATCTTCCTGGACCAGGGCCTGAACCTGTGTCCCCTGCATTGGCCGGTGGATTCTTAACCACCACGCCACCAGGGAAGTCCCAGTTCTCATTATTTTTCGCATTTTTCTTTTGGCTTTGATTTGTCTTTTTAGTTCTTGTCTCACTACACCTGCACTTCACCTTCCTTCCTACCCCTGAGAAAAAAAATTTCAGAAGGCTAAGTTGACAAGCCTCTTCTCCTGCTGCCTTATTTAATTTGACTTTTGCTATGAGAATCTGTTTCTATCTCAGACTTATGTGTATGATAAATTATTCATGACCAAGGCATTTGTTTTCCTGTCATTATCATGAAAGATTTAGTGGTTTATCTTATTTTAAAGGATTCAGAGAGTCGATACTACATTTAAATTTTTGCTAAGAGAAATGAAGTGAATCTCCCATCTCATTTGTTTTTTTCTCTTAATTGAGGGATGTGGGTTGCAAAGGTCAGAATGAATGGACCTTATAGTTTCGGTCAAAAGAGAATATTTAAATATATTTGAACAATAATAACCAGGGTGTTCATACTAAGGCATATAACTGTATAGTTAATATAACAATATAACAAGATTGTTGTGGAAGGCTATCTGTAATGTATATCTGAGTGAAAAAGCAGATTGTGTGGGAGTAAGTATAAAATGAGGTAGTTTTGGGGAGTTCCCTGCTGGCCTAGTGGTTAGGATTCTGGGCTTCCACTGCCGTGGCCTGGGTTCAGTCCCTGGTCAGGGAACTGAGACTCCTGCAAGGCATGCGGTGCAGCCAAAAAAATAAAAAATAAAATAAAATAAAATAAAATAAAATAAAATAAAATGAGGTAGCTTTTGTTTTAAGCCATGCTCCAAAAAACCACAAAGTTGTGGTATGTATCTATTTATATGTTCATGGATAAAGGTCTTCAAGGAAATAAAATAAATATTTAGTTTACTTATGATACTTATCCTTTTAATGATAGATAATACAATAAATAGTTTGTTATAATTATATTTATTATTTTAAACAAGTTATTAAACTGATTTATTATAGTTATAGGTGATTTCCATTGAGGAAATGATTGCAGATGATGAGGAAAGGGATTTTCAGTTTTTATTTCTTATTTGAATTTTAAATAATGAGCATGTGATTCTTTTTAATTTAAAAATTATGAAAACATTGTTTTTTAAAATATGGTATGATGTTTATTCTTTCTATAAAATATTTCCTTAATTCTAGAACATTGTTTTTTTAAAAAGATAAAGGTGGGGGGGAAGAAGAATATTAGGAATTTAGAGGGCTTACTCTGTATTAGAACCAAAGCCTTTAGCCAGTACATTGGAGACAGCAGCAGCTCCCACCCAGCACAGTAGCTGATACACTTGGGGTGATTCTCTACACACGATTTTCCTTCCCTTGGGTTGTTTGGTCCGCAGTTTGCATTCATTGATCAGTGAGTTGATTCAGAGTCAAACCCACCGACAGCAATGAATGTTGAGTGCAGCCATCAGTGTTTCAAGTTGGTGGAGTTGCCTTGGCCTGTCCCAACTCCTGGCTCTTCTTTTCCACGCTGGATTTTTGAGGTCTGGTTCTGGCATCTCTCTTAGTAACCAGCCGTTGAGGATCCACATAATTATAGATAACATTGACAGTAGAGCTGGGAGATTCTTAAAGATGGAGAAACTGTGGTTCAGGGAAGGGAAGGAGCTCTTGGAAAAGCTAACGGGTAGCTCTGTGACTACACAGGCAGTGCTTGCATACTGGTAGGTATAAACAAGAGCTGAGGATCCTATTTCTTTCTCTCTGTTTTGAACTGAGAATTACGAGTGCCTTTCAAAGTAAATTAGCACAGATTATGCTTTGGATTAAATAATAATAATAGCTTACATTTATTGAGCATTTTTTGTGTGCTAGGAATACAAAGCACTTTATATATTATCTTACTGAATCTCAAAACTCTATGAAGTAGGGATACTTATTATCCCCCATTTTATACATGAGAAAACTGAGACTCGGACACTTGCCCAGGGTCACACAGCTAGTTAGGGAGTTCTGAGCCTAGATTCATCCCAGATCCTTCTGACTCTAGACGTGACTTTTTACTTGAATTTAACGAACATTTAAATCAGCTTATGTGTGGATGGAAATGGTGAGGCAGTTGCTGCTTTCAAACAGCTCGTATTCTAATGGGGCTGTCAGAACTTAACCACATTAACTGTAATTGGAGGTAGAATGTGTTAAGAACTGTGCAGACATTGGACAGTTCTGTGCTATTTTTGCTTATTAAATCCTCTCCTTGTCCCTAATTAAAGGTTTTGAGGGGACATGGGAGAAATGGCTGTAAAATACTTAATTGGATTTTACTCCAAAATGAAATACATGTTTTTAATAAATCTCTTCTTGCTACATCCAATTTCTCACCAGAATGGCCTATTTCTAGGAGACATTTAAAAACATTAGGTATTATCATGGAGCTTTCCTTATCTTGTTGAAATGAAACACTTGTTTGTCGAAAACACAACAAAAAGCAAGGAACAATGGGCAAGAGAAATAGAGGGGAGCTTTTAAAAAATTAACTGGACCACCTTTGGGGGATGGGGGGCGGGACTGGTTTTGGTGATCTAATGTGATATGTGAAGGCACAGCATGCTCCTTTGCTTCAGGAAATATAGTGTTGTCTATAAGGACCCCAAGGTACAGTCAACGGTCGGTGGTTTTTTCAAATCCCAAACTCACCGACAGCGTTGAATGTTCCTTGGAGTCCTCTGAAGACTGGGTCCTGGCCCTGGCAGCCCTTCTTCAGCCTGCACCCATGTTTCAGGAGCCAATGAGCCTGAGAGACCACTGCTGATGGAGCCTCTCACATTCTTTTCCAGGTTTGAAGTTGCGAGTATTTAAGAAATCGCTTTGTGTACAGCGCAGAGCTAATCAACTTCAGGATTGTGAGGCTGCAGTTATTTATATATAAGCAGACTCAAATGGATATCTGAGAAAAGAGCTTTGAATAGTATTATTTTGTAATTCTGAAAATATCAGATATCCTGTTTTATAGTAGTACTTTAATTATTAAAGGGCAAGGATAAGAAAGAAATTAACATATATTGAGGACTTACTGTATACTGGGATTTATTTATTTTTATCTCCTTAAATTCTCAACGTATTTTGACCTCATGAGAAAACTGAGTCTTAAGTGATTTGCCCAAAGTTACATAGGCAGGAGCCAAGGTTGCAAGCTAGACCTTGAATACTGGACTTTATGATAGCAAAAACTCACTGATCGTACTGCCTCCTCCGTTGACCACCACAAAACTTACTGTTGTATATCTGGGGGCAGGACCTTCAGTGAGATCTAAGTCAAACAAGTAAACATCCTCTTCCTGTTTGCCTGTAATAATAGTAGGTGAAATGTTTCATAGAAGAAGATAAAAAAAATTGACCTTTATAATTGGTGATCTCTCTAGCTGAGATCCTGGATCACCAAGTTACCACAGAGGTTCAGGGGTAGTCTATTTTCCATATTGAAAAAGCAAAAAATAAAAACTCTACCACCTAGTAGAAGCCTGTATTTCTCCTTAGTAAGGTCACAGAGAGTAACTAAAATGTCAGGTGTCTTAGCTTTTGGCAGAAATGGTATCAGTGCATTGTAGATATACTGGTTATTTTTTATTGCCTGTTGAATGTCCTTGATGAAAAATCTGGAAAATGAATTAACTACATGGAATTTTTCAGAATATAAGGTTTATAATGGGAGGGATCCAGGCATGCTCCATAGAAAAAGTGCTTACAGAACTGC
This sequence comes from Balaenoptera ricei, assembly GCF_028023285.1. Classification (NCBI taxonomy): domain Eukaryota; kingdom Metazoa; phylum Chordata; class Mammalia; order Artiodactyla; family Balaenopteridae; genus Balaenoptera; species Balaenoptera ricei. Next base: position 112,501,227 of record NC_082644.1, on the reverse strand, counting down.
GGGCTGAATTGAGGTTAATCTTTAATCCGGGATAGTTATTACCATTTGCTTTAAGTTTAAATATTAAAGGTTGACTGTTCTCAAATTCAATTTTAAACAGCCAAATGGTACACATTAAAAAAAAAATCAGCCACTGAGAATTTGGTTTGGATATAAACTGTTTACGTTCTACATCAGTTTAATTATCTCACCCTCTGTCAAAACACTTCAGTTAGCCAGCTTTGTTGAGTCCTCAGTACTATGACAGTAAATTGTATACAATCAACAACAAAAAATCAAGCAACTGTTACTGTGTGGTATTTTAAAAACTCCTTAATGGGTTTATTTTAAATGGTCTTCTCCTTGGCCTGATAATATGAAGAGAAGTCAGTGTCGTATTCCATTCTGATAAATAGTCAGGCTTTAAAAAAATACTGACCTCTGCTCCCCCAAACCATTAGATGTTTACAAAATACGCTTTCTTAAATTCATGGCATTCTAAAAAGAATGCTTTTCGTAGACTTGAAAAACTAGAGAAGAGTGAAAGGTTTCTAAAGTGACATAGGGGTGTTTCCCATTGTGTTTGAGACAATTAATTTTCAGGGCGATAAAGGCCTTCATTATCTTCATTCCTTCAGTTTGCTTTAAATCCTTAAGTTTAGTTTTTATCATCAAGCAAGTTTAAGGCACGCATTGGATCTTTTCAGTGAGTTTGGCCAAGAGATGTATGTACTCAGTGCAGAAGTCTAGGGGTTAAAAAAGTTGAGGGTTAAATTAGATTATAGAAGCTACTACACATTTAATAAATTGGTCCAAATTAATAAATTGATTTAGACTGGTTTTGAGTTTGTCAAAACTCACCATGCCATCCTTTATTGTTTCACTTACCTCCTTTCTTTCCTTTTCCAGAGGTAACTACGAAATATTGTGAAACCCACATTGCTCTGAGTTGGAGATGTAAATGTTTTCATAGTCCTCTTGAGGCCTCTTGATATACTTGAAAGAAACAAGAAGCATAAATTTAATAAAACAATATGTATTTGAGAGATTAGTAGCATAGAAGGGGAGTCACTGTCTCAGGTGGCTGTCTGCCAATAACTTCCCAAGCACTATACAAGGAACATCTCTAGAAGTGTTTGAAGTAATGTTGCTATTCTTGAGGACAAAGTCTTAAGTTATAAAGATGACGACAAAATGTCAGCATGCATCCATGTTTCTCTTAGCCAAACTGCCAGTGTTCTGCTTCATCCTTCTCCTAACTCAACAGCAGAATCTTTTCTAGGAACCCTTTCTCCTACATACAGCCCTTGCCATCACCGAGCCCAGTGTCTACGCAGAGAACTAGACATAGACACAGCTGATGACAAAGAGGATGACTGCTGTGCTGACGAAACGGTATGAACTATGTTAAGGGAGAATAGAGAAAAGAAGGGTTAATTCTGCCTAGGAGGGAGTGCCAGGAAAGGCATATCTAAATGGTCACATCTGATCTGGGCCTTGAAGGTTTAGTTGAATCTTTACTAGACAGAGAAGGAAAGGTATTCCAAAACTCTGTACAGGAAATCCTAGAGGCAGGCAAGTTCAAATAATGGTGAATAGTATTGAGAGTAACCCCTCAGAGCATCAGTTAACTCATCTTTAAGATGCTGGACAAATAGCACTCGCTCTTCCTGTGCACACAGCTGTGAAAATCACAGGAGGTTATGTATGTGAAAGTAGCATGCAAATATAATTGGTAGGTCTCTCTTCTCATTGCTCTTGGTTTATATGTGCTAAATAGAATAAATGAAGTACCTTATCATGATAGACTTCTCCAATTTGATTTTTATTTGGCTTTATTTTTTTTCCCTTTGAAGTGACCATAGTTTACATTTTTCATATATTAATTGTTTGGGGAAGCAATATTAAAAGAGCACAGACTTCAGAGCCAGAATCTTGACTTTGCAACTTAATAGCTATGTGACCTTATTTAACCTCTTTGTTTCTCTGTTTTCTTATCTATAAAATGGAGATAATGATAGTATCTGCCTCATAGGACTGTTCTGAGGACTAAATGAGGTAATACATGTCAGGTTTGTGTTTTTATATAAGTTATTTCAAAATGATTTAAATTGTTAAAATCATTTACCACTATTATTCACGTTACTAAATAAAATTGCGTGTTTTGCCCAGAATTTGGTTTCCAGTGCTTATACACTAATGTAAAAACCTTCTTTTATAATTAAAACAATGTCTGACTAGCTAATACATAATATACATATGTATATTTGTGTTTTAAAGACATTTTTGAAATTAATGCTCTGCCACTTTCTTTGTGACCTTATGTAAAGTTTTTATCTCCTATAAGCTTCAATTTCTTCAATCTGTAAAAATGAGAATAATGTTAGTACCTATCTCATATTGATTGTGAGGATTAAGTTAGATATATAATTTAAAACTCTGTGGAAAGCTATGGATTCTCTCCCTAAATACATGCACGTAAACACAAAAATTTGAAAGGAGTTTCATTTATGGAATCTAAGAACCCATCCATAGCCTCCCTACGAACTTCAGGATGAGAAATTCTGACCAGAGCTTTAGACCAAGATTTTGCAATCTATTGTCACTGGTGTAATATTGCTACTTTTGGAAATCTCAGTCTCCATCTTATTAGGAGTGGCTACTTGCCAGCAGTAGTGCAGACTCGCCATCATCTAGTCACACCTTTCCCTATAGCATAACCTGTGCAGTATAACCTAGGACAATGATAACTATAAAGATATAATATAATGATGGTCTCTGGAAGAGTGGATATTTAGACTTCATCAAGTGTTGTACTAATTGTAGGTACTAATCATTAATTAGTAACTCTGTGCTTGTACAGTTAGCAACTTTCTAAAATAAGTTGCCGGAAGAGAAGTTAACACAAATATTTGAATGAATTTATCTTATTTTGCAGCAGTTCCCTATCTCCTGCCTCCCTGCAACAACTTGCCCAGCAACCATTTGGTTTGGATCTGATTCCAGCACTTTGACTACTAATCCTGGCTTTAAGTTAGGCTGAAAAATTGTGTTGTTTCAAGGCAAAGATTACAATGGAGGCTGCTAAATTCAGAGTATTTACTTGACTATTAGGAAGGGGGGAAAAAAGAGTGTGCCAAAGATTGCAGTTGTATATGGAATTATTGGTCTTTATTATATTTAGCCTGCTTGAGGTTTTTACCAAGGAGTTGAGAGGTAGGAATAGAAACTTAAACTTAATAGCTTGGAACATTTTACTGTTTGACATGGCAACTTTATATCAGGTTTCTTCAGCTATTTCAGATGAGTCTAGAAGACAGGAGGTGGGAGGCCAACTCAGTGAGATAGCAGATTGGTCAAGTGCCAAAGTCATTATGGGATGCACACTTCAAAGCCTATCAAAATATTCTAGAGGCCACCTGAATTCTCCATCCCTTAATTACAGTGACTTCATGTGTTTTGAGGTATTACTATTTTAGATTATTTTGCAAACCCACTGGAAGCAGGACTCCGTTTTTCCATGGTAAATTAATTCACAGGATATCTGTAATCAGTGAACTCTTCTAAGTAACTCTGTACCAAGGATTGTTGTCTAGCTGAGATAAATGAGTAAGTACATAAATGAGTTAGGCGTTGAAAGTTGTAAAAGAAATAGGAACCCAAATCATGCAGTAGCTAATATTCATGGGAATTAAGGAATGAGCTGGAAAGAATACTGGGTTTTATTACAGTGTGTGAAAAGTGTTGGAGGAGATTTTTGAGAGTCCTTTAGAGCAACAGGCATGTGTTTGCAACAACCAGTTAATGAAGTAAACAAGAACAGTGATCAGAGGACTCAATCTTTCCTTTTTTATAATGAAATACTGTTGATGTATCAGTAATGTAGGACTTTGATTTCTCCTCTGGCCTATTTTAGTTTATTGGGTTAAAAATTTAATCATATGGTACTTTATGCTTTAAAAACTTGACCTCTGTTGTTACAAAGTTTTTTATTGCCTCAGGTAGATTATAGCTTTGTGTTAAGGCATCATGAGTCACAAGTACTAATTAAGTATATTAATTCCATAACTTTTTAGTTATTCATAACATTTAGGGAAAATGCTTTTTAAATGTTGTTTTTCTTGACTGTTTCCAGCAAATAGTTGAATCTTTGCAAAATATGATGTCTTAAAAGTTTTATTTTTCTATGTATATTGTGTAGAAAAGCTGTGCTTAGATCTACTTTCATAAATGAAATAGCAGTGTACTCGGTTGGGTAAGCTATTAATACTTGACATACTGCTCTTAGACGTATGTCTCCATTGCTAACCTGAAATTAGACAATCCTGATGTTTGAGTGGGAATGCTAATAGTGGATAGGGGAAAACATTCTGGGATGAAAGAATAGAAAATAAGTTCCAGTCTATAGTTTTATAACTTTCAAAGCTACCAGGAGTCTTAGAGGTCATTTAGTCTAATGATTTCCAAACCTGACTTTGCATCAGAATTAAAAGTGGTGGTGGTGGGGAATATAGATTGCTAAAAATGCAGATTCCTAGGTATCACCCTAGACTCAGTAAATCAGATCCTTTAGGAATAGGTTCTGTAGTTTTCACAAGCCCTCGGAGGGTTCTGATGTAGCCATTCCACAGACATTTGGGAATCTCTGATTTAGGCTAAGATCTTTCTTTAATAGATAAGGAGACAGATGTTGAAGGGAAATGAAGACCCCAAGTCACACAGCGAATCAAAATTGAAATCCTTGACTCTGTGTGTGTGCTTGCATTTGTGTGTTCACTTATACCACACTACCTCTCCACCATGAAAAAGCCAGTTTTTTGTGGATGTTTCCTAATGTCCTCTTGGGCATCTGCAGAGCACATAAGGTCATCTGCCAGGCAAGTCAAACATCTTAGCCTTAGGGAGGCACTCAGAACTAGTGCAAACGGACCGTTGACTTGAGTTTGGTATGCTGACCTGAAGCATTTGACTAAGTAAGCAATGCTGAGTGGTGTTGGCTTAGAAACTGTTCATTGTATGAAATGAGAAATAGCCGTAAGTGATCAAAACTCTGAAGGCCCTCCAGGCTCTGACATTTCTCAGTTGCTGCTACACTTTAACACTTTTCTCTAATCAAAGGTGACTACCACTGGATGGAAGAGGCTTGCCCAGCCTCTGGCTGTTCTCTGGGGAGGATTTTATTTTAATTGCCAGTGAGAAGTTAGGAATGATTTCAAAAAAGATCAAGAATCTCCAAATCCACTTCAGCTTGGGCTCCTGGCCAAGTGTCCATCCTCAGGAGGGAGTTGGTGTCAGCTGCTGCCTTGTGACTTGAAGTATTTTTTAAAAACCCAAAGCCATTACAGAAGTCTTCCTGGAGTTGGCAGGCAGGAGTAGCACCGTGAATCAAGGTCTGACACATGTCATCAGCCTGGAAAAAGTGGAGTTTGGACACTAATGATGGCTCTTGTCGAGCCTCAGTGTGATAAAGCCAGGAGGACTCAGCTTGGGGGTTAGTTTGCATAGGAGAGGAGTTATAGCTTAGAGAACACCTGCCAGGAGTTTTCACTGCCCCAGCTGTGTGTCGGTAACAAATCCTTCACCCTTGACTCCTGTCACTTCTTTTTAATGGGTGATGGTAGAGTCACTGGATGGTTGAGGAAGAGAGGCACTTGGTTATTTATCTAGCACATCTCCCTATTTGCTTGTTTTCTTGCCATTTAGTGTTGAACTAAATTTGTGTGGCCATACTCCAGGCTAGTGTTTTGTTCTGTCTGCGTCTGAAGGTGTACTGGGCCAGAGTCACAGGTCCTGTATTTCCCTAAATGCCCCTGCTGGTGACCACACAAATGTTTTGATTGAGAGTTACGAGGAAGCTTTTTTGCTGATGTATCTCTCTGTTAGAAGTGTTATTTTCACATCCCATCTCTGCCATTAAGTAGCTCTCTGACTTCTGGTTTAACTTCTGCTTCTCATGTAGAGGTTAGTAATTAATTGTACTTATATCACAGGGTTGTTGTGAGAATTAAGTGAAAGCAGCAATATAAAAATACCTAGGGGGCTTCCCTGGTGGCGCAGTGGTTGAGAGTCTGCCTGTCAATGCAGGGGACACGGGTTCGAGCCCTGGTCTGGGAAGATCCCACATGCCGCGGAGCAACTAGGCCCGTGAGCCACAACTACTGAGCCTGCGCGTCTGGAGCCTGTGCTCCGCAACAAGAGAGGCCGCGACAGTGAGAGGCCAGCGCACTGCGATGAAGAGTGGGCCCTGCTTGCCGCAGCTAGAGAAAGCCCTCGCACAGAAACGAAGACCCAACACAGCCAAAAATAAAATAATAAATTAATTTAAAAAAAAAAATACCTAGGACATATTCAAATTTCAGTTACTGTTACTATTGTAATTATTTGGTCAAACTTCCTGCTTACTGGGAAGAATGGAATGAGGGGCTTCTAAATTATTGTCTTAGTGAATTCAGGAATCGTGGTCCAGAATGAATGTAAAATTGAAGTCAGGAGACCCAGTCTTGACTGTGCTGTATGTTGCTTCAGTTTTCATAGTTTTCCATTAACAAAAATTATGTCAACCAAACCCAAGGTCAGATCTCTAAGATCTCTTGCCATACAAAAACTCTTTACATTTGTAAAAATTATTGAGGTTTCCAGGAGCTTTTGTTTATTTGGATTATAGCTATCACTTTACTGTATTAGAAATTAAAACTGAGAAATTAAAATATTTATTAATTCATTTGAAATAAAAACAAACCCATTACATACCAACATAAATAACATTTTAAAATAAAAATAAGTATAAAAGTAGTTATTTTTTTCTCCAGAAAGCTTAGTGAGAACTGTGGGATTATTTTATATTTTTGCAGCTCTCTTTAATGTCTGGCTTTATAAAAGTCAACTGAATTCTCATATCTGCATGTATCTGCATCTGCTTTCTATCTGTTTCAATATGTTATTTTGGCTGAGGTATACGAAGAAAATCTGGCCTCTATCCATACATATATATATGGAAAAGGGAGGAGAATTTTAATAGTTTCTTCAGATAATTGTATATATTATTCTTTTTATTTTTTTAAAAGATTTATTTATTTTTTTTTGATGTGGACCATTTTTAAAGTCTTTATTGAATTTGTTACAATATTGCTTCTGTTTTATGTTTTGGTGTTTTGGCCGTGAGGCATGTGGAATCTTAGCTCCCTGACCAGGGATCGAACCCACACCCCCTAAATTGGAAGGCGAAGTCTTAACCACTGGATAGCCAGGGAAGTCCCTGGAAACACTTTTAAATATTGGGAAGCTGTGTGAAGCACACAGTGGCAGATATAAATTTTCCAAAATTCTAATTTTTGTTTAAAGCCTTGAATTTTATCATTGGCAACAAAGACTGTCAGTTATTCTCCTTGAAATGACATGCTCACTTTGTTCATTTTCAAGAAAATCTGTCAAACATCCAAGTCTGAATTACCATAATTTTCTGTTAGTTGTTCTTTCAAGTAGATTGGTGATCCATGAAAAAATTGGCTAGTTGAGTATACAACTCAAACAGTAGCTCAAAGTGCATTTCCTTGGGGACAGCCAGTGTACAGTAGAATTGCTTTATGTGTACTTTCCATTTTGTTCACAAAATATAAAAAAATTATGTACTCAAGCATCAAGATTTAATAAAACCGATAAATCTTATTGCTTCATCAAAGACATTCTTCAGTTAAAATGGCTGGGTTCCCCCCCCCCCCCCCCGCTGCACCTGTACCCCCCAGTGTGTGGCAGTGATGAATACAATGACTATCAGTATATTTTGGTGCCACTGCTTTAATCAGTGCTAAGGCCAGCGATTTAACTTAACATTGGCTTTGCCCCATCAGTGCAAATGTCAAGTGAAAAAGGCAAATAATGTCTTATAATTAGTACAGAAATAGCTTTGATCTTGCAGACTCTGTGAAAAGGGTCTTGGGGACATCTATGAACCACACTTTGAGAACCACTACTGTGGAGTTCCAAATGTTAGGAAACTCTAGGCAAGTGGTGGAAACTTCCTTAATCCCTTCAGACTCAGAGGGCTGCTGTAGGCTGCTGGAGAGAAGACAGCCTGTTCTGGGATCCCCAAAGGGCTTAGTTTGCACGTAGTGGAGCTCAATATAGGTTGATCAATCAATATAAATTGCCTAAATAATATATCTAACAATTTCTTTTTTCTGCTATACTTAAAAAGTCAATTTTTTTATGTTCTCATGGTAAACATCGTGTATTTTCTGAGTCTTGCTGATCCTTCTGTTTGTTCAGTTACCTTTTTATAACGAAGTTAGTTCAATTTACTTAACAGATAGCAGTTGGACATGTGTTACTATGTGTGGTTTTATTCTCTTTGTGGGTAGATAAGAAGTAAATCACATGGGATTTGCTCTTTTATGATCTTGGGGAAACTTAGCAGTTAAACAACATATCAAGCACTGTCCAGATGCAGAGGTGAATAGTACCTTGCATAGGGTTCAGTGTTTAGTAGGTATTTATAATACTTCCTTTTCTTGAGCATCCTTTCAGTGTCAGGCCTTGTGATTTTTTTCCAGCTTTATTGAGAAATAATTGACATATATCACTGTGTAAGTTTAAGGTGTACAACATGATGGTTTGATGTACATATATTGTGAAATGATTACCACATTAGGCTTAGTTAACATTTCACCATCCATTGTGATTTTATGTACATATACATATATGCACACACACACACATAAATATACTGTATTCAACATGTCACATATATGTAAGTATATATTTACAATAAAGTTTGTATAAATAGATATGTATTATATATGTATATGTAGTATATAAAAATCTATATAAATATGTAAATCATTCACATTTAATCTTCACAACAGTTCTGCCAGGTATTTGATATTACACTTACTTTATACATGAGACTCTAATAGGGGGTGTGATTTGCTCAAAGTCACAGAACCTTGGTCTGTCTGCTGCCAGACTTTCCAGTATATGCCTAATTGCTCAGAGGGGTGAAAGCAATATGGGCTGGACTGGGTAGAATTAATTATTTTCCCAATGCCAGATTTTTCCTAAAGCTTTCCTAGACGTCTTCCTGGTATCTCGTCTTTCCTCCTTGATTCTGTAACATTTCTCATGGTGTACCTTGTATTACAGTTGTGTAAACTCATTGAAAACAAGCATTTTGTTCAGATATGTATCAGGCACTTGATAAATATTTATATAAACATATTTTATTAACAGTGAATTAAATTTAATTCATTGTTTATCTAAATAGTATATAAATGAAATCATTTAAATATTAAGTTAGTTTTAAAAATATGCTTAATATTTCCTTTTGAGATGTGACTAATAACCCTATAATCTGTCTACTCTAAAAGTTGCAGTATGCATCTGTTTTGGTGGAGCGGAGTGGGTTCAGATGTTTTATTTTCAACTCCTAGGTTTGAAAAGCAATGAAAAATGTGAAGATTTTTGTTTATATTGCTAGTGTTGATTAAGTAGTACCCTTTTTGGCTCCTGAGAGATGGTTCTATGATAAGATAATTGGGGAGGGGTTGCTGATTTGAGTTGATACTACATTTACTTTTTGGATGAAGGCAGATGGAAGAAGGTTGTAAAAGTTAAGCTTGCTAATCTTTTTAACATGAGATAGTCAGTTTGCAGCTTAATAAATCAATTTGGAGATCAAAGCGCCCTCCATAAGGTGTCAGTCACAATAAAGCCAGTAGCTGGCAGGGGGTTATTTATGTCTCCAAAATAAACAGTGATCAGAAGCAGCCAGTATGATAATTGTTCTATTTTTGTATAGTCTCTATAAAAAGATTATTTAAAGAGTAACATCTGTATAAGGGACTAACCATAAATGCTTAGCTAGCATTGTGAGTGGAAACTTGAGGTCTGGGTAGAGGAAGGAGACTAGTTGTCAGTTCTTTGTAAGCCACATGCAAATTGGGTATCTTTGCTTCCTAATATACCCTCAGCTTATCTTTTTGTTTCTAGGAAGTACTTAGGGCTGGAGTTCTTCCCTTTGGGGCTTTCTTAATACCATCTCAAATTTTTATTTCCAGTGGAGACTTAACTAAGTTATATGAAAGCAAACCGACTAAAGGAATTTATCCCAAAGTTCAGTTCTTAAGTCTTTCAGAGGTACTTGGTTACACAAATGAATTCGTGAAAATTATGGCTTTTAGAAGTAGAATATTTGTGCTGCTCTAGGACGTGGAGGTGAGGAGGGGGCATTTCTGTCAAATCACAGCTTAAGTCCATGTAAATCGAAGGGGGTGAGGAGTGCTGAGGAGGTGAGAGAAGTAACACCCTTTCTTTGAGTTATCTTAGTTAATGCTTCCAACAACACTTCTGATAAGGTAGTGATTATTGCATTTGTCGCTGCACTGAGATATGCTGTCCCACTCCACTGTTTTCCAGTTGACCCTAGAATTGCTTGGTTTGCATATGCCAAAGTAATTTAGTATATATGTTGTCCAGTCACATGACTATATTAATTTAAGAGTGGTGCATATTGCTAAATATATCAGATCAACTACGTTGTGTCATTTGATTGAAATACTAAATTATACAGTAACTGACAGGTGGTGATATGTACATACCAAATATAGGACTTTACTCCATGAAAAAGCTGTTGATTAGCTTTAAATTTGTATGTGTACTAGGTCTAATATTGTGTAGGGATCTGGCTCATTTAGGAAGAATGTCAGCTTTTAGGCATGAGAGCATGACCTTAAAATGGTTGTGAACTTTAAAGAAAATGTAATTGGGGTGGGATTTATTCAGACACTGATAGGCAATAAAAATCAACATGTGAAGGGTTTAAATTTTCAGTTGAATGTTCTCTTAAAAATGGCTTAGAAATGTACAGACCTTATTTTAAAAACCGTCTAGTGTATTTTCTTTAGGATTTATTTAAATCAAAATGAATTCCACTTTTCCTTTTGGTCACTTTTATGCTAGCATTCTCAGTCTTCTGCCCCCTTTAAAATGTTGGAGGGCTTACAGGCATTCTAAATATGTAGACTTCTTTTTTTTTAAACTACATTTTTTAGGTCTTTTGCCTGTTTCTACTATTACTACTTTGAGTCTTGCATAAATTTCTTATGTTTAATGGCATCATTATGGCCAAAAAATGTACGATTGAAATAGACATTGGCAAACTACTTAAGAAAACAGAAAAGTAAAGCCTAGATCTGATTATTAATGGTGAAAAGAAAATCTAACAAGTGAAGAATAATGCTATCTGAGTTCAGAGTATTAGATACATTGGGAGGAAAAGGTTACAAGGGAATCTGTGGGCTGCTATAAATGTTCCATAATTTTGTTCTGGGTGGTAGTTACATGTATGTATACATATATAGAAATTAATCAGACTTATTTAAGGTTTGTTCACCTTACCGTATGTAAATTATACCTCAAAAAGTAAAATAGTAATAATCTTTTCTGAAGCAAATGTGGGAAAATCTTGATCATTGTTGAATAGGAGTTGATAGTTCATTTTACTATTATCACTGTTTTTATGAAAATTTAAAATGTTTCATGATAAAAATGAAATGAAAAATCCTGTCACTCTAAACAAGTCAAATTATATCTACTTTATGAGAGCTACAGGTGGTTTTTTATTCTCTCTTTTCTTTAACCTGTCATTTTTTGTATTTGGAATTTTGTGTTTTATTGGATGTTACTGGAGAGGAGAATGAAATCTTGTTTTTGTGATATCACTTGGTGAAAGAGGACAAATCTGGTCTTGATCTTAAAACCAGCTTATATGTAAATTCTTTCCATTCTTGAATCTGAGTGGAGAAAAGTCAGACCACTTAGCTCTATTAAGTTCTAATTAAGCATCAATTTTAAAGGCTCTTTCATAAGTCTATCTAATACTTATTGAGGATTTGCCATATACTTGGTATTGTGAGGAGTATCTTGTGGGGTGATGTTACTATTTCACTTAGCATTTGAGGACACTGAGGATCTGATGTCAAGTAACTTGTCCAAGTTCTTATGGCTGAAGTAGGGAGGGCTCCCCATTCTTGGCCTCCAAAGGATACCTAAGCTGCCAATGTCAGAGTATAAATATGAAGAAAATTAGCATTCTTTGTAATTGACTCTTTATTACCACAAAAGGATAATCACTAGTTTAAGAGACATTCATGTACTGTTTTAGATGTCTTTTTAGAGCTTGTATTGAGTGGCCTTTAAAATCTCAGAATCATTTCTAACACTTTCTTAATACCTTGGCAACATGGCTTTGTCCTTTAAAACAAAATCTGGGGTAAAGGGAAATATTTATTTCCCTGTTGTATGAAAAAGACTATTTGTAGGTCATCTTTTTTAAAAGAGGCAAGAACTTCTCTCTCTAAACCACATGAGAACCCACGCCAACTTGGTACAGGGCCCTTACCAGAGTAATGATGTCAGAATTTGAAAGAGTACATAGTGCAGCTGCCAGAGCTCACACTGTTTAATTTCAACACCGTCTGTCTGCCAGAGTCCACAGCTTGATATTTTTTTCTGTATGTACCAAATTATAATCACATATATTTATCTCATTGGGGGAGGGGAAATAAAGAATTATTGTTAGATAAACTTACTGCTTTCTGAGGTAATGGTACTGTTTTGCCTCTCACATACTTCTGGGCATCCCCCCCCCCCCCCCCGCCCCGCCCAACTCCCAAGTATTTATTATCCTGTGTGAATTTTTCCAAAATGTGACACAGAGGGACAATTCACACCTTGCCTAGTTTATGTTTTGTGAGGAAACCCTTCCCTTTGCATGGTTCTCTCATTCAGAAAGTTCCACGTGCTACATTCCATCCATTTGCCAAGTCTTGGACTCTTATCCAAAGTACAGTATTTGAGTATGCAATTACACATTACACATACTGGCAACAGCATACTTTCTCCCGGCCTCTCTTAGAGAAAGCTCAAAGCCAGAGGAGCAAATCCAGATGGTCTTGAGTCTGGCATCCTCAATTCAGAATTCTAGATGGCAAGACTTCATTTGGAAGTGTACCAGGCTTACTCAGCACCTGTTCTTGCTAACATCACATTTTTATGACCAGAGATTCTGGAGTTTGCCTCCTTTGCTGAGCAGAAAGAACACCACACCAGAGCTGCATGGGAAGAGGCTCTCCATCATTTGAGGGAAATACTTAATTTGCTTCCACAGGCATGCAGAGGAGGGTAGCCTTGCTGTTCGGAGTTAAGTCTGGGATGAGAGCGGGTGCAACTGCAGCTGCAGCTCCTTAACCAAATCTGGCCTTGTTTAATTTTTAAATAGTCTAAAATGTTTTGGCATCAACATAAGTGAACCATTACAGGCTCTCTGGCACCTAACATAGTACCTTTTACAAGGGGAGGTGCTCAATGACTAAATTCAGTCACCATTTATTGAACTCTCTGTGTGTACCGGGCAATGTACTAGATGCTAATGATGAATAAGATCTTTTTTCAAGAAGCCCACAGTCTGGTAGAAGGCATAAACTCTTAAACAAATAAGCTACAATTTACTGATTTTATTTGTTGTCGACGCAGTTCAGTATTTTGTTCATTTTGTGAGTTAGCTACAAGAACCAGTCCACAGGATTGACATCGTGACCTAAGAACAAGCATGGGATTTCTTTTTAATTCTAAAGTATGCTACTCGCTGGCATTTTTGCCTCTTTAGATACCTCTTCTGACTTGCCCAGGAATGAAGATTTGTGGAGTGTGGAAAGATGTCAGAATAATGCAGAAAGACATTTCTAAGAAGGCTTCCAGAATTGGTTATTCTGTTCTAAGCAGTCTTTCGTTTATCTAAAAAAGATAGGAGGATGCACCAGTCTCTCTAGGTAGCTCTGTTGGTTATCAGGCTCTTGTAAGGTAAAAATAGGAAAAATTATTTCCTTCTCTCTGTGCAATGTAGGCTTCCTTCATCTGAATTGTTGCACAGTTAGGGCAGAGCCAGAAAGCACATTTTCTTCCCCCTAACTATTTCTGGACAGATGAGGTCATATTTCCTTAGTAGTGATAACAGTTCTTGTGTGTAACTTGTTATTCTTTCAGCCTTTTTCCCTCCATTTTTGAGGATGAGTATATGAATATTTTCATTGGGCTTCTATTATCCATAAGAAGAATGTTAAATTGTTTATGTCCAAACTTATTTCCCCAATTCTTTTTTTTTTTTTTTTGACCATGCTGTGCAGCTTGTGGGATCCTAGTTCCCCGACCAGGGACCGAATCCAGGCCCTTGGCAGTGAAGGCATGGAGTTTGACTGCCAGGGAATTCCCTCCCGATTTCTTTGATGCAGAAGTCTCAGACAAAACATGTATACTGCTGCTATTAAAATAATAACAGCTTATACTTATATAGTACTTATGTTCCAGGTTTTGTTTTTAGAGCTTTATAAATAAAGCAATTAAAAAGAAGGGTTGTCTCATCTTCACAACAGTCCAATGAGATAGATGCTTATTATTTTTTCCATTTTACAGATAAAAACAGGAAGGCAAAGTAAGGTAAATAACTTGCCCAAGATCACATAGCTAAGTGGCAGAGCCAGGATTTAAATTCAGGAGTTTCAGACCCATTGTGTTCTTAATCAGTGCACTATACCATTTCATATGCAGTTTGACATTGAATGATACAGAGTTCCCTAAAAGTAGGGGGTAATAATAATATCTACCATTTGTGTGCCTCCTATAGCTAGGCATTATACATGTCACTTTACTTTTCAATCTTAATGGGTATGTGAATTGGTCCCATTTTGCAGATGATAATATCCAACATTTATGGAGAGCCTAACTATGGGTCAGGCATTGTATTTAAGTGCTTTACTTTGTATTATCTCATTTAATGTTCACATTAGTTTTGTGGATCATTACTATTCTCATTCTGGATATGAGAAAACTGAAGCTAGAGATGGTCACTTGCCTGGAGTAAAATAGCTAAGGAGGTCTCTTGCCTATTTTTGCTATATACCTGAAACTAACACAATATTGTTAATCAACTATACTCCAATATAAAATAAAAAATTTAAAAAAAATAGCTAAGGAGAGATAGAAAGTTAGGATTTAAATACAGGTTTGCCTGTCTCCAGACCCCAAGCTCTTGATACCACATAATACTTAAAGAGAAGCAATAATTAGCTATAGATATTCCAATGATGAGGTGAATCTCAGAAGACTGAGCCTAGCTCCAAATCTGTTTCTCGTCTTTAATCCTCACATAGTTTGTTGATTAATTGTGAGCCTTTCTTTTCTTCTTCTTCATGTTCTCATAATAGAGAAACTTGAGGTGTCACAGATAGTCTTCTTGTCTGAACACAGGAGATCCTTGTCTATCTGATTTAGTGAACTTGTCCTTTATTAAGGCTTTGAATTTTTCTTTAATTCCATTTGCTGGACTCATCACTCTTTATAGATTTGTTTCTCTTATCTTCACAGGAATTTCTAGAAGTTATAGTGGGGAAAATCATAAGCATCTATGAGGTTCTGTTTTTGAAATACTGCACTTTAGTGTATCTTTATCTTGCTTCCTTTGGATTGTAAGTTTATTTTCTTTACCACCTAAGATGTGGTGTTGGAGATTTTTGTTTGTTTTAAATTATTTTTTAAAGTGAGAACCTTTATGTGTCCCATTGAGTCTCAGTAGTTGCATTCAAGTCTTGAATCTCGTGTCTCACCCACTTCCATTGGCAGAGTCAAATCTAATAATTTCAGAAATGAATACGTTTTTCTGTCCCTTCTTCCTTTCCTAAATATATTTCCCTTTTCTGTCATTCTAGATTTTCTCTTCTTTCTCTTCAATCGGTTGGTCACTTAGATTTATTAAATCTACCTCCCAAATACCTATCAAACTCTGGCCCAAGGTACTCAACATCACTAGATATCAGAATAATGAAAAAAATTTTTAAATGATATACTACCACATGGCCACCACAATGGCTAAAATTAAAATAACAAACAAAAAAACTGACCATTTAAAGCATTGGAGAGAACAACTGTAACACTCAACTTCTGCCAGCAGAAGTAGAGTGTAAGTTGGTGCAAACATTTGAAAGCTCTTCAGGAGTACCTTTGCAAGTTGAACATAAGCAATTCCGTGTCTAAGCATATACCCAACAAAAATGGATAAAGTGTATGCTGAAAGAACATTTATGAGAATGTTCATTACAGCATTATTTGTAATAGTCCCAAACTAGAAACAACTAAATATCTATCAACAGTAGAATGGGTAAATGAATTGTGGTATAATCTGTAAAGTGGAATACTGTCCGGACAAACTATCACAGTATGCAGCAGCATGGATGAATGTCCTATACAAAATGTTGAGCAAAAGGAGCCAGACACAAAAGATTATATAATATGTGATTACCTTTATGTAAAGTTCAAAAATAGGCTAAACTAATCTGTGGTGATAGAAGTCAGAATAGTGGTTACGTTTACTGAGAGGATATAATGACTGTGAGGGGGCACAAAGGAGGTTTCTGAGAGGTATTAGTAATACTCTATATCTTGATTTGGGTGTTGGTTCCACAAGTGTGTTCACTTTGTAAAAATTCATTGAACTGTACATTTGAGATGAGTGTGCTTTACTTTTTACACTGGAACAAACACAAATTTTAAAAAGCTAGGCAGAAGCTTGGTTTAAAAGTTTGAGGGGAAGCATAGGGCTCAAGGACTTGTGTTAAGAGACCATTTCTAGTTAATGACTTGGAGTTAGTCACTTAAGAGTGGCCTTAAATGATAACTTTTTAAAATTTACAGTAAAGGTCTGGAAGGAATCACACCAAACCAATAATACTTTGGGTCAAGAGTAGGGTTGTGAGAGAATTGGTGGGGTTTTACCTTTTATTCTGTTTAGTACTTCTCACATTTTGAGTTATTTTTCAATAATATTTTAAGCATGCTTTTTTAAAAAGCAATTTTAATGAAGGAAATGTTAAGTAAGTAGCATGACAAGAAATAGGGTAAGATACTTGAGGTCAAGTGGAACTTCGGTGCCCTGCAAATCAGATCTCATTTAGCCATAGTTATTTTACAGTTCAGTAAAACAGCAAGAGAATTGCTCAGAGGTTGAATAGAGCAAAATGTCAAAATAAAACAAAACAAGCCCTGGCTTCCCGTTTGCATCTTTAAAAAAAAAAAACAAAAACTGTGGTAAAAAACACATAACGTAAAATTTATCATCTTAACTTTTTAAAAATACACAGTTCATTAGTGTTAAGTATGTTCATATTGTTGATCAACAGATCTCTAGAACTTTTTCATCTTGGAAACATGAAACCCTGTATCCATTAAACAACTCCCCATTTTCCCTTCTTCCAACCCCTGGTAACCACCATTCTACTTTCCGTTTCTATGAATTTGACTACTTTAGATAGCCCATATAAGTGGCAGCATACAATACTTGTCTTTTTTTGACTGGCTTCTTATTTCACTTAGCATAATGCCCTCAAGGTTCATCTGTGTTGTAGCATGTGACAGCCTTTGCGTCTTTACTGCCACTATTGTGGTCAAAACCATCATTTTTTTCATCTGAATGATTGCAGTAGCCTCAGTATTCTCCTTGCCTCCAGTCTCGCCCACCTCTAATTTACCTTCCACCCAGTGGCTAAATGCAAATTTGACTTTACTTTAAAACTTGATGCCCTGACTGCAGTTAAATAAAATCTAAATGCTTTCACCTGACAAAGGCTTTCACTATGGGGCCCTAATACACTAGTTCCTAAGTCACATCCGTTTCCTTGTTGCTCCCAAACTAGGTATACTGTTTGCTCCCAAGCTAGATACACATCTTAATTTTTTTCTTGATCATACTGTTTCATGTTCCCAATCTGTATTTGTTGACAGTGAATCATGAATGAATCATGACTTTTAGTGAGACACTTTGTCATTTATGACTCTCATTCAGCTGTATGAGGAACTTAGTATTTTCCCATTTTACAGCTGAGGCAACTGAGGCTCAGAGAATTTTAGTTAGAAATTCTTTGATTAAACCCATGTTTTCATACTGTCTCTGCTTTTTTCTCTACATTTTACTGCCTGCCCAAAATTAAGGATCTTTTCTGGTGAATTCTAGTTATCTGTTATCAAAAGGTAACCATGAATTTCTAGGAACTATTAAAGCAGAACAAGTGCCTTAAAATAATGTTAATGATAATTTTGCTTTACTATTTACAACAGGCTTTCACATTCACGTATAATAATCCAGAGATGCCGTTCTTTTAAGATATTATATATCCTTTTAAATAACATTATAATATAAGCATAGAGCATTGGTGCAATGGACACTAGTCTATTTTAGCACACACTGAATGTATTTCTCCATTAGACTATATTGTTTATACTTAAGTAAATTTTTAAGAGAGATTATATAATTCTTTCTACTTTTTCTGGAGACTTGAAGCCTAATAAATAAATGATATCTAGCTATTTTTTAAAGTTCCATACATAGTTTAGACTGCATACTTGCTGACATTCAGAAATCTATTTTCATCATATGTAAAATTACATCGTACTGTCCCATATTCTTGTGATCCTGGAAACTAGTTCTTTTCAAAGTTAGAAGCAGAAAAAAATTTAGTCTTTGTCAGGAAAAATTTTAAAGGAGGAAAAAAAGTCCCACCAAACCATAGAAAATCAAACTGCTATAGTGAACTGAGCAGTTCCCCTAGGAACCAGTCATCTGGACTGTGCTGTTTCCTAGCAGTTTTGACAGTGGACAAGCTTTCCAAGCTTCAGTATCTTCATCAGTAAAATAGGTGCTAATAACAGTACCGGATTCTTTAGATGGTTGTGATTATTAAATGACATGTTTAGAAAAACATTGCACAGGTTCTGACGTGTAGTAGACCCTTGATAAATGTTATTTGCTATTATTTGGGGAGGGTGTATTTTTGAAACATATTAGGTATATATAAGTATCAAAGTCTTAGCAGATGTGAAGCTTTACCAGAAATCTGACCTTTTACACTGAGCTGATCAGCTTTCATTTTTGGACCATGCAGTTACTGTGACAGTTTCTCTTCTGTGTGATATACATATTCTCAAATATCTGCAGGAAACCTGGGGCGTCATTTTCTCTTAAGGAGAGATCCGTCTTGTCAGACTGAAATTAGGCAGGATTTACAGGGAAAATTACAAAGAAATGAAAAATGATAGTAATTTTATTAGCTATTCTGTGGGAAGTAAGAGTTTTTTTTCTTCCTGTCAGTGCTTGAATTCCTCTTGACTGTAGGTACTTGGGTAAACATTACTTTGTGCTGGTATGAGGCCATGTAAGTGGAATCTATTCAATTGGTTTTTATTGACTTTGGGCTTTTTTTTTTTTCTTTCTTAAGAAATTTTGATTTTTAAGTTGATCATTCAGTACAGTGTGTGTCCTCAAAGGTTTTCCTTTTTCTAGTCATGGCCTGAAGTATTTAATGTTTCAGCAATTAGGCAGGGCAAATGTTACGTGATGTAAGAGGGCCAGATTGGGAAGCATACTAAAGGCAAGCTTTTTGAGGAAAGAACTCTTTTTAATGACTTTGGATCTCTTCTTATACAAAAGAGTACCTGAAACAAAGTTGTCATTCAGTAAAGCTTTGTTGAATAAGTGATATTATTGGTTATTTTCTTGTCTTGGTAAGAATTTATAGGACTTCCCTGGTGGCACAGTGGTTAAGAATCTGCCTGCCATTGAAGGGGACACGGGTTTGATTCCTGGTCCGGGAAGATCCCACATGCTGCCGAGCAACTAAGCCAGCATGCCACAATACTGAAGCCCACACACTCTAGGGCCCATGTGCCGCAACTACTGAAGCCTAGAGCCCATGCTCCGCAACAAGAGAAGCCACCGCAATGAGAAGCCCGTGCACCGCAAGGAAGAGTAGCCCCCGCTCACCACAACTAAAGAAAGCCCGTGTGCAGCAACGAAGACCCAACGCAGCCAAAAAAAGAAAAAAAAAAGAATTTATAGTAATTTCTATTATAAATTTGGGAAACCAAAAATTTATATCCATAGTTAATGCTCTTTGCTCACTCCTAAAATTTGAAAATAATTCAGATGTGAAAATACTGATTTTGTGCATTTTAATTTATCACCACAGTTTTCCATGTTGTTTTTCTCCCAAAGGTGGGATTAATTCTTGATTCATGTCACTGTTTCCAAGTAATGAACACATCTACAAGATAGAGTGATTTGATTTGATTTGTTTTTACTTCTGAGATTTGGGGAGCCTAATGTTCAACTTCCCTGTATCCTTTTGGAAGGTTTTCAAGATTTCTGTCAACTGACTATCATTTTCAAGGGTGTATAATTTATCTTACTAGGGAGATTCTTCTATTTTCCTGTCCTTATTTCACTTTGAATTTTCCTTTAGAACTCTTCTTTTTTCATTATTGAAGAAATGGAAACTTTATTATTTTTGGGTACCAGCTAATTATGTATAGCACATTCTCAGTGTTCATGAGCTTAGCGTTAGACAGGCGCTATCAGTTCCTGTTAGTAGGAGTGTAAATTGGTCAAACTAAAAAAATTATCAGAAATGTAGTTAGTGATTTCTGTATAAATATGTTCACTACAGTATTATTTATAATAGAAAATAACTGGAAATCACCTGGATATCTAAAAAAAAGTCATTTTTACAGACTTTAAAAAATGCTTATAAGGGAACAAATTAGAATATAAAATTGTATATAAAGAATTGATTCCATTGTATATGAACTACACCAAGATATTAATAAGAATTTTCTCTGTAAGTGGGGTTATAGGTGACAAATTTTCTTTACATTTTTTTATTCAAATTTTCTATATAGATCAGGTGTTACGAATATAATGACAAAAACTCCTGGTATTTTAAAAATCACTAATAGATAACTACAAAACAAGACTAGAGGGAAATTTATTGACAGTGGTTATCTTTAGATAGTGGGATGATGAATAACTTTTTTTTAGATTATGAATAACTTTTTGTCTTCATATTTTTTGTGCTTCTCAGTCTATCTTCAGTAAGCATACTATTTTTATAAGATGAAAAAATAAGTTATTTTATAAAGTATATCACTATAGTCAACCAGGAATTTTCTTTCAGAGACATTTCTTTCTCTATGAGACTTCCATAATGATCTTTAGGGGAAAGACATACTTTCTTTGCCCTGCTTGATGGCTATGGTAGACTTGAGAATCCAAATCTTTTTTTTTTTTTTTTTTTTTTTGGCTGTGTTGGGTCTTCGTTGCTTGCGCGCAGGCTTTCTCTAGTTGTGGTGAGCGGGGGCTACTCTTCATTGCGGTGCGCGGGCTTCTCATTGGGGTGGCTCCTCTTTTTGCGGAGCAGGGGCTCTAGGGCACGCGCGGGCTTCAGTAGTTGCAGCACACGGGCTCAGTAGTTGTGGCGCACGGGCTTAGTTACTCCGCGGCATGTGGGATCTTCCCGGACCAGGGATCAAACCCGTGTCCCCTGCACTGGCAGGCGGATTCTTAACTACTGCACCACCAGGGAAGTCCCTCCAAATTTTAGTTACGTTTCTTCTATACAATTTCTGATTAAATAAACTGAAATAGTAATACTGCTGGAGATAAAGTGCTCTACCTTTTGAAATCTGTGTGAGTGCAGTGATCCATTTCACCATTAACATCCCAACTTCAAAGTATTTTTCTCACAGTATTTTTCTCATAGTATTCTTGCTATCTTGCGTTTAGCATATACAGCCAGAAACTTTTCAATAATCAGAAGTAGCAGTTCATCCATTAGTGGATCTTACTCTGCTTAGCTCTTAATATCTGAAATAAATATTTTAGATATACATAAGCCTTTGAAACCTGTTATTTTTTTTTAAAACTAGAGTGATTCTCATATACATGGATATAAAAGCAGAATGGTTAATAGTAATATCCACTATTTGTAAAACTTTAGCTATGTTTGTCAAACATTTGTGGTATTCCAGGCACTATGCTAGACACTGACAAACATATTTTTTACAGCAGTTCTTTGAAGTAGTATTATTTTCCCTTTTTTCTCCTAGAGGAGGTATCTAAGGTTCAGAGAGGCAGATTTGTCTTGGGTCACGCAGTCGGTGAGTGCTTAAGCTGAGACTGGATTCCAATCTTTGTGACTACGATGCTGAAGGACAGGACCTTTGTCTTGTTTGCTATTGTATATTCAGTGCCTACAACAACGCTTGGCATATACTAAGCATTCAACAGATAGCCTTTGAAAGAATGAACTATATACCTAGAAGCTTTTAAGTGGCCAAGCAGAAGAGATTGTCTGTTCTAGTAATATAGGATTATACATAGAAGTGAGCCTGATAAAATGTAATGCTATTAGAAAGCCAAATGGAGATACTTCTAACAAAATCTAGGTCATAGTAACAGATGACCAGATTGGGAGCCTCCTTTTTGATTTAACTGTCTAATTTGTTCGGAGTACATTTGCCAGCTCTCTTTTCCACTTGACTTTGATATTCAGTGAACAAAGGAAAAGCAAAATACACGTGATATTGAGTCCTTGCTGGTGGGGAAAAAAAATCTGTGTGGAAACCCAAGTTCTGTAAGTGTCAAGGAACCAGAATGGGAATTTCTTGATTGGGATTTAGGTACTGGGAGCCTCAGATTCTGTGGAGATAACATTGTGCCATTGTGGTATATGGAGATACTTTATTGTTAACAGCAACTTCTTATATAGTCCTATGACAACAAAGACTAAATTCCAATTGGAAGAGAGGTTAATATTTAGATACCTCATAGACATGGTACTAGTTTGTACGATAAATTGTTACAGAAGCCCGGTTGTGACTCTAGCCCTAGCCCTGCCTTCTTTTCATGTTTATCATCCATGTCTGAAATATTCTTGGTTGCTAAGAGCTAGCTGAGTCATGGGTTGAGTACTAGCTAGCTGTGTGGTCATGATGTCATAGCATGCGCCATTAAAGGAAATGGTAAGTGCTAAGAATTTAGTCTTAGGGAAGGGAGTGAAGGAAATATGTGTCACATCTAATGCTTCAGTGTATCACGGTCTGCTCCTGGATTGTTTTTCAGTGTTCAGATACCCTTAACTCTTTCTCCTCCAGAAATTTTCTTGTTTTTAATCATCACCTATCAAAAGGAGACTGAATTTTTGTATGAGATAGTGGTTCGCCACAGATCTGAGTAATGGTCACTGTGAAACCAAAACCACCCTATGTTTGTTTGAAGGTGTTGGGTTGGCCAAAAATTTCGTTCGGTTTCTTCTGTAAGATGGTTCTAGTAGCGCTTAGTTGTCTTTAACCGCATTCGAAACAATTTTGTTAGATTGTATTGTGACAGCTTTCGTATCAGCGTGCATTTAAAAAAACAGCTTGTCAAAATTGAATTTTTATGTAGCCATTTTAATATTGAAGATGGAAGAAAAAAGCAACATTTTCAGCATATTATGCTTTATTATTTTAAGAAAGGTAAAAATGCAGCTGAAACGCAAAAAAAGATTTGTGCATTGTGTGGAGAAGGTGCTGTGACTGATCGAACGTGTTAGAAGTGGTTTGCGCAGTTTTATGCTGGAGATTTCTCGCTGGACGATGCTCCACGGTCGGGTAGACCAGTTGAAGTTGATCAAATTGAGACATTAATTGAGAACAATCAACGTTACACCACGCGGGAGATAGCTGACATACTCAAAATATCCAATTCGAGCATTGAAAACCATTTGCACCAGCTTGGTTATGTCAATTGCTTTGATGTTTGGGTTCCACATGAGTTAAGCAAAAAAAACCTTTTTGACCATATTTCCACATGCAATTCTCTACTTAAACATAAGAAAAACATTCCGTTTTTAAAACCAGTTGTGACGGGTGATGAAAAACGAATAGTGTACAATAATGTGGAACAGAAGAGATTGTGGGGCAAGCGAAATGAACCACCACCAACCACACCAAAGGCTGGTCTTCATCCAAAGAAGGTGATGTTATGTATATGGTGGGATTGGAAGGGAGTCCTCTATTATGAGCTCCTTCTGGAAAACCAAACGATGAATTCCAACAAGTACTGCTCCCAATGAGACCAACTGAAAGCAGCACCCGATGAAGAGCATCTGGAATTAGTCAACAGAAAACGCATAATCTTCCATCAGGATAACACAAGACCGCATGTTTCTTTGATGACCAGGCAAAAACTGTTACAGCTGGCTGGGAAGTTCTGATTCATCCGCCGTATTCACCAGACATTGCACCTTCGGATTTCCATTTATTTTGGTCTTTACAAAATTCTCTCTTTTTCTTAATTTTTAAATTTGTTGTTTTTAAAAATGTTTATTTATTTGGTTGCGCCGGGTCTTAGTTGCGGCAGGCGGGCTCATTAGTTGTGGCTTGCCAGCTCCTTAGTTGAGGCATGCGAACTCTTCGTTGCGGCACGCATGTGGGATCTAGTTCCCTGACCAGAGATTGAACCTGGGCCCCTGCATTGGGAGTGCGGAGACTTAACCACTGCGCCACCAGGGAAATCCCACAAAATTCTCTTAATGGAAAAAATTTCAATTCCGTGGAAGACTGTAAAAGGCACCTGGAACAGTTCTTTGCTCAGAAAGATTAAAAAGTTTTGGGAAGATGGAATTACAAAGTTGCCTGAAAAATGGCAGAAGGTAGTGGAACAAAACGGTGAATACGTTGTTCAATAAAGCTCTTGGTGAAAATGAAAAATGTCTTTTATTTTTATTTAAAAAACCGAAGGAACTTTTTGGCCAACCCAGTATTTTGTTTCCATAATGGCTTGAAATCCATTAAGGTCTTGTAGTTTAGCATCTCTCTTCGCTTGAATCAAACGGAGCTGAGGGTGTACCTTCTTTCATATTCTTATGAACTATGTTAGTTCAGCTTCGAAGGATGGCACGGCAGTTTCTCCAAATCATTGGGTCCATTCTCAAAGTTTCTGAACTCAGATCCCTACCATTTTTTAAATGAGATGGCCTCTAGCCATGGTTATCTCAGTTAATAGCTTATCATCTCCAAGAGGGCAACTTCTGTATCTATTTTGTTCATCATTCAACCTGGGTCTAGCACTGTGCTTGATAAGTATTTTGAATACCCTCTTGCAAATCGAAATTGCTATCTGTCATTTAGCCTCCAGTATAGATACGTTTTTTGGACCACCACTGGTAACAAAGACTTGGAAGTGACTTTGTTAAAAATCGCCTAGGTAGATAGTGGCAGAGCTAAAATTTCATGTCATATCTAATCCAGCCAGTTTCTGGGATTATGAACCTACCTTTTCAGATTTTACACTGTACCACATTATCTCCCCTATATGTTGTTCTGCTGTTTGCTTTGGAAAATCTCTTGCCTTTCGTACTCTGAAAAGATTTTGTGGCATGTTCAACATTTTTCAGTTATTTGGCATCATCATTAAGAAACACCTACTTTTTCTAGTTTCTGCTAGATTACTTTCAACTTTAAAATGAGTGTACAGATGTAGTACAGATCTTGCCTAGGAACTCCTTCTATGGCTTTGGTTTTATTTTATTTTTAAAAATTTTTATTGGAGTATAGTTGATTTACAATGTTGTGTTAGTTTCAAGTGTATGGCTTTGATTTTAAAAGACATGAATTTTCTTTCCCATACCTGCAGGAGGCTATTTTAATTTCTTAGTCATAGGTAATATTAGAATTTTCATGTTTCTGTTTTAATCACCAAGAAGAATTAGTAGAAAGCTTATTCCAAAAAAGTCTCCAGGAAATATTATTTCTTAATTTAAGAAAATGATTCTTATACACGTAATAACATTAAATTAGTATCAGTATTAAATACACCTCATGATATTAAAATCTGATGTTCCACCTCACTTTTCAAATGATAATTTTCCTATATTCATTCAATCAGTTCATCTAATATTTCTGTTTCTAAGACTTTGTGAGATTCTTTGTGCAGTGTTGACAGCTTTCATCTTCATGTTTGTTTTAATTAAAATTTAAACAGAGAATGGCCTGTGCTGTAAATCAGCCTGGAACCCTTCTATTTCCATTCTCTGTGTTTGGGAAGAGTCTCAGACAATGAATTGAACCTCAAGCCCTTACTGTGTTTTCACAGAATTGACATTTCCAAGGTGTTTTCCAATGTGCCAGGAGCAGTTCAAGATCTTTTATATATATGATCCTTGAACCTTAAAACGACTGTCAGGAAGGCATTAATATTTGTGGTTTATACATGAGAAGTCTGAGACAAAGAGAGGAAGTGACTTATTCAGGATCACATAGTAAATAAGTGACAGAGCCAGGATTCCAACCCATGTCCACTTGACCCTAAGACCCAGTTTCTTGCGCCTAGCAGGCATAGGATGGGTTGAGAATGCATCCAAATTGAAGAACCTCATATTCATGTTTATCATGTCTGATTATTTGATGGTAGATTTGGAGGTTGACATGTAGTCATAACACTGAATACCATTCTGGAACATTTTAATTACTCTGGCCACTGCTACCTGTCTGCCGTTACCGTCTTAATATTCTTCATAACCTTTATTACAGACCAAGGAAAAAAATGAAACCTTTGTTTTCAAAATGCCTTTTTAGACATCTCTCAAGTATTGTAGTGCTAGCTACCTTGTCTTGTCATTGTATTTTTTGCTTAGAGATCACTTTCTTTCATGTCTAGCTGGATGTGCAGTTGAAAACAGGTGTTCTGGATATAAATATGCTCTAGATCAGTACTGTCCAATAGAACTTCCTGCAGTTGGAAATGTCCAGTTTCTGCATTGTCCAGTATAATAGCCACTAGTTACGTGGGGCTGTTGAGTGCTTGAAATGTAGCTAGTGCAACTGTGGAACCAAATTCTGAATTTTATTTAATTTTGACTAATTTAAATTCAAATAAAAATAGCCACATGTGATTATAGCACAGTTTGAGGTAGTAATTGATTCTTGTGTTTGATGAGTAATAGAATTTGAGGAAATCCAATAATTAGTAGTTTAAAAGTTGCTGATTGGTTTTCCAGCAACATAAAATTTGGCATGTGTTTATCCTAAAGCCATAGGACCAAATAGAGTAGAACAGTTCATATTTCCAAAGCACTTTTTGATTATTCATGATCTCATTTGATGAGTATTTCAGGTATGATATCATTTGGGACTTGTGTTTGCTAATGGATCACAGAAGAACAAAACCATTTACAGCTT
The DNA here is from genome assembly GCF_028023285.1 of Balaenoptera ricei. NCBI lineage: Eukaryota > Metazoa > Chordata > Mammalia > Artiodactyla > Balaenopteridae > Balaenoptera > Balaenoptera ricei. Next base: position 112,474,155 of record NC_082644.1, on the reverse strand, counting down.
TCTTGTGCAGGGGCTACTCCTGTTGAAATGGACACCATTCTGGCCCCTTGATGCTCAGGTTGAGGCTTGAGGGCCTGGACAGGAACCCATGTGCTGTTTTCCACTGCTTATTGAGACTGGAGAATTATCCCTCTCCCCTCACCTAGAATGTCCATTAATTTCATTTTTTATATCTAAAGAGAGGGAAGTAGAGACATTTTCTAAATTTAGCCAGGGAGCTATAATAATTTGATAACCAACAAAAGAAAATTTAGTTTTCCTTTCTAATATTTCAAAATAAATCCTCAGGGCTTTGATTTTAGTTCTTTGTTTTGGAAAGTACAACCCAGAACTCAGAAATGTTCTGTGTAAGATTCGTTTTTAAATTGATATGTGTTTTCTGAAGAAACTTTTGATGGAATTAAATAGTAGATTTCATATGATATTTTGAAGAAAAATTCATTTCCCTGGAGTCTTGATAGATTTGGTTTCGTTTTGATTGTCTGGCCTTGTGAAATAATTTGTAAAATATATTAATTTTATTGTAAAATATATTAATTTTCTTATATGTTACTAAGTAGCATATTTTTCTCTGTCGTTTTAGTTGTAAAATGCTCCTCTCCTTTCTATCAGAGCTCACCACTAATCGACTCTGGGTGCTTTTGATTTTTCTGACTATGCCAAGGCATTGAATGAAGTTCGCTGTAGTGAGAAAAGAGAGCACATGGAACTCGTGACTTTATATACTCCAACAATAGAGCTTTTATGACATTGGAGGTGGTTAAAAATGCTAGAAGTAGCTCTTAAACATGGCATCACTGTGTTGCCTTTTTTTTTTTTTTTTTGTATTCTTAGAGCTGCCAGGAGTGCATCGGGCCTGTAATTTCCTGTTCTCTGAATCCCCCATCTTTCTGCAGCTCCAAGCTTTGTGTCCCACAGCCTGTGACTCTGTGCTAACAAATCGCTATTGTCCAGTGGGGCGAATGGTGGCTGGAACCAAAGAATTGCTGTCTGGTTTCTATTCAAATCCAGGTAGTGAGATATATGAATGGACTTTTCGAATCGTCATGTGAATAACGTCTGCTCGGCATGAAGGCTCAGAGCCACACGAGGAAAGATTAACTCCTGGGCTGACCACTAACATCTTTTGTAGTAGGAGGTAGAAACATTCCCAAGTGTCATTTTATTCACACTTAATTTTCCATTTCATCTTCCAAAAGTAGACTTAGCCATTCAACTATTTGGCTACTTTTCTCTTAAGTTTTAGTGTTTCTGTTGATAATATGGAAGTTTGGGAAAATGCTAAGTTGTTTTTCGCTTAGAACACTATTTTTTTCTGTCAGAAGTTTTCTACCTTACATTTATAATGGCATAAAGTTATCTTTATAGCATACATGCAAAAATGAGAGAGAGGGAGCTGCTTTTTCCAAGAAACCAACCCTTTAAAATGCTTTCCAACCATTGAAGGGAAAAATCTCCTTTTTTTCAGAGCATCCTACTTATTTGCATTTTTTTCCTCCCAAAGCACAAATTTATACAGAGAAAATAGAAACAACTTAAAATGCGATGTATTAACCAAACAAACAAGCCTCCTTCAAATTAGGAACCAACTTAAGCATTTGTAAGTATAGCACAATCAGGATTTTAAAAATTAGATTTGGAAGCTTGACTATAATTCATAATTCTCATTATCCTTAGAAAATTGTTATATTATCTTTCTCCTGTATACCTGAAAAAATGTCCACAGGCTTAAAGGGCCATGCTTTTCACATTCCTTCCATATTGCAGGTACTGTGGAACGGGAGAGCCTTTTATGTTTCTTTTTGTCTTAAACTCAGACAGCTTTGTAAGCAGTAGTGTGTAGATTACAAGAGTTAGACAAAAGCAGGCGCGACTGAGAAGAGTTGAGGGGGGGAGAGCTTGGGGCACTTCCTGTCACTCAACACATTCCAGATCACTAAAAAATTTCCACACCCTCTGCATTCCCTTTTGCCCACCCCAGATCCCAGTATTTTCTGATTACATATGTTGTGGTATTTATCACACTCCTCGCTATCACTGGGCTCTGGCAAGACTGCTTCAGAGGAGATGCATTCCTTTAGATTGCACAAAGCATAGCTGGGAAAATGGCTGGCAGTTTCAGAATCTAGTCACGATCGCACGCATGAGCACCTCACACATCCATGCCCCTTTCCCCCTTCTCCCGCCCCTGCAGCTGGCTGACCTGTCTCACCCACTGCTGGCCTATCGAACGGCCAGGACTGTCTGGTTTTGGCTCATGCCTTTGTCCATGTCTGGCTTAGTTCCTCTCTGTCTACGCTTGCCTCTACCCCCACCGCCCCAGGCAGCACAAGTGTTTGGCCACACAAAACTACAGATAGAAAAAAGGTGGTAAAAACTTCAAACTTTGCTAGATTCTTCAACAGTTTATTCTTTTGTTTATTCACTTTCTCTCTTCTTTAATACTTTGTTTTAAGAAAACAAATACAAAATTAATTATCTAAAGGCAAAGAATGCAAAGCAACCTTTGTGTTCCTTATAATAACTGACTTCATAACTCTCTCCAGCTGCGTTATGGGGTGTGTATAGAAAGCTTCTGTTCTGAGAACAAAGGAGCACGTGCAGAAATGAGACTAAAAAATCCACTGACAGTATTTCACCACACAAATTACTTAAAAGATTTTAGTCAAGCCTCTCAACAGATTCAATGTTAAAATGGTTTTTAGTTAAAAAAAAAAAAAAAAAAAAAAATTGAAAGTGCTTACCCAGTAAAAGAACCGAAGTAGTCCTGAACTGTTACGTAAGACTTTTTACAGTTGGATCTTTGTCAAAAGGGGGTGGGGGTGATGGGAGAAAGCAGCAACAACAATCAAAAAAGTTCGAGCTGCTGTGGCTTAGAGGACAACTTCTCTGTTTCCAGATAGGATTCTTGCTGTAGAAATGGAACTCCCAGCCAGCACAGCATCCTGTCCCGGTAGAGAAATGAGTTTGTCAGTAAAAAAAAATTAGATACTGGAACCCAGACTAGATGAGGTATTGAACCGCGCCAGATTTCCTTGCAGCCCTGTCTGCTCAGCTCGCATTGAACTATATATGACCCAGATGATGGACAGAAGCACATTCAGTCATGTGCACACTGGAAGAAAGCGGATTTGCTGGTCCCTGGCAGTGCAGGGGTTTGTCTTCTGATTGGGCTGTGCCCTGATCAGTGAAATGTGAAGCCCTCACCATTCAGAGGCCGTAATTCAGGACTGGCAGTTTGAGTGTCTGGCTGCCTCTAGTCACTGAGAGAGACTTTGAAGGTGTTGCTTTTGTTTGGTGGCATTACCCACTCAGAGGTTACTTACACCTATGTACTAGTATTAGGAGCAATGCTAGCCTTCCTGAAATGCAAGAAGGAAGCCGACTTTGCCTGAATTCTGTCATCTTATTGTTGATGAACTTTGCTCTAACTTAACCCAATTATTTGATTTGAGAATTTTTGTGATCTTAACCAAGGCCCATGTCCAGACCACACCCTGGCCGTGATTTTGTGGGTTTGATAAGGTAAAAATAAAGGTAGCATTTGACTTTGAAGCTTCCTAGATGCTACAAATTGCTGTTAATGAAAATTGGATGGATGGACAGCAGAGAAGTTAAGTTTTGGATTCTGGAGTCTTTGAATGTGCTAGGAAGAAGCTTTATCTCTTATCGCCTTTGTGAAGCTGTCACTCTTATCCTAGTCCTTAGTCACATAGGGGACTGCTGGGGGGAAGCTACGAAAGTATAGGATCCCATTGAACTGTGACATAGCCTTTATGCAAGATAGCCACAGTCTACTCTCTCTAGTCTGTCTGAACTAGGGTCCTTGGGATTATTTCCTGTCTTTCTGGGCCACTAGGAAATGAGGCCATTATTTGGACTGTCGGTTGTGACATTTTTGTTTAGTATATGAAAGTTGCTTTGTTTAACGCAAATTAACACTGTTTTTTAAAAATTTGAAGCAATAAAGGAATTAGCTTATATAATCCTAAAGTGGTGTTTAGACATATAAATACTTTGGTTCATTTTCTGCCTCTCTTACACTTGTGGAAATAAATCCATGGTCAGTGTATAGCGCCTGTCTATTTTGCTGTAAATTCTGGGTTTGGATGTTTAAGTATTTGTAATTTCTTAGATGTTACACAGCATCCTGCATATGGGGACTGCCCAGGAATTTTTCTCTTGTCTTAACCTGGAGAAGCTGGGTTGATATGCTATGGGATATAACAATGATCAAAGTCAGAAAAGAAGGGATGCACACCCTCTCTTTTCTGTAAACTACAGAACAATCATTCCTTTTTTTCTTTAAATTGTGGTAAAATATACGTAAAGTAAAATTTACCATTTTAACGTCTGTAGTCTGTAGCATTAGGTACATTCACATTGTTGTATAATCATCCCCACTACCTATCTCCAGAATATTTTTATTTCCCCAAACTGAAACTCTGTACCTAACATTAACTTCTTATTCCTTCCTCCCCCAGCCCCTGGCAACCACCATTCTTTCTGTCTCTATGAATTTGACTATTCAAGATACCTCATAGAAGTAGAATCATACAGTACTTGTCTTTTTGTGACTGGGTTACTTCACTTAGCTTAATGTCCTCTAGGGTCATTCATGTTGTTGCATGTGTCAGAATTTCCTTCCTTTTTAAGATTGAATAATATTCCGTTCCTTTGTACGTATAGACCACATTTTGTTTATCCTTTCATCTGTCGATGGACACTTAGTTGCTCACACCTTTTGGCTATTAAGACAATCATTCTTGACCATTCTTCTTGTAATCTTGTGGGGGCATCTTTACAGAGCTGTTCTGACCCATCTTAAAAGCTATTCCATTTTATCAGTTGGAAGGGTTTTGGTATGCCTTTTAACTTTAGAGACTAACTAGGCCCTAATATCAGATTTGCTAGAGAAGGGCAGATTCTTTTCAGCCGTCTTGGATGAGACTTAAAACATAATTCTTCTCTATTTATTTTTTATGGGTTTATCTTTTCCTATTACACTGTGAGCTCTTCCTGGGCAAGGACTGTAGTAAATTCCTTTTGAATTGTGCCTGTGCCTCTTGTTTAGGAAGTAGACATCAATAAAAATTAGTTGGAAAAAAAAGTGAATTAATGAATAATAATAGAATAATAGCTAATTTTATTGGATTTTTATTATAGGCAAGACACTGTGACAGATGTTTTATATACATTGTTTAACTTTCAAAACAACTCTGAGATAAGTATTGTTATATTCATTTAATAGATAACTTGTTCAGGACCTCACAGCATGTAAAAGATACAACTGAGATTTGAACCCTTGTCTCTTTTGGCTCCAGAGCCATTATGCAAACTCCATAGTGAGGTGATGATCAGTGGGTTTGGAAGCAGGAGATTAAGGCTAAGCATTGATTCCAAATCAGAGATTCTTTCATTAGGCATCAGGAGCTATAGCCCTGTGATAGAGATGGTTCATGAGTGGATACTCAGAGGAAAGCTTTGCACGTTATAGATCTTTAGCTGAACAACCCCTTGTTGAACTCAGTTCACAGATATTCCTGTGTATGTATATAAATTCTCTTTCTTAGGTTATTTTGAAAGTGCAGTTAAATGAATGCACTAGAACGAATGCATCGATGTTCCTCCTACATATATGAATGATACTGTTCTAGGTGCTAGGGTGAGTCAAGAATAAACCAGAACAGATTCTTATGGATCTTGCATGCTAGTGAGGAGACAGAAAAATAAGTTTACAAAGTAATATAAAGTAAAACAGGAAACCATGCTATGAGGAAAATAAAACAGGGTAATGTGATGATGGACAATGACTTGGGGGTAGATTTGGATGAGGGACTCCTTAAATGAGGAAATACCCAGGAATGCTTCTCTGAGGAAGTAAAATATACAAGCTGAGAGCCAAACGATGACAAGAAGAATCCTAGAGGATAAAGAGCTAAAAGAAGTGTGATCTGAGCAACGAGAACGAGATATGAGTTCTAAGATAGGATTGAGTTTGGTGTGTTTGAGGAGCAGAAAAAGTAGCATGGCTAAAGTGGAGTGAATGCAGGTAGGAGGAGATAATGTTGGAGAGGTAGGATGGGATCCTATCATGTAGGGCCTTGTGAGCTGTGATAAGAAATTTGGATTTTTCCCCAAAGGTAGGAGATTGGAAGGTTTTAAGCAGAAGAGTCCTCCTGACACTACCTTTTTTTTTTTTTAATTAAATTAAATTAATTTATTTATTTATTTTGGGCTACTCTGGGAGGCATGCGGGATCTTAGTTCCCGTGCCCCCTGCAGTGGAAGCACAGAGTCCTAACCACTGGACTGCCAGTGAATTCCCCTGACACTACCTTTAACTGGAGTCCTTCCCAAGCTGGAGACTTTGCCAAGGCTTTCACATGTTAGTGGCCAGCTCTAGGTGTCCTAGCAGAATGATACTTCTTTTACAAGAATGCTGGGGCAACCATTGGTTTCATTGCTCTTTCCACATCAAAGAGGGCTCATTCAACAGGAGTCTCTTGTTGTTTTCACAACATCACTGTTGTGTGGATAGGGTTTTGTATGCTGGTTTTCTGTATTAATTTAGGCTAAAATTCAGTTCTTAATTAGACCTGATCTTTCTGTGTCAGTAACTTTGAAGGACGTGTTCTTGGCAGTTGATGATGGCTGTTTCATTTATATGATATACTTAAGGGCATACTGATGGGAATCTGAAATTGACAAGTAAAGAGGAACTTTCCCAGTATTCTTTTTATTTTTTGGCTGTGTCGGGTCTTAGTTGCGGCATGCAGGATATTTGTTGAGGTGCGTGGGCTCTTCACTGTGGCGTGCGGGCTTCCTTCTATTTTCTGTTTCTAGTTGAGGCGCGCTGGCTCAGTAGTTGTGGCACACAGGCTTAGCTGCCCCGTGGCATGTGGGATCTTAGTTCCTCAACCAGGGATCGAACCCGCGTCCCCTGCGTTGGAAGGCGGATTCTTTACCACTGGACTACCAGGGAAGTCCGTTTGCCAGTATTCTTTTTTTTTTTTTTTTTTAAAGATTATTTATGTATGTATGTATGGCTGCATCAGGTCTTAGTTGCGGCATGTGGGATCTTCGTTGAAGCATGCGAGATCTTCCGTTGCAGTGTGCAGGCTCTTCTTTGTGGTACGCGGGCTTCTCTCTAGTTGTGGTGTGCAGGTTTTCTCTTCTCTAGTTGTGGCGCGCAGGCTCCAGGGTGCGTGGGCTCTGTAGTTTGCAGCATGCAGGCTCTCTAGTTGAGGCGCACGAGCTCAGTAGTTGCAGCCTGCAGGCTTAGTTGCCCCGCGGCATGTGGGATCTTAGTTCCCTGACCAGGGATTGAACCCATGCCCCCTGCATTGTAAGGCGGATTCTTTACCACTGGACCACCAGGAAAGTCCCCCCTTCCCAGTATTCTTAAATAAGGTTGTATTCAGATATTCTGACTCTAGTAGGGTTAATTGCTAACATTTATCCCATATTATTTGATTTTTTAAAATACTGTGAAAAATAATGAACATAACGTTACACACTTGATAGTTTCATTTTATAGGTCAGTTGCGTTCAAATTGTTTTGACCATTATCCTCTGTAAGAAAGATATTTTATATTGTAATCCATTATACATGTATTTGTATATATATCTATGTATCAATATCTATATCTGAAACCATACTTTCATGGTATAGTACTTGTCCTTATTACATGTAGTCATCTGATTTTTTTTTTTTTTTTACTTAAAAAATATTATTTACAAGCCACTAAATTGATTTTAAAACCCACTGAAGGGACAATCTGAACTTTGAAAAAACATTGTAGGGGAGAAATCTGAGGCTCGGAGAGGTTATGACTTGTCATTTGTCACATAGCAAGGAAGTAGCAGAGCTGGGACTTAAACTATTGCTAATGATTCCAAAGCCCTTCCTTGTTACCACATTGTATAGTTTTTCTAGTGATTATAATCTTCAGTGAAACTGAACAAAAATGAAACACCATAAATGACCTTTAATAATGATTATATAAAATGTAAATTTTCAAAGCAGATGCTGTAGGATGGGACAGAAATATTCTTCCTCTGATCATGTCCTCTGCCTTTTTCAAAGACCTGTTGGCCACTTGGCGTTGTCTTCCATATCTTGGACAGAATGCAGTTGTTATTATTCATTAGTTGTACTGGGAACCAGCAGATTTCCCAAAGCACTTGTATCTCATTACTCAGCCTACTCCTGAGCTAATCTTGGCTTCTTAAAATAATAGCTGTGTGATACTTAGCTTATGAGAGTGAGAATGTGGCCTCTCAAAAGCGAGCTGTTGCAGTGTAAGTTGGAGTCAGTGCTCAGATACAAGACAGGAAATATATCTAGTGTCTTGAGTCCAGCCCTGCTGTTTTCTGACCTGGTTACGGTACTGGTTGAGTTAATTTTGCTGAAGGGAGAAATCATGTCCTCCTCTCCCGCTGGAGGATAAGGCTATATCAAAGGGGAAGGGTAGGGAATTAATGCCTGTTGTTTACTATGAGCCAGCCATGCGCTGTACTCTAGGCCAGGGGTCCGTAACCCTCGGTCCACGGCCTGTTAGGAACCAGGCTGCACAGCAGGAGGTGAGTGGCGGGCGAGCAAGCAAAGCTTCATCTGCCGCTGCCATCACTCCCCATCGGTCGCATTACCGCCTGAACCATTTCCACCCCCCCACCCCCGCCCCGGTCCGTGGAAAAATTGTCTTCCAGGAAACTGGTCCCTGGTGCCAAAAAGGTTGGGGACTGCTGCTCTACCCGCCTCTCCCCCCCGCTTTAATCTAATTTAATTTAATTTATTTTTTGGCTGTGTTGGGTCTTTGTTGCTGCATGCAGGCTTTTCTTCACTTGCAGCAGCAGGGGCCACTGTTCGTTGCAGTGCACGGACCTCTCATTGCGGTGGCTTCTCTTGTTGCGGAGCATGGGCTCTAGGCGCGTGGGCTTAAGTAGTTGTGGCACATGGGCTTCAGTAGTTACGGTGCTCGGGCTCTAGAGCGCAGGCTCAGTAGTTGTGGTGCATGGGCTTAGTTGCTCTGCGACATGTGGGATCTTCCTGGACCAGGGCTCAAAACCGTGTGCCCTGCATTGGCAGGCAGACTCTTAACCACTGCACCACCAGGGAAGCCCTCTAGGCCCTTTTGACATAGGTTTTAGTTTAATTCTCACGACAATTCTGTGAGGGGAAAGTTATTATCCCTATTGTTTTCATTTATTATTTTTATTTCTTAAAATTAGGATACAGAACAATCAGGACACAGAACAGTTACAGTGCCCCAAAAAACTATTTTGTGTATTATCCTTATTTTACAGAAAAGAAACATTGAGGCTCAGAGAGAAGAAATGATTCTTTTTTAAAAAAATTTTATTTATTTATTTTTGGCTGTGTTGGGTCTTCGTTTCTGTGCAAGGGCTTTCTCTAGTTATGGCAAGCGGGGGCCACTCTTCATCGCGGTGCGCGGGCCTCTCACTATCGTGGCCTCTCTTGTTGCGGAGCACAGGCTCCAGATGCGCAGGCTCAGTAGTTGTGGCTCACGGGCCTGCCTAGTTGCTCCGCGGCATGTGGGATCTTCCCAGACCAGGGCTTGAACCCGTGTCCCCTGCATTAGCAGGCGGATTCTCAGCCACTGCACCACGAGGGAAGTCCCACCTCCAACACTTTTTTAATCAGTATAGATTCATGTTTTTAGTCTTTATGCAGTTGCTTTTCAGTGAAAAACAGGAGTTTAATCTTCTGCTAGTTTCCTTTATTAACCCGCTGGGTTTTGTTTTTGTTTTTGTTTTTCCTTTTTTTCTTCTGCCATGACTTGGACATGACTTGGACATAGGTTTATTTCTCTTTTGGGCTTGAACTGGGTTGGCTCTCCAAAGCTTCTGGACCTCCTTGTTTCTTGGGTAGGCAAAAATAGTCAGGTGCCCCAGTGTCTGCTAGGGAAAAGGGTAAAATCACCTGGGTAGGATTGGGTCGAAGGCATGGGTCATAAAACATTACTCCTGTGGCTGCCAAGAAAATGCTCATTTTTTTGTGAAGAGACTGGTCCAGTGTTAGTCATTTGATTATATAATTAAAGCAGGGATTTTGGATAATTTCTTTAGATATATGATAAGGCCTACTTTTTCTCCCCCATTTTGTCTTCCCATGTATCACATCAAGGGTAAAGATGGGACTTTGCAAAACTGTTACTTTGAATTCTTATAACATCCTTACTAAGTTGGCATTGTCATTTCCTCCTTTATACAAATGAGGAAAACTGAGGTACAGAGAGGTTAAGTAGCTTCTTCAAGATTCCTAAGACAGAGCCAGTAATCTAACTCAGGTTTTTTGTGGGGTTTTGTTTTGTTTTGTTTTTGGTGTGTATGGATTTTGTTTTTGTTTTGGTGTGGCTCCAAAGCTGTCTCTTTGTATTACCTATTTGCTATCTTCACTAACACACTTCCAGTGCCTCTCAAGGGCATTGCCAGTGTTCAGAGAATGGTGGTGGTGACTATACCCCTTAGGACAGACATTTTTCCCTTTAAAGTATCAAATCATTCTTGAGCATTTTAACTTTAAAAAGAGATTCAGTTCAGAGTTGTGTTATGGTGACTTCAACATCATTTAAAAATTCAGGGCATCAAAATCTTCAGGAGCTGATTGTAACATTGAGGGACCTAGGGCTGTTGAGATTTGGAATATCCACTGATCCAGAGCCACATGGTTACTGGGCAGAAGGTGGTAGGGCAAAAAGGTACTTGGCTATGGGCTGAGCCCACGTGGGGTCAGACTGTATCACAGGAAGAAGCCAGAGCTGAATTCCAGGTCACAGAGGGCTGAACCTAGGGATATGGTAACCCAAGGGCTATGGTTCAGAGGCAGGCCATTGGTGGCCAGTGTTTTGGCCTGACTTACCATTTGTAATTACTACTAGGCCTCTCCAAGCAGGTCTGTTAACCTTTATTATTTTTAAAAAATATTTATTTATTTATTTGGCTGCGCTGGGTCTTAGCTGCGGCATGTGGAATCTAGTTCCCTGACCCAGGGATTGAACCCAGGCCCCCTGTATTGGGAGCGCAGTCTTAGCCACTGGACCACCAAGAAAGTCCCTATTAACCTTTTAAATATATAGAGAGGTCATGTTCAGGAGATACCTGCCACTGAAATTACACACTTTCTAGAAGTTTACATGGTCAGCATTCCCATTAGATTCATAAGTGCCCACTGACAAAACATGGCAGGGATTAATTCACTTAAGCAGTTTTAAGGGAGCCTTTTTTAACTTCAAAAATTGTGAATATATGGTTTTCTTCTTTGTAAAAATTGTTACCACCCTTTTTTCTCCAGGCTTCTAAAGGCAATAGCTATTAATACTTGAAAAGTTAGAAAATTAGTATTTTTTCTTTCATATGTATTTTATTTAACTAATAAACTTTATTTTTGGAGCAGCTTTAGGTTCACCTCCAAATTGAGTGGAAAGTACAGAGAATTCCAGTATACTCCCTGTTCCCAACGTGCATGACCCCCGACCAACTATCAACATCCAGTACCAGAGTGATGCATTTGTTACAGTTGATAAACCTACACTGACACATCATTGTCACCCAAAATCCATAGTTTATTTATTTATTTATTTATTTATAAATAAAATGATCATTGCTGGTTTCAGCCACTGCTCTTTTTAAAAATATATTCATTCATTCATGCATGCATGCATGCATGCATGCATGTAGCGCCAGGGGGGTCTTTGTTGCGGCGCGCAGGATCTCCATTGCAGCATTCGGACTCTTGGTTGCGGCATGTGGACTTCTTAGTTGTAGCATGTGGACTCTTAGTTGCAGCATGCATGTGGGATCTAGTTCCCCGACCAGGGATCTAACCCAGGCCCTCTGCATTGGGAGTGCAGAGTCTTACCCACTGGACCACCAGGGAAGTCCTCATAGTTTACTTTAGATTTCACTCTTGGTATTGTACATTCTGTGGATTTTGACAAATAGATAATGATGTGTATTACCATTGCAGTATGTTACAGAATAGTTTCACTGCCCTAAAAATTCTCTGTGCTCTGCCTATTCATCCCTCCCTCCCTCCTTCCTAACCACTGGCAACTACTAATCTTTTTGCTGTCTCCATAGTTTTGCCTTTTCCAGATGTTATACAGTTGGAATCATACAGTATGTGGCCTTTTTAGATTGGCTTCTTTCACTTAGTAATATACATTTAAGTTTCCTCCATGTCTTTTCATAGCTTGGTAGCTCGTTTCTTTTTAGCACTGAATAATAATTCCTTTGTCTGGATGTACCACAGTTTATCCACTCACCTACCAAAGGGCATCTTAGCCACTTCCAAGTTTTGGCAATTACGAATAAAGCTGCTATATATAAACATCTGTATGTAAGTTTTTGTGTGGACATAAGTTTTCAGTTCATTTGGGTAAATACCAAGGGTGATTACTGGATCATATGGTATGAGTATGTTTAGTTTGTATGCAACTGCCAAACTGTCTTCCAAGGTAGCATTTCTACCAGCAAGGAATGAGGATTCCGGTTGCTCTACCTCATCCTCCCCAGCATGTGATATTGTCTCTCTCTCTCTCTTTTTTTTTTTGGTGTGGGAGTCATTCTAACAGGTGTGTAGTGATATCTTGTCATATTAACTTGCACTCCCTTAATGACAGATGATGTTGAACATCTTATGCTTGCTTGCCATCTCTGTATCTTCTTTGGTGAGGTGTCTAGTAAGGTTTCTCACCTGTTTTTTAATTTGGTTGTTCATTTTCTTATTGTTGAGGGTTTTTTCTTATTGTGGAGTTTTAAGAGTTTCTTTTATAATTTTGGATAGCAGTCCTTTATCAGATGTGTCTTTTACCAATATTTTCTCCTAGTCTGGTCATCTCATTCTAATGACATTGTCTTTAGCAGACCAGAAATTTTTCATTTTAATGAAGTCTAGCTGACTAATTATTTCTTTCATGGATCATGCTTTTGGTGTTGTACCCAACAATTCATTGCCATGCACAAGGTCATCTAGGTTTTCTCCTGTGTTATCTTCTAGGAGTCTCATAGTTTTCTGTTTTTCATTTAGGTCTGTGATCCATTTTGAGTTAATTTTTGTTAAGGGTGTAAGGTCTGTGTGTAGATTGATTTTTTTTTTTTTTACATGTAGATGTCCAGTTGTTCCAGCATCATTTCTTGAAGGCTAACTTTGCTACATTTTATTGCCTTTACTCCTTTGTCAAAGATCATTTGGTTGTATTTATGTGGGTCCGTTTCTAGGCTCTCTATTCTGTTCCATTAATCTATTTGTTCTTTCCCCAATACCACAGTGTCTTGATTACTGTGACTTCGTAATAATTCTTGAAGTCAGATGGTGTCAGTTCTTCAGCTTTGTTCTTTTATTTCAATATTGTATTGGCCATTCTGGGTCTTTTGCCTCTCCATATAAACTTTAGAATCAGTTTGTTGATATCTACAAAATAAGTTGCTGGGATTTTGATTGGGATTGCATTGAATCTGTAAATCAAGGTGGGAGGAACTGGTATCTTGGTGATATTGACTCTTCCTATCTGTGAATATGTAATATCTCTCTAGTACTTTTTTGACATTTTTTTCATCAGAATTTTGTAGTTTTCCTCATATAGATCTTGTACATATTTTGTTAGATTTATACCTAAGTATTTCATTTGGGGAGGTGCTATTGTAAATGGTTGGTTAGTTTGTTTGTTTGTTTATTTATTTATTTATTTATTTATTTATTTATGGCTGTGTTGGGTCTTCGTTTCTGTGCGAGGGCTTTCTCTAGTTGTGGCAGGCAGGGGCCACTCTTCATCGCGGTACGCGGGCCTCTCACTATTGTGCCTCTCTCGTTGCGGAGCACAGGCTCCAGACGCTCAGGCTCAGTAATTGTGGCTCACGGGCCCAGTTGCTCCGCGGCATGTGGGATCTTCCCAGACCAGGGCTCAAACCCGTGTCCCTTGCATTGGCAGGCAGATTCTCAACCACTGCGTCACCAGGGAAGCCCAATGGTAATGTATTTTTAATTTCAAATTCCACTTGTTCATTACTGGTATATAGGAAAGTGACAGACTTTTGTTTATTAACCTTGTATCCTGAAACCTTATTATCACTGCTTATTAGTTCCAGGAGTTTTTTGTTGATTCTTTAGGATTTTCTACATAGACGATCTTGTCATCTGTGAACAAAGACCGTTTTATTTCTTCCTTCCCAATCTGTATACCTTTTTTTTCCTTTTTGCTGTCTTATCACAATAGCTGGGATTTCCAGTGTGATGTTGAAAAGCAGTAGTGAGAGGGGCATCCTTGCATTGTTCCTGATCTTACCAGGAAAGCTTTGAGTTTCTTATCATTAAGTTTTGTGTTAGCTGTAGGTTTTTTGCAGATGTTGTTTATCACATTAAGGAAGTTCCCTTCTATTCCTAGTTTCCTGAGAGTTTTTATTGGGAATGGGTGTTGGATTTTGTCAAATGCTTTTTTCTGCATCTATTGATATGATCAAGTGTTTTTTTTTCTTTAGCATGTTGATATGATGGATTATGTTAATAATTTTCAAATGACAAACCAGCCTTGCATACCTGGAATAAATCCCATTTGGTTATGATGTATAATTCTGTTTACATTGTTGGATTCCATTTGCTAGTATTTTGTTGAGGATTTTAAAATCTGTATTAATGAGAGAAATTGGTTTGTAATTTTCTTACAAGGTCTTGGTCTATTTTTGTTATTAAGGTAATGCTGGCCTCACATAATGAGTTAAGAAATATTCCTTCTGCTTCTGTATTCTGGAAGAGATTACCGAAAATTGGTATAATTTTGTTCTTATGTGTTCTGTAGAATTCACCAGTGAACCCATCTGGGCCTGGTGCTTTCTGTTTGGGAAGATTATTAATTATTGATTTAATTTCTTTAATAATAAGCCTATTTAGGTTATTTCTTCTTGTGTGAGTTTTGGGAGATTATGTCTTTCCAGGAATTGGTCCATTTCATCTAGGTTATCAAATTTGCGGGCATAAAGTTGTTCATAGTATTTCTTTATTCTAATGTCTGTGTGATCTGTACTGTTGTCACCCGTTTCATTTCTGATTTTGGTAATTTGTGTCTTCTCCCTTGTTTTCTTAGCCTGGCTAGAAGCGTATCAATTTTATTTATCTTTTCAAAGAACCAGCTTTTGGTTTTGTTGATTTTCTCTATTGAATTCTTATTTTCGATTTCATTGATTTTTTTTTTCTCTAGTTCTTATTATTTCTTTTCTTCTGCTTGCTTTGGGTTTAATTTGCTCTTCTAGTTTCCTAAGGTGGAAGCTTAGATTATTGATTTTAGATCTTCTCTAATATTCAATTTTCAACTCTAATATTGTATTCAAATTCAACTCTAAAACATTCAGTGCTATTAATTTTTCTTTAAGCACTGTTTTTGATGCATCCTACAAATTTTGATAAGTTGTATTTCATTTGATAAGTTGTATTTTCATTTTAAAAATATTTCAAAATATTTTTAAAATTTCTCTTCAGATTTCTTTTTTGACCCATGTGTTTAGAATTGTATTGTTTAATCTCCAGATATTTTAAGTAATTTTCCAGCTATCTTGCTGTTATTGATTTCTAGTTTAATTCCATTGTGATCTGACAGCAGATGTTCACTGTATGATTTCTATTCTTTTAAGTTTGTTAAGGTGTGTTTTATGATCCAGAATGTGGTCTATCTTGGTGGACGTTCCACGTGAGCTTGAGAAGAATGTGTAATATGCTGTTGTTGGATGAAGTAGTCTGTAAATATCAATTATATTCAGTTGATTTGTAGTTCAGTTTAGTTCAGCTATGTCCTTACTGATTTTATGGCTGTTGGATCTGTCCATTTCTGATAGATGGGTGTTAAAGTGTCCAACTATAATAATAGATTCAAATCTATTTCTTTTTGCAGTTCTATCAGTTTTTACCTCATATTTTGTCATAAGCTAAAAAACTAGTGTTTACTGTATTATTATGATGATTTAAATTATACATACACATACTTTTGATATATGTCACAATAAAAAATAAAAATTGGACATACAGACATAAATAAAAATTTAAAAATGAAACAGTATGAATAAGTATTCAACCACATTTTGGGTCAAAGAATTGTAAATTTAAATAATGAGTTTACCTCATATTTTGATGCTGTGTTGTTAGGTGTATACACATTAAGGGTTGTTATGTCATCTTTGGAGTACTGATGCCTTTATCATTATGTAATGCCCTTTGTTATCCCTGATAACTTACCTCACTCTGAAATCTGCTTTGTCTGAAATTAATATACCCATTCTTACTTTTTTTTTTAGCCTGTTAACTTGTTTTTAAAGTTTTTAAATTTTATTGTGGAAATATCCAAATATATGCAGATGTAAAGAGAATGGTATAAAAAGCCCCCATGTACTCATCAGTCAGTTTCAAAAATTGTAACTTTTTTGAAGTATTTATAAAACATTTCCCCAAATATTATTACAAAAATTTCAAACACCAGAGAAGTTAAAGACTGTAGAGTGAATATTCATATGCCCGCCTCCTATATTCTCCCATTAATGTTTCATTCTGCTTTAATCCATATCTATCCATCCATCTGTCCGTCTACCCATCTGTCAATTCATTTACTTTTTAAAAAATAAATATAGGTTACATACAATATTATGTTAGTTTCAGGTGTTCTGCATAATGATTTGACATTTGTACACATTGTGAAATGATCCTCATGGTAAGTTTAGTAACCATCTGTTCTTGTACAACTTTCAGTATTATTGACCATACTCCTTATGATGTATATTACAACCCCATGACTTATATTATATAACTGGAGGTTTGTACCTCTGAATCCCCTTCACCAATATTATCCACTCCACCACCCCCCTCTTTTGGCAGCCACCTATTTGTTCTTTGTGTCTGTGAGTCTGTTTCATTTTGTTTGTTTTTTAGATTCCAAATGTGAGATTGTGCGGTATTTGTCTCTGACTTATTTTACTTAGTATAATATCCTTTAGATTCATCCATGTTGTCACAAATGCCAGGATTTCATTTTTTTAGTGACCAAATAATATTTCGTTTTATATACATAACCACATCTTTTTACCCACTTGTCTATCGATGGACACCTAGGTTGCTTCCATATTTTCCTGTTGTAAATAATGCTGCAATGAAGATTGTTATGTATGTATGTATATTCAAATTAGTGTTTTTGTTTTCTTTGGGTAAATACCCAGAAGTGAAATTGTTGGATCTTTTGGCAGGTCTATTTTTAACTTTTTGAGGAACTTCTATACTGTTTTCTATAGTGGCTGCACCAGTTTACAGTCCCACCAACAGTGCACAAGATTTACCTTTTCTCCACATCTTCACCAAGACTTATTTGTTGTCTTTTTGTTTAAAAGTAAAAGGGTGGAGAAAGATATATCATGGTAACACCAGTCAAAAGAAGGCAGGGCAGGGGTGTCCTTAAAACACATCAAACATCAAAACACTTTTGTTTTTTGATGACACACCTGCTTTCTTTTGATTGATGTTACCATGATACATCTTTCTCCATCCCTTTACTTTTAATCTATATGTGTGTTTCCAATAGACAACATGTAGTTGGGTCTTGTTTTTGGATCCACTCTGACAATCTCTGTCTTTCAATTAATGTATTTAAACCATTGATGCTTAGGGTGATAATTGATATAGTTGGATTAATATCTCCATATTTGTTAGTATTTTCTATTTATTGCCCTTGTTATTTGTCCTTGTTTTTGTCTTCCACACTTTTTTCTGCCTCTTGTAGTTTTAAATGAGCATTTTATATGATTCTGTGTTCTTTCTTTTCTGAGTATGTCAATTGTACTTCTTTTTTAACTTTTTTTTTAGTGGTGCCCTAGAGTTTGCAATATACGTTTACAACTAATCCAAGTCAGCTTTCAAATAACACTATACTATTTCACAAGTAGTATACATACCTTATAATAACAAAATATTCCTAATTCCTACCTCCCATCCCTTATATCATGTTGTCATTCATTTCACTTACACGTAAGTATATACAGTAGAATACATGCTATTATTATTTTAAACTGTTACTTGTTAGAACTAAGAATAAGAAAAATAAGTTTTAATTTTACCTTTACTTATTCTCCAGTGCTCTTTCTTCTTATTATGTAGATCTGAGTTTCTGACTTTATTAACATTTCCTTTCCTCTGAAGAACTGCTTTTAACATTTCTTGCTAAGCAGGTCTACTGGCAATGAATTCTCTCCAATTTTGTTTGTCTGAGAAATTATTTATTTCTCTTTCACTTTTGAAGGATAATTTCACAGGATACAGAATTCTAGGTTGGTGGGTTTATTTCTCTCATCTCACTAAACATTTTACTCTATTCCCTTCTTGCTTGCATCGTTTTGAGGTTAACTTGGATGTAATTATTATCTTTACTCCTCTATAGGTAAGATGTTTTTTCCCTCTGGCTTCTTTCAAGATTTTTTTTTTTAAGTTATAAGTCACCCTTTTTTAATTTTTATATTTTATTTTATTTTATTTTATTTTATTTTATTTTATTTTATTTAGGCTGCTCTGGGTCTTAGTTGCAGCATGTGGGATCTTCGCTGCGGCATGCGGGCTCTTAGTTGCGGCATGTGGACTTCTTAGTTGCGACATGCGGACTCCTAGTTGTGTCATGCGGACTCCGAGTTGCAGTATGCGAACTCTTAGTTGCAGCCTGCATGTGGGATCTAGTTCCCCGACCAGGGATCGAACCCGGGCTCCCTGGAGTCTTACCCACTGGACCACCAGGGAAGTCCAAGATTTGATTTTTTTCTTTTAACCTTTGATTTTCTGAAGTTTGAATATGATGTCTAGGTGTAGTGGGGTTTTTTTTGGCATTGATCTTGCTTGGTGTTCTCTGAGCTTCTTGGATCTGTAGTTTGGTATCTGACATTAATTTGGGGGAAATTCTCAGTCATTATTACTTCAAATATTGCTTCTGTTTCTTTCTTTTCCTTCTAGTATTCCCATTACACATACGTAACACCTTTTGTTGTTGTCCCACAGTCCTTGGATATTCTGTTCTTTTGTTTGTTTCAGTCTTTTTTCTCTTTGCTTTTCAGTTTTGGGAGTTTCTACTGTCATATCTTCAAGGTCAGAGATCTTTTCTTTAGCCATGCCCAGTCTACTATTGAGCCTATCAAAGCCTTCTTCATTTCTATTACAGTATTTTTTATTTTCTAGCATTTTATTTTGATTCTTTCTTAGAATTTCCACCTCTCTGCTTAAATTATCCATCTGTCTTTCATGTTGTCTGTTTTCCATTAAAACCCTTAGCATATTAATCATAGTTCTTTAAAGTTCCTGGTCTGATAATTCCAACATTTCTGCAGTGTCTGACTCTGATTTCTGATGCTTGTTTTGCCTTTTGGTATGCCTTGTGGTTTTTTTTTTGTTGAAAATTGAATGCAGTGTACTAGGTAAAAGGAACTGCTATAAACAGGTCTTTAGTAATGTAGTGGTAAGATGTGGGGAAGGGAAAGCATTCTATAGTCCTTTGATTTGGTCTCAGTGTTTTGGTGAGCCAGTGCCGCAGAACAGTGAACTTTACTAGTGCTTCTCAGGTTTTTTTCCCCATTAGGTGGGACAGGATGGCTGGGTGGGCTGGAGTTGGGTTATTCCTCTTTCTTCATGTGGGATGCTAGAGGAAGCTAGAGTTGGGTATTTCCCGTCTCCTGGGTTGGTTAGGCTCTGATAAAACTCCAGCAAGTTAGGCTCTAATAAAATAATTTTTTCTTGAATGCAGGCCTTGTTAAGAACAGAATGCTCTGGTATATTGCAGGCGTCTTTTTCCCCTCTCTCTTCTGGAAGCAAGAAGGAATTTTTCTCTGATATTCACTGTGAGGTCCTGGTAGAGATTTTGGAGGTAAAACTCACAAAAGTGTGGAGCCCTCCTGTGACTGGGTCCCTCTGGGGTTTTTTGTTTTTGTTTTTGGCCGCACCATGCAGCGTGCGGAACTTCCCCAGCCAGGGATTGAACCCGTGCCCCCTGCATTGGAAGCATGGAGTCTTAACCACTGGACCACCAGGGAAGTCCTCCCTCTGGAGTTTTAACTCTCAGAGTTATCCACACTTAGCTTCCAACAATTCATCAACTACAGCTTAGGTGTTCTTACTCTGGCACTGGTTCCTGTGGAATTTTCTGCTCAAGAGTTTCAGCTTTAGTAGGTTGTTAAGTCTCTGTTGTCTGTATCTGTCTCTCCAATTTTGGGGACAGTGCTTTGCCATCTGACCTCACTTCTCTGCCACATCTACGAAGAGTTGTTGATTTTCCATTTTGTTCAGCTTTTTCTTGTTGTTAGGACAGAGTGGCAACTTCTAAGCTCCTGACATGGCCAGACTGGAAATGTTAGGACAGAGTGGCAACTTCTAAGCTCCATACATGGCCAGACTGGAAACTGGAAGTGGTATTGATTTTTTAAAGAATTTGAGATAGGGATGTCATTTCTTCCTACTTTTAACCTTATCCAAAAATTGTCATTCAGTTTAGAGAGCTTCCTGACAACGCATTTACTCATTTTTTTACACCCCTCTTTGTAAATTTGGCACATATAAATTTACCCCATGACAAAAATGGGAGTCTTTATCCAACTGCAATGAGAAAGCTCACCATTTGGATTTCTGCATTTTTTGATTGGAAAATTTTATTTTCTTCATGACTATCCCAAGAGTTTAGAGCTTGCTTTCTCAGACCTTGTCTCTGGCCCTTTAGCATAAGTCCTCTCTCTGGCATCTGTTCCTGCACATCTACAAGGATCACGTTTTCTGAATCCAAAATCAGGACAACAGATCTCACATGAGATTTTTTTTCCCCTTTTAAATAGACTATTTTTTAGAATGGTTTTAAGTTCACAGCAATATTGAGCAGAAAGTACAGAGAGTTTCCATATACCCGCTTCCAAACATATTGTACAGTCTCCTCCCATCAACATCCCAAACCAGAATGGTACATTTGTTATAATCAGTGAACCTACATTGATACTGTACAATATTACCCAAAATTCATAGTTTACATTAGGGTTCACTCTTCATATTTTATACTTTATGGATTTTGGCAAATGTGTCATGATATCACATGGGCTTTTTATATGGAGATTTAGTTTGAATTCCTGAATATTGGAATTTATAGAACATTGGTTCATGGAGACCACAGAACATAATAATCTTGGAAAAATCAAAGTACGGTCACTGTATGTAGATGTGTCAGATCAGTTTCAGTGCTTTTCTGCTTTGACTAGTGCTTGAAAGGGCCTTGGAATAGACTACGTAGCAGGTAACAAGCAGGGATACAGTCTTGTTTGTTCAGGTGGCTTGGCAAAGGCTGCAAGAGTTGCCATGGGGGTCTGCTGGGGACCGGGAGGCTATAGAGTCAGATAGATCTGACTTTTCCGAAAGGTATCAAACTACTGGAATTTGAACACGCATAGGTTTGGATTCAACTTTTTTCTTTCACCAGTATCTCTAAAATATATGGCACATACTAAAAGCTCTGAAGTTGGTGTAATCTTCGGAAGATCAGTACATACCAGTTTTTCAGTTGTCTGGTGAAAGGATGGAAAACTAAAAAAGTCTGTCACTTTGTACAAATTTGTAGTGTTTTTTTAAATGTCTTATTTGCTTTATATTTTTTTTCTGATTATATTTCCTTCTGAAAATAAAATACCTTTTTTTCTGTTTTTAATGACAATACATATTCATTGTCAGACATGTCTTTTAAGTTTATTTCTCCTGAGGGCTCTACAATTAAGGCATGTGACTAGTACTCACTTTGGAACTATAACTGAAAACATTAAAAGCTCAGGAAACATAAAGAGGGATTTTTATATTTGACTCATAGACCTACACTGACCCTTCTCCCTAGCTAAAGACCAGAATTCTTAATCCTTTCAAATATCTTTATTTGCATGTCTCTTGGTTCCTTAAGCCTGCACACTCTCCTTTCTTCCTTATTTCTTTTGGTTGGATGAATCACACAGAGTTAAAGCTGTGGTCACCTCCTCTGCCTTCTTCTTTCATGACCTCCATATCCAGTCAGCCAGGCAATTCATCATATCTTTGTTTTACTTTTACATTTCTGCTTTCATCACTGAGTAACCACCTTCCCCTCCCTTCATTCCCTGCAATCATTTTTTAAAGCTTGTATTTATTGATACTTTGTATACCAGAAATTATGCCAGGTAGTTATCAACCGGAGTTTATTTGGCCATGTCGAGCACTTTTGGTTGTCACAACCTGGGGGCCAGGGTGGGTGGGGAGGGAACGGGTAGGTAGAGACCAAGGATGCTGCTAAATATCCTATTAATGCACAGGATCGCTCCTCCATAAAAAAAGAATTATTTGGCCCAAAATGTCAATAGTGTAGAAGTTGAGAAACCTGAATCACATTAATTGTTTCATAGCTTACTTAGTCCTCACAACAACTCTTTACATGGGTTTTATTATCCCTCCTTTATAGATGATGAAACTGAGGCTCACAAGGTTTAAGTTAACTTAATCAGCATCACATAGCTAGTAAGTAATGGAGCCAAGTTCAAACTTAGGTCTGACTCAGTCTGAGCTTACAGTGGTCATGATACATAACCTGCTCATAACTCAGACCCTTAACTTTTACCTGGTCTACTATAATGGGCTCCTTCCTGATCTTCTTGCCTCTTGTCTCTCCGTTTAAGTCTGTCTTAAGCATGGCTTAAGTCTCTAATGATACTCCCTCTCTGCTCACAATCTTCCAGTGCATTTGGAATGTAGTTTTGGTTCCCCAGTCCAGCATTTAAGGCCAAAGCTGCTGCAGTCAGTCCCTGAAGTACCTTTCCAACTAATTTTCCACAACTCTCTTCTTTTCAAAGACATCTTTTCTAAGACATGCTTTATTTTCTTATTTTTGCTTCTTTATATATTTCCCAATATTCTATAACATATGTACTGCTGTTGTAATTTAAAAGGTTGTTTTTAATGGCAGAAAAGAAGATCCAGCCTGTCTGATGATTTAGGGATTACAAAATAAAGTGATTGTATTTTTATTTTAAAGGCCCCAGACTTCCTCTGTGTAATCCTTTGTTCATGCTGTGCCCTTTGGAATCCCACACAACTCATTATCAGCTATTCAAATTCTTTTTGGCCATCAGGGCCCAACCTGAACACTACTGCCTGCCACTGATCCAAAGAGCAAAGAGGTTAAGAGCATGTGCTTTTACACACTGACAGGGCTAAGTTTGAGATCTGTTTTTTTCTGGTAACTAGCTGTGAGACCTTGAGCAAGTAACCCAACCTCATTAAATCTGTTGCCTCATCTGTAAAATTGGGATGGTGTCTAGCTCACAGAGGGTTTTTGGAATTAAGTGAGAGCTCACATGTGAAGTGCTTAGCCCAGGCCTGGCACAATATGAGTGCTCAATGAGTTCATTAATAGACCCCATTATTTGTTACCATGTTATTTCTCCACTTCTTTAATTCACACCTCTGCATCTCTAATAGTATGAGCTGTAGAGTCAGAATTCATGCATTTCAGGCCTGGTATCACCACTTACTAGTTGTGTAAACTTAATCAGATTACCTAGCCATCATGTTCTTTAGTTTCCACATCTATGCATATAATATCATGTGCTCCATAGGGCTTATTTCAGGATTAAATGAGATAATATAGGTAAAGCACCTAGACTAGGTCTGGCCCATGGTAAGTGCTCAATTATGTTAGCTGTTATTACCACTCTTTTAGCACTTACTAATTCTACTACTTCTTACCTATATTCCACTCATTTGTATACTTGTAGCTCACTTATCTGAGGGTTAGCCCCTTGAAGACAAGGATTATAAAAAATATTCATCACTGTGCCCTGAGCAGAGTTTTGAGCTTAGTTATAATGACAGTTATTTTTTACTGATACTTGATTAAGGACTTTCATAGACATCACTCTATTTGAGCCTCACAAAAATCATATGAAGCAGGCAGACAGAATGCTAGCTAAGTATGTATGTAAGTGTGTGTAGGAAAGGTAGGTTTGGGTGCCTACCATGCTCTAGGCTTTGAGTCCTTCCTTCTTCACCTTATTTATACTATTTAGCTTTCATAGCTATCCTGAAAGGTAGTGTTTATTACTACATTTTTAATATAAGGAACTTGAGGCTCAGAAAGGTTAAATAACATGATCAAAATTCAACCAACTAATGCGCTTCAGAGCCTAGACATGTTTCAACAAAGTCATGTGTCCTCACTGTTGAATTTTCATGGCCAGGTGTCAGATTTGGTGGTATCTAAGCCACAGTCTCATTCTGTTCCTGTTTCTGCTTTGGGGAATCTGGCTACCTTGTCTTCTGAAATAGCTGTTGATGTAAAATACTGCAGTAATGTCAGGAGAGAGAAAACCTTCAGACAAGGACCATTAGAAAAATTGATCTTAGATTTCTTAGTATTTCTGTGTTTTAGAGACTGCTAAGAATGAGTAGATGAACCTACATGGTCTGATGCTAGTGATTTCAAGGGTTCCTTGAACATTTTTATACCACCCAGTTTGCTGTAGGCCCAAGTGAGAGCATTCTGAAACTTACATTATAACGTATATAGTATGTTGGAAAGAGCCCTAGATTGTTTGGAATCAGAAGTCTGAGAGTTCCTATACCAGGAATCCTTTTTTGGGAGATTTTGTGTAGTCTTTGAAGTCAAACAGACCTGATTTGGGTTACCTGACCTCTCTTGAGTCTTTTTGCTTGTGTGTACAATGAGGAGCTTTGAACATCAAATGCACTGAAGTATGTAAAACACCTTGCCTTGTTCATAGCAGGTATTTAACAAAATAAATAAACTGTAATAATATTAAATGTATGTTATTCCCACCTGCAGGAAGAAGTCCAACTGTTTAGCCTGGTATATAAGACCTTTCTAAATCTGGCTTTCCTCAACGTCCTTCAGTCTGTTTTCCTGCCACTCTCTGTCATGTGTCTTAAACCCACGCTACACAAAAGTATTCATATTTTCAAAACAACCTCTGCTTTTATGCTGCCATGTCTTTGTACTTGCTGTTGCTTTTGCCTAGAATGCACTTGCCACTTCTTCCCCCTTCTCTGCGTGTTGGGAGCCTACTCCTTCAAAATTGAGCTCTAATGCCACTTCTGACTGTGAAGTTTCCATCAGATCTATCCCCACTCCACATAGATTTATCACTCCTGCCTGTGAGTTCCCACTTAGCACCTTGTTTGTGCTTTTCTTGGGCACTGTAGATAATTTCCTGGTCTTTCTCCCCCATACTTTCTAGAGGACGGTGACCCTGTCTTAGTGTCTCCCTAGAACTCTGGGGCAGCAGAGTACATTACTATATCTCACTTGGGGTTTCCCTTTCAGTTTGAATTCTAGATGTGAAAAATGTGGTGGCAGATCTGTTTGTTTTAAACCTCTATGAGATATAGGCAGTCCACATGGAGGTTAATCTCATTGCTCAGATTCGGACATCACCATGTGTGCAGTTTCTTTAATCCTCCTCTAGCTATCAAAATGGATTTAGCAGTTGACATCCTCTTTTTTCTGTCTGGGGCAAATGGAGCTTTGTAGAATTTAGCCTGGAGGAGCAATGACCTTGCCTCCCCAATTCAGAATGATCCTAGGGTGTAGAACTGGATGTCATTGAGGACCTAGCATGGCTACAGTGTAGCCAGTGACAGAATACCAGGGCCCTTGCTTACATTTATTCAGGAGAGCGGGAATAATATTCAGCCTCTGATTTAATTTTCTGTGACACATTGAGTCTATGTTTTAGCCTACGGAACACTACAGCTGTGTCCTAATTCTCTTCACCCTCTCTCCCTTTCCTAACTTGTGATCTTCATATCACTACCTTTTAAGGCATTTCTGTTCTTGGCTGATAGTCTTGCATTGGAAGTCACCGCAGAACAGTGGAAAAGATAGCTCTGAATCATCCATGTAAACAAGCAAAAGTCACCACTGCAAAGGAGCTGAGAGCAGTGGCATGTGTTGGGATCAGTGGTAGGTGATCTATTCCTGGGACTCACTTGTTGGTGTCTCTCTATGAAGTGGGACAGAGGTCTCAATTAACAGAACAAAGCTGTATAATTTGTGTAATGATCTACTGGTCATTGAAGGGCAGTAATCACAGTAATAATAATTACCATTTTCTGAGGGCATACTGAGTATCTAGCCCAATGCTAGGTATTAGAGGCACAGAAATAGGTTGGATAAGGTCCCTATTCTGGAGAGTTTGCAGTTTAGTAAGGGAGACAGATTCATAAAACTGGTTGTCAGCTCAGTAGTGCCGAGAAGTACGGGTGATGAGAGCACTGAGGAGAGACATATGTCTGAGACTTTGGGAGCAGAAAAGGCTAGACCATTTTTTATAAAAAAATCATGTGTTTTTTCTGTGGATAGTTTGCTTTCTGCCCATTCTCCTCATATTCCATTGCTTGAATGTTATTCCACTTCTCCTAGGCCAAGTTTGGTCCTGTCATTGTTACTCATACCTTCTGTACTTATGACAGTTATTACACTTATCACAATTATAATTAAATATTTCTTTATATAACTGCTTAATGTTTGTCCCTTCTTCTAGTCTGTAAGGGCAGTGACCATGCCGGTCTTGTTTGCTGTGATCCCCATCACGAGGATTGTAAGCACCCAGTAAACATTTGTTGAATGAATGATTGAATCCTCATGAACTCCTCAAGTCCTTGGATTGTCTCAACAATGTATAGTGTGTCTGAGGTTTAGGAAGAAATAAGCCTATAATCTTGTGGGAGAAACATCTCACATCAGATTTAGTTTCCTCATGGTGACATTGTTAGGTAATAGCCAAACCTCTGTCCTTTACAGCAGCAGTCCCCAGCCTTTTTGGCACAAGGGACCGGTTTTGTGGAAGACAGTTTTCCCACAGACATGGGGGGGATTGGGGGAGGTGGGGATGGGGATGGTTCAGGTGGTAATGCGAGCGATGGGCAGCGGCAGATGAAGCTTTGCTTGCTCGCCCGCCGCTCACCTTCTGCTGTGCGGCCCGGTTCCTAACATGCTGCAGGCCTGTAGCAGTCCTTGGTGGCCCGGGGGTTGGGGACCCCTGCTTTACAAGGAAATCTTTTAGGTTCTGAGCTACAGTGCAGAGTAGACACCTCTGACACTAGGTCTTCTTTCTCTTGCATTTTCTGCTGTTGGTTTTTGAATAATGATACCACTATTCCCTGAAAAACACAAAAAACAAAAACAAGAAATGAGTACTATAAATGGCTGACATAGTATTTTATTTTAACATCTTTATTGGAGTATAATTGCTTTACAATGGTGTGTTAGTTTCTGCTGTATTATAACAAAGTGAATCAGCTATACATATACATATATCCCCATACCTCCTCCCTCTTGCATCTCCCTCCCACCCTCCCTATCCCACCCCTCTAGGTGGTCACAAAGCTGACATAGTATTTTGATCCTCAATATCTCACCTAAAAGCTCCTCTCTCAAACTCAATATGCAATTATTTTTCTTTGAAACTGCCAACTTTTAAAGGCATTGGTGTAAGGTAGGTTATTCTCCAGGTATAGCCAGCACGTATTAAGTGTACCAGATGTGAGGCTGAACCTTTTTATAGTCTTTCCATTTGACTGTTGAGGGTCAGGGTTTGAAATTGACCTGGGTACGATCTGTGCCTGCCTTGAGATGCTGGTGAGACTCTTGACAGGAATGCGTGTCTAGCTCACATTCTGTCCCTAGCACCTAGAAAAGTGTCAGTTGTGTAATAGTAGGATGAATGTATTTGTGGGCTACATAGTACACAGGCTGTATGTATTTCCTTGACGTGTGCCCACTTTTTTCAGATAGATAGCACTTTCCTTTCTTCTCACCAGGACACTTCCCACCCTTACCCACAATAATTGGCCCTATGCTTCTTTCTTTCTTTCTTTTTAAAATATTTATTTATTTATTTAATACTTAGCTAGCTAGCTAGCTAGCTGCTCCAGGTCTTAGTTGCGGCACGCAGGATCTTCGTTGCAGCATGTGGGATCTAGTTCCCTGACCAGGGATCGAACCCAGGCCCCCTGCATTGGGAGTGCAGAGTCTTAACCACCAGGGAAGTCCTGGCCCTATGCTTCTTTAGCAGTCAGCAGAAAAGATATTGAAATTTCTTCTGTTCACCTTTTTAGGGTTGCTGAGCTCTTGGACTGAAGCACCTTAACACAGGTTAGCTCCAAAAGGGTATTTGTTTACTCTTCTGTTCATCTTGTCTGGAAATTTTGAGGCTCAGAAAATCCCTAGAGCATCATAGCTGAAAGATAGCCTTGCACAAATGTTCCCACAACTTTCTCATTAAGCAGATGAGAAAACTGAGGCCCACAAAGGGCTTAATGTACCTAAGACTATCCAGCAAGTTAACCCAGTCCCAATCATTACATCTTTTTTTTTTTTTTAAGGTTAAATGACTCTGGCAGGAAGCGTTCACAAAAAAGCAAAAGTTTCTTAAAAATGAGCTTGTGTTGAGGCAGTAATTCCAGATCACGCATGACACTTCTGTTATAAGCCTGTTATGAGCAGCACTTTGCAAATTTGGAGAGATTTCACAAGAGGCCTCATAAATCTTCAGAATTCCAAACCTTTGTCCTAGTCCAAAAAGAAAGTAGTAGCTGCTAGAATTGAATAGATTTCAATTTTTCGTCCTTATGGGAGCAAATGCAAGAAGAGTTGCAGTGATTTTTGGGGAGAGATTCTTGGCTCCATTTTCCCTACAACGTATGCATCTGACAGCTGGCCTATCATCCTATTTTTAGACATAATCTGTGGGATTACAGAGTGGTTTCTTTTCTTTCAAAGCTATGCTGCAGAAATGCAAGCTGTGTAGAAAATGGTTTTGCTTTGTAGCAATTTGGAGACTATTTAGTACACGCTATATTTAAATTTTTGAATTTAATCAACTAATGTGGACCCCTTTATCCAAATATTTCATCTTAAAGTCCACTTCCAGTTACAACTGTATCCTAACAAATTCGGGAGAAATAAATGCTGAAATGCTAGAAATACTAGAAGTGGAAATAAGTTTTTACTTTATGTCATATCACTAATCTTCATTTCCCTTTCTCTGGGTCATAGGAGGAACAATAGACATATTCCTTATAGGGTTTTAAAAATAATTTATAACAGCATTCATTAAGCACCTATTGGCATTTATTGAACACCATCTGTATCCCAGGAACTGAGCTTGCCTGATATAGTAGTTCATTTATTTTATGTTACAATAACCATTAAAGGTTAAGGGATGGTATCCCTGTTTTGTATGAGAAAGCTGTGAGACTCCAAGCAATTGAGTAACTTGTCAAAAGTATGAAATAGTAGAGCAAGAATTGGAACCCAGGTCTGTCTGATCTCAGAATCCGTGTGCTTTCCCCTTCAGTGGGCAGCCTGTACTAGTTTTAAGAAGCAGCTGATTGGTAGAACTGGAATGGCTAAATTCAGAAAAGTATAATAATTCAAAATATAATTGGGGATTTTATGTAGGTATTTGTACCTAAAATAGAATAAAAAACCATAAGATGGAATTCACATATAGCTATGTGTTTATAAATATTCATTTTGATTTAGAACTGTCATTTTGAAGATTCTGTTACTTTTGATTACACGAATGAAAACATTTAGAAAACATGGCATACTACTTTAGCATCTCAAATGTTCATCTGGAAAAGGTTCTTGCTTTTAGTTCACAAAATGTTTACAATTTCACAAATGATTAATGAGATGAAGTTGCCCAAAATTTTGGAGGAAAAAACAGTATCATTGGAGGTTAATCTTACCTGTGCCAATGACTACATTACCTAGAAAAACCACGCTAAATGATTTAGAACTTGGCAGGCATGACTTTGTTGTTCTTTAGATTGGAATGTCTAAGACACTACAACTACAGTAGTGTTTATCTGACATTGTCCTTAGAAGCAAGACACCTCAAGAAAGTGAGAGGCCTAATAGACAAGACCTTGATAGCTTCGGGAAATTGCCTTGAGAAAGGAAAAAATACTCAAAACTTAGAGTCAGATCCTAGCTCTGCCCACTTAAGCATTTGACTACCATTCTGAGCCTCAATTTGTTCACTGATAAAGTGGGGTAATGATACCTTCTTACAGAGTTATTCTGAAGTCATGGTTATAAGTGGATTTTTTTTACAATCAAGGTGAAGGAGTATGTTTTGAAACTACTGGAGTTGCAACATTTTATCAGTGATGTAATTCCAACAGTAGTTACATTTAAATAACCTGCTGTCACACTTTGTTGCAGGAAAATATCTTCTCATGCAGCTGGTCTACTTGGCCTATTTTAATGTAGTTGAAATGAACCTTATTTGGCTTAATAGCAAACAATTCTTGTTTCATTGCTTATCATTCTGCCGGTTCCTATCCTTGGTTGGCAGGCTGTGTACAACACTACAAAATGCGAAATTAGTTTTCCCTGTTAAGTGTATGCATTTGGGGCAGAAAGAATGTGAATTAAGGATGGATTCTGGAAGGCCATCTGAGATGGGAAAAGGGAAGCGCTGCAGGAGACAGAGACCTCTTTGGCTTGGCTTTGGCTTGGCTTTGGCTTGACTTATCACTTGGACCTGAGGCCGTCAGCACTGGCTTGTTAAGATTAACAACAAAGACCAAACAGATTCCCCCCATCTACATTTACAGTTCATTGGGACCACTGCACTTTCTATTGCTTTCTTTAAAAAAATAAAAACAAAAACCCTCACTCTTGTTTGCCAAGACATTGCTCTTTGCATCCAATCTTTTGCTATAATGATAGTGCTCACTTTGACATTGCTGAAAACCCCTCAGCCTGTAGATTTCCAAAGCCTGCTTTAGCCCAGTGCTTCTTATTTTCTACCTTTTGTGCTTTTTTGCCATCCCACATCTAGGAATGAGTGGAGGAAGGGAAACAGGTCTGTCATATTTCATCACCCCTACTTTTTTTTTTTTTTTTTTTAAATGTATAAGGGTAGAGACTATTCAGTGTGTCTGTCCTACAGTCTGAGATGGGTCGATGGAGTCAGTCTGATCCCAGCTTTACCACATTCTAATTGTGTTGGACCTATGCCAAAATTGTCTTATCTTTCAGAGCTCAGTTTGTCATTTGCAGAAATGGGAAACATTGTCTTTGTACTACAGGTATTAAGGTTGAATAAAACAATATATGTGAAACACCCAGTACAGTGCTTACTTAACACATGAGAAGGGTTTAATAAATGTTGTATTCTTTTCTTCCAAAAGTATTTTCTAAATAGAACAACATTGATTCTTGCACTTATCTAACAAACATACATTAATCACTGTGTTAATCACTCCTATAAGGATAGCATCTCAATCCTTTGTCTTTAAGCTCCATTTTATTATTGAGGAAAGCCTTTTAAGTTCTAGACAGCTGGCTTAAAAGTGACTTTGGGAACATATGTAATTTATAAATCAGGATCTGTCATCCTGAAGCAAAAAGAGCTCTGGAGATAAACCTCTGGATTTATTGTATCCATGATGTTTCTGTCCCTTATTATTAGAGCATAGGATGGTCCTTGTGAATCCTAAACAAAACTAAGTCCTAGATATATTAATCAGGATTCTCCAGAGAAACAGAACCAGTATGGGGTATGTGTGTGTGTTTGTGTGTATATGTAGATAGATAACTAAAGATTTATTGTAGGGAATTGGCTCACATAATTATGGAAGCTTACAAGTCCAGAATCTGCAGGGTGGGCCAGCAGGTTGGAGACCCAGGTAAGTCAGTGCTGCAGTTCCAGTCTGAAGGCTGGCAGGCTAGAGACCCAGGAGAGCTGATGTTCCAGTTGAAGTCCAAAGGCAGTCTCCTGGAGATTTATGTCTTGCTCAGGGGAGGGCCAGTCTTTTTGTTCTCTTCAGGCCTTCAATAATGTGGATGAGGCCCAACCACATTATTGAGGGCAATCTGCTGTACTCAGAGTCCACCAATTTAAATGTTAATTTCATTCAAAAACACCTTCATGGAAATACCCAGAGTAATATTTGACCAAATGTTTGATCTGATGGCCCAGCCAAGTTGACATGTAAAACTAACCATCACACTAAGTTTAATGAAAAACACAAGACTTAGAGATTCTTATCAGTATTGGTCATTACTTTTGTGTCTCTTAATAATAATACAACTGCAGCCCTTTCCAAAGTATTTTCACATGCATTATCTCAGTTGACCTTCATAGAAGCTCTTGTTAGGTTATCAGATATAACCCCACTTGTCTGAATAGAGCACTAAGACTGAGACAGATTATCAGACTTGCCCAAGGTCTCACAGGTAATGAGTGGCAGAGCTACAATTTGTCCAGGTACTTCAAACCTGGACATTTTCCTCTTGGCCATTCTCTCTGTACTAGCTGGGAAATTCTGGAAATGGTTTTGAGAATCTGGTGGCTTTTCTTCTTGGAACTATCGTACTCCTCCTTGGAACCATTTTGTGATAAAAAGTTAACAAAATATATACTGGTGGAACCTAAAGATCTTTTCAGATGATTCTAATGATGCCCTAAGGCAGAAAGGAAGGAAGAAAGAGGGAGGGAGGATGTTGGCAGCAGAAAGAGTAATGTCAAAAAGTAATTAGAGCAGGACAAATGGATTGTGCTGCCATGTTCAAGACTGTTATTTCTGTAGGCAGTGAGGAGGAAGGGCACTAATGCAATGTGACGGATTTGGAGCAAAACCCCGGGCACTGCACAAACTGCAGGGACTCAACCAGTAGCAAGGCTCAAATCACAAGGTTTGACTGAACAATATTTGATATCTCAAAAGAGTGGTTTCATGTTGTTTGGAGAAACTATTGTGTCAGGGGATCTACTTTCTTGATTTTAGTGCTTTTGGGAAACAGCCTCATGTTCTTATGTAGGTAGTCGGTGTGTCCTAGGATAACCCATCCCAGCATTTTGTCCCTACACATCTCCAGGCTGGGCCGGGACATGATGCCAACAGGGATTTTGAAGAGAAGATACCTAATATGAAATGAATTGGGGTATTAGCTATTCGGAGAGAGAATGAAATAAAATAGGAGTCTTATCAATATGCAACTGGTATTAGAAAATCAACCTAGAAAAAGGCAGAAGGTAATACTGTCATCTGTCTGAGGACAGATTTGCTAGCCTAGATAACCTGTGTCCATGATCCCACTGCTGCCACCATGTACAAGGAAACTGCCACAACCCTCAAGAAAGATAGAACTTCCATATTTGCCTGGAAGGAAATCTTCACAAGTAGTTCAGCTCTCTCCCCTGTAAGTAACCATACCCTTGAGGTCTCTTACTAATTGCTGCCACTGCTATGGCAGGGTAGTTAAGAGCTTGTGCCTTTAGTACTCAGACATTCCTGGGTTTGTATTTTAGCTTTGTTCTTTATGAGCTGTTTGACCTTGGGCAATTTACCTAACCTCTCTAAGACTCAGTGTTTTTATTTCTAAAATTAAGATAATAAGCATATTTCCAGACTTCTTATGAGATTTTGGTAAGATGATACACATAAAACATTTAGCACTGGTGCCAGGCAGAAAGTCAGGACCCAGTAAGGGTAGAAGAAAAAGTATGGAGTGGGAGGGTATGTGTGTGGGGCCGGGGGGGGGTGCTTAAGTTGTCTACCAAACAGGCCTCAGTGGGGGGCTAGCCATCTGTTCTTCAGATCTCTAGTTTAAGCAGAGATAAATGGTTTATCCCTCAAGACCCCATAGTATAGCTGAGGTAGGGCTAGAAAAATTAAACTAGGGTTTCTTTACTTAGTACTCAGGCAGTAGGAAGGGGAAATTAAGACAGAGTGTTGTTATGATTCTAAAAAATTGGACTCACAAGGTATAGATTATTGCTCTTGGTCATGTGGAGGGACTCACCTTTCATTCCTGGCTCTTGGCTTGCTTGAGCTGCCATCCATCTCCCAGCCCCATCCCTGTTCTCATCCCCACTCGGAAATCCTCTAACAACTCAGAACTGACCAACCAAAGATAGTCTTAATACCCTGCCATTGTATACTTAGGTTTCTTCAGTTCACTTCATTTTGATAATTCTTTTTCTTGTCATGCCACCATCTCTGCAGGGGGCTGACTGCTAAGAGGAGCAAAGAAAATCCTGCCACAACCTATAGAGACAGACCTTTTATTTGGCAGACTGCAACAGGAAATGTATTTCTGGACCTTTAGAAGTACTCTCTGCCTGGTGTTGGGCTCATAGCCCCCTTGTTAAGATTCTATAGTTACATCACAGTGAGTCTTCTGAGGTACCCCCAACAACCATGGATTTATGAACTATTTTCTAAGGTCTCTTTGTCTATGCATAAAATCATGTAAAAATTGAGCCCACTTGTACATTGTGCCTTGCTTGTTCTGGATCTACGTCTCTATGAGAAGGCCTCAGGAGCCAGAGTTGAGCTCAGGTGTTTTTGTCAGGTTTTCTAGTGCTTTTCTTGGTCTGCCCAGAATTCCAAAACCCTGTTTGTTTGTGGCTTGTGACTTTTTCCCTGATAGCCTTTACCTTCTGTTAGGTGCCCAAATCCTAAAGAATACAATGTCAGGTGTAAAGACAAAAATAAATCCCAAATATGTTATAATGGTCCAAGATTTATAACGTGCTGATATTATATCTTTTCTAGTTTACCAGTTATCTCTAGGCATTTCTTTTCAGAGACCGTGATTAGGTAAAATTATCTCAATTGTCAAGGTTTAGTGCAAGGTGTTTTAGTTAACAGTTCAAAGAGTTAAAGTTCACATCTTTTTAGCTGTGATCAACGGAAAACGCTAAGAAACTTTGACATTTTGCCTGCCTGAGCTTATTTTTCCGTCTTTAAAATGGGAGTGAGCAAGGTCAACCATATTATCAACCCTATTTAGTGTAACAGACACAGGATTTTTCACACAGAACCAATTCTTTCCTACTACGTAGTTCTCTGCACCTAGTCAGTAAGAGAAAGCTGTGGGGAAATTATTGGTTGATCATACTAGGCTTTCATTGTTTTTGTTTTCTTAGTTCCTTGCCTGATGCTGGGAAAGCCTGTGGAGACTGCAGATGCAGGTGGCCTTTTATACTTTTTAGCAAAATGGTTGCCAAAAAGTAACCATCTGGCAAAAAAAAAAAAAAGAGAGAGAGAGAATCTTCCATATGGCTTATGGTTTGAATTTTGTCTCTTGTCATTTCTCTCCAGTTTTTCTATACAAAACAAAATGCAAGATACATTTAGAATAATGTTCAAATTAAGCCTTTTAAAATTTATAATTATTTTTCATAGATGTTAGAATCATATATTGAATCCCAATTGTGTGCAGAGCATTTTATGAGCTACTGAAAAGGAAATATCTTGTTGCTTCTGGGAATTGGTCTGTAATGATCTCACTTTTAGCGGAGTGTGTAAGGGGGAAGAAAAGCATCTTTTACATAAAATTTCTTAAATGCACACTTATTCAAAAAGTTTAAAAAAGTTTTAAAGCCTCTGTCCTTCCGTATTGATCTGAAGTGTGATCACTGTTTGGTGACTATCCTTGGATCTTGCAGGCTTGGCACATTTCTGCTGCCACTTGTATTGAATTAGTTATGTTTAGGAGCTGAGCTCCAGTTGCTTTACTTGCTGCAGTGGCTATGGACTAGTTATGTTACTTCTCTGAACATTATTTTCCTTTTCTCTTCAAAAGGGCATGATCCTTACTCTGCCTCACATGATTCTTATGAGGGTCAAATAGAATAATGCATGTGAAAGTCCTTTTCCAAGGGGCAAAGCATTATATGAGCATAGAATAATGCATGGTTTTTAAGGATATCTTTTTCCAACTTTTTTTTGTTTAAACAACTTCATTGAGGCATATTTTACTCTGTGCAATTTAGTGATATCTAGTAAATTTACCCAAGTTGTGTAACCATTACCATAAATCAGTTTTAGAACATTTTCATCATCCCAGTAAGATCCCTTGTGTCCCTTAACTGTTAGTCCTATTCCCAACTCCTGATCCAGGCAATCCCTAATCTACTATCTGTCTCTATAGATTTGCCCTTTCTGGACATTTTGTCTAAATGGAATCATACAATATGTGTTCTCTGTGTCTTGCTTCTTTCACTTAGCATGATGGTTTGGAGGTTTGTTCATGTCATAGTATATATGAGTAGTTCTATTTCTGAATAGCATTCCATTATATGGATATACCATACATTTTGTTTATCCATTCACCAGTTGATGGACATTTAGGTTATTTCCAATTTTTTATTATTATGAATAATGCTGCTGTGAACATTCACATACAAGTCTTTGTGTGGACATGTTTTCGTTTCTCTTGAGTATAGAGATGTATCTTTTAATTGTAAAAGTAATACGTGCTTGTTCTGAAAAATTCTTTATATATGGAAGTATGAAACTTGGTAAATGAGTCATCTCCCTAATTACACTTTGCAGGGGTGGCGATGGTAATAATAATAATCATTATCATCTTCTGAGTGTTTTGAGCATTTACTGTATGCCAGGCATTGTGTTGCCTTACATATTCAATTCAGTTATTTCATATAGCATATATATGAAATAATCCTTTGAAGTTGATACTATTTTTCCTTATTTTATGGATGAGGACACTGAAGTTGAAGGACTAAATGTAGAATCACTTTTCTAGTAAGTGGAAGAGCCAGAATTTGAACTTGGGCATTCTGGTGTATGTTCTTCCAGACTTTCCAAAATATGCAGTTTTTTAAAAACAAAAATTATATACTTATTTTATTCTGTAGCTTGTTTTATTTCACTTAATTTGTCTTACAGATTATTCCATGGTAGGATTTATAGATCTATCTCATTATTTTTATGGTTGCATGAATACATATACCAGGATTTTTTTTTAAATATTTATTTATTTAGGTTCTACCGGGTCTTAGTTGCGCAAGCAGGCTCCTTAGTTGTGGCTCACCAGCTCCTTAGTTGCGGCATGTGGGCTCCTTAATTGCAGCAGGCAGGCTCCTTAGTTGTGGCATGCGAACTCTTAGTTGCAGCATGCACGTGGGATCTAGTTCCCTGACCAGGGATCGAACCTGGGCCCCCTGCATTGGGAGTGCAGAGTCTTATCCACTGCGCCACAAGGGAAGCACCAGAATTTGTTTAATTCATCTTTTATTAGTAGACATTTGGTTGCTGTTTTTTTTTCCTTCTCTATTATGAATAGGGCTGCAGCAAATATCCTTGTGTAATACTTTGCTTACTTGTGTTACTTTTGTGGCCTTAAGTCCTAGAAGTGAAATTTCCAAACGAAAGTGGAAATTTTGGTGCTGTTAAATACCACCCCCCACACACAGAAGGCGGTAAATAACCCCCTCCAACTCCCTCACCCTTGCAATCAGCATATGAGAGCCTGTTTTTCCAGCCTCATCAATGTTGCATTATTATCTCTGTAATGTGGTTATATGTTATCAATCATATAAACATTCTAGAGAGGAGTTAACATATCAGTGAAGGGCAGTGGTGAATACCTGGTAAATTTAAGTAGTTTCCAGCCTTTTGATAGGTAAGGATTTGGCATCTATCTAGGCTCTCAAGAGCTGCAATATTGGAGTAGCCCAAACTGCAATTCAGATTAATTTAGGTTGACTTACTTGGTTGATGATTTAAAATGAACACTAAGACATTTCAGCCACAGCCATTTCCATTTTCTTAGGCCTGTTCCCTAACTGCTCTGGCCTGCTGGTTACCTTTCACCTCATTGCTGCCTACACTATCCTCTTGCCCCCACTCACTTTATTTATTTTTTTTAACATCTTTATTGGAGTATAATTGCTTTACAATGGTGTGTTAGTTTCTGCTTTACAACAAAGTGAATCAGCTATACATATATCCCCATATCTCTTCCCTCTTGCATCTCCCTCCCTCCCACCCTCCCTATACCACCCCTCTAGGTGGTCACAAAGCACCAAGCTGATCTCCCTGTGCTATGCGGCTGCTTCCCACTAGCTATCGGTTTTACATTTGGTAGTGTATATATATCCATGCCACTCTCTCACTTTGTCCCAGCTTACCTTTCCCCCTCCCCATGTCCTCAAATCCATTCTCTAGTAGGTCTGCATCTTTACCCCCAACTCACTTTAAAGTGAAGCCAAGAAGAAGGGAGATGAGAACTTGGACATCTGGGATAGATACGTGTGCTTACCATTTCCATTCTTTCCTTCAATGAAAACTGCCAGAGTGAGACCAACAGCCTAATGCTATCCTTTTGTAGTCTCTCCAGAGGTAAGGCTCTAGTCATTTCTGTTGCTGGCAGGATCCAAGTTGTCATGGTCTCTGTGGCCAGTATATAGCACTGTATACACCTGTTTAAGGGGAGGTAACTTTTCCATCCTGGTGCCAGTAAAGGAATCAAGGACACAAGAGTGTTGGATGTTGCTAGTTGTGGATGATCCCCAGTTGTCTTGCAGGAGCCAGAGCTTACCACATCTCTCAGATATCGGGAACCCTGGTTAGAATTTTCCTGTAGATTTTGCCTTTGTCTTCTATCCCTTTCCTCTCCACTCTCCATGCTTCGTGTCTTCATCCCTAGGCCCTGTTAGTCTGGGGGATGCTGCCCTCTGCTGATGGACTGTAGGATACCCACAGCAGTTTAGATGGGTTTGATCACTAGAGGAACTGACAAGGCTATATAGAGCCAGAGTCATAAAGCTCTCTAGTCTCCAGTTTCATGAAACAGTCCTAAGACTTTCTGCTGTGAGAATAATTCATCAATCAGTAGAAAAGTACAGAGACTTTCATTGTAATATCTATTGTGGCAAAAGAATGAAACCTAGGTGTCCAGCACTCGGGATTGTACTTACAGGTGCTAAAATTGGCTGTGTAAAGACAACATAGAAGAATGAAAATATTTATCACAAAACAAAAAGCAAGCAGAATATACCAATTGCAGCCATGGGAAATATTATATTTCTTATGTAGGATAATGGCTAATTTGGAATCCTCAAGACTAGTTGTCAAAGCTAGGATGATCTCCTTTGATATTTCATTAATACTGTTAGTAAAATAGTATGCCCAATGTTTCTTTAGTATTGCTGTATATCTGTATTTTCTCCTGAAACAAATACTTGACATTTGAGTGGCCTGCTACAAACATTTCTATGATGCGTGGTCCTCCCTCAGACCTGATTTCCTAGGACAATAAGGTGGTGCCTTAAGTAGCAACTGACTAATACAGGTACCCCCGTTGTGACAGGAACTTCCTAGGCAGGCTTTTCACCTGTAGTCTCTTTTATAATATAGGAGGCCACATAGAGTGTAGACATTACTTTGTATGATTTGATGAGAGACTGACTTGCCTCCTTGGTATAGGTCTCTACCTCAAATGATGCCCAGTAGGATGGTGACAACCTACAGGTTATGATATTTCTGAGATTTTCTTTTTGTAAAGAACCATAAGGAGGGAAAGGAGCCTTTTGACAAACCACAACTTCTATTTTCTAAAACTAAGCACCTCATTACATAACATTTGGATGAGAATAAAAAGTATTGACTCATATATCTTGATCCTTTTCATTTAACAAGTAAATTGCTCAGTTTTCAACAGCAGGACTAGAATGAGGCAAATGAGATACCTATAGTACAAAATTTAAGACAACATTCACTCTCAGGGTCGTGCAAGTTCAGGATCAGCCCTGTTTCTCAAACAATCCCTGTCAGGCCCTGTGCTCAACTCAGGAAGACATCATTCCTGATGTGATGGGATAGATTGTTTATTATCCTTTCTCAGTCTAAGCCTGGACTAGAGCCTAGGGCCCCTGGGCTCTGGAAGCAGCTGTCTGGTTGAGCAGGTTTTGATCAACCACTTGATTTTTGGCTGTGGGTTTAGCACAGGGGGAGTAGCCCGCTAATGACAGCCTGACTAAAATCCAGAATGAGTCTTGAAAAATGACTGAGTAAGGTCTAAAAAGTCTGGTTTCTTATCTCCTTAATCATTTCCCCATTTCTTGGCTTTTCCTATATTGATGAATATTTGAGTTTCTTCCAGCTTTTAAAAATTGTAGCATATTCCAGTGATCATCCTTATACGTATATCTTTGTAAACCGTAAGTATTTCCGTAAGATAGAGTAGTAAAAGAGGGATCTTTGGGTCAAAAAGTGTGCACAGTTTAAATGTTGATAGATACTATAAGCTGTATTTAAGCTGTGTATCAACTATCAACATTGTATAAGCATACTCATTTTCTCAAGCCTTTTCCAGCACTGAAATATTCTCAGCATTTTAAATTTCTTGCCAATTTGATGGATAAGAAATTGTACTTAATCCTTATTTGTAGGATTTCTTTATGTTTATAAATACTGTGTGTGTGTATGTGTGTGTATGTGTGTTTGGGTGTCTTTGCCTTTCAGAAGTTAGACATTTATGTAAACGCAAATACAGTCGTCTTTTCCTTAATGATGTCTGGGTTTTATGTTATGTAGACTTTCTCTCCCCCCAATAGTAAAGAAATACATTATTCTCATTTTTTATTCTAATGATTTTCCAGTTCATCTTTTGTATATGTGATTAGTTCTTTTATAGCTCATGAAATTCCTGTTTCATGAGCTGTCAACACATTTTACTGCCAAAGGAAAAATAATGAATTTTTAATTCAGAAAGATAATAAAAACGAAATCAGTATGCTCTTTTGGTAATGATTATTTTGGGATTATAGACTTGGGACCAGGGTGCTGTTCTCTTCTCCCTTCTGCTCCAATTGTATTTGTCCTTAACTATCTTTTTTTAAAAGTTCATGTTATTTTTACTAAAAATAATAACTGTTTGACACTTCTGTTTATAAAATGTTTCCACACACGTTCTAATTGGTTCCTCAGAACACTTTTCAGTTAGGACACTTTTCAGTTAGGACAGGTATAATTATCCCCATTTTATGGGTGAAGAAATTAAGATTATATAAGTAATAAGTGGCAGAGATTTTTCTGGCTCCAATTATTCTAGCTACGACTCTTTTTAGTTATCCAAATTCCAAGAACATTTGACTGTTAACGTATAATCATTCTTCTGTTGTTCATCTCTTTAAAAAAGATTTGTGGCTCAGCATCTGCGTGCAAAGTTTTGCATCCTCCTGAAATAAACAAACAAAAAAAAAACAGTATGCCTCACAAATGTTTCTTAGGTGCTTTGTGGGAGGACAGAGAGAGTTGGAAGGTTGGGATAACTAGAAGTTAATGAAATAGTGCTTTCCTGAAGTTGGAATAAATATTGTGTTGCTGCTTGCCTGATAACCTTTTACAGTTTCCAGTGTCAGGCCTTTGTAGAATTCTCCATATATACATTTAGAATTTTAAAGGAGCTGGGTGAGTCTTTAATAGACCAGGATTTCACCTCCAGTTCTGTACCTGGCTCCCATTCCAGAACCCCAACTATATGCCTGTCACGAACTGCCTCTCTGAGGTCTATCATGCATTTTCCTTCTGCTGACTGTTGATTTTCTTTCTTTTTTTTTTTTTTAAGGTTTTGTTTTTTTTTGATGTGGGCCATTTTTTTTAAAGTCTTTATTGATTTGTTACAATATTGCTTCTGTTTTTTGTTTTGCTTTTTGGCCGGGAGGCATGTGGGATCTTAGTTCCCTGATCAAGGATCAAACTTGTACCACCTGCATTGGAAGGCGAAGTCTTAACCACTGGACCGCCAGGGAAGTCCCTGAGTGTTGATTTTCATACCACTGTGACTCTTATAGTGAAGTGCTTACTGTAAAAAGTGCCCTACCCATTTTCTTTTTGTTTAATTTCTCTTTTTAATAGGTCATTAAAATAATGGCACTGCAGTGTCTTAGCCTGGAAGGTTATCAGATTCTTTTTACACTGCATTTATCTGAGAATTCTCAATGTTATATGATAAAGGATCTAAGTTTCCCAACTTTGTAATAACTTGATCTGAACAGAGATGTTCAATGGAATTCAAGTATCTTATTTGTGTGAAAGGTGAACTTCACCAAGACTGAGAAGACACCATTAAAAGGGCAATATCAGACTTTAAATTAATAATTATTTCATTAGTACCAAAAGGTCAAGTAAGATTGTACAGAGTTGTTTTCCAGGAATATGCTCAAAAGGATTGCTTTAATGCATTTGGGTGTCTCTTGCAAAGAAGACATGGTGAATGGGAAGGTTGGCTTTGGGCAGAGTTGTAGAGGCTTGAAAAATATCCAAGAAGAAAAGGAGAATTTCATTGTGGTGACCAGTTCATTTAAGAGGGATTATGATATTGTTATCTTTACAGTCATTTTTGTGCTAATTTGCAAAGGGGAATTCTGCTTATAGTGGTGGATTTTGTCAAAAAGTTTATTTTTAGGATCTGCTCTCTCCAGCTGTTGGATTTATCTCTTTGTCTCCTCTTTTTTTTTTTTTTTTAAATTAATTAATTTATTTTTGGCTGCATTGGGTCTTCGTTGCTGTGCGCAGGCTTTCTCTAGTTGTGGCGTGCGGGGGCTACTCTTCCTTGCGGTGCACGGGCTTCTCATGGTGGTGGCTTCTCTTGTTGCGGAGCATGGGCTCTAGGCATGTGGGCTTCAGTAGTTGTGGCACATGGGCTCAGTATTTGTGGTTTGTGGGCTCTAGAGCACAGGCTCAGTAGTTGTGGCTCATGGGCTTAGTTGCTCCGCGGCATGTGGGATCTTCCCGGACCAGGGCTTGAACCCATGTCCCCTGCATTGGCAGGCGGATTCTTAACCACTGCACCACCAAGGAAGCCCTGGCTCCTCTTGACTTTATAATCCGTATCTCATCCCACAAACCAACCATCACAGCCTCTCTTAGATTCTTGAATTGAATACGGCAATAGGTAACTTGAGAAAACAATCAGTGCTTTTAGGGGAATACCTGAAGGCCAGTTGTCAGAGATATATGAATACTAATCAGGATTTCAGGAAATATATTCTCTATCTTGAACATTTTTCACTCTGGCTGGTGAGAACAAGAACTATTCCTGGCTCTTGTGAGCCCTGAAAATAATTTCCCCTATTCCTTTCGGGTGGTTCTTTCCCTGGCCTTGGGTAGTTTCCTCAAACGTGTACAGTCATCCATCCTCAACTGAAGACTCAGGAGAAACCCTTTGCACATCTCAGTCATGCTCTCTCCGTGTGGCGCTCTCTTTTCCAGCCCTCTGCCCTGTTACTTCCAGCCACCCTAGCCTCCTGGACTCCCAACCCCAAATCCTCAGCTCGAGAAGACTTGTTCGGCTCTACCTGAGCTCTCCCTATGCTCCCTCCTGGAAACTGTCTGGGCAGTTAGGTGGGATATTCACAGGGCTTTCCTGGTTTCCAGGAATCACTGTCCTTTGCTGCCTAAAATCAATACATGAAAATCATTATTTTATATACTTTGTCCAGTTCCAGTCTTCCCTAGTCAGGAGGCCAAATCTGGTTCCCATTACTCCATCTTGGCCAGAGGCAAGATCCATTTGCAACTTTTATGTACTTTTAAATGTACTTAAGTTTTCATAAAAGGGATCAAACCAATCTCTTTTCATTCACAGCATGTTATGGACTTCTTTACATGCCAGTACATTAAAGACTTACCTCATTTTTATAATAGTTACATATATTTTATAGCTTTATTAGATTGCAAAATTTGTTTTGTTATTTATTTAGCTGTTATATACAGTACTACAGTGAATACTTTCTCATTCCTGCACAAGTATATCTGTAGGATACTTTTCTAGAAGTGGAATTACTAGGTTAAAAAATGATATGTGCATTTTAAAGGATAGGCTTGGTTTTGATACATAATGCCGAATGATCTCTCAAAATGTTGTACCAATTTATATAATGAGTGTGTGATGGAAGATGCTAAAAAAAAAAATCACCTAAACTACTTCTTTGCATTAACACTGATAGGATACATGAAGGAGCTCGCTTTCCCTATAGGACAAGAATTATCATTGGAATTGGGTAATTTCTAAGGATATGATTTCTTGGCAGGCACATTCTTACATTGATGTGATTTGAAACTGATCCATCTGCTAACCCAGTTAAGTAACTCAGAAGAGAGGAGTTTACTAATGCATAGTGTTCAGATACGACTGCCTCTACCCACAGCCCTGATACTATTCCCTTTGGCTGGAGTGCCATTTAAGTCCTGCAGAGATGCTAGTGTTTTGGTCCAAGCAGCATTACCAAGAGAAGATCTTGGCAAATCCCAGGAAAGCATTTCCTGGAAGTCTTTGGTATCTCTTCAGGCCTGGGAGTGGTTCTTTCTCTGCTTTCTGTACTGGTTTGTCCTCATACAGCTGAGTCCAGGGTGAGGTCAATGGAGGCTCTGCATAATTCACTACTTTTGCTCCAAATGAAGGTCGACTCTTTGGAATCTGGATGGACTCTGAGAGGGGGGCAGGAGAGAGAAGTGATCCAGTTCACCAAATGGAAATTCTTCCTTTTTTACCTGACATCTGGTTTTAATTCCTTGTTTAGCTTTATTTGGAAATCTTATCAAAAAGCAAAAGTCTCTGTGATACAATTAGCTGAACAATACAGCTGCACAACTCAGCTATCGCTCTCTCCAGGAAGCCCTTCCAGACTTTCAGTTCAGTTCATCAAATAATCAGATATATACTAGGCACCAAGAACACAGTGATAAGCTGCTCCCACCCCAGCTAAAACTAGCACATCTCTTCTGAGCACACCTTATATTTTGCCCCTCTTCTAAGACAT
This sequence comes from Balaenoptera ricei, assembly GCF_028023285.1. Classification (NCBI taxonomy): domain Eukaryota; kingdom Metazoa; phylum Chordata; class Mammalia; order Artiodactyla; family Balaenopteridae; genus Balaenoptera; species Balaenoptera ricei. The sequence continues at coordinate 112,429,522 of NC_082644.1, read as the reverse complement.
ATATATCATTCTTTCCCACTGGCTTGAGCTCCTCAAGGACAGAATCTTCACTCATTTGTCTCGATGCAGTCACCTCTAGCTTGGCATAGAACAGGAATTGCTCAGTGTTGACCTGCTCAGAATGCTGAATTCTTTGTCTCTAATTCTGGGCTAAAGAAGGGAGAATGGTCTTTTTAAAAAATCACTTCAGGGGGCTTCCCTGGTGGCGCAGTGGTTGAGAATCTGCCTGCTAATGCAGGGGACATGGGTTCAAGCCCTGGTCTGGGAAGATCCCACATGCCGCAGAGCAACTAGGCCCGTGAGCCACAACTACTGAGCCTGCGTGTCTGGAGCCTGTGCTCCGCAACGTGAGAGGCCCGCGCACCGCGATGAAGAGTGGCCCCCGCTTGCCGCAACTAGAGAAAGCCCTCGCAGAGAAACGAAGACCCAACACAGCCAAAAATAAATAAATAAATTAATTAATTAAAAAAAAAATCACTTCATTGAGATATGATTGACATACAAAAAAACTGTACCTATTTAATGTATAAAACTTGATGAGTTTAGAGACAAGTATATACCTGTAAAACCATCTAATTTCAGGCTGCCTCTTATTTTAGTTAGCTGTTTCTTTAGAATTATGGATTCATCAAACATGAATCAAGTACAGTGGGCCCTCTATATTTGCAGATTCCACATCCGTGAATTCAACCAATCATGGATCCAAAAATATTAAAATTTTTTAAGAATTCCAGAAAGTTCCAAAAAACAAAACTTGAATTTGCTGCATACCAGGAACTATTTACATTGTATTTGGTATTATAAGTAATCTAGAGATGATCTGAAGTATACAAGAGGATGTGCATAGGTTATATGCAAATACTGTGCCATTTTATGTGAGGGACTTGAGCATCTGTGGATTTTGGTATCCATGGAGGTCCTGGAACCAGTCCCCTGTTGATAGCTAGGGACTACTATACCCATTTTGTGCTAGGTTCTATGGTAGGTGCCAGGAATACAAAGATGAATCAGATCACGTCCCTATTCTTGGAATACTCACAGATCCATGGGCAGGCAGGCATCCAACGAGATGGAACTGTAGAAATTCATAGGATTGGAACCCTTAGGGCAGGTAAGAATTGGAGATTTCTTGGAAGGTATAATGTCTGAATTAGCTGAGAATTAACTAATTCATGGAAACTAGCCAGGCAAAGGAACAGTACATGCAAAGGCACATTTGGGAAACTGTAAATAGCACTGTTTGTTGACAGCACTGGGAATATGAGAAGGGAAAATGGAGAGGTTGACAAGAGGCTTGATCAGGAAGGCTCTTGTAAGCTTGGGAGGGTGCTTTATTCAGAAAGAATTGACAAATTTTAAATGGGAGTATATGGTTTTATTTGAGTTTGAGAAAGCAGCCAGAGTGGAGAATGGATTTGGGAGGGGGGAAGGTAGAAAGGTGGAAAAAAATAGGAGCTAACAAGAGAGCCCTATAAGGAGGCTCTTGAAATAAGCCAGATGAGAGATAATGGTGGCCAAGAATAGGATAGTGGGGATGAAAATAAATGTATGGATTCAGGAAGATTTGTTTGTTTTACTTTATGTACGCATAAAATCTAATAATATAGAAATATGTAAAGTGGTACATTGAACCCACGTACACAGCCTCAACAATAATCATCATGCAGTGGCTAATCCTATCCCACCCATATCTTTACCTCCCCCACCCCCCATGTTATTTGAAGCAAATCTCAGGTATCATTTCATCCATAAATATTCCAGTATGTATCTCTAGAAGATTTTTTTTTTTTAATCTGTAGATTTCTCCTCCATCTCTTTTTCCTTCTCATTTAAGAGATTGGGTGATTTGTCTTGTTGAATTTACCACAGCCCAGATTTTGCCGATTACATCCTTCTGATGTAGATGAATGTGTTTTTCTGAACTCTGTAGCTCTTTTATTTTAGTAGTTGGATCTGGAGGCATGATCACCTTCAGATTCAACTTTCTGGGCAAGAATTCTTCATGGGGATGTTGAGTTCTTCCATCAGAAAATATATACCGGGCTTCCCTGGTGGTGCAGTGGTTAAGAATCCACCTGCCAATGCAGGGGACACGGGTTTGAGCCCTGGTCCGGGAAGATCCCACATGCCACTGAGCAACTAAGCCCGTGCGCCACAACTACTGAGCCTCCGCTCTAGAGCCACAACTACTGAGCCCACGTGCCACAACTACTGAAGCCCGCGCGCCTACAGCCTGTGCTCCGCAACAAGAGAAGCCACCGCAATGAGAAGCCTGCGCACCGCAACAAAGAATAGCCCCCGCTCACCACAACTAGAGAAAGCCCATTTAAAAAAAAAGAAGATATATACCATCTTGTTTTCTCTTTTTGTTATGTTAGTAGCTGTTGATGATCAGTATCTAGGAGCCATTATAGTAACATTCTAATTCCAGTATTTCTTGTTCACTTATTAGCTGGAATGTTTCTATAAAGAGAAAATTTTCCACTGCTGTTGATTATCCTGTTCTGTATTTCATTTAGAAAAGACAGGGTAAATAGTTGATTCTTTCCCTTTTTAGTATTTAATAATTTCCAATATGCTGTGTTAGTTCCCTAGCATCCTTAAATGGTGACAGATTTTTTAGAGTCATTATTAACTCATGGATTTAAACATTTGTGTTTCAGTTAATTGTAATTATTTTTTAAAAGGATATTCAAATTGTCTCATCTATGGTTAGAGAGCGGCTGATTCAGCAGCTTTTGAGGAGATAGGAAAGATAGGAATGATGATAGGTTTTGAATGTAGGTGGGTTAAAGGGGAGAAAGGAGTTAAGGAGAGTCCCAGGTTTTTGGCTTGGGTGGTTGAGGCTGTTCACTGAAACAGCTGAGAAAGAGGAGCAGGTTTTAAAGGGCGGACATGTCTGGACATGTCTGAGGTGCTTATGATAGATGCCTCTTGGTGGAGATGCCCAGGAGGCAGTTGGATATCAAGATGTGACGCTCAGGGGAGCAATCCATGACTCCAGGACCCAGGATAGGGCTCGGTTGCTATGTGTAGTTGACTCATATGATTATGTGTGTTATATCTTGTTGATAAAAATCAGTCCCTTTGCCAGCTGAAGCCAGGCTGTACCCTAAAGTAAGATTATTAAGCCCCTATTGCTTTCTCTTTTCTTTGTGCTTATCTTCAGAGAGTCAGGTTCAATCTCTAGAAGAGTAGGAAGGACAGAATTGGTTGTAGGTAGGTTTGCCACTAGGCCGGTTCACAACCGGTTCTGTTGGTTTTCCGATTTATTACACCCAGTCCCTCAATTAGAGGAGAGCTCTGTGTATGGGTAGGATTTACTGTAGTTGGAATTGAGGCCGGGTGAACTGGTTTTGGCTTTGCAGGAATGGCTTAGGGCAATCTTTTTGTGAGTATTTGTATTCCTAAAGGATTTTCTTTCCCTCCCCCATGTTCCTGCTCTCTGAAGCAACTCCTTTCCTTTCTTCCTCTAGTCAACAAATATTCATTGAGCACATGCTTTGTGTCAGGCACTGGGGATACAATGGTGAACAAGAATAGGGGGCACAGTCCCTGCCTTCATATAGCTTGGAGTCTAGTGGCAGATATATGTATATATTATATATGTTAATCAGAAGATCATGAGCAACATATGATTCCATACTAATACAGGAACTCAGTAAATAGGACATATTGGCCAGAAATCTTTTATTACCAGTGCTGGGTCTTCATTATTGGAAGATTCAGTGTCAGGTAGGTTTACAAATGAGAAAAAATATATATATATATATAACAAAGGGCCTGACACATAGGGACTCTGAAATGGAGTTTGTCTAGGGAAAAAAAACCCTCCTCTGAAGTAAGATGGAAGAGTTAGAAAATGTGAAAATGAAAGTAGACTATGAATGCACCATTAAGTTTATTATTTTTTATTTTTATTATTTTTTTAAATAAATTTATTTATTTATTTATTTATTTTTGGCTGCATTGGGTCTTCATTGCTGTGCGCGGGCTTTCTCTAGTTGCAGCAAGCGGGGGCTACTCTTTGTTGCGGTGCGTGGGCTTCTCATTGCGGTGGCTTCTCTGTTGCGGAGAACTGGCTCCAGGCGCGGGGGCTTCAGTAGTTGTGGCACGTGGGCTCAGTAGTTGTGGCTCACAGGCTCTAGAGAGCAGTTGTGGTGCACGGGCTTAGTTGCTCTGTGGCATGTGGGATCTTCCCGGACCAGGGCTCGAACCATTGTCCCCTGCATTGGCAGGCGGATTCTAAACCACTGCATCACCAGGGAAGTCCCACTATTAAGTTTAATTTTTAAAAAAATGCATACCACCCAGTCACCTACACAACACATATACCAAAAGCCTTCTAATTGCTTTAGCATATTATGAATGCCTGCTATATGATATATGCTGAACCCAAGGCTGTGCTCTGAAATTACCAAAGCTTGATTCTTTGGGGTTATATTCAGGCTAATAAGGAAGGCAGAACTGTAAAATAAAAACAGTAGGTGGTTTGTGTTATCATGATGTATTTTAGGGATCCAGGCAGCATGGAAGAAGGGTGTGGTTTGACTCTGTCTGATTTAATGCCTGGGAGGATGGAGTCTTAGAATACCTCACAGTGGAGGTGATACTTAAATTGAGTCCAGGAAGATGAGTAAGTGCTAGTGGAAGCTATAAGGAAGTAGTGAGAAGAGTTATTCCAGGTAGATGTTATAGCTTAGCATATTTGCACTACAGGTGAGTCAGTATGGCAGGAGTGATGGGTATTTATAGGGAATAGTGGTAAATGAAGCTGGAGAGATCAGCAGGGGCTGGATTGTAAAGGGGATTGGGATTGTGGACCTTTATACTCTAGGTGCCTGAGAGCCATTGACTAGACACAGATCATGCCACAGTTATTGGGAGTTTTTATCTTGCACACCTTTGTCCAGAGTCCTCAGTTATACAGCAGTGAGTTACTTGTAGGCAGAAACCTCTTCCTGTGTCATCTTTTTTCTTCCTCTCAGTCAGGCAAATAGATGGGTAGACAAATGAAACAACAGTGAGAAGTCAGGGCCTAGGCCAGAGTCTATCCAGAAACTACTGAGTTTCAAGTGGTCTTCCTTTTTAGGGGCACCAAAGGAGGAAGGCTCTCTGTCTGTTTGCCCTGCCCCCAAGTCTTCCTTTTTACTGCTGTGATCTTTTCTACTTCATTTGCACATGTTGCTTAACAGCACTTTGAGCTGTTGATATATTCAGAGCTGCAGTATTTTATTTGCATTCATCTCTGGACTTAATTGTGAAGAAGGTAGACAGGTAAGGGTGCCATATGGGATGAATAAGTCCCAACTCGTTCAGACTTCTCAGGAGACAGAATAGTTGGCTGTGTTTATATTTATACGTTGTATGTCTGTTTCTTCTCTTTTTCTCTTCATTCAAAAGGGGCTGATTTATTCATACTATAATCTGATACTTTAAAAATCCATGTACAAGATCTTGACTGGAAAATTATGGAGATTTTTTAAAGGAGGGTTCACTCTTTCCAGGTCTTAAATACCCTACTCATATTTAAATTTACTTGATTGTCTCAAAAATGTCTTTTTACAGTTGATTTGTTCAAATCACAGTCCAAGCAAGGTACATACTTTGCATCTGGTTGTTATATATAAGGCTATTCTTTTTTTTTTTTCATTTATTATTTATTATTTATTTTTGGCTGCGTCGGGTCTTAGTTGCGGTGCACGAGCTCTTCGTTGCAGCGTGCGGGCTTCTCTCTAGTTGTGGCACGCAGGCTCCAGGGCGTATGGGCTCTGTAGTTGTGGCGCGTGGGGTCCAGAGTGCGTGGGCTCTGTAGTTGGCTGCACATGGGCTCTCTAGTTGAGGCGTGCGAGCTCAGTAGTTGTGGTGTGTGGGCTTAGTTGCCCCGCGGCATGTGGGATCTTAGTTCCCTGATCAAACCAGTGTCCCCTGCGTTGTAAGGTAGATTCTTTACCACTGGACCACCAGTGAAGTCCCTATAAGGGTATTCTTAAATCACACCCTGGAGTCTTTTTTTCCATTGCCAATCATGTTACTCTTCTGCATACAGGTTTAATTCCTGACTTTAAATCATAGGCATTAAAAAGTCTTTTGTGATCCTTATTCCTTCAAGTCCTGAAATACCTTTCCTACCTGTTTACATGTTGAACACCAAGGTTCAGCTCCCTTTCTGTGGCATGCCACTCCAATCTAATGAATTTTCCTTCATCTGTTTCCTTAACTCATAACATCATGTTGTCATTTATCTGTTTAGTTGTTTGCAGTACAAGTGGGTTAATGTGGAGTGGGGGGAAATGAGGCTGGAGAGAGGTCAGCAGATGGTGAGCACCTCTAAGGTGAGGATCACATAATATTCACTTCTGTCACTTCAGTCAGCATAGTGCCTAGCTCATAGGAGACACTCAGTGAATGTTTGTAGAATTGGATGAAAAACCCTAGTTTCTAAAATATTTTTAGTTTGTAGCTCTGAGTTATTTTTTGTTTTTTCCTGAACTATGGACTGCCCTTTCCAACTCCAGAAATAGATGGCAAAACTGGAAATCATATCTAAGTATGTTCTTTGTTGCTCCTGTTCTTTTTCTGAACTCAGGAGCTTTGCTTGTTAGTCCCAGGTAGTGTGGACTTCATTTGGCTGTGTTTCATTATTCCTGTTTAGTTGAATTAAACTCCTGTCGTTGCCATAAGGAATGTATGCATCAAGGATCTGACAGATAAGAACAAGAGACCTTGGGCTTTTGGTTTTTGTGGTTTGCAAGGTTAAAAAGGAATTTTAAATATTTTCCACATAATTCTGTTTTTCTGAAGTGGGTAGATTTTCTAACTAGTCCACCTCCATCAGTGGTCACATGGCTTTCACTTCGCATCAGATTATCATTGAAACTTCTTAAAGGCAAATAAGGCTGAAATGATTCCAGTGATTGTGTACCCACTAGAATCGCTATCTTTTGTTTTACTTTGAAGGACTAAACATAATACATCTTGATTACCCCCTTCAGCTTCAAAATCTGCAGTCTTCTTTGCAAGTTGCCATTTGAATAAACAAACATGGAAATGATGTTGAATAGTAACATCTAAAAAGAGGCTTTGTTGTTTCCTGTCCAAGATATGTGGCATAATGGAGGAGATGAGGGGCTAGGATATTTGGATTTCTTCTCTCAGTTGGTCTGATGACTCTTGCTTTTTCCTTTCTTTGGGCCTCAGTTTCCCCATCTTTAAAATGAAAGTGGAACCAGTTTCTTGCAAGGTTAAACTAAGGTTCTGCCATTCATAATTTGGACTCAACTTTTGAATTCTATTAGATATTCAGTATGCAAACGTCGCAGGTGTTGGTTGGATGTAGAATTTTGTTCATCTACTTTTTTCTACATTACAAAACTAGTATTAGCAAGTAGAAAATGCTGCTTTCTTACCTTTTTTTCCTCCCCTTCCCACTCATAAATTCCATGAATCCTTTTAATTTTTTTAAATGATTTTTCTTCTCTGCGGTTGTTTTTAACAATCTTATTGGGAGCCCTGTTTAGATTTAGAGTTTGTCTTTTGCATTCACATGGTCACTGAGGTGCAAGTTCATGTGCTCTGCCCCTTCCTCCTAGTAGAACCTATAAAGGGCTCTCAAAAAACTTGTGGGACTTTGGATACTGAAGAAATATGGCTCTATATCTAAAGACAAGACTTACCGGTCTTAAAACTATGTTAAAGAGTTGTTCTCAGGCTTATGGGTACATCAAGGATTATTACTAAGACCCACCCTTTAAAATCAAGAGCGCTGCCTCAGTCTTGATACTTGGACCTTGACCAATAGCTCCCCATTTTATATTTTCCTCCAAAGGTTGGTGCAGTAAAGCAAAGAGGCTTACTACACTTCATTAATCTCTTGTCTGGGTGGGAATAGGATGGGAACGCTGGTTGATGTGTTTGTGTTGGAGTGAGGTGTGTGACGCCAGTGGCAGAAAATTTATTTTTAGGCAGACAAATTATAGCCTTTTCTCCTCCTGGAAATCATTGGTCACTTTCCCTTTAGGCCATACTTTGTAAGATGGCCTTAATGCTCTCTCTTTTGGTTGGGAAAGCCCTCTAGTAACAGTGGCAGCAATATTTGCCATTCAGTTATATGGCTGCCAGTGACAGATTCCACTCCCACTCCTTTTTATGGACTACTGCTGTAAAATGTGCCTGACCCTTAAATTATTCCCAAGGCTAGCCTAGAGATTAAGGGAGATTTCATAGGATGAAACACTTTGCACAGTTAAAAAACACTTATCCCTGGCAGTTGGTCTCTCTTTGGATCATCCCACCGTCTCAGTGGAACTTGCCCTGATATTGTGTTCTGATATCTGAATGGATAGCTGAATGTTTGACATCATGTGTCATTAGCATATGGCTCAGATTTGCCAGCCTCTGCAGCTCTGTGGCGGTGTTTGAACATACTCACAAACCCAGGGTGACGCGCACTGGTATGGTTCACAAATCAAGGAGGCATGGCCTGATGATTGCTTAAGATCTTAGGAGTTTTAAAGGAATGAAGCAAGAAGCTTGCTTTAAAGATTTAAGCTCTTGGCTGGGGGCGGGGGATGAAAATTCTAACCTTTGATTTCCAAAAGAATATTGCAGACCTAGTTCCCTTTCTCCACATTATTTCAAACTAGTGTGTATAACCACAGCCTGAAAATTAAGGGCCAGAGTTAAAGTGAACACTGTAAATAACTCAGCTTCACATTTTAATTTTCTCAGAAGAATTTGCCTTGTCATTGTTTATTATAATGACAAAAAGCAGGGGATCCCAGTCCTACCCCACCAACACATGCATAACACGGAGTCTTTGTTTTTTCTTTAACTTGTGCCAAAGGTTTTAACTGTAAACTTTCTAATCCAGATTATAAAAGAATATAATATAAAATAGCTCTTGAAAAAAAGAAGGAGAGAAAAAATCCTACATACTAGAACTCTTTTAAATTAAATGAAAACCAAGCCCTTCTAAAATGCTGCCTTTTAAGTTTAGGATCTCAGCTTTAAAAAAAGACTGGAGGAGTATTTCCTATTAAATGTTCCCATAACAGTTTTCAGAGAGTCATGGTAGGCAGTATTGTTAACTAAAGAAAATAAGTCTATCAGTTCCACTTAGATAACCTTTGGAAATAAACGAACTCCATACACGTTGTGACCTTAGCGCCTGAACTTTCTAATCACATGACTGGCTTGTAAACTGACCTGTGAGGATGACTGTTGTAGTACGGGCTAAGAGAGAGAAATTGGCCAAGTGTCGGAAGGGTGGTCATCAAGCTGGACTTGCCTTGTAATCTCTGTTTCTTCATGGCTGCAACAGAACTTCTCAACAGACTCCGAGAAGCATGAAATGGAGACATGGGAAGGTAAGGGAGCAGACTGTGTCAGTCTGGGCTCAAATCTAAGGTATAGAAATTTTCTTTGAAGGTTTAGAGCAGATAGTAGCCTTGAGGGAAGAGGGAGGCAGTCCAATCCTTTTTTTGTGTCTTGGCGGAATTCAGCCAACAAGTTTTCATGTAAATAGCAACTAGCTATAAATGTTTTGAAATAGAGAAAAGCAAGGGAGAACTGTCGTAAATTGGTTATTGTGGTTGATGTTTTTAAGAGAATGAGCAGAAAAAAAGGAAAGAAAAAATGGATTGAAATTTTATAGTGACTTGAAAAAAAAATCTTAAACTTCATTTTACATCACAGTCCTTAGGTAAAGTTTACAGTTTAAAAAATTATTGTTTACTTCTTGACAGACTTTGTTTATATTTTAAATTCCCTAATCCAGTTCACCATCTGCCAAAGCCTTATTTAGTACTGTTAATTATAGATAGTATTGGGGTCATGAGCCCTTTGATAAGGCATCCTCATTCCCTTTGGGGGAACTTAGATACTTTACGGTTTGGGGTATAAGACTAAGCCATTGCTAATTTCTTTTTAAGTGGATTGTTTTTAAAATGGGTAAATATTCTCTCTCTCTCTCCTTTAATAGCAAGTAGTTAGTGTTGAATTTGTATACTTGGAATAAGCTCTTGTGTGAGAAACCCCAGTGCCCCACAACTTTATTATTTGGGCCTCGAAAGACATAGGCAGCTAAAGAAACAGCTACAAAATGAATCTTAGTATTTAAGATTTGCTGTATTTGTTTGCTGTGTTTATAAAGTATAGAGTCCAAGAGTTTGCCAAAAGTTTGGTTTCTCATAGGCACTGCTCAGTTATAGCCAGAAGAGTTTCAGATTCTTTGAGGCAGTTGGTATATTTCTAGGAATGGCATTTATCTATGAAATGCTTTCTTAGGAAAGCTTCCCAGCCCCTTGCAGCATGCCTAACATCTGCCATAGGCAGCTTTGCAGTTCAATTCTTACTCTGAGGATGCGCAAACTAGGGAAATGGGACCCTCTCTCACAGCAACATTCTTCTTTATAGTAATACTCCCTTATATGTTCTTCCCCAGCACTTTGTATGCCAGAATTACCTCATTGGTTTTTACTATAAATTGGTGGAAACTACAAAGTTTATAGAAATTATCAATTACATGCACAACCTGATATTTTTTATCTTGAACAACTTCCTTTCTTTCTCCCAGTAGGCACAGAAATTCTTTGTTAAACTAATCTGCTTATACTAGCTTTTCCAGAAGGGAGTAGTTTAAGAAGTAAGATTTGCTCTGGATCCACTGGAATAGTTTAGGGGTAAGCAGAGATACCAGAGCAGTATAGTTAGGTGAGTTTGGAGGGGATAGCTCTGGAGGATTTGGACTTTTTTCAACTAGTTTGAATCTGTTAGTGATATGTAGTCCACCAGTTTTTGTTTTGTTTTGTTTTGTTTTTTTAACATCTTTATTGGAGTATAAATGCTTTACAGTGGTATTCCACCAGTTCTGAAAGAGAAAAAAATGTTTGAACAGAAAGTTCTCCCTTAGTTCTTAATTAAATATTGAAACTTCAATTTTTCTTAGCTGTTCAATGGCAGAAAATAACTTATGGTACTAAAACGAGAACTTTTATAATACAAAGAAGTGAATTTTAAAAATTTCACCTGAATCATCCATACAAAATTCTAATAAGGCAAAATGAATTATCCCAGCTGAAGGAGGTCTTTGGAAGCTTAAAAAGCAAAATCAAACTACTTACAAAAGAGATCAGTGAAAATGCTACTGTAAAAAAGCGTTGCCTGGTTTTAGATATTGGGCCCTTGTCCATTTAAATTAACCTTTGTCACAGCTGGGCATACAAATGTTTTGTTTTAGTTCACAGAGGGTTAACTCTATTCAAGCTTTCACTGTGGCAGGCCTGATCTGTGGAGTCTTACAATCTGGTCTTTCAGCCCTGCCAGTCGCTAGGCAGGAAGTCTTATTTCTTAAGCTATCTTTCAGAATGGGGGGTTGGGATTTGGAGAAAGGTGGGGGAAGGGCCTTGGTGCATCTGTAAGGATCAATAACAGAGAGCAAGCCGCAGAGAGGCCATTGTGCACACTTCAAGATAGATGTAGCCCTTTTGCATGGCCCCTGCCTGGCAAGACAGACACCTAAAACCAAAACAATGCCACTGAATGAATTCCCTGTGAAAATAAGATTGCTGTTTAAAAGAGAAAAAAATACTTGAGTGCCCTTTTAATGTTGGGAATATTCTCATTCCTCAACTTGCTGGGATCAGGCAACCCCCACTAGAAATAACTCCAAATTGATTTTTAAACGCCTTTTGTCCTCATGCTAATACTGTATTGAATTGGAGAGGGTGATCATTTTGGTCTTAGTCACGTGCATCAAAGCTTTGAGTAGTCCTTTTTTTTCTTTACTTTTTTCTTCTCTTCCTTCTTTTTTTTCTTTTTTTACTCTAACGTTTGTTTTACTGTATTGGTATTGGAGGCATCATTAAAGGAATAAAAAAACAAAATTTGGTTAGGATTTGAGTAACACGTGTGAAATCCCTCCCCCAACAGCTGGTATTGGTTCTTGAAACTTCAGCTGAGCTAAACAGATGCTCTTAGTGTTATTTTGAGATCGTTTAAACCAGATTTGTAGCCAAGAAATCTACAAAAATTCTAGGTCTTATTTTAAAATACACTAAAGTTGTGATATGCCGCATCCTAACGCATATTACATGGGTGTTAAACAGAAATACCTGAGCTTGGGAAAGTGAACAAATCCCGCCAATGAAGTTATGATTTTAAAAGCTACCAAGTTTGTTCTTCTTTTACTCCAGCCCAGATTTTCATTTTTTGAATTCCCCTTTTCCAAGCCCAACTGTAACATTCCTGTTTTACTGTATCCTTTTTCAGAGGACCAAGGCAGTAATTCAGTAGGTATTTTTATGATGCAAATTCTTTATGGCAATTGGAAAGAGTAATGGAGTCTTTGCTGCTTCTCTTCTGCTAAACCCCCAAAGTATTGGTGACAACTGATGGTGATAGCTGTGGAAAATGGAATCATAAAGAACTTCTTTCAGTTTAAAAATCTTCCAGGAATAAATGCATAAGCTAACTGGAGGTCCATAATGCAACTTGCAAATATACAAATGGAATAAGTGGGGAAAAAGACCTGCATCTGAAATGAGCCCCAAGGTTAATTTATTTTGTGCTTCTTGAGTTGAGACCTGACACAGTCTCCTGGACAGTTTTGAGGCTTGAGAGAATACATCGACACTTCACAAGATCATCTGGATATTTTTAACACATCTCTAACCTATACACCTTTTCTGTATATATGATGTATATGTATAAAATGAAATGATGTATAAAAAGAAAATTTAATTTAATCATCACAAACCTCCTTGATAGCATTGTTTTTGCGTTTCTGATGCATTATAATTCTTCATTACAGAAGGGATCAATTCTTTTAATGGGTATTTCCCAGAGAGATACAAATATTACTAGCAAAACTTGGAAGTTCAGTTACCATTTGCATTGTATTAAAATGGGGTATGAAACCTACCATGACCCTTTGAACAATGTGGTCTTTAATGTGCTTTAGGGGGAGGGCCTAGTGAAGGAAAAGCCATAAAAGTCTTCAGGGTTCAAGATGAGGTTGGGATTTTAGGCCATTGCTTTTGTCATTTTCACACACAAACATCACTGCAATCATGTTTGATTTAGCATCCTTAATACAATGAGGTGGGAGAACAAAAGGATATCAGAGGCACAAGTATGGAAGCCAAACATTCTCCCTTCTCCCCAGATTTTTTCGGATCATTTTTTTCTTGCTGTGTCCCTGCTACTGAGTTTTTTTAAGCCAAGAAAATTAGTCCATTTGTAAGAATCTTCTTTTTGCATGCCTCAGTGGTTTGCTTGGGCATTTGAAAAACAAGCTGTTTCTCAAATATTTTTTTGTCACATAAAAAAGTCATGTCTCAAAAACTTGGTTAAAAACACCATAATTAAGAAAAATGTACCCACTCATATTTCAAGGTTGAGGGTTTTGGAGGGTGTTCCAATGCACAGCTGTTTTACATATTTTGAAAAGCCTGATAGATGTAAAGGTCATTGCTAACTCTAACAGGGTCTTGATGCTCACACTGTGATCCAAGGACCTTGCATTAATTAGGATGAGAAGCATGGAAGGTCAGGAGTCAACTGACTGGTGGGCCTCGGTGGATTGTCGTTGGGGCCAATCAGAATTCGTATAGGATTTTTAGCCGTTGAAACCAAACAAAAACAAAAACAAAAACGAAAGAACAAAAAAACCTGCTGTTGCCTCCATGGCCTCTGAGCAGATCCGTTGGCCTGTATGGTAAGGACTTGTCCTGTGCTGCCCAGATGGCTCATAAAAACTTGACTGCATCCATTGCTTTGCTACAGAACCTCAGCAGCCTGCTCTGTCACTTGGCCAAGTCACTTGACCTCTGTGAGCCTCAGTTTCCTCATATGTACAACAGGGGATGATAATACCAATCTCCACAGGATTGTTATAGGAATTGAATAAGAGAACCTCTGTCTCAGTGCCCAACACATGCTTAACATGCCTTGACATTGAAATAAGTTTCAAATAGTAGCAAATTTAAGGAGATTAGGAAGGAGAAGATTCTTGGGTGAGGCTGTTGGCTGGTGCTGTTTATATTCCAAGTAGAAAAGTCCCCAGGGAACGCCTCCATTCAGTGGGGAACAATCAGGGAAGGGCCCTTTGGAAATTGGAAAATGCTGTATGACCAGTGAGATGAGCTGCTGAGCCTTCTCCTACATCCAGTTGCTGTGCTAATATCCTATTCCTGGGCTAATGAAAATAATTAGTAATGAGTGGGTCCCTGCAAAATTTGTAGCTTTTTCCCCAAGAGAGTCTTTTTACAGTTGTTTTGATGGGAAGGAAAAGGAGAAGGGATGGCCTCTAAGTGAGCACACAGATTAAGTCATTATTAGAAAAGGAAGGATAATCACGTTAGTCTTATAACGTGAAAGAAGAAGATATTCTTTCATGCGTTTTGGGAGATAAATAGATGCCAAGATAATTACCGAGGCCATGCTTAGTAGCCCCTTCTCAGAAGCCTTACCGTGAGGTAGTAAAGTTGGGAATATTACTAGCACACTAATCATTGCCCTGCTTAACTTTGGAGTCTTCAGTCTCTCCGCCTTCTGGTTGAGAGGTTATATCAGTGGTTCATTTTCTTATCTCTGTATTTAAAATTATAATTTATGTAGCCAACATTCATTGAGCCTTGGGAACACAGGTGAATCAGACATAATTCCTTACCTGAACTGCAGCTCCTCCTTTTCAGCTACAAAGAGGGAAAAATAATTTTAGTGTTGCTTAACAGATATTAACTTTATCACTTAGAGTTTTAAAATTTTTATTTCTGTTTATTTATTTAAATTTTTTTGGCCATGCTGCGTGGCATGTTGAATCTTAGTTCCCCGACCAGGGATTGAACTCTCACCCCCTTCAGTGGAAGCATGGAGTGTTAACCACTGGACCACCAGGGAAGTTCCTCATTTAGAGTTTTTGATAAAGAAGATGCACGATGGAATACTACTCAGCCATAGAAAAGAACGAAATTTTGCCATACGCAGCAACATGGATGGACTTGGAGGGCATTATGCCACATGAAATAAGTCAGACAAAGAGAAATACTGTATGATATCACTTATGTGGAATCTAAAAAATAAAACAAACTAGTGAATATAAGAAGCAGACTCACAGATACAGAGAACAAATTAGTGGTTACCAGTGGTGGGGGGAAAGGGGGAAGGACACGATAGTGGTGGGGAGTGGGAGGTATAAACTGTTGGGTATAAGATAGGCTCAAGGATGTACTGTACAACATGGGGAACATAGCCAATATTTTGTAATAACTGTAAATGGAAAACAACCTTTAAAATAGTATAAAAAATTAAAAATTTAAGGAAAAAAAACCCCAGTTTTTGAGGGCAGTTGCTGGGAGAGGAAGAAGAACATTTAGCTTCCAAAGCATTATTCAAAACTGGCAGTAGGATTTGTTTGCACTTTGGGCCTTATATTTCTTTAGTTTTTTTGACTACATTTGTTAGACATTTCTTGAAATGTTTTTGCTCTTACAAGTGTATGGTTGCAAAGTAGAATATTCAAATAGTTTTCTATTTTTCTTAATATAGTAAAATTAGAGTCCTGGAATGCATTTGGCAAAAATGTGGAGAGACTCTAAATCTCATTTCTGTTTCTGTGTTAGCATCCTATTCACTGTTAGCAAAACGTTTTCCTTCCAAGAAGTTTTAGCATGTGCCCTCAGTGTGATGACTATAGCAACCTAGCTTTGCTTTTCAAAGGAGCTGATAAGTTATGCATAACTTACTAAATGTCAGATATATTTAATTAAAGTTTATTAACTAACTGCTCTACAGCAAATGCATGTTTTGGACCTTTAAAAAAAAAAGAAAGAAAATACCATCCCAGTGGCCATTTAATCCCAAGACACATGCACTTGAGTCTGTGGAAGTAAGAGATGTGTAAATGAAAGTCTTGGCACCCAATAGGTGCTGGTTATGAAGTCTTGGCCATTGTTGCTATTATAATAATATGTATACATGCACATATTCACATGCATTCATAGTTTTTTTAAGTTTGCCATGAGATAGTTGTTAATTGCCGCTGACAAAAAAATCTACTACCCTCACGTCTTTTATTGACTGGGGGCACGATAGGGGTGAGGTGATGATGTGCCACAACTAGTTTCTCTCCCTGTCGTTGGGTATAGTCCATACCATTGTTTTTACCATATTGCGTATTTAAATGGTACTTTAAGAAACTGGCCGTCACATTGTTCTGTTAGGATTCTAGGTTCCTTTTGAATATTTAGAAATGAATTCTCCCTCAGAACCTCTGCTCTCATCCTCACATACTTTTTTTTTTTTTAATATATATATTTATTTATTTATTTATTTATTTACGGCTGCGTTGGGTCTAAGTTGCAGTGCGTGGGCTTTCTCTAGTTGCGGTGAGTGGGGGCTACTCTTTGTTGCGGTGCTCAGGCTTCTCGTTGTCGTGGCTTCTCTTATTGCGGAGCACGGGCTCTAGGCGCGCAGGCTTCAGTATTTGTGGCACTTGGGCTCCGTAGTTGTGGCTTGCGGGCTCTAGAGCACAGCGTAGTTGTGGCACTTGGGCTCAGTAGTTGTGGTGCACGGGCTTAGTTGCTCCGCGGCATGTGGAATCTTCCCGGACCAGGGCTTGAACCCGTGTCCCCTGCATTGGCAGGCGGATTCTTAACCACTGCACCACCAGGGAAGCCCCTCACATACTTTTTTGAGTGTCATGTACACTAAAACACTTGCCATGAGGTTACCAATCTGTTACTAGAGAAAAACTACCCACCGTAGAATATGCTTTAGTGTGGGAAGTTGTCATATGTCATATGCTGAAAAATATTTGAACTTAGTTTCTTAATTCTTTATTTCCACCAACCATTAGTCTTACCAAAGGAAGAGAATGATGAACGTTTAGGGAGTCTTGGGGAGCGGTGGGGAAGGAGTACTAGTTTTATGAAAGTATTGATCCAGGGCCTCCAGGAAGCAGAACCCTGTGGTTCTGATGGCTACATTAGTAAAATAATGTGAGTGTAATTGTGAAAGATTTTGTAATGGGCATAGTTGTGCATAATTTAAGTTTCATAATTTGTGGTCTTAATTATGAGTGCAGAGAGACTCCAGCACTTATTCTGAACATTGTTTTACATATGAAAGTAGTTACAAAAGCACTTTTTGGCAAATAGAGTGTGAATCTCCAATAATGCAACATGTCTGTGTTCTGGCTCTTTATACTAAATCTGGTCAGAATTCTGGAGGAAGTGGCCTTTTGGTATGGCAACTATGTTTTCTACCCTTCTAGAACATATGGTTTTACTTGAAGCATGCTAATTTATCTCTCTTTCACCAGGATTTTAGAACTGGGCAGCGACCTAGGTAGCAGAGTACTGAGCTTTGAGCATTGGCATAAGGTTTCTGGGATGGCTTATCAGTTTATCATCTAGAGTTCTTATAAACTGTGCACTTTGATTTGCAAGTAGAGAAGCTACACTATTCATTCATTCAACTGACATTCACAAGAGGTTGCCCTATGCTTAGTATTGAGCTATATATTAGGGATACAGAAAAACTAAGATACTCTCCCTGCTCCGTGGAGCTTACAGTCTAGCAGAGGGAGATAGATAAGTGCAACAAGGTGTCTGAGGCACAATAATAGTAATCTTGGAAGGTACAAAGGTTGTACACAGGTAAGAGTGCTCTTTTCTATTCTCTTTCTTCAACCAGGAAGGCATCATGACAGATTGGTCAATGTTTGTCAGGCTGTTAAACTGAGGAAAGGGTCTCCCAGGCAGAAGGAGCAGCATGAGCAAAGGCATAACAATATAAAACAACCTGACAGAGTACAGGGTGAGCTATAAGGCCCACATAAGACAGAAAGATTGGTTGGTTCTAGATGCAAGGGAAACCCTAGAGAGAGCCTTGGTCTGAGAATGTATACCCCTACCCCTGTTGAGCAGAAGAGAGCCCTCCTCACATTCCTGTCAGTACTCCTCTTGCAAATATGTTGAAGAGATTAATGTACTTTGCTAGAAAAGGGCACAGGTCCGCCCCAGAACTGGAGGCCTGGACATTACTGCTTCTGGGACTTAGGGAGAGCATGCTATAGCCTTGCTTAACTTTGTTACAAATTGCCAGGTACTGCAGAGGGAGAGGCCTTGGTTAAATGGTTCTAATAAGTTACACTATTTGTGCTCTGGGGGAATGTTCCAAACAGAAATGGGGCCTCTTGTATTTTTTTAGTTAATAAAGAAAGTCTTTTTTTTTAATTTAATTTTTATTTTGTGTTGGAGTATAGTTGATTTACAATGTTACGTTAGTTTCAAGTGTACAGCAAACTGATTCAGTTATACATATACATATATCCATTCTTTTTCAGATTCTTTTCCCATGTAGGTTATTACAGAATATTGGGTAGAATTCCCTGTGGTATACGAGAGTCTTAATA
The DNA here is from genome assembly GCF_028023285.1 of Balaenoptera ricei. Classification (NCBI taxonomy): domain Eukaryota; kingdom Metazoa; phylum Chordata; class Mammalia; order Artiodactyla; family Balaenopteridae; genus Balaenoptera; species Balaenoptera ricei. Next base: position 112,411,104 of record NC_082644.1, on the reverse strand, counting down.
ATATCTTACCCAGACTATTTCACGAGTTTAGACCAAAAATTTCTTCTGGTTTTCTAGGGCAAGTTGTGTATGTTTTTACTGAGATAATCATTGTATTTTTATTTAGGTCTTGGTGAAATAGTTGATGACCTAGTGATCAAAGCATTAAAATGTTTTTGAATAGGTAGTATTAGATGCTTTCTAAAAAAATTAACATACAGTAAAATTGAGGGGTTTTGAAAAGGGGTACATAGTTCTATGAATATGGGTTTGTGTAACCACCCTACAATAAAGATACAAAGCAGATTCATTACCTGCCCCCCCCATCACCACCAAAAAATACTCCTTCATTCCCTTACCTTAATCCTAACCCCCTAGCAATCACTAATCTGTTTTCTGTTACTATAATTTTATCTTCTGGACAATGTGCTATGAATGGAATCATATAGTATGTAACCTTTTGAAACTGGCTTCTTTCATTCAGTATAATGCCTTTGAGATTCATCCAAATTGTTGTATGTATCAGTAGTTCATTCTTTATTGGTGAGTAGTATTCCATTGTATGTTAGTTGATTCATTGACCTCTTGAAAGACATGTGGGTTATTTCCAGTTTGCAGTGATTATGAATAGAGCTGCTATAAACATTTCATGTACAAGTTTGTGTGTGAACCAAAGTGTTTATTTTCTATGGTAAATAACTAGGAGTAGACTTGATGGGTCATATGGTAAGTATATGTTTAACTTTATGAGAACCTGCCAAACTGTTTTCCATAGTGCTTTTATCATTTTACATCCTCAGTTGCAGTGTATGAGAGTTCTAACTGCTCTAGGTCTTCACCATCACTTGGTATTGTCATTTTTAAATTTTAGCCATTCTATGGATAAAGAAGATGTGATATACATATACAATGGAATACTACTCAGCCATAAAAAGAGATGAAATCTTGGGACTTCCCTGGTGGTCCAGTGGTTAAGACTTCGCCTTGCAATGTGGGCGGTGCGGGTTCAATCACTGGTGGGGGAGCTAGGATCCCACATGCCTAGGGCCAAGAGAGCCAAAACATAGAACAGAAGCAATATTGTAACAAATTCAATGAAGACTTTAAAAATGGTCCAGATCAAAAAAAAAAAAGAGAGAGAGATGAAGTCTTGCCATTTGCAACAATATGGATGGAGCTTGAGGATATTTTGCTAAGTGAGCTAAGTCAGATGGAGGAAGACAAATGCCATATTTTTTTCACTCATGTGGAATATAAAAAGCAAACAACAACAACAAAAATAAATGAACAAACCAAACCAAACAAAAACAAGCATGTAGATACAGAGAACAGAGTAGTGGTTACCAGAGGAGGAGGCAGTTGATGGGGGAGGGTGAAATGGGTAATGGGGATCAACTGTATTGTGACAGATGGAAACTAAATTTTTGGTGGTGAGCACACCGTAGGGTTTACAGAAGTAGAAATATAATGTTGTACACATGAAACTTAATGTTATAAACCAATATTACCTTAATAAAAAATAAATTAAAAAAATAATGATCCAAATAGCAAATCTGTTTATGAAAAGTATTATGTGATCAGAATCTTCTAAAAAATTAGTTCACATGTAATTTTATTTATTAGTTAAGGACTAATATTTGTATAAACGTATCTACTGTGGGAATACATAGAAGCAGAGTGGTGGAAAGATTTGAAAACAAAATTTATTTAGCCATTCTAATATGTAGTGATATCTCATTGTGGTATCTCATTTCTCTAACAGCTAATGACGTTGACCATCTTTTCATGTTTATTTGCAGCCACATATCCTCTTTAGTGAAATGTCCAGGTCTTTCCATTTTTAAATTGTGGTATTTGGTTTTTCATTATTGAATTTTGACAGTTCTTTATACATTCTGGATACGGATTCCTTTTTGGATGAGTTTTCTTTACAGAAATTGAATGACTGAAGATGGAAAGGGTGTAGTGTGTAGTTATTAAAGCGGCTTGCTTATATTTCCAGATAATTCTTAAATCATAGTTTATGCCTCATGCTTTTACAACTCTCAGCCTTTTTCTTTAAGAGCCAGCCTGTGCTTTATGACACAGGGCGTTTTCTCACAATTCTACAGTGGGTTTCCTCACAATTCTACATTCTAAATTCTCACAGTTTAGAAATGTTAAATAATTGAATTGATGTACTGTGATTTCCCCGTCTGAAATCCTCTCCCTAGATATAAGTCGCTCTTTTGAAAATGAGAAAGGATTATTTCCAGTGAGTGGAGGAAGGGTAGAATTAGCTGAGGTCAGAGAATTAGGCCAGAACCTGATCATATAGGACTATATATAGGCCATGGATTTTATTTCATGTGCAAGAGGAAGTATTTACAGTCTAATGAGAAGAATTTTTAAAGACCCACCCCACCCTGGCCTGCCCACCACATTATAGAATGGATTGGAAAATGGATTGTAGGGAGCCAAGGAGAAGTAGGGAAACCATTATTAGAATGAATGGTCATCCAATTGAGAGATGATGGTAGTTTAAGCAAGGGCCGGGGGACTTCCCTGGTGGCGCAGTGGTTAAGAATCCGCCTGCCAGTGCAGGGGACATGGGTTCGATCCCTGGTCCAGGAAGATCCCACATGCCGTGGAGCAACTAAGCCCATGCGCCACAACTACTGAAGCCTGTGCGCCTAGAGCCCACAAGCCACAACTGCTCAGCCTGTGCACCACAGCTACTGAAGCCCACTCACCTAGAGCCCGTGCTCTGCAGCAAGAGAAGCCACCATAGTGAGAAGCCCGCACACCACAATGGAGAGTAGGCCCCGCTTACCGCAACTAGAGAAAGCCCGTGTGCAGCAATGAAGACCCAACGCAGCCAAAAAGAAATAATAAAAAAGAGAGAGAGAGACTGAGAAAGTAGGAAAGCCAGGAGAGAGTGGTATTCTAGAAGCCAAGGGAGGAAAATGTTTCAAAAAGGAAGGAATTGAGATGCTTGTCCAATTTCTTTCATTCATCAAGCAAACATTCTTGAGTACTTTTCACTTTATAAGACTCCATGGATAGGTCCAGCAGTGATCAGGACAGATAAAGTAGTCCACTCTATCTCTAAATATATTGGGTTGGCCAAAATGTTCGTTCGGGTTTTTTGAAAGGTGTTACGGAAAAACCTGAACAAACATTTTGGTCAACCCAATATATAAAGTGTCTACATATATATTTTAAGGATTTCAGTGTGAAGCTATATAGGGATTTTGAGGGTCCATCTATATTCAGTTACGATATTTAAATTTCAGAAAGTTGCCTTTAACACTTTAACACTCATGATTCCATAGTATTCCCAATTTTTGTTACTAGAATAGAAGGTTTGGTATGCAAATTCATGTGATCCAGAATAGCAGCATTATTATAAATACATAGGTTATTTAAAGGCTAAATGAAATGCAGAGACAGCTGTAGTGTAGAGGTTACTTACACAAACATGTGCAAGTTACTTTAATTCTCTGGACCTCAGTTTCTCCATCTATAACGTGAAGATGAGGAACTAGTTTATTTCTAAAGCCTCTTCTGGCTCTGAAATTTAATGACTCCATAGTCCAGGACCAACTAATCAGAGAAGTCACAAATAACTGAGATAATGCAACAAACACATCAACTTTCAACGTCTGTAATATCCTTTTCAGTGACTCCTTCAGTAGCCAGATCAACCTCTAATTGAGTGTCTGATGGTGGAAGCACAGGATTTTGACAGTTGAAAGCTACACTAATGAAAGTCCCTGGGAGTGTCTTTGGAATAAACCCAAAGATAATTTTATATATATACATCCTTTCCTAAAGGAGATTTTGATGACTCTGGTTTAATGGTTTGGTATAATTGTACTGTGTATATTTTCACTTTCACAAATCTTTTACGTATTTTAATCTCTTCATTCTCACAACAGTCCTGAAAGATGAATATTTTTGTCTTCATAGACGAAGAAACTGAAGCTTAGAGAGATTGTCACACAGCTAAAATAGTGACTAACAGGGATGCACAGCTGGGGTTGCTTTTGACTTTATAATAACAATAAAAATAAATAAACAAAAAAAACCTTCAAGGGCAGTTTGCTGCAAAAGCTTAATAAGTAAATTTTTAGTTCTCTAACCTAAGCAGCGATCTCCAAAACCAAAAGTAAATGTAGAGGGGAGCAATCAGGCACTGAGGAAAGCCATATATGCGCGACTATAGGTGTTTTTCTGCACCTGACTGGCAAGCAAACCCAGCAGGCCCAGGCATGAGTTAGAAGCTCACTCCGGTCAGTTACCACCTTTCTTCACAGGTATCCTGAATTTTAGAATATATGGGGCACTTTCTCATACATTCCTATTTAGTCCTCATAGGAACCTTTCGGGGGAATCACTGTGCTCATTTTACTGATGGGTATCCTGAGACAAAATGGTGGTGATAAAATAATAGTAATAATAATATCGCACATTTATTGAGCTTTTACTGTGTGCCAGGAACTTTATGTATATTAAGTTTGTTCTAAGCACTAAGTATGCTACATGTATGAACTCAGTCCTCATAGCAACTTTGTGATGTAAGTAGTATTATTACCTTCATTTTACAAATGAGGGAACTGAGGCCATACATTTAGCAAATGTAAAAGCTGAGATTTGAATCCAGACAGAGATTTGACTTCATAGCTCATCCTCTTAATCACTATACTTCTAATCATTTCACAAGTCATCATTTCAAGTCATTATGCTGTGCACCTTAAACTTATACAGTACTATATGTCAATTATGTCTCAATAAAATTGGGAAAAGTTATAAATATAAAAATATAACATGAATACATTTTGATATTAAAAAAATCACTGTATTTACTGTGTTACTTTTTGATAGATCACAGCCTGAGATCACAAACCTAGCTTAACCCTCACCAATTTTGTATAAAAGCTGGAAGTACAGATGCGGAATGTGGGTTGTAGGCTTCTATTGAACACCCAAACCTAGGAGAGAAAGCTCATATCATCTTAATAGGCAGGAACATCAGGGTGACTCAGACAAGGCAATAAACAGTCTTTTATTTGGCACCAAGTTCCAGTTTACAGGATGTGAATGAGGCAGCTTAGCAGCAAAACATGAAAAAAAGACTGAGAGATTTGAGTTACTGTATACTCAGGACTGATTAATAATATTAATCCATTATCTTTTATGCAGTCATATAGTATTATACTGTCACAAATACATTACAGACACCCTAAAGGTGATAAACCCAATTTGCATTCATTAAAAACATAGTATACAGGTCCAGTGGTTAGGACTCCGCACTCTCACTGCCGAGGGCCTGGGTTCAATCCCTAGTTGGGGAACTAAGATTCCATAAGCTGTGTGGCGCAGCCCAAAAATATATACATATAAAAGGGAGTAGGGGAAATAGACCCGCTCTGTTATGTACTCATCAATCCACACTAGATTGTGAGCATCGTATTTTCATAAGATCCTTACAAGCAGGAACATGTCCAGAGGAGAAGGCAGATGACCAGTGTGATAAGAGGACTAGAAATCATATACTGTGTAAGTCAGTATTGGGGACTAGGGATATTAAACTCTGAAGGCTGAAAACTCTTGGTGGAAATAAGGAGGGAGCAGGCTGGTTCAGGTTGGGCAGTGTCCACAGATTGAATTAAGATCAGTATGGGTTTTTTTCTTTGTTTGTTTGTACCACATGGCTTGTGGAATCTTAGTTCCCTGACCAAGGATCGAATCCAGGCCCCTTCAGTGAAAGCGCCGAATCCTAACCTCTGGACTGCTAGGGAATTCTCAAGATTGGTATGTTTTTATTACAGGGAACCATGTTTAAGCTTCAGGAGCCATAGTAACTACTCTCGACCCTTATGAATCCATGTGGTATAGCACCTCTGCTTCACTTCATCCCCAGCCCTCATCACCACCACTATCACACAGATGAGCAGCTTCTGCTTTTCTAGAACAAGGCCATCTTACTGGTCACATTCATAGTTCCAGAGGCACAGAGAAGTCCTCAAATATTTATTTAGTGAATAAATGTCAAGAGGTGATTTGAAGCAAGAAGTAATAATTATTAAATAGTGAATCAGTGTCTACTTTGTACTTCCAAATTCAAAAATACTTACTTGTTTAGAGCCATAATGCGGGGATCCAAGCTATCTATTAATGAAATATATGTGTACGTTTTTTTTCAGAGAAGACTCCTCAGAATCAACCAACTCTTTTTTTCCCTAAATGAACAAGGAATCCTTAAAAGTTCCCATTAACAATCCAAATATAATTTGCAGGGTTTTTTCTCCAACTGGAAAACCTAAATTTGCATGAATATGAAAAAACTGTTTTCATTGCAAATTGAAACTTGATTCCTAGTTCAAAGATTCCTACATATAAGAGACTGGAAGGAACTAGGGACTTTGGTCTGAAATTTTATGTTCTTACCCCCACCTGTTGAGTGATGGGATAATATTTTCCCTGAATTCATTTCCTGTGGCATTCAGTTAATTGTAATTTGTGAACCATTTCATCTGTGTTTCCAGGCCTAAGCAGTTAATGGTGGTAACATTGTCTTTTTCCCATCTTTCATTCAGTGACATATAGGGATAATTCCCAAACATTCAGTTAATACCAATCTTGTAAATTGCTCACTTGCTTTCATTCAACTGATGTCATTTTTTAGAAATGTCCTCTGTGGAACTCCATGTGTGGCCTCTGGAAATGGATTTTTATAGTGGTAAGTGTAGAGGAGGAAGAATATATTAGTAGAGGAGAAATCCTATGATTTTTACTTATTTCTGTTTGAATTCTATGTTCACAAATGAAATTTTAAGGGTACCTGTTCCCAATTTCATTTCTGCTACACCTCCTGATGCCTTCATTTCAGATAGTGGCAACCTATAAAACCGAGTGCAGTCAGTACTTAGACTGTGCAACTGATCAGGGAGTTAGAACCAGCAATCCAGTTGAAACAGATCCCCTTTGTTTTTGATACCCTTTAGCCAGCCAAGTTCCAGATTGCCTGAGTTGTCAGCATAATTTTGGTATAGTGAGCAGCTGTACTCTCCATTTCCTAAATCTGGCCTTCATCACAGTCTGAAAAGCAGGTTTTGATAAAAATCAGTTTCCAAATGTAATTTGTGTAACCTGAGCCCTTGGAATGGGTAAAATGCTCTTCGTGGGGTTGGGGAGGTATTTTTGTAACAGCAGGGCTGAGTGGAGGTATGAGAGTAAGACGCATTTCAACAACAGGTTTTGGTCTGCATTTAACCAAGTTAAAGTAGAACTGGTTGCTCATATGAAGGTACTTAGTGCTCACTCACAGCATGGTAAGAATACATCTAGTTACACAGATTTTGTTGTGACTCCAGTTGTTTCTTTGGTTAAAAAAAAAAAAAAAAAAGCAGCAGCAGCACTGAGGCTCAATTTTGATACATACCATCCTTCTCTTCCTGTACCCCACCCCCATAGGAGGTAGTTTGTATAATGGGAAGTCTGTCTTTGGAAAAGTAGTAAGGTTGAGGTTCAGATCCATCACTGACTAGCTGTGTGGCCTTGGGTAAATCGCTTTCCTTTTCTGACACTAGGCATGTACCTTTTTCTTTTTTTTTTTTAAATAAATTTATTTATTTATTGTTATTATTTTTGGCTGTGTTGGGTCTTCGTTGCTGCCGGTGGGCTTTCTCTAGTTGCCGTGAGCGGTGGCTTCTCTTGTTGCGGAACATGGGCTCCAGGCACGTGGGCTTCAGCAGTTGTGGCTCGCAGGCTCAGTAGTTGTGGCACATGGGCCTAGCCACTCCGCGGCATGTGGGATCTTCCTGGACCAGGGCTCGAACCCGTGTTCCCTGCATTGGCAGGCGGACTCCTAACCACTGCGCTACCAGGGAAGTCCACCTTTATCTTTTTCTTAATAAAAATAAAATACATAAGAAAAATTTTAATGTTTAATTTTTTTACATTTCATTACTTTTTATTTTGAAAGTATGTCTGGATTACAGTTCTTTCTCCTCTTAAAAGGCTTTGTTCTTATGTTTATCTTCTTTAAATGCATATGAATTTCTCCTAGTTAAAAAATAAACATTTGCTTAAATCTGTTGCTTCTTCCTGCAGAATGTTTCTCTATCACTCTTGGAGTGATAATAATAAAATACTAAGTTTATATCTTTACCACTCACCTGTTTTTAACTGAATCTGATTTTTGTTCTAACCAGTTCACTGAAACTTCTCACCAGTGATCTCTGAGCCTTTTCTTATTCCTCACACTTTTTGACCTGCATTGTGTTTGACAGTGCTCATCTTCTTTGTGAAACCCTTTTTGTCCCTTATCTTTCTCATAATCATGGATTTATATTCTACCTGTTTTTTTTTTTTTTTTTTTTTTTTTTTACTTTTGGCTGTGTTGGGTCTTCGTTTCTGTGCGAGGGCTTTCTCTAGTTGCAGCAAGCGGGGGCCACTCTTCATCGCGGTGCGCGGGCCTCTCACTATCGCGGCCTCTCTTGTTGCAGAGCACAGGCTCCAGATGCGCAGGCTCAGTAGTTGTGGCTCACGGGGGCCCAGTTGCTCTGCGGCATGTGGGATCTTCCCAGACCAGGGCTCGAACCCGTGTCCCCTGCACTGGCAGGCAGATTCTCAACCACTGCGCCACTAGGGAAGCCCTCTACCTGTTTCTTCTTTGATCATGTCATCTCACTTTCTTTCCCTAACTTCTTACCTTCCCCTATCTGTGTCTCCATTTTACCTTCTGGCTGCTTCTCTGCACATCCCCTTCCTCCTTGGAGTTCTAATCTGTTGCCATAGCTTCAACTCTCCCATGGGTTGATGACTCCCAAATCCTTCATTCTAGCCTGAACCATTGTCCTCTAAGTAACTGCCTTTGGAAAACTTCTGTTTGACTTGCCCAACATCCTCTGTTAAACTAAAGCCATTGATTTTTGTCCCTCACTTAGCTTTTGCTTTACTCTTTTCTATTAGTGATACCACATTTCTCACAGCCACCTTGGTTTAGAACCTCAAGTTCATTTTTTAAACACTTTCCTATCCCGTCCTCCCCTCATCCCCCCTCTGGAATCTAGTCAGTCAACAAGCCGTCTCTAGGGCTCCTATGCTTTCTTTTCACTTCCATTCAGCCATTCCTTCGTTACCATTCCTGTTACCTAGATGCCCATGCCATCCATCTTGTGGCAACCTGCACATCATTGTGAGGTTAATATTCCTAAAATACTGCTTTGATCCAGACATTACCTCTATTTTAAAATCTCAGTAGCCTTTTATCAGTAGGATAAAATCTATTGCACTCTGTTCCAAACTAGCTTTCTAGACTTATCTCTGACCATTCCTCTCTACTTAACTATAATATCCTATGCAGTTCCTTCAAACACACCTTACATTTGTGTTCTTTCATTTTGCTATTGATGATGTCATTTCCCTTTCCTGAAGTGCCCTGCTGTCTTTTGTTTTCAACCTTTTTATTGTGAAATATAACACTTAGAGAAAAGTAAATAAAACACAAATTTACAGCCTAATGAATTAATATAAAACAGGCACCACCCAAATCAAGAAATAGAACCTTGACAGGATCCAAAAGCTTCTCTCCACCCCAGCAGTCTCTTCACTCTGTGTCTCTTTCCCCTCTATTGCTCGTTTGTTATTGTTGTTGCTGTTGTTGTTTTAACTTACTTAATACAAATGGAATCCTACAGTATGCATTCTTTTTTTCCTGGTTTCTTTTACCCAACACTGTTTGTATGAGTCATCTATGTTGTTGCAGTAGTTAAAATATCTTTACTGCTGTAAAGTATTATATTGTACGAATTACACTGTTATCTATAGTAAGTTGATGAATATATGGTAATTTTTAATTTGGGACTTTTATCAAGCATGCTGTTGTGAACATCCTTGAACTTGTCTCCTAATACACATGTGCATGTATTTCTGTTGGGTATGTACCTGGGAATGGGTCATAAGGTAGGTGTATCTTCAACTCTAATAATGACACACTTTTCCATAGTAGTTGTACCAATAAACACTTCTACCAATGGTATGTGAAAGTTAGTTTTTCCAAATTGCCACCATAGCTTGAAGTCATTTTTAATTTTTAGCCATTCTAATGGATGTGTAATAGTGTATCACTATGGTTTTAATTTGCATGTCTTTGATTAATAATAGGTTTGAACATCTTTTCATAAGTTTATTGATTATGTGGATAGCCTCCTTTGTGAAATGCCTGTTCAGGTCTCTTGCGCAGTTTTCTACTGGGTTGCTTTTTTCTTATTGATGTAAAGGAATTTTATATGTTCTGGATGTGAGCACTCTAGGTTGTGTGTATTGCTTATATCTTCTTTCACACTGTGGCTTGCCTTATCACTCTCTTGAAGTTCTTCATTTTAATGTAGTCCAATTTGATTAATGTTTTCCCTTTATGTTAGTGCTTTTTATGGCCTGTTTCAAAAATCTCTTCCTTCTATTAATTATATGTGTTCCTCAGTATCTGCCCTCAAAATAAATGATCTTATAGCAATTAAAAAAAAAAAAAAAAAAAATCTCTTCCTATCCCAAGATCATGAAGATATTCTTCTTTATTATCTTCTGAGTGGTATATTATTTTGCTTTTGATACTTGGGTCTGCTGTCTACTTGGAATTAAATATTTTGCATGGGGTGAGGTAGAATCAAGTTTCATTTTTTTTTCCGTATTAGGTATCTGATTGTCCCAACATTGTTCTTGGAAAAGAATTGTGTTTTCCTCACTGCTCTGCAGTGCCACTCATATCATAAATTAAATATCCATATATGTATGATGATGTTGTAGGATTCTCCATTCAGTTCCTTTGGTCTGTTTGTCTACCTGTGAGCCAGTAAAAGATATCTTAATTACTATAGCTTTAAAATGAATATTGATATATGGTAGATAAAGTCATCTTATTTTTTTCTTAAGTATTTGTGCTATTTTTGTTCTTTTGCATTTCCATATACATTTTAGAATTAGCTTGTCAGGTATACACACACAGACACACACACACACAGAATTGGGATTTTGAATGGAATTTTACTGACTCTGTAGATCTTTACAATAACAACTCTTCCAACCTATGATCATAACATACCTGTCCATTTACTGAAATATTCTTCAATTTCACATTAAATAAGTGTATTAAAATTTTTACATAGAGATCTTATATGTCTTTATTAGATTGCAACCTAGGTATTTTATATGTTTAGATGCTATTGTAAATGGCATCTTTTGAAATTTCATTTCTGTTTGTGACTGGGATAGAAATATAGTTAGTTTTTGTATTTTTTTAAAAATTTTACCGTGCTTGCTAGACCCTCCAGTACAATGTTGAATGAAGGTATTTATAATGGGCCATCCTTGTCTTCCAATCTCAAAAGAAAAGGTTTTTTAAAGCATTTCACCATTAAGTGTGATATTTGGTACAGGTTTCTTTAGATAGTCTTTATCATATTAAGCAAGTTTTTTTTCTATTCCTAATTTGCCAAGAGTTTAATAATAATAATTTGATTTCTATCAAAGCCTTTTCTTTTTTTATTAAAGCACTATTTATTGCTGTTAAGATGGATTTTTTTAAACAAAATACTTTCCAGAATGTTTCATAAGTTGCAATTTTTTTATCAGGTTCTGATCTTACAGGAAATGTATCTTTAATAACAATAGCACAACTGACATTTATTGTATTTACTGTATATTAGGAATTGTATTAAGCAGTATAGTGTAGTATGAAAGGTCTCAGATCCTGGTTCAAGATTGTCTGCTTAGAATCCTGGCTCTGCTGCCTACTAGATAGCTAGGTCCTGTTGAGGACCTGGGGCATATTTTTTATCCTATGTGTGCCTCAGTCTTTTACATCTACAAAATGGGGATAATAGAGTTGTGAGGAATGAGTGAATTATTATATGTGACACATATAGAACAGAACTTGTTACATAATAAACACCAGGTACATGTTAGCTGTTGTTGTTGTATACCTATAGTCGTTTTATTCCCTAGCAACTGCATGAGGTGAGTACTATTGTTATCTCTATTTTACAGTTGATAGTGAGACTTAAGAGAACTGAGTCGTGTGTCCACAGTTAACAAAGCTAGGATGTGGCAGAGCTGGAATTCATACCCAGTGTGTCTTAACCACGAAATCAGTGTATTTTAAACTTTTTACAGTTTGATCCATAGTACATTGTGATCCACTGCACACATGTACACACAGACATAAAACGCACACACTTTAATTGAAAGAAAGGTTTCACAATATCTTACCCTTACTACATGTGATGCACTTTGATATTTTCTTTCATTTCTTCCAAAAATGCTAGTCGTGATGCTATGGGTTATGACATAATTTCGAAAACACTGCACTAAGCCATAGTATTTATTCATTCGTTCATTCATTCATTCAACAAAATGAGCTTCTTCTGTGTAGCAGTCATGGTACCAGATGTTACTGTTAATGGTTTGGTTTTTTTTAAAAATAAATTTATTTATTTATTTTTGGCTGAGTTGCATCTTTGTTGCTGCGCACGGGCTTTCTCTAGTTGCAGCTAGCGGGGGCTACTGTTCGTTGTGGTGCGCAGGCTTCTCATTGCGGTGGCTTGTCTTGTTGCAGAGCACGAGCTCTAGGCTTGCGGGCTTCAGTAGTTGTGGCACATGGGCTCAGTAGTTGCGGCTCGCGGGCTCTAGAGCACAGGCTCAGTAGTGTGGCGCACGGGCTAAGTTGCTCCGTGGCATGTGGGATCTTCCCGGACTAGGGCTCGAACCTGTGTCCCCTGCATTGGCAGGTGGATTCTTAAGCACTGTGCCACCAGGGAAGCCCACTGTTAATGTTTTTGATTGAGACTTAATACTGCAGTATAATCTTGGTTAGGTGTAACTAAGGGGTCCTGCCACTTTTATAAAGCAAGAACCTCAGTATTGTAAAATTCTGGTCAGATTGACGACCAGATAGATTCATTTATAAATATCCTTGTATTCATTTACTTTTTGTTCTTGCTAAATGATGTAGAAACAGGAACATCAATTTGTGTGAGCAGGCACGTGTCACTGGTACCCTGAAGAGACGTTGCTAGGGCTTTTACCTGGTTCAGATTGTTATTAATCTTCTAAGCCAACCATATCAGCTGCCTTATTCATCATTTTCATTATTTCCTTTGAACTTGATGTTTCTGCCTCTGAAGATTAATCTGTGTCCATAGTGACCCTAACCGAGCTCTGCATTAGCCCTTCTCTCTCTACTCGAGAGTGTTAACGTGTGAAGAAATGAAAATTATATGATAGTTCCTGTTACCTGCATTAGAATCATTTCTGATTAAAAATAAATTCTTAAGATTGTTTATAAATTTTGAAAGAGTATAGCAAAGACAAGCATGTTACCTTTCTTTCTAACAGTGCCCATGTGTGGTTACATTTATTTCTCATGAGTAACCAGCAAGCATCCTTGAGAACATCTTGCAGGAAAAAAATTCTGGGCAAATCATGACTTTTACATATAGAGGGGTAGGACATAACTTGATGTTGTATCTGTGGATATTTCTGGGTAACTCATCTTGAGTTAGTCTTGCTGAAGCTTAGTAAACTATATTGGCTATTTTAGAAATGAATCAGATTGTTTCGAGGAAAACCCAAGTTAGAGGTTTCTAGCGCCAAAATTGAGACATTACTACTTTATATGCCAGTTGTTTCTTCTGCTTATACTCTCCTCTCCTTTCACTTGTCTAACTGGTAGGCATACTTCAGAACTCACCTCCTCTAGGAAATCTGTTATTACCTTACCCTGCCACCAGACTGACTGAATACTCCTCCTTTGTGCTAGTGGAATTTTTTAAGTTTTTTAAGTTAGGAAAAAAAAAAAAGGCAGTCAACAATATTGTCTAGTACTTGAGAGTTCGTAATGCTGTCTCATTCTAATACAGACCATGAGGAAGCTAGAGCTCCATGTCATTTATAGGTAATCTGTTAACTCATTGATTCTCACAACAGTTCCCTGAAGAAGGTAGTATGATCCACATTTTATAGACTAGAAACTGAGGTACCTCTGGAGAGGTTAAGAAGCTTTCCAAAGTCACACAGCTAGCAAGTCACAGAGCCTAGATTTGAACCCAAGGATTCTGACTTTAGAGACCAAGTTCTTAATCTCTGTGTTCTACTGCCTCTGCTCAGAAGATTTTGTAGAGCTGACAGTTGTCTCTTTCCTTTCCATCATTGAGTTGAGACTTACCTTGCCATGGGGCCCGAGTTCAACTCTACCTCCCCACCCAAGCCTCTTCCCTTGACTGCCAGGCAAATCTGTTTACCTAATGCCAGTCTTCTCAATTAAAGTTTAAAGTTCTTAAAAACTGTCTTAGTGTTCACCCTCCTCTCTTCTCTTTCTCATGGGGAGGAGAGCAAAAGAGGAAGATTCCAATAGTTTTTACTTTAATGTTTGATATTTTTTCCCTTCATTCATCAGTTTTCAGAATACTGAATTGGTGTCCTAGAAACCTCCAGTGGTAACTAATGAAGTTTTTCTTTTTAATATTATTATGAACTCATTGATTTTTATATCTGAAGTGTTTTAATCCATTGCCATCATTATTCTTTTTGATGCATAGTCTGCTCCATTTAAGGCCAATGGGAGGCTTTTATGTTGCTCCCTGTATCCTTTTGACATAACCCCATTATTAGTCTTGGGTAGTACAAGACTCATCTTGTATACATTCTGCCTCAAACCTGAAATCAACCATTTCTCTTAGGAGTCCTGGCTCCTGTTCATAGGAAATGGTATTTTTAGAGTACACTGTCTGAGTCCTTCTACCTTCTAGTATTCCTGATCAAGACAAACATTGAACTTCTCTGATAAATTAGTTAGAGTCTTCTCTCCTACTATTTTTTAACCCATTGCTATTTTTGTAGATAGCAAGCTGCCTTGTTCAGAGTTTTAAATACCTATCATTTTTCAAACCCTCAGATTTTCATCAACAACTCTGTCATCTTACTGAGCACTACAGTTACTAAGAGCCATAGTCTCTACTTTGTTTCTGTTGCTATTGTTTTTGTTGGTGGTGGTGTTTTATATATATATATATTTTTTTAATTGAAGTATGGTTGATTTACAATATTAGTTTCAAGTGTACAACATAGTGATTCAGTATTTTTGTAGATTATACTCCATTTAAAATTATTATAAAATATTGGCTCTCTTCCCATAGTCTCTACTTTGAAGCGCTTATTTGCCTGATTTTTTTCCCATTATATTTTCAGGTAGACTAACAGATTAAGAACATTGAATAGATTAAGAGTGCTGAATGGTTATGAACATCTCCTTTGTGTTGTTAGGCTCACTAGTCAAAGAATACTGTAGATGTAATGAATCTGAAATTTCAGTGAGGCATATAACATGATATCCTTATGTATAAGATAGAAAAATTTCAGTGAGGCGTATAACATGATATCCTTATGTATAAGATAGAGAAATGTCTGGCCTAATCAACGGACAAACTAGTTGAACAACTGTTTCCAGATGGTTAATTTGGTTAAGTCAGATTGAGAAGGGGCTCCAGCAGCTTGCCTGAGGCCACATTTCTGTTGAATATTGTTTTAAGGTTGGAAATGAAAATGATCTAATATTGACCATACAATATTAGAGAAAAGGAGGAGGAGTGAGAAATAACTAATATACTGGGTGGCAGGACCGGATCCCCAAAGAGTTCCATAGACCAGAATGACACATAGAATTTCTTATATAAAGATAAAATTGATCAGAGACAAGTGTAAAGTCCTACTGTTGGGTTTAGAAATCCTACCCTTCCCAAGAATGGAACAAGAAAGACATGAGTTAATGTTATATGTGATAAATACTTCAGGATTTAGATGTCTGTGAACCAGATGTGAATTAAATGTAGGGCGGATTGGAAATACAGCAGTCTCAGAATCAGAAAGTCTTGAATTCTAATTTCAGTTCCACTCCTGATTATATAACCAATTAAATTTCCTTACCTCTTTAAGCTTCATTTTTTTCCAATTATAAAATGTGTAGCATTTTTATAGCATAGTGTCGAGAATTATAAAATACTATGTGTATACTGGTGTCGATAGCTGCAGATACATAAAGAAAACTAATTGAGTCTTAAATTAAGAAAATCAAACCATTTAGTTCTGGATACTTTGTTTTACGAGAAATTTTGATACTATATGATTAAGAATAAGAAATGGGAGAAGAAAAATTCACAGTTAGGAACCCCACTTATCTTTAAATCTCTGAATGGTTGGTATATGAACTAGGCTAGGTTATACATTTATTTTTTGCCCGTGAGCACGTAACTCAGGGCAATGAGGAAAGCTTCAGGTTAATAGACTTTGGCTCAGTGTAAAGAAAAGCTTTTGAACCATTAAAACTATCTAAAATGGAATGAATGGAATGAAGTACCTTATTGAGTCACTGGATATGTGCAAGTAGAGTTCCAACCCCTTGTCTTGGAATATCGTAGAGGGAGTTCATTTCATGCCTCAGGTAAAGGTCTGTTCGAGCCAATTTCTAAGGCTCTTTCTTAACTCTTAAGATTCTTGATTGTGTAATACGGGGATAAAGATACCTCTCACAGTCATTGAAATGAATAAATAAGACAGTAAAAACTTCTTGAACATTGCATGGTACACGATTGGTACTTACCGAATTTTCTTTGCCGTATCTATAAGATAAAAATAATCCATGCCCCGGTCTTGGTACAAGTGAGATAATGAATGTAAACATGCTTTAAATACCCTTCAAGTCCCTTATAAGAATCGGAGGTGCAGAAATCTCTATCTGACATCTGGATGAGCACCATTTGGGACAGTTTGCTTCTTTCTGTTTGTTCATTTACAAAGGGAGACCTTGGCTTTTTTTTAGCTGTGTGTGTGTGTGTGTGTGTGTGTGTGTGTTTCCCAAGGGAAGGGCTTGACTTACCTGCGTAGAATGGATAGATTTGCCTTGCCGTGGCCACAGAGTATGTTGGTTAGGTACATAGACTTTGGGGGTTCCAGCCCTAGCTCCCTTTCTTACTAGATGGGTGACTGTTGAAAAGTTATATTACCTCATGAGCTTCATGAGTTTCCTCAGCTGTAAAATAAGGGTACCTCAGTTAGGTTTGTTGTGATGATTCAGCACAATAACATGTGTTAGGTGCTTGGCACAGATCAGAATCTTTCCAGGAGGTTTCTTTTTTCCTTTTTGTTTTTTTAATTGAGGTATATAGTTGATTTACAGTGTTCAGGTGTACAGCAGAGTGATTTGGTTATATACATATTTAGATTCTTTTCCATTATAGGTTATTACAAGACAATGAATATAGTTCTCTGTGCTACACAGTAGGTCCTTGTTATCTATTTTATATATAGTAGTATGTATCTGTTAATCCCAAATTCCCAGTTTATCCCTCCCTCCCTTTCCCCTTTGGTAACCAGAAGTTTGTTTTCTATGTGAGTAATATAATATGATATTTGTCTTTCTCTGCTGGAGGTTTCTTGGACCCGCTACCAAGGTCTGACATAGTTCACCAAGGCGCTTTTTTTTGTCATATGCCTGTTCTTTGGCAGTTGCTTGGTCCAAAGTGGAATTTGAGGGAAGAGGAAGTGAAGAGCTATATTCCAGCCTGAATTTCTGCTTTGACTAACTTATTTGTTGCTAGACAGTGAGTTCCTTGACTGTGGGGATTATGATGATTTATTTCTGAATACCCAATATCTAGTACAGGGCCTGGACACAGAGTAGATGTTCTGCTGGAATGTAAGCTTCACCAGGGTCTTTTATTCATTGCTGTATCCATGCCTTACAACAGTGCCTAGAAGAGAATAGTTGCTCAGTATATATCTGTTGGATGCGTGGATGGCTTAGCTGGGCATGGAAGCTTCTTCACTTGTTAATAATTATAACTATCATTTATTGGGTATATACCATATGCTGGGCACTTACATACATGATAAGTAATCCTTACCACCTTCCTACAGGGTAGAAGTGATGGGCTGTCGCTAAAGAAGGTAAGGGAGAGGGAGGAGTCAAAGATACCTTCCAGGTTTCTGACTTGGTTACTGGTCCAAGTGATGATGAAACTCAGAGGAAGGAACGTGAGTTATTTTTTTAATTAGGCTATGTTTGCAGTATCTACAGGTAGATGCAGGAGTCTGTTCCTACAACAAGGGCTTTAAAGATGCCACCTCTTTGCCAGTTAGCCTGGAGAGGGTAATGTTTTGGGTCTATCCAGGGTTGCTAATTTTAGATCTGCAGGCTTAAAGCCATTATTTCCACTGTGCTCTAACTTGCATATGTTCAGTTTCTGTTCCAGATGATCGGGCTGAACAACGAACCTGTCTCATTTGTGGGGACCGCGCCACAGGCTTGCACTATGGAATCATCTCCTGTGAGGGGTGCAAAGGGTTTTTCAAGAGGAGCATTTGCAACAAGCGGGTATATCGGTGCAGTCGTGACAAGAACTGTGTCATGTCTCGGAAGCAGAGGAACAGGTGCCAGTACTGCCGCCTGCTCAAATGCCTCCAGATGGGGATGAACCGGAAGGGTGAGTGGTGCTTGTGGCCCACGCTTCACCCATCACTTTATCTTTAGTGTCAGCCATTAAGCCTTGAAGTTATTCATTTCCCAAGCCTGCACTTGTACTGTGTACTCATAACCCAAAAATGAATCTGCCTACAGGGATCTCCCAGATTAGGTGGAAGAAAAGACTGGTGAGATGTTAAGGATCCTGTGAGAATGAATGCACAGGGTCCATGTGGCAAGACCCCAATTAACAATCAGGCACTAACTAGGATTAATATACTCCACTAGTTCTTTTTTCAGGGCATGATGAAAGGAAGCAGGAATTTTATATGAAACGGCAGGAAGGCAGTAGGTCCCCTGAATGTGTTATCATTTTGTTTGGTACAAGCATGGCATACTCAGGTTGGGCATACCCAGAAATCTGCATCCAGGTTGGTGAAGAATTTGGGATTTATTGGGAAGTTTTCCAAGAGCCATTAGCCTAAGATGACATGAATAAACCAGTATTCTAAGGGGGTTAATCCAGAGGGCAGCTTTGAAGAATGGATTGGGGTGGGGGAAGCAGAAAAACCACCTAGAAAGTTTTTAGAAGAGTCCAGAAGAAAGGTATGAAGGATCTGAAGGAGAGGAGGGGAAAGTAATGGCACAGATGGGGAGATGTGGGAGAAGCTCACCTGATAGGAGTTGGTGACATACTGAGTATTGGGCAGTACCAGAGGTTGAAGCTGATCATTCGAATTAATAGTAAATGAATTAATAAAAGAATGGGGCAAAATGTTGGCCTTGGTAGGTGCTGAATTTGAAGTACCTGAGAAGGACACACACATAGATGTCCACTAAGGAAGTCGGATTGGAACTGCAGTGAAAAGTCCTGCTTACAAATAGAAGTTTGTGGAGCTGTTGGCATAGAGGTGGTAAACTTTTGTTAGTGGGTAGAAATCACCCAAAGAGAGAACTTGGATACAGAAGAGAAAGAGGGCCAATGTCAGAACTTCAGGAGTATTCTCATGGAGGGTGGAGAGCGGTGCAGTGCAGTTCAGTAAAAGAATAGAGGCTCAGGAGGGCAGAGGTTGGTGACAGACTAGCTCTGTGACCTTGGGCAGTTTGCTTTATGTCTCTGATGCTAAATCTTACCTTTAAAATGGTACGATAATACTTAACTTTCAGAGCTCTGTAGAGGATTAAATATGACAATGTATATAAAATAACCAGCAAGGTGTTAAGAGCTCATAGTAGTAGTATGGGGTGGGGATTAGTCAGATTTAATGAATTGTTCAAATTGGTTTTGTAGCAGACACTTCAGACTGGTTTTTTAAATTGTGTATGGGATAATAAGAATTTTTTGAAAACTTGCCTATTATGAAGAGAGGTAAGAGAGATATAGAAGGGCATTTAGGTAAATATAGGTCATTTATAATTTACTTACAATACTAATATTTACTGAGCATTGTGTGTACCAAAAAAGTCTTATATACTTTCTATGCATTATCTCATTAAATACACATAACAACCCTATTGTTAACTATTACCCTCAGTTTACAGAGGCAGCTTAGGGAAGTAAAATGACTTACAGGTAGTTGGATTAGTGGTTGTTGTATTGACAGTTAATAATTTTTAAAATGTAATTTGTTATTAATCAAGCAAAACTTGTACCTAACCACACGGACAACACACTGCTTCACATGTCTACCATATGGGATAACTAGTTGCGTGTTGGAATGTGCTATATTTACTGAATGATAAAAACATTTAATAGGGCATTTAAACTGTTACCAACTTTGTCCCCTGTCTATGTTTCTAACCTCATTTGTCCAGAATTTATTGTACCTCAAGCATGCCTTGCACTGTCCTGCCTGTGCTTAGGTTCCTTCTGCTACCTAGAAATCCTCTCCTTTCCCCACTATCAGTTTACTCCTGCAGAAATCCTTACAAGCCACCAAGTAATGTCTTGAAGAGAGAGTCTGGTCATCTGACTTGGTTTTGGTCTCCAGTTTTCTCATCTTCCTTTGTTGCCTTCACTGAGAGTATTTTATCAAAGCATATTTATGAGTTGCTTTCTTGACTGCTCTCTCTGATGAATCGTCCTGCTTATTCAGTCAAGAGTGTGAGATTCTGAGGCTTTCAGCCAAACTTGCCTATTTCAGGGAGGAAGAAGCTTACCCACATAACCCGTCTAACCATAGCCATGAGAAGATGACACATGAGGTGTGAGGGATGTAGAGCTGCCTTCCTAGGCCCATTTGCATGCAGAGCAGACAGGCTCAGTTGCATGGTGAAGGCTGCGTCTCAGAGAGAAACCCTGCCACCTCCTGGTTGGTGCTGAGAAAGCAGAATTAAAATTGCAGTTGCCATTGGAGTATTTTTGGGGTGATGGAACTATGGTGTTTGACACATAATTTTATGCATCTATAGTCAAAAGCTATAGAACTGAGCACCACAAAAGAAGTGAATTTCACTGTATATAAATTTTTTTAAAGCAACCAGTATGGTGGAGGGGGCGGGGTGGAGAGAGACTGTAGCATATAGCAAATGAGTCTAATATTACAAATAAATCACATAGCCACACTGAAGGGAACGAGGAAGAAAGGAGCTGGCCTTGGAAAATAGTATACTGTATTGACTGTATACTGTTAAAACTGAAGACAAAAAGAACTGTATACAAACAAAGCACTCTGGTTTATAAATTTGATTCTCTCAAGGTTATGGTTTAGGAATTCTTTCACTACTTTGTTTGTATACTAGGGTTGAACAAATAAGGAAATAATACTGTTGATAATGAGAGTTGGGTTTCTCACATCAGGGAAAGAAGTTATAAATCAGGAAAGGGGAAGGCTAGAATGAAACCTCTGGTGCTAGATTGGAGTCAGAGGTTGTTGTAATATGGACTCATGTTTAGATAGATAAAAAAAATATAGATGTGTGTATAGATACATGAGTTGGTATACATACATGTATTTCCTAGCTCAGCCATTGAGAGGGGCTAGAAGCAATGACACCCCCAATAGTAACGAGCACACCTAGCGTCCATATCTTGGTTTCTAAATATCAATAAAAGGAATCAGGAGTCCTTGGAGAACTGGTTGATTTTAGGGCTGAGGCAGGGAATATATGAGATGAGTCTGGAGCATCTTGTGGTGCCAGAAAGTTAGAAGGTGCTATAGATACAGATATTTAGATATATGTTAGTTTATATTAGTTTTTAACCCAGAGAATTATATATATATATATATTACTTTATAACCCAAAGAATAAAATATCCATGAGTTCATACTGATAAAATGAACTGAATAAATAGAGGAATGATGATTCTTCCTTATAGAGGAATTCTAGTAAGTGTAGAAAAAATGAGGGAAATAGAAAATCACCATTAGAACACCATAGTAGTTGCTATAGGCAAGATCCACTGATGGATGCTAAAATAAGAGAGCATGGGTTTAAACAGAAACAGAATATTTAGAATAGTCTCAGAATATTTAGTAATTACAAAGAGAAAAATAGTACATTTCAGTAGAGAATTCTGACAGGTATCACTTTAGCCAAAAGATCAAGAGTAACATCAGTGTGTTTACATTGACATCACGTACCCCCTGATATGATCACTAAGAAGGGCACACATATACATATGCACATATACACACACAGGGATGGATAGATTTGTCCCCAGTCTCATCATGAGAAAACATACAAGCCCAAATTGAGCAATATTCTTCAAAATAATTGGCATTCTACAAAATACTCTCCAGAAGTGTCAAGGTCACAAAAGATAAGGAAAGACTAAGCAACTGTCACAGATTGGAGGAGACTATGCAAACATAACAGCTGCATGCATTGTGAGATCCTGGATTGGATTCTGGAACAGAAAAAGGACATTAATAGAACTGGGAAAATCTGAATAAAGTCTTTGGTGAATAGTGTTCTACCAAAGTTAATTTTCTAGTTTTGATGAATGATCTATGGCTATGTAGGCTTAGTTAACAGAAGGGGAAGCTGGGTGTAGAGTATACGGGAAATCTCTGTACTGTTTTTGCAATTGTTCTATAAATCTAAACTTAGCCTCAAAATTTAAAAAAATTAACTGTTAAAAAATACAGCTGTCATGTGTGAGCCTACACTCAGCCTATGCCCCCCATCTCTGGGCATAGATATCTTTTCAGACCTTGAACTTGGCTGGTCAGGAAATTAATTAGCAAAGCAATGAGGGAGATTTAAATAAGGGTGGTGAGTAGAGGCTGGGCCCTTTCTGTCCATCCCCACTACTACCCCAATACCCCCAAAACACATACTCCTCACACATCTTGCAGTCTTTAGGTAAAGTCGGGCTCCTCAGAATGATTCTCAAGACCTCTGGCATCCCTTCCCTCTCCCTCTGCTGCTCTTCCCACATAATCCAATTCTCCAACAACTCAAGGATATTTCATGTTTTGGGGGCTTTGCACATTTGGTTTCATCTTCCTGGAATGTTCTACCCCCTCTTCTTCACCTGACTATATATACTTTTCTTTCTAGACTCAGCTTTTATTTGTAACATCCTCTAAGACGCCTTCTCTGACACCACCCCCCACCAGATAACCCTTTTGTGCTTCCATCGCCCTTTTTTGCTCTCTGCATAACGCTGATCACCTTGTACTCTTTGTCTGTGTACTTGTCTGTTTCCCCCGCTGCCCCCATTATTAGACAGTGATCCTCTCACGGGCCATGACCAAGTCCTGCTTTTCTCTTGTGTCCCAATTAGTGTAGGATGCTTCCTGGTTTGATGAATTGACTGTGGTGGGGGGTGGGCAGGGTAGGAAGTGGGATGGGGGAAATATTGTTAAAATCATCAGAGGCAAGAGGAAGCTACACTGAGCCACATGGGGAATTCATATCAGTTAAGTAATTATGCGAAAATATTTAAAATTCCCATAACTTTGTTGTCTCATAACTTGTTAGATAACTAGTTCAAAAGTGAAAAGGTTAAGGAAAGCTTGGAGGAGGTTGGTGTTTGTAGAATGACATTGTTGAGACAGTGATCCTGTGGCATTGCCGTATCACTTTACCAGGATAAAAATGGAGCACCGAGAAATCTCAAGGAGAGATAATATTTGAGCAGAATCTTGAAGGAATAGAAGTTCAAGCTCCTTACAAACTTAAAGAGCTTTGTAAAAATGACTCCCCCTTCTGTCCCTCTCTCTTCTGTGTGTGTGTTCTTAACTATTTGGGAGTAAGTTACAGATTTCATTCCCCTTTCCTTCTAACATAACCACAGCACTATTATCAAAATCAGGAAATTTAACATGACATAATACTATTAACTAATTGCAGACCGTATTTAAATTTCACTTGTTATCCCAATGTCCTTTGTAGCAATTTCTATTTTCTAATCTAGGAGCCAATCCAAAATCACACATTATATTTAGTTCTTAGGTCTCTTTAATCTCTTTTAATCTGAAGTGGTTCCTCATTCTTTTCTTGTCTTTAATAACATTGTCAAGTTTTACGAAAACAAATCATTTATTTTGTAGACTGTCCCTCAATTTGGGTTTGTCACTTTCCTCACAGTTACGTTGCGGTTATGCAGTTTTGGCAAGAATGCCACAAAAACAATGTTCTTTCCTTCTAGTGCATCCTATCAAGAGCGCATGGTGTAAGTTTGTCCCATTATTGGTCATTTTAACTTGAGTCACTTAGTTAAGGTGGTGTCACTTGGGTAACGTGGTGGTGTCAGATTTTTCCACTGTGAAGTTTGTTTCTCAATAGAGGCAGCAACACTTGCAGAGGCAAAACTGTGTTGTAAAACAGCATGACATGTTCAAGAACTAACAAATAGTTCTCTGTAGGTACAGTGTAACATTTGTGGCTAAAGATGAGGATGGAGAGTCCCATAAGAACCAGATCACAGAGGATCTTGAATGCCAAGCTAGGGAGCTTGTATTTAATTAGCCCATAGACCACAGGGAAGCACCAGTGGATTTTGAACAGCGCTTTGATGTAGTTAGCTTTGTGTCTTTCTACCTTTCTGATTTCTGGGTTTGGTTGGCTACCCAGGCCTAAGCAAGTGAGGAATAGTAGGTACATGAGTTCTAGAGCAGAAAAAGTATTTGTGCTTCTTCTGAGTAGATAGAAGAACCATAGCTGGTGCCATTCTCTTAGGCTTAGACGAGAGGTGCACAGAACCGTTCCTGTGATCCTATACCCAGAAGCCCTTTGTTCTGTTGTTTTGTTTTAATAACTTCACTACCAGAAGACTCTCAGCCCTGCTGAAAAACTTGCTCTTAGCTCAGTGTAGCATCAAGGAACAAGCACAACTTTAGAATCAGAAGACCTAAATTGAAATCCCAGCTCTGTCAGTTCTTCGCTGAATAACCTTGAGCAAGTCCCTTGTCCTCTTTGAGCTTTCGTTTCCTCGTGTCTAAACTGCATAGGATAATAATAATGTATATACTTTTTAAGGTTGTTGTGAGGATCAAATGCAGTCTCATGTATCTGAATATAAGTTTTAAAATATGATCCAGGTTCTTAACAGAGGTACTATGACATGTGGTATTGCTGCCCACACCTCAGGCAGTATCATGCCGTCTTAACAGATGTTACCATCTCTGATTAAACCAGTTGTTTATGTTCTTCTTTAAATTATCTTTTTGAAAAAATCAAAGTAAATTTTCAAACGGAATTTTTATCACCTCAGTGAATGGAAAATCAGTATTTTTAATGCACATTAGGATAAATGTACAGTTAAGAGTTTATGCACCACCTAAAATTATGTTTCTCCAATGGGATGCACACACACTTCGGGAAATTGTAGTGGTGGAAAGAAGGTTGGTCTCAATCTGATAGTCTGATTCTGATATTTAGTTTCTATCACCCTAAGCAAAATACTTCATTTTTCTGAGCGTTAGAGTCATCTGTTCAGTGGGAGTGATAATACTAATACTTTCCTCATGGGTTAATTTTACCCATGATACTATCTAACACGTATAGGAGTTTCTTACTCCAGGTGGGGTTGAGGGACAACACGAGCTTTTAAATATCCGAAGGTGAAATGGGCAAGATATAAATCTTTAAGATTTGTGGCCCTTTAAACAAAAAGGAAAGCAAGTTGAGTTCCTTCCTCACCTCCAAGACACTGAGAGTGAAGTACCAAGTGAGAAATATTCAGTATTCTATCTGCCAGTGATAGATCTTTGTTCTGTACCTGTGAGCTGAAGCAAAGACGTGTGAGATATCAGTATTGGAAATATGAGTATCTGAAGACTGTCATTGACCCTGGAACAGCAGAGGAGGAATTTTGAGGATGTTTAGAACTTGAAATAAGGTTGAAAGAGAGCTTCTAGACAACAACCAGCATGCATCTAGATAATATATATCTAGCTGTCTATGTTTCTTGACCCAAATTCACAGCAGCCTTGTAAAGCAGACTGTTACCTCCTACTTCATATGCCAGGCCCTTTGCTTGGTGCTTTAGCTAAATTATATATTATCCTCACAATACCCCATAAGGCAGGTTCCAATAGCCCTCTTTATTCTTAAGTAAACTGAAGTTCAGAGAGAAGAAGAAAACTTGTCTGTAATTACACAGACCTGGCAGAAACTGGATTTAGACTCAAGCTTGACTAATTCTGAGTGTGTAATCTTCTAAGACTAATAATGGCT
Organism: Balaenoptera ricei; assembly: GCF_028023285.1. Taxonomy (NCBI): domain Eukaryota; kingdom Metazoa; phylum Chordata; class Mammalia; order Artiodactyla; family Balaenopteridae; genus Balaenoptera; species Balaenoptera ricei. The sequence continues at coordinate 112,384,997 of NC_082644.1, read as the reverse complement.
GCTTTAAAGAAAATGAACTTCCTGTCAGCCTTTCAGTTACCACAGGTTACTGTTAAGACTTGGAGCCCTTAGCTTTTGAGGCAACCAGCCCTGCCCTAAGGACTTTACAGATTGTTCGTGTTAATTTTTTTTGGAGCCAGGTGTATTATAGCAAAGCTTGCTCTCACATGATGCCATTACTTCTCTGTTAATATTACCCTCGCTAAGCCACCTTCCACAGTTGCCATCACAAAGATTTTTCAAATATGCCAACATGACCACATCCTCCCCTGCATTCCATCTTATCCTCAGGCTCCTCTGCTAAAGTCCATACTCTTAGCCTGGCATCCAAGGCCCTCTATGATCTGGCCCCAGTTGGCCTCTTCAGTCTTATCTCTTGCTACTCTTCTCTCCGTCTCTCCGTCTCTCCTCTCTCTCTCTCTCTCTCTCTCTCTCTCTCTCTCTCTCTCTCTCTCTCTCTCTCTCTCTCTCTCACACACACACACACACACACACACACACACACACACACACACGCTTCAGCCAGACTGAACCACTTGGAAATTCCCAGAAAGAGCACTCCATGCTTACTTTCAACTTGAAGCTTTTCTGTATACTGTCCACTCAACCTGGAGCACCCTTTTCCTGCCTGCATAAATCATATTTATCCTTTAAGACTCGGTTCAGAAGTTATATTTTCCAGAAAGCTTTGCCAGACGCCAGAGCCCTTCTATAATTGCAAATCAGGGGTTCCTTGTCTGTGCCCCTGTATTAAGTGCTCTGTAAACAATGATGGTAATAGTGTTAGTAGTTGTTATTCTTAATGAGGCTGGTACTATTTAAAGTTTGCTTTTTATAGTTAGGAAATGCTAAATAGCTTCTTTTTGTTGAATTACATGAGTGGGAAATCAACCGCAAGGGAACTCTACTGACTGCCTTTGTAGAAAAGAGCCAACGAGGTCAAAATTCTGAGTAATTAAAAAACAAAAAAACAAAAAACCTGTTTTCCTCATCCTGCAAATTAGTCTCAAACCTAGACTGGAAATAAAAAATATTTTATTTAAAAATGGGAGTATTCTTTTTATCTCCCCCCCCCCGCCCCGCCTCCTTGAATTTATCAAGGCCTTCAAATGCATCATCTTGGTGGGATATTTGTAACTGTAGGACTATTAATGCTGTCATCTTTGTTGAGCATATTGAATGTATACAGTGTGTGTAGTGTGTATCCAGTGCCTTGGGGGCCCAAAAGTATCGCTGCCTATGAGCTAGCCTGGAATGATGGAAAGAATATGTGCTTTGGGTCCAGAAAGATAGGTGTTTTATTCTTAGCTTCACCAATTACTACCTTATGCTTTTGGCCAAATAAGTTCTCTTTTTGTGCCTAGACTTCTGTGGGCATGCTTCTTACTGTCTTATGTTTCCTTCCAGCAATCAGAGAAGATGGCATGCCTGGAGGCCGGAATAAGAGCATTGGGCCAGTCCAGGTGAGTTCTAGGTCTTACTCTTTGTGATCTACCCTGAAAGCTCAGGCCTCCAGATGCTCCTGTAGCTGCTCACCTTGATCCTCTTATCTGCTGCTAGGGGGAGCCATCTTTACTTTCATTCCTGTAAAACTGCTTTTAGAGCCTGGATATGAAAGTGCTTTGAAAATCTTAAATATATAAGATAATGGTTAAAGCTCCACTTGTGATGCCTCAACTCTTCCTAAGGATTTTTACAGAAGATGAATCCAATTCTGGTTCTAAAGCATCCAGCAGATTTTTTTTTTTTTTTGGCCGTGCCACGCGGCTTATGGGATCTTAGTTCCCTGACCAGGAATTGAACACAGTTCCTCCGCAGTGAGAGCACGGAGTCCTAACCACTGGACCACCATGGAATTTCCCAGAGGACTTTTTATGTCAGTCACTTAAGGTTGTAGTTACTTAGTCTGGCAGAAATCAGCAAGACTACTTTGCTGTTCAGTGTCGCTAAAGATATTTCAGCAGAAAGTTCATTGATTGCCTGTTTGTAAAGTAGGGAAGGTAATACCCATTCAGTCCCACAAACATTTACTCAGTATTACTTACTCTGTACCAGGCCCCCTGTACTGTAAACTCAGTGTAGTGGGAAAGACAGCTACGTAAACGGACATCATAATACAGTGGGTGATATCAGAGGTTGCCCAGGGAGTACAGAAAGAAGGCGCTTCTTTTCTGTTTGGACCAGAGCCATGGTTGAGGACTGAAGACACTCAGGAAAGGCTTCCTGGAGAAAATAAAGTTTGAACTGAGTCTTCAAGGAAAAGGAAGAATTAGCTATGTTGAGAAGGGGTGGAAACCCAAACATCTTTTATTCCTGCTAGACAGAATAGACTGTAAAAGGAATCTTCAAGGAATGGCAAGGAGTTCATTCACTCAGGCTAGAGCACTGGGCACATGTTGTGAAGTGACAGGAGATAAGGCAGATTCCTTGAGTTTGGAATCAGTTCTCTAAAAAGTGGCCTTCAACCAACTTTGATTATAGCTCCTTCAGTAAAGCTTTTGTGGGGCCAGCCTGCATCGCTTGGTCTTACTTGGCCAGCAGAAGAACTTCATCATGATAGAGAATTGGATCTGCTTACGACCCATGAAGTGAATCCTTCAGTACCCTAGTGGGCAGGGACCATGATTCAAGGATTATGGGGGTAGACCAAGAGGCAACTACTAAAAGGTTTTAAGTAGAAAGAGGGATATGGTCAAATTTGCGTTTTGGAAAGATCATTCTAGCAATGTAAATTGTTTATGAGGAGCTGGGTAAGGGTCAGTGAAACTGGTGGCAGAGAAAAAGCAGTTAAAAGGGCTTTATGGAAGTCCAGGCGAGAGATATAGACAGTGTGGTTTCAAGTAGGACAGTGATAGTGCAGATTGAAGAGAGAGAATAGATTCAAGAAACGTTTAGGGGCTTCCCTGGTGGCGCAGTGGTTGAGAATCTGCCTGCTAATGCAGGGAACACGGGTTCGGGCCCTGGTCTGGGAGGATCCCACATGCCGCGGAGCGGCTGGGCCCGTGGGCCACAATTACTGAGCCTGCGTGTCTGGAGCCTGTGCTCTGCAACAAGAGAGGCCGCGATGGTGAGAGGCCCGCGCACAGCGATGAAGAGTGGCCCCCACTTGCCGCAACTAGTGAAAGCCCTCGCACAGAAACGAAGACCCAACATAGCCATAAATTAAGAATAAATAAATAAATAAATAAAAATTTAAAAAAAAAAAAAAAAAAAAAAAAGAAACGTTTAATAGGTAAAATTGATAGGATTTATCCAATTGAATGTGAGGGAATGAGAGAAAGATAGGAATTCAGAGTTGGTTTTAGACATACACTGATGATGTATGGGAGGGTTTTCTGTCACATGAGCTTGGTGCACATATGCAGTCAGGTGTGGGTGTGTGCTGCATTCATTCTCTTTTTTAAATCAAACATTTTTATTCATTTATTCAAGTCATATGTGTCTCTTGCAAATTTATTTTGGTCTCCAATTCATAGCTGCTCTTTTTTGTGTGGTAAAAAACATGTAACAGGAAATACACCTCCTTAACAAATTGTTAAGTGTACAGTACAGTAGTGTCAACTAGATGCACATTCCGTACAGCAGATCTCTAGAACTTCTTAATCTTATCACTGAAACTTTATACCTATTGAACAGCAACTCCTCATTTCGTCCTCCCCCCAGTCCCTGGCAACCACCATTCTACTTTCCGCTTCTAAGAGTTTGGCAACTTTTGATACCTCATATAAGTGGAATCATGCAGGACTTGTCCTTCTGTGACTGCTTTATTTCGCTTAGCATAATGTCCTCAAGGTTCATCCATGTTGCAGCATATGACAGGATTCCTTCTTTTTTAAGGCTGAGTAATATTTCACTGTATGTATATAGCACATTTTTTGTTTGTTTTTGCTTTGTGTTTTTTGTTTTTAATTTTTATTGGAGTATAGTTGACTTTATGATGTTGTGTTAGTTTCTGCTGTACAGCAAAGTGAATCAGTTTTACATATACATATATCCACCCTTTTTTAGATTCTTTCCCCATATAGGTCATTACAGAGTATTGAGTAGAGTTCCCAGTGCTGTAGAGTAGGTCCTTTTTAGTTATCTATTTTATATATAGTAGTGTCTATATCTCAATCCTAATCTCCCAATTTATCCCGCCCCCCATTCCCCCCGGTAACCATAAGTTTGTTTTCTACATCTGTGACTTTATTTCTGTTTTGTAAATAAGTTCATTTGTACCATTTTTAAAGATTCCACATATAAGTGATATCATACGATATTTTCTTTGACTTACTTCACTCAGTATGACAATCTCTAGGTCCATCCATGTTGCTGCAAATGGCATTATTTCATTCCTTTTTTATGGCCGAGTAATATTCCATGAGTAGTATGTACCACACCTTCTTTATCCATTCCTGTGTTGATGGACATTTATTTTAGGTTGCTTCCATTTCCTGGCTGTTGTAAATAGAATATAGCACATTTTGTTTATCTATTCATCCATCGATGGACATTTAGGTTGTTTCTACCTCTTGGCTAAAGTGAACATGGCCTTGGCTGCAGTTAACGTGAGAGTGCAGATATCTCTTCAAGATCCTGATTTCAACTCTTTTGGAGAAATACCCTGAGTGGGATTACTGCGTCATATGATAATTCTGTTTTTAAGTTTTTGAGAAACCTCCATACTGTTTTCCATAGTCGCCACACCATTTTATTGATATATTCCCACCCAAGTGCACAGGGTTCCAGTTTTCCCCATCCTCTCCAGCACTTCTTATTTTCTGGAGTTTTTTGTATGTTTGTCTGCTTGCTTGCTTGCTTGCTTGTTTGTTTGATACTGGCCATCCTAATAGGCATGAGGTAATATCTCATTATGGCTTTGATTTCCATTTCCCTGATGATTAGTGACATTGAGCATCTTTTCATATGCCTGTTGGGTATTTGTATGTCTTCTTTGGAGAAATGTCTATTCAAGTATTTGCTACTTTTAAAAAAAATTAATTAATTTATTTTTAGCTGTGTTGGGTCTTCGTTGCTGCACGCGGGCTTTCTCTAGTTGGGGCGAGCGGGGGCTACTCTTCATTGTGGTGCACAGGCTCCTCATTGCGGTGGCTTCTCTTGTAGCAGAGCACAGGCTCTAGGTGCGCGGACTTCAGTAGTTGTGGCACGTGGGCTCAGTAGTTGTGGCTCACAGACTCTAGAGCGCAGTCTCAGTAGTTGTGGCGCATGGGCTTAGTTGCTCCGCGGCATGTGGGATCTTCCTGGACCAGGGCTCGAACCTGTGTCCCCTGCATTGGCAGGCAGATTCTTAACCACTGCGCCACCAGGGAAGTCCCTAGTATTTGCTTTTTCTAAGCAGGCTGATTAATTGGTTAATTGAGTATTGAGTTGTAGGAATTCCTTATATATTTTGAATATTAACCCTTTATCAGATATATAGTTTGCAAAAATTTTCTGGAAGTTGCCTGTTTGCTTTGTCGATTGTCTCCTTTGCTTTGCAGAAGTCTTTTAGTTTGATGTAATCCTATATTTCTATTTTTGCTTTGATGTCATATTCAAGAAGTCATTGACAAATTAGGGGTATGGGATTAACAGATACAAACTACTATATATAAAATAGATAAGCAACAGGATAATACTGTATAGCACAGGGAATTATACCCATTATCTTGTAATAACCTGTAATGGAATAGAATCTGTAAAAATACTGAATCACTCTGCTATACACCTGAAACTAACACAATATTGTAAATCAACTATACTTCAATTAAAAAAAGAAAAAAATCATTGCCAAGGCCAATGTCAAGAAGCTTTTTCTCTATGTTTTCTTTTAGGAGTTGTACTGTTTTGGGTCTTACGTTTAAGTCTTTAATCCACTGAGTTGCTTTTTGCATATGGCATAAGGTAAAACTCTAATTATTTTCTTTTGCATATGGATATCCGATTTTTCCAACACCACTTGTTGAAGATACTCTCCTTTTCCCATTGTGTGGTCTTGGCGTCTTTGTCAAAGATCTTTTGACCATATGTCTGGGTTTATTTGGGGGCTCTGTATGTCTGTCCTTGTGCCGGTACTTTACTGTATTGATTACTTTAGCTTTGTAATATGTTTTGAAATCAGGAAGTGCAAGGCCTCTAGTTTTGTTGTTCTTTCTCAGGATTGTTTTGGCTATTTGGGGTTCTTTGTGGTTTCATATGAATTTTAGGATTGTTTTTTTCAGCAAAAAAATGCCATTGGAATTTTGATAGGGATTACATTGAATCTGTAGAACACTTTGGATAGTATGGACTTTTTAACAATATTAAGTCTTTTAATCTATGAACACAGAATGTCTTTCCATTTATTTATGTCTTTAATTTCTTTCAGCAGTGTACAAGCCTTTCACCTCCTTAGTTAAGTTTTTCCTAAGTATTTTATTCTTTTTGATACTATTGTAAATTAGATCGTTTTCTTAATTTTCTCTTAGATAATTCACTATTAGTATATAAAAATGCAACTGATTTTCTATGTTGACTTTGTTGTATCCTGCAGCTTTGCTGAATTCTTATATTAGTTCTAATAGTTTTTTGGTGACATCTTTAAGTTATCTACATATAAGATCATGTGTCTTCTGTGAACAGAGATAGTTTTACTTCTTCCTTTTTGATTTAGATGTCTTTTGTTTCTTTTTCTTGCCTATTGCTCTGGCGAGGGCTTCTAGTACTATCTTGAATAGATGTGGTAAGAGTGGGCATCCTTGTCTTGATCCTGATCTTAGAGGAAAAGCTTTCCGTTTTTCACCACTGAGTATGATGTTAGCTATGGGCTTTTCATATATGGCCTTATTTGTATTTATTCTTTTTACATTTAGATACAATAGAAAGTTTATCCATTGGGAAGGATTCTTAAGCATTTCCTCAGTGAAAAACCTTCCTCACTATTACCTAATGTTTTTTGAGTACCCACTGTGGCTCTCTCACCATGCCAAGGGATCATCAGTCATTTACATCTCCAGACTCTATGTTCTCTCCAGAATTCAGGAGACTGATGCTCAGAAAAACCTATTTCATCTGTCATTGCTTTTGGGGTTTTGATACTGGGCATATAATTTTCCTTTTAGTCTTTTACTGTTTCTAGGGGGTGTGTTAGGAAGAGAGAGCTGTTATCTCCAAGTTCTTAACTGTGTTTAATTGTAATTAAAAATAAGAAGTGATAGAATTTCCATTTATTGAGCACCTGTTGTGCACCTGTACTTAATAACTTTATCTTAGATTAACCTCTTAAGTCTATCTGACTCAAACCTGTATGCTTCTTTGCTCCAGCACCCAGTGAGGGAATCATGAGCTATGAGGGAAGTGGTATTATCTCCATTTTACCAATGAGGGAGCTAAGGCTCAGAGAACTTGAGTGATTTGCTCAACAGTACGTACCCAGCTAGGAAATGACAGATGAGATTTACACCCAGATTGAAGCACTCCCAACAAGTTCCATCCCCTGTTCAATGCATTAATGATTGCTTAGTGTCCCATGAGACCCTCAGGGAGAGACAAGTATAGTCCAACTTTGACTTCCAGCTGGAATAAGCTTGATTTTACCATAACTGGCCCTTTTTGCCAAGCTCAAGTACTTTCATGACCTCGACGTTCTGGTTTTGCTCTCACCACCATCACTGAGGCTGCACATTCAGGGCCTCAGTAGATGGCTTGTAATTTGATGGCACCATTTGTCTTCATGTGTCTTATAAAATGTAAACAATAATTTCAGTGTTCTAAGGACCTCTAAGAGAAAAGATTTGGGGTTTTTTTTGCTACATGTGACTGAATAAAAAAAGACAAATCCTCTAATTCAATATGCAATCCAAACTATTTTAAACCAATCACTCAACTTGAGCACCAGTTAAACATTTCTCGTTTTCCCTCAAAGTCCTCTGTGTTGGCTAACTTCCAGTTCTAAATGCCTATTCATATCTTGATTGGAGCAGCTCAAGGTTCCCTCACAGGCAAAGAAGTATGTAGGTTTGTGTCAGACAGACTTGGGAGAAAATGTCCTCACAGGCTTTCCATAGGAACAAGAAACAAATATTCATCTGGCTGTTTTTCCTTAGCACTCACTCTCATTTTGTGTGCTGACTTTAGCCAGCTTGGCCTCAACTCTGGATTAAACACTTTAGAGAAGAAGTGTGTGTCCACTCCCTATATGGCATAGTAGCTAGAGCACTGGACTGAATACTTGGCTACTTTGGCCTCTTCCTCAAACTCCTGCTCAGACATGGGCAAGTCAATTTGCTTGTCTGAGCTACAGTTTCTTCTTTTATTCAGTAGGCTTAGAAATGTCTTTCTTACTAAGAAATCTCATGCGAAGGTATGTAGTCAGTACTTAGTAAGTGGACATTTATTCATTTATCCAACATGCATTATTTGAGTACTGCTTTTTTCTAGATCCTGTCATAGCCTAAGGTCTTATAGAGGATATTTTTATGATACATTACCATAAGTGCTATAAAAATAACAATGATAATCAAGATATCATTGTCAGCCTTCCATAATAGTTGTTATGTGCTAGGCCCTTTTCTAAACATGTGATAATATATTAACTAATTTAATCCTCAAAACAGTCCTATGTGATAGATACTATTATTCTCTCCACTATACAGGTGAAGGAACTTAGGTTTAAATAGTTGTATGACTTGCCCAAGATTGTACAACTAGAAAGTGGCAGAACCTGGATTAGAACAAAGGTGATTTGACTGTAAAATTCAAACTCTTAACCGTTATGATGTTCTGCCTCTCTCAGAATACACAGAATTATGAGTGGATAGAAGAAGGACCTAAAATTCTGTCTGCGCTTAGTAATAGAAGGATTCAAAAAGAAGGTGACATTTGAATTGGGTCTTAAATGGCAAGTAGGAGTTTGTTATTGAAGAGTGGTGTTTCAGCAGCAGGAAAGAATAGACTAAGGACAAAGAGGAGTGTTGAGGAACCTAGAGGTTTTGTGGCTGGGAGGAGGGTAAATGGACAAAAGGAACGCCATGGTGAGCCATAGTGCTGGCAGGCAGGCAACCAAGCTTGTCCTAAGATTAGTGAAAGAGAGGCCTAGAGTATGTGGGTGGAGGGGAGGGGATTTGGCTTTCTCTCTAAAGAGTTCTAAGAATCCCCATGAAGTTTAAATAAGGTCTCAGTCCTAAAGAAGGAACACCCAGTCTAACATATATCAATTCCTTGTCAAAGATATCAGAGGAAGAGATCGAAAGGATTATGTCTGGGCAGGAATTTGAGGAAGAGGCCAGTCACTGGAGCAACCATGGTGACAGCGACCACAGTTCCCCTGGGAACAGGGCTTCAGAGAGCAACCAGCCCTCACCAGGCTCCACACTGTCCTCCAGGTGAGCTTCAAGGCAAACCCAGCATCATCTAGGGATCACCCAAAGAATGGACCCACAAGCAACCTCTGAGCTGGGCTGGGTATTCCTGCCAGTCTGTCTCAGCCATTGTACTCTTGCTTCCTCAGTCTTTTGGGGTTGGGGTGACGATGATGCAAAGCAGCATTTTACAGCCCATTTTTTAGCTAAAGACCTTGAAAATGTCAGCAGTCTCTTCTGCAGATTGATAAAGTGCTATAGCCACTGTCCGTGCCCATACATTCTTCACCTAACAGAATAACATTTTAATTGTAGCTCTTTTCTCTCACTTACTTTATCATTTAAAAAAAACCACATTGACAATATAGAATTAAGTTATCATTTCTCTGCCTCAGCGAGAGTGAAGATTTTCACATTATAAATTTTAGGAAACAGTGAAAACTTTTCAAGTTAGTCAGATTTGCTGGTGTCATGAAATACCAGTTTGAAGACTCTTGGTTCTAGAATGATACCTTAAGTTAGTTGTTAGGTTTGAAATATAGCCATCAGCTACCAAGGAAGATTTTCTTTCTCCAGAAATCTTTATTTTAGGACAGGGGTTGAGAAACATTTTTTATAAAGGCCAGATAGTAAATATTTTAGGCTTTGCAGCCCACACAGTCTAGGTCTCAACTACTCAGTTCTGCCGTTGTAGTGCGAAAGCAGCCAGAGACAATATGTAAATGAATGAGTGTGGCTGTGTTCTAATAAAACTTCATTTACCAAAACAGGCCATGGGCCATAGTTTGCCAGCCCCTGTTACAAGAAGGGTCATCTAGGTAAAACTAGTTGACTGTTAGATTTCTCCAAGAAAGGTGGGGAAGATAAGAATATTCCTTTCTCTTGATATTTCATTATAACTTTTATTCATTCGTTTGTTCCTTCCTTTGAATGTTTAGGGAGTTGTTGCCACATGCCAGGTTCTTTGCTAGGTGCTGGATTTGTTTTATGGCCTGGCAAGGCACTTAGCCTGTTTCTGACTTAGTTGTCCTAGCAGTATAAAATATAAACACTCACCTTTGTCATCATAGTCTATGAATATTCTATGAAACTCTCCAAATGTGGCACCTATACAGAGAGGTCATTTAACCAGTGTTTTTCAGTACAGCTCTGCCAAGTTCTGGGTGTCCAAAGGTGAGCCACACATAATGCACATTTGCACAGAGACCCCATCTAGTAAGGGAGACATGCATGTAACCATTGATTATGTCCTTAGCTTAATGAAGACAGAGTTCATGGCCAAAGAACACCTGAGCCACCTCCTAGCTCACTTCCTTTGAATAGGCAGTAGACCTGTGATGTTTCTGCTTGACATGAGACTTTTCTCTCCAGTAGGTCTGTGGAACTAAATGGATTCATGGCATTCAGGGATCAATACATGGGGATGTCTGTGCCTCCACACTATCAATATATACCGCACCTTTTTAGCTATTCTGCCCACTCTCCACTTCTGCCCCCACAAGCTCGCAGCCTGGATCCCCAGTCATATAGTCTGATTCATCAGCTGGTGTCAGCCGAGGACCTGGAGCCATTGGGCACGCCCATGTTGATTGAAGATGGGTGAGTAAGCCTTGGTCTATTTAGCCCTGTAGCTTCAAAGTGGTCCCTACCCCACACCCATCTTCATCCCTGGCTGCTGTACCCCAGGCTTTGGAATGAGTTGGGGGATAATAAGCAATGACTCGAGCATCAGAGGACAAATCTTTGCTTATTGTTGAAGTTAGTGGTCCCTCATTTTTCTCTTGAGCATCTTTTCTCATAGAGTGGGGGCTATTTATCAATCCTTATGGAGTTGGGATTAAAGGGCTTTTGTTTCTGTTTGGGCCGAGGTACGCCAGACTCCGGAATGGGTCTGAGTGCTTCTGTGCCAGAGATGAGCTGTAATTCTGGGAATAGTCATACATTAAGTTTAGGCTTCTTAACAGGGCACTCAAGGCACTAACTGGTTGTGGCCTGTCTGTATCCCTAGTCAACATACTCATCAGTAGCCTAGTGCCGTGTGCTCTGTGTGCAGGCCTGAGTGGGTGGAAGGAATACTCTTTCAATCCTGTCAGCTCTGCCTGAGTAGATAATAGTTCAGCCCACCCATTGCTGTACTCATTATTCATTTAGCCTGGAGCATAGGCTGTTTGAGTGTTATTAAGCTTAGACCGCCCCCTCTGCCCCAAAAGGTGTCCTGAGATTTCTTAAGCTAGTTTCCAGTTTCAGAAGAGGAAATTCAAATGTCTGCCTACAAAAAGGCCACCACCAAAACCTTTATAAATCTGATGTGGGGGTGTGGGGAAGAGTCATGACAGGGGCCTTGAGAGAAAGAAAACTGGGACCCCATCTCCTCCAGCCCAGAGATGAGAAATGCCCTGCTCCTTCCATCCCGCAGTAGCTTAGTTTCCTGAATTTGCACCACCAGGGGGTGCAATGAGAGCAAGAAAAGCTTCTGAACCTGTTCTATTCTCTTTCAGCCATCTCGCCCCGAGGCTCATTTTTGTGCCAATCCCTGTATTGAGTAGGCACCAGATTCACCCTAATGGACCTCTCATTTCCAAAACTGGTGCAAAAGTGACTGGGGAAAAAAAAAAAAGTGACTGGGAATTTTTTTCTAACACATGGAGCATTAAAAGTCATACTCCCTGATAATTGCACAAATTTCTAAGCCTCCTTTCCCCTTTGCCACCTTTTCTTGTCAAATCTGCCCCTCCAGCCCTGAGCTTACTGCTGGCCCCAGTCCTGTCCCTTTATCATTAAACTGAATTGAATGGAGCTGGAGATCCTTGGTCAAGGGCAAGGAGCCCACTGCCAGAGACCCTTTGTGCCCTTAGGAGTACTCTCTCCCTTTGCCCCCATCCTCACCATTCTGGCCACTAGAAGTAACTTTCTCCTGTTCCTACCCCCCCCAGATATGCTGTGACTCAAGCAGAGCTATTTGCCCTGCTTTGCCGCCTGGCTGACGAGCTGCTTTTTAGGCAGATTGCCTGGATCAAGAAACTGCCTTTCTTCTGCGAGCTCTCAATCAAGGATTACACGTGCCTCCTGAGCTCTACGTGGCAGGAATTAATCCTGCTGTCCTCCCTCACTGTTTACAGCAAGCAGATCTTCGGGGAGCTGGCTGATGTCACTGCCAAGTACTCACCCTCTGATGAAGAACTACATAGGTGAGAGCTGCTGGCTGGGGAGAAAGTCTCAGGCAACCAAACCATTGTCATCTCTGCAAGGCAGGGCTGCCTGACACTCCAAAGGCTGGGCATTAAAGCCACACATGGCTGGACTTGAATCTTCCCTCTGCTGCTGACTAGCTTTGTAACTTTGGTCAAATCTCTGATCCTCAGGTTCTGAATTTATAAAGTGGAGTAATGACAATACCTCCCCAACAAGGTAGTTGTGAGGAATAAATGATAATGTGCAGCAAAGCTTAGCAAGTGCTAAGCTGTTATTTTGGTCACATCTGGATTACTGAGATAAGATAATGTATCTGGAAAGAACATTTCCTACAAGGTGAGGGGGCTCTGAGCTGTAGTTTACAATCCAAGAAAAAGACTCAGGAGTTATTGTGGTACCTACTGTGTGCCAAGCACTGGGCTTGGTATTTTACGTTATTATCTTTCTTTGTCACAGCCTCCAGCACTGTAGGTGTTGTTACACCCATTTTACAGATGAGAAAACTGAAGTTCAGAGGGGCCTACCCTTGTGGGTTTTGGATTTGAACCCAGAGCCTGGATTTGAACCTATGCCTGCCCAACTGAAAGTCTAGGCTCTTTCACTGTATCTCGGATGCAATGAGATAAGAGAATGGGACTGAAATACTAAACTCTCCTCCTCGATGTTTTCTGGCATAAAGTTTCATCGCAGTCGGCTAGGATCCTTCTAACCTCCCTGCCTAGAGCAGGTCTTTTACTCACTCACTTTGGAGACCTGGAGCACATGGTGACACCCCAAAATCAGGAAAATGATCTCTTGATACAACTTTTCTGACTTACTGATATATCCATGTGAAAAATAAAGTTTAAATCGCATTTTAATAGTCCTTTCAATAGTTCACCTTTATTAGACAGTTTAAAATAATGGAAGTCATGGGATTCCAGAGCACCAAGAAAGAGGGAAGAAAAGGTTCCTCCATCGAAGAAAGCTGGAGAAGGTAGAGTACCAACCCCCAAACTTCTCTACACAGGACTGAGGTGCATCTCCCTCTGCCACTTAATCACCATGGCATAAAGATAAGTTGAGACTTAGGCTGGGAGCAAAGCTCTAACACCTTCAAGGGCCCTTTGCACAACTGAGGGAGGGAGGAGTCTGGGTACTTTCTCCCCTTGGTTTTCTAATATTTCCTTATTAATGATGCTTACAGGCTTGATGGTAATCTATAAATGACAGAGTTTTTAACCCAGATGACATTTTGTCCTTAAACAGAGCTATCTGATTTTGCAGATAACCTAACCCCTTGTCTTGAGCCTCTAATTCATTGTTTCCATCAAATTCCTGTCTCCTGCTCTGTATCTCTGGGCTGACTGAGTGTTTGGATAGTAGTCAGCCTGCTCTAATATTGTCAGGGTTTGCAGAGCTGGCCCAGTGAGCCCAGCCTCCCTATTTGCCTGGAATCCACCAGTGCAGCCTGAGGCTGCCTACAAAGTCAGCCTGTGGGCTCCCCTCTCTATAGAATGGTGAGTTTTCCCATGCCCTCTGCAGGTAGGCAAGAATCACTGGCCATGCAGGGTTCTCTGTGGCTTTAAGCTTCATGAAAGACACCTCATCCCACTGTTTCCAATCCCTTGAGCCCCAAGAGCAAGGCAGGGACCAGTAGCAGCTGAACTAGTGAGGGAATTTTTATTTTCTAGGAAGGGTCCTTACCAAGGAGAATCTAGAGCTGCACTATCAAGTATAGTAGCTGCTAGCCTCAGGTGGCTATTTAAGTTACTTAAAATTAAAAATTCAATTCCTCATTTACAGTAGCCACATTTCAAGTGCTCAGGAGCCACATGTGGCTAGTGGCTACTGTATTGGACAGTTGCAGATATATATATATATTTCCATCGTCACAGAAAGTTGTATTGAACAGTGCTAACTCTGGAACACATGTTGCAGCTGAGCTTGCAAGTGGGTTCTGAGGATAAGAAGTAGATTCGTTGTTAGGACTCTCATTCCACTGTGGAATCCTTCAATGGAAAAATATAGGTTAAACTTCAACATGTTAGTTCAACATGCCCATTTACTGAGCACCTGTTGTGTGTGCCTGGAGGAGGGGTGTTGGGATAACAGATAATACAGACATGGTATCTGAGATGAGAGCCCGTATTCTTGGTTTAGGGGATTGGGGGGCAAATAGAAGCAGATAGAATCTACAGTTCAGGGTGATATTAGTGGAGATTGAGGGGCATATGAGGGACTGTGAAAGCATAGACTAAGGAGTGAGTACCTCTACTTGCATAATCAGGGAATGGTTGCCAAAGAGGAAAAGACATTTGAGCTGCATCTTGAAGTGGCATTTTTCTAGGTAGATTATAGAGAATAAGAGGCAGGCAGGAGAATAACACAGAATCCTAGAAGTTAGAGATTCTGGGTGGTTGGTTTGTGCAGATAACCAAAAAGCAATCCTGTGGATTAGGGTATAGAGAGAATATATCTGAGAGGTAGAGAAATGAGGGGAGAAACGACAGGAGAGAAAGGTACAGGAAAGACAAGTCATGAAGGTGCTCAAATGCTAATCTAAAAAACTCGGATTTTGTTGTGTGAATTGTATTAAGTCATGGGACGTTTTTAAGTAGAGCAATTACATGTCAGGTTGCATTTTGGAAAGATCCCTGTGGCTATAAAGTTCAGGATGGATTGCATAGACAAGGCTAGAAGACAGTGGCTGTGTCAGAAGCTGTTCCATAGCCTAGGTAAAAATAAACAAGTCCTGGACAAGGCAGCAGTGACCATGGGAATAGAGAGGGCAGCACAGAGTTAAGAGATGACAGGGAGGTAAAGTCAGTGGGACCTCAGTGAGTGGAAAAGTTGGGGATACTGCCAGGCAGGTGGGCACCAATTCTCTTAGCCAAGATAATGGAGCCTGGGAAGAACAAGTTGAGAGATGAGCCGCTCTGAGTTTGACTTGGGGTCTGTTGAGTCTGAGATGCATGTGGAACCGCCCAGGAGGCCAGAGGAAATGGAAGTACGAGAACCTTTGGAATCAGGTTCATCACTGTAAGGCAGTCCCCAGACTGTGGAGAGTGTGGAGTCTGTAATTGGCCACAGCTCTTCCCTACCTTGCCTACTCTGGCGTTACTCCCACTCCCACAAAATGCCTTTACTTTTTCACAACTGTTGAGTGCAAGCGAGTTCCTGCTGTCATGAAAGGACTTTTCCCAGATGATACATGACCACCTCCTTTTCTCTTCTCAAATATTGAATCAAATTTATGGTGCCCATTTTCCTTAATCAGGCTGTTATCAGACAGTGAGCTGGGTGAATTTGATTTAAAGCAGATTGTAGCACCAGCCAGTGACTGCTCCTGGCCCTAATCAAGACTCCTTCACTCTTAGGAGAAGATGCCTTGCACTAGATGGGCTTTAATGGGCACTTCTATCTCGTGGACACTAGCTCCATTTCTGCCAGATCTCTGGAAAGTTGCCTCACAGCTTCCCTGCTAAGACCCTAGCTGTAAGGTTCAGGAAACACAGTCTTTTCTTTTTGCTGTGATAACACGAGTGATGTTGCTGCTGCTGTTAAAAATGATAATAGCTAACAATTATAGACTGTTTATTGTGCCAAATTCCATCTTAAGTGCTTTGCAAGCATAATTTGTTTAGTCCTCACCACTTCCCTAAGAGACTGTACTAATATTAACCCTGTTCCACACATGAGGAAGGAGCATGAGGTTCAGAGAGGTGAAAACTCAAGGCTATAAAGCTAAAAGAGATGGAGTTGAGATTATCATCTAGATCTGTTGTGCTCTAAAGCCCAGATTCTTCACCATTACTAAATTTTTCAGCCTTCTCAAAAGTTTGACTTTCTGGAATGTGTCTTGGAGCTGCAGTCTTACTTTTCACCCTGGAGTCTATATGTGGGTGCTGAGATGGCAGTTCCTCTAAGGATGTGGCTGATGACTGCTTCTGGGAGTAGGTGCATTTAGATGAGTGAAAAAGAGACAACTGGGCCTTTCAGCCCCCTTAATGGGACATAACTTACACAGTGTCAGCTTCAATTGCTGACTGAATGGTCCAGTGGTTTGGGGGATCCTGGCAGGAATGTTTTCCTTGTCCTAACATGCTTGTGTAATGGTAACCTAGAAGAAGAATGGGTGTGTTTGTCCAACTTTCAGGCTTTGAATGCTGATAATTTGTAGACAGGGAATACAGGGGCGTTAGAACTGTGGAGTGGGCAGATGTGGAGGAGGCACGGCTGCAGGAGAAAGCAGGCCCATGGAACAGAGAACAATTTGTTTATCAAGGGGCGGGATGCGGGGTGTGGAGGAAATCTTTGCAGTCAGGCTGCGGAGACTGAGTGGGGGCTGCTGGGCTGGCTGCCAGGGGTCCATGCTGGTTGCCTATCCTAGGAAGCTTGGGAAAGAGGGTATGTGCTCTCCCCAAGAGAGAGGGCAGATCTGGGTCATATACTCAGGCCAGGCATGTGGGAGTTCCTTTGTGTCCCTCAGGTCAAGACTCAACTGGGAATAGGTTTAGCATTGCTGTCTAGGGGTCTGGCTGGTAGCCACACACCTGCAGGTTCTGCAGAGCCAGAGTGAGCACTTGCGGCAACAGGTTACTGATGAGGGGAGAGAGTGTTATCTTTACTTGCTATACTGCTTGGCCACCAGACAGATGCTGACACTGCTGCATCCTCCTTTTTTATGCCCTACCCCATCCCATCTCTTCCCCACCCCTCCAAACAGATACTGATGGGCGTTTTCAGTAAAGACCTTTTCCCTCTCAAGAACAGAAGTAGCTGACAAAGTACTGTGATGAGGAGTGATCTTCACTCACAGGCACACTGCTTCCTGCAGGTCTCAGCATCATGCAGGCAGCGGAGGGGCAGTTCTATGCACTGCAGCGAGTCCAACACCCACTCTGGATTGGGCCCTGAGCTGAGTTGCTCTGGGAACACAGACCTCCTGAGGTATCCCCTGTGGTAGCACGTGGTAGCCTTTCCCAGTTGCCAGTTAAGAACAAGACAGCCAGGGAATGGACAGTGTAGTGCTGAGAAAGCGACAGACTTGGAATGAGAAAACTTGGGTTTAAACCTTGTCCCCACCACCACTAATTTGTTTTATTCACTTAGAACTTTGGAGAAGGCATCTCTTCTGCTTCTTCTTCCCTAACATGAAGGTGATATTACTTTTCTCACAGATTAGCAGGAGGGTAAAATGTAAGAATACAATAAGGGCACAGTAAATAAGCTCTCTGAGCCTTTGTTTCCACAAGTGAACAAAGAGGATTATAATATCCTTTTTTGTGGACTTATTGGAAGTATCCAATGAAATGATGTATGTAAAATATTTAACAAAGTGCCTGGCAAGTAGCAAACACTCAACAAATGGTAGAATAATAGATATGGTTATTAGAGTGGTTATTAAATATAAGTGGGTCTATCAGCCAATCTGAGAACATATTAATAAAGTTGTAAAAGCCATTGGGCCAGGAGCAGAGAGAAACATGGTAGTTCAAATTAGCAAACTGGGACCCAGAGGGTCAGGGCTCCGGATTGCAAGTAGCTGCTGCTGTGGCTCCCCCTGGTGCTTGAGAAGTGCAGGTGCCTCTGGCCCCAACAGGAGCCAGGCTTTCCCCAGGGAAGAGAAAATGTCCTGCCTGGCCAGGAAGCCAAGCCCTTGCAAAGCCTTCAGAGTCAACACAGAAAGCAATAGGACCCAGACAGCAGTAGTACATTCCCAGGAGTTCTGAACCCTACCCAGATAGGGGCTTCTTGCCTAGCATGGGGCTGTAGTACCCCGATCTGAACAAGTCACCAGTAAGCAACTCTGAGGCTAAGCATCTCTCTCTGACGCAGCTGCATCAGAGGCCTGTCTGGAACACCTAGAAGAGTGGATGCTGGGCCTGACCCCAGCTTGTATAAACTATTTCCCCACTAAGCCTTTGCCTCCTTGGTTTGGGAGTATCTCCATTTCTGGTATAAGATATTCCCCACTATGACCCAGAGTATTAGTCCCCCAGCCTAGGGCTCCTTTGCCTAAAACTTAGTGTTTCCCCAAGGAATTAACTCCTAATCCAAAGAAAGCAGCATGGGGGCTTCCCTGGTGGCACAGTGGTTAAGAATCCACCTGCCAATGCAGGGGACATGGGTTTGAGCCCTGGTCTGGGAAGATCCCACATGCCACAGAGCAACTAAGCCCGTGTGCCACAACTACTGAGCCTGTGTGCCACAACTACTGAAGACCGCGCTCCTAGAGCCCGTGCTCCGCAACAAGAGAAGCCACTGCAATGAGAAGCCTGTGCACTGCAACTAGAGAAAGCCCGCGTGCAGCAACGAAGACCCAATGCAGCCAAAAATAAATAAAATTAAAATAAATTTTAAAAAAGAACACTCCTGAAAGAAAAAACATTTAAAAAAAAAAAAAAAAAAGCAGCATGGTCAGCGTTGAGTCTTCTCTGCTAATGGATGCCACCTCAGATATTGAGAAAATCAAGGCCTTAGGGAGTTAGCCCAGGTTCAAGGTTCTAGCTCTGCTACCAACTAGCTGTGTGCTTCTGGACCAGTCCCTTCTATTCTTTGAACTTCAGTTTCTCATCTGTACGATGGTGATTATAATCTCACCTAGCACATAGGGCTGAGAAAACTAAATGAGATAATGCACATAAAGTGCCCAGCACAGAGACTGGCATGACATGGAGGCTCAATTTATGTTTCCCTCCCTCCCTCTCTAGCTGAAGTCAGGGATGCCAGTAAAAATGTTCACTGTGCGTAACCTCAGCCATGCTGGAAACAGTGAACTTAAATACAATCAGCAGCTTTTTCTTCATCGTGGCAGTAGCTCACATAGAGTCACCATGGTAGCTGCCATTGTTACTAGAGGCTGCATCGCAACAACAGCAGTATCTTAACGATGTCATACTTCTTTACATTTACATCCCAAACCCCCGTGACCCTTGTTACCCCAAGCAGGCAAGCATTATTTTACAGAGGAGGTCCTCAAAGCTTAGAGAGGTCAAAGGACTTTCCCAAGGTCTCACAGCTTGTATGTGATGGAGCTGGATTTGAACTTAGATTTGATTGACCCCAGCTGACCTTGGGAACAGCAGCTTGTATGAGCTGCCTTGGCCTCTAGACAAACCATGGATTCACCTGTCCTTCACAAATGTGTCTGGATTCCATTTCCCCCAAGCTCAACCTCTTTCCTATCTTAGCTACCTTAAGGAGCTGTAGGTGACTTCTATCTCCCTTCCATTACCTCCACTGGTAATCAGAGCCCATTATTAACACCGGTGTCTGTTCCCCAGATTTAGTGATGAAGGGATGGAGGTGATTGAGCGGCTCATCTACCTGTATCACAAGTTCCATCAGCTAAAAGTGAGCAATGAGGAGTATGCTTGCATGAAAGCAATTAACTTCCTAAATCAAGGTGAGTAACTGGGCGTGGGAAGAAAAGACTTTTTTTTTTTTTTTTTTGCCAGTGAATATTTGCCCTCTTGCCTTCATGTTTCACCCCTACCCCGTTTACCCTCAGGACTGTCACACAGAATCTGTCACACCATGTGGGTACCGATCTTGGAAGTCCTGTGCTGCCCTCATCATCATCCTGCCCCACTATAGTGCAGAGCATGGTTTGGATTTTTTCTTCAAACCTAAATGCCACAACCTCTATAACTCATAGAGGAAGGAAGAGGATTTGCTTTGTTTAGTCAGTTTTAATGCATTTAAACACAGACATCAAGGACAGTACATGCGTCATTTAAAATATGCACCAAGTTTACCAGCGACTGAAGAAGAGCAGAGTGACTGATGAAACTACTGAGATAAGGGATCTGTGACAGGCTGACGGCCCCTTCAGGGCAGAGCGGGGGTGCACAAAACTCACACACCCATATCAAGCGTGGCTTTAATTCGAAGAGTGGTGGGTGTGATTTACATGGAGTATTACCTGCAGAGTGGTGCTTGGTAGCTGCTGGTAAGCAGAGTATGCAGGAGAATTTGTGCTCCCTTTCTTCCAGAGTAGCATATGAGTACTCTACTCTCAGAGTGGGGCTGGGCTGTTTTGCTGCCTATGACATTGAAAATGCTATGTTCTGGTATTCAGTTTCCTAGTCCAGAGACTCTTGATCCCCTCCTCTTTGCCCACTCCTCCCTCAGTACTGACCTCTTCCTCTTGCTTCTGCACCTTTCATGCATTTATCTGGTGTTCTGTGTGCCTCCCTTAGGCCAGGCCCTGTGTTGAGCATTAAAGACATTGAAATAAATTAGATCCCAGGTTCCTGGCCTCAAGAAGTATACATTCTGATGGCACTTGTTACATTGCTTGAGCCTCAAATGGGGGGAGATCAGTAACAACTACTTGGAGGACCAGAAATCTGAGAGCTGGGCTCAAAGGCTGGGTAAGATTTATGTATAGAATATTTATATTCTATATACGAAAAAGGGGGATTGTGTGTGTTTATATGTATATGAACACACTATATAATATATATATATACATATATGAGAATGAGAGAGACATCTACAGGCGTACCTTGGAGATACTGCAGGTTTGGTTCCAGACCAGCACAATAAAGTGAATATTGCAATAGAGTGAGTCACATGAATTTTTTGGTTTCCCAGTGCCTGTGAAAGTTATGTTTATACTATACTGTGATCTGTTAAGTGTGCAGTAGCATTATGTCTTAAAAAACAGAGCACATACCTCAAAAAAAAATATTGCTATAAAATGCTAACCATCCTTGAGCCTTCAGCGAGTTGTAATCTTTTTGCTGGTGGAGGGTCTTGCCTCAGTGTTGTTTTTGTTTGTTTGTTTTAATTTATTTTTTAAATTTATTTTTGGCTGCGTTGAGTCTTCGTTGCTGCATGCGGGCTTTCTTAGTTGCGGCAAGCGGGGGCTACTCTTCATTGAGGTGCGCAGGTTTCTCATTGCGGTGGCTTCTCTTGTTGTGGAGCACGGGCTCTAAGCACGTGGGCTTCAGTAGTTGTGGCACGCAGGCTCAGTAGTTGTGACTTGCGGGCTCTAGAGCACAGGCTCAGTAGTTGTGGCACACGGGCTCAGTTGCTCTGCGACATGTGGGATCTTCCTGGACCAGGGCTCGAACCCGTGTCCCCTGCACTGGCAGGTGGATTCTCAACCACTGTGCCACCAGGGAAGCCCTTGCCTCAGTGTTGATGCTGCTGACTGATCAGGGTGGTGGTTGCTGCAGGTTAGGGTGGCTGTGGCAATTTCTTAAAATAAGACCACAGTGACATTTGCCACGTCAATTGACTTTTTCTTTGATGAACGAACTTTCTGCAGCGTGCAATGCTGTTTGGACATTTTACCCACAGTAGAACTTCTTCCAAATTTGGAGTCAGTTCTCTCAAACCCTACTGCTGCTTTATCAACTAAGTTTTTGTAATATTCTAAATCCTTTGTTGTTATTTCAGCGGTCTTCACACAGCTTCTTCACCAGGAGTAGATTCCATCTCAAGGGACCACTTTCTTTGCTTATCCATAAGAAGCAACTCCTCATCTGTTAAAGTTTTATCATGAGATTGCATCAATTCAGTCACATTTTCAGGCTTCACTTCTCATTCTGTCTAGTTTTCTTGTTGTTTCCACCACATCTGCAGTACTTCCTCCACTGAAGTCTTGAACCCCTCAAAGTCATCCATGAGGGTTGGAATCACCTTCTTCCAAAATCCTGTTCATGTTGATATTTTGACCTCTTCCTGTGAATCATGAATGGCATCTAGAATGGTGAATCCTTTCCAGAAGGTTTTCAATTTACTTTGCCCAGATCCTTCAGAGGAATCACTATCTATGGGCAGCTATAGCCTTAGGAAATGTATTTCTTAAATAGTAAGGCTTGAATGTTGAAATTACTCCTTGATGCATGGGCTGCAGAATGGATGTTGTGTTAGCAGGCGTGAAAACAAAATTAATTTCATGGTACATCTCCATCAGAGCTCTTGGGTGACCAGGTGCTTTGTCAGGGAGCAGTAATATTTTCAAAGGAATCTTTTTTTCTGAGCAGTAGGTCTGCACAGTGGGCTTGAAATATTTAGTAAACCGGGTTGTGAACAGAAGTGCTGTCATCCAGGCTTTGTTGTTCCATTTATAGAACACAAGCAGAGTAGATTTAGCGTAATTCTTAAGGGCCCTAGGATTTTCGGAGTGGTAAATGAGCATTGGCTTCAATTTAAAGTTATCAGCTGCATTAGCCCCTAACAAGAGAGTCAGCCTGTTCTTTGAAGCCAGACATTGACTTCTCTCTAGCTATGAAAAGTCCTAGATAGTGTCTTCTTCCAATATAGGGCTGTTTTGTCTGCATTGAAAATCTGTTGTTTAGTGTAGCCATCTTCTTTAATTATCTTAGCTAGGTCTCTAGATAACTTGCTGCAGCTTCCGTATTAGCACTTGCTGCTTTACCTCACACTTTAATGGAGACAGCGTCTTTCCTTAAATCTCATGAACCAACCTCTGCTAGCTTCAGACTTTTCTTCTGCAGCTTCCTCACCTCTCTCAGCCTTTATAGAATTGAAGAGAGTTAGGACCTTGCTCTGGATTAGGCTTCGGTTTAAGGGAATGTTGTGGCTGGTTTGATCTTCTATACAGACCACTCAAACTTCCTCCATATCGACAATAAGGCTGTTTTGCTTTCTTATCATTTGTGTGTTCACTAGAGTAGTGCTCTTAGTTTCCTTCAAGAACTTTTCCTTTGCGTTCGCAACTTTGCTAACTCACAAGAGGCCTAGCTTTCAGCCTGTCTCGGCTTTTGACATTCCTTCTTCACTGAGCTTAATTATTTCTAGCTTTTGATTTAAAGTGAGAGATACGTGACTTTTCCTTTCACTTCAACACTTATAGGCGATTGTACAATTATTAGTTGGCCTAATTACAATATTGTTGTGTCTCAGGGAATAGGGAGGCCCGAGGAGAGGGAGAGAGACAGTGGAACAGCCAGTTAACCTAATAGTCAGAACGCACAACATTTATCAGTTAAGTTTACCTTCTCATACGGGCGTGGTTTGTGGCACCCGAAAACAATTACAATAGTAACATCAAAGATCACTGATCATAGATCCTCATAACAAATCCAGTAATAATGAAAAAGCTTGAAATATGGCAAGAATTACCAAAATGTGACAAAGAGACACGAAATGAGCAAATGCCATTGGAAAAAATGACACCGATAGACTTGCTTGGTGCAGAGTTGCCGCACACCTTCAATTTGTGAAAAATGCAATATCTGTGAAGTGCAATAAAGCAAAGCACAATAAAACAAGGTATACTTATATACAGAAAGAAAAACTGGAGTGACCCAGTAGAATACCAGTGACCCAGGTAGAATAGTATGAGTAGAAGCACATAGGAGACCATGTGTAATTATATGTAGAAGCGTGAAGATTTCTGAATGGTTCCAGCAAAGAGCAAATTTAAAGATACTGTGAAGGATAAATTGGGAAAGGTAGATTATTCAGTTAGTTGTTCAACATCCACTGGTGCCCATTTTGTGCCAAGCCCTGTGCTGGGAGCTGGGTACAGAGTTGAGAAAGATAAGCCTAGCCCTCAGGGGGCTCAGTCTAGTGATTGTCCTTGATAATTTTTTCCTTTATCTTATTTCTCTTCCCTTACCCAGAGCTTTTGTTCCTCCATGTCAGAAAGAGAGAAGATCCCCTGTTGAGACAATGTTTAATAACTTTTCTTTGAAAGATACACATATTCAAGGAGCCAGTGTTTCTTCCACATTATAAAGCCCCTCCCATTTCCTGTGGTTTTTTCACAGATATCAGGGGTCTGACCAGTGCCTCGCAGCTGGAACAATTGAACAAACGATATTGGTACATTTGCCAGGATTTCACTGAATATAAATATACACATCAGCCGAACCGTTTTCCTGACCTCATGATGTGCTTACCTGAGATTCGCTATATTGCAGGTAACATTCTGGGTCCTGGGCTTCCAACCCTTCCTTGCTTTTCTTAACTTGTGAAGGGAATGAGGAAAGCAGTGTTTTCAGGATGCTGATGCCAGGCCTATCACCAGCTGAATAAAAGAGGTACTACCCCTGCCCTCAGAAAAATTATATTATAATGAGAAGTTTGTTTTTTCTTTGTAGGGAAGAGAATCTAACATTTCCTAAGCTCCTGTGATGTGCAGGGTCCTTTGTGACCTAATATCATTTAATCTCAATTTCTGCAGGACTGGTGGCTGGTGATATTATGGCCATTCTATGGATGGGGAAAGAAGCTCAGAGTTTCTCAAATTAACGTCATTTCCTGAATTATATACTTTAAAAGGGTGGATTTTATGGCATGTGAACTAACTATATCTCAATTATTTAATTGATTTTATTTCATAGAATTGCCTATAGGTTTTTGAGGATCTTTCATTAAAAGTGATATCTTTAAAATAATTCTCAAAAATCCTGTGTTCACAAAGGAATTTTTGTTTTAGTTGTTTTGTGGTCTTGACCCCTTTCTGAGCTTCTTGACATTTTAAATAGGTCCATTTCAACATGAAATCCTGGCTTTTGTTGTTGCTTTACTTCCATTTGGTAAAGATTCTTGTTTATAGTTATCTAGCACATACTGAGGGGCAGCTCAGAAATGTGACCTCTGGGCTGAGATTGTTCCTGTAAAATTCAGCAGTACAATTTTGAAGGAAAAAAAATTTCAGTCTGATAAAATCAAATTTTACTTTTTGGGTCACAAAATAGTCTAGGAGATGTGAACTGGACTTAAATAAACTATTGGAATTTTAGGAGTGTTTTGATAGTGTATGTCTCAGCATTTTTAAAACTATGTTCTACCAAGCAAGATATTAATCAGGTGCTCTGTGAAATACAGGTCAATAATTATATCCCACTCTCCCCCACAGAGCTGGGTTGTCAACACTGACAGCCCTTGGAATCACCTGGGAAGCTTTTAAAAAATATCCATTCTTGCGTTGCACCTCTGAAGATTCTGACTTAACTGATATGGAGTGGAGCCTGGTCATCAGTATTTAAAAAAAAAAATTGCCAGGTGACTGTAGGGTTCTGTCAGGGAGAAGAACTATAGCCTCATATTTGCAAAGTATATTAGCATCCTGAGTGCTCTTAGAAGTCCTCCAATAAAAAAACCTGTTTTAACCCTGAATTTCTCAATTTATTTGCCCCTGTAAACCCCACCTCCTTTTTCCTTGCTACGTTTTATTAACCCATTATACTATTCTGAAGAGCAGTATTTTATAGAATGCTAGTTAAAGAAGCTACTAGGAAATGAAATAGGATATAAGTTTCTCATGTTATTTTCGCTCTAAGAGGACATCTAGGAATACCTTTCAGTTTCAGATTCCTCATCTGTAAAATGGGGATTAAAAAGTAAAATCTGTCATACAGAAATATTGTGAGAATTAAATGAGATAATGTATTTAAACACCTAGCACAGAGTTCAGTATTCTTTGGATAGTAGCAACAATTAGAGCTTGCACCATTACTGGACTCCCTAGGGCACCAAAATAGGTCTGGGTAATAGGATGTTAGCCCAGTCTGTTTTACCTTTGTAATACTCGTGGCACTTTCCTCACCCCAGTCACTAGAAAAGGCAGTGTTCTTTCACCAGCCCAAGAGGAGGCAAACACGCCCTTCTACTAGTGGCCACAGCTAACTCTTCTTTTTCTGCCTTTTCCCAGGAAAGATGGTGAATGTACCCCTGGAGCAGCTGCCCCTCCTCTTTAAGGTGGTGCTGCATTCCTGCAAGACAAGTGTGGGCAAGGAGTGACCTGTCCCCAGCACCCCTCCTCAGGCCAATGGCAAGGCCTGCGGTGGGCAGGACAGGCTCCGGAAGAAAGAGCCAGAGAGACCAAGATGGAGGCTCTGGAGCAGCCTTGCCAGTTGCCTCCATAGCAAAAGAGTTTTTGTTTGTTTGTCTTGTTTTTTTAACCTCATTTTTCTATATATTTATTTCACGACAGAGTTGAATGTATGGCCTTCAACATGATGCACATGCTTTTGTGTGAATGCAGCCGATGCATTTCCTTGCAGTTTACAGAATGTGAAGATGTTTAATGTTACAGTGTTGTCATTGTTTAGAGATAGTTCTTTTGTATTTTGAGGGAGAGGGTGGGATGGGGCTGAGATGACTATTTCCATAATATTGACAAAGATGACTACCTCAGTGGAAAGGGAGGGGTGTGACCAACCCTACTTTTTCCACATGTTCTCAGCAGATTCATACATTTGTCTGTCAGAGAGCAAACTGCCTTTTTCTAGCTACAGAATTACCAGGTAAGAGAGCACACCATAAAAGGGAAAGTGGTATTAGGAGGTTTACTAAGCAAAGTGGGTGAGACATTGGGAACAGGACAAGAGATGAGGATTTAGCTATCTCTTTTCTTTGGAAAGCATGAAAGCTGAGAGTCGGGCACAGTGACCAAATCTAAGTTAGGTGTCCTCCCTCCAGACGAGTCCTCAGGGAGAAGGGTTTCTTTTCTCACACCACACTGTGGGGCCTCCCCTCTCCACCATCCATACGACCACTACTAATTTCTGCCACTGTCACCTTTTCACCTAGGCAAAGCCCTAGTGGTAAGCTAATCCTTGGGATTTGCCTACCATCTCCCTTGGGGCTCACAGCTACCTAGTTTCCTTTTACTTTCCTTAGACTCATTGCCTCTCCCTTATAAAACTTGACTTCTTATTGGCCCTTTGAAAAAACAGGTGAGTTCAGAATGTCATGTCCAGAGTCCTGATGCCCACTACTGATTTACTCTCCTTTCACCTTCAAAGAGTAGTGGGACAAAGACCAGACTGCTAATAGCATAAACACTCCTCTTTTGGAGTTCCCTGTTTCTCTCCCCACCCCATCCCATTCCACCTCCAGATCTGAATCTAAAACTGCAGTCTCTTTTCCAAACAGCTGGAAGGATCATTCACCCGTCTGCTGACCAGAATTTTTGCCCCTACATTCTACTCCATGCTCTCCTAATCTCTCCCAAAATGAAACCAGGTTTCTTCAGAATAGTAAGCCCAAGACCCAGAGTGGCCCAGCTGCCCCTTAGAGTTATCCGTGGCCTGGCTGACCAAGGTATGGAGGGCTAGAGTCCAAAGCTCCTGGAAGGGAAGGGGGGCTTTAAACTACCTCGTGTTCCTAAAGGCCTGGCTGCCCCCTCTGCAGGTATGGCCTGGACCCCTTGTTCTTTCACTACCTGCCCCACCTAGTCCTGGGAAATGTTCCTTACCCTCTTGGCTTTGGCCAGTAGTCACACAAGGTCTGTCATGGAACTCTTTCAGGTGCTTTTCCCTTCTCTGCCTTACTACAACAGTTGTCCCTGCCTAAACCCACGTACCTCCCACAGCCAATGCAGCAGACAGGCCAGTTAGCTGGGTACATCCCTGGCTAAGCTTGAGGGGCCTACAGGACCTCCTTTTGCCTGTTTAGTCAAAGGCTGTTTGCTCTCTTCCCAGCTCAGCCTAGCACACTTACTCAGAGGGCCACAACATTGTGTGCATATCGGGTAGTCCGCGTCAGATTGTAATTTTTTCTTTCCGGTGAAATGTTACGGGTACCAGCAGAGTGATGACTTTATCCCTTGATGGATCTAAAACTCAGAGCATTACTTACCAATGCCGTTTCCCCATTTGCTCTGAGAAAGGAAAAAAAAAGAAGAGACGTGGTCCTCAGGAAAAGCGCCAACCAGAATGTTTTTCACATGTCAATGGGAAGATTTGTGTGTGTGTATTTGTTTATTTCTAAATTCACAATATTTTTGTTTTTCTGCTCTTTTATTTAACCAACTAGATCACACTCTTTGGCTACAGGTCAGACTCCGAGCCGCTTTCCTCAAGGTAGGGGAGGATACACATATCAGAGACCCCTTCTCCAGGACGGCTCTAATGTGCTGCATCTTTCTTTGCTAGACCCCCATCGGCCAAATTATTATTATTTTTTGAAATTGCTTTTCTCTTAAATTAAGCATTTTACTGGTTGGGTTGGGTATCAGAGGGAACTGCTCTCCATGAGGCAGCAACATGTCTCTTTAATAATGCAGCATTAAACACAGCAAGTTGTTAATTTGTGGAGTGGGGGAAAGGTTCTGCAAGTTGCCATTGTACAAATCCATTTTTACAAATGTTTGCAGCAGATTCCACAAGAACAAAGAGCCCATTCATTGCTGAGAGCCCTGCAGAATCTCTGAGCCAAGTGGCCTTGTGTTCTGAGCCGGAGCCTGACCTGTGGACCACCTTTAATGTCTTCTGCACCCAGTCCTTTTATGACGTGGGCTTTTTTTAAACAGGGTAAAGTGACTGTGTTGCGTCGCAAACTCAGGTATTATGAGAGGAAGGTAGGAGTGTAGCTAGCAGTGTGGAGACATTAGGTCAGCCACTAGATGTATTTGTGAATTCAGTTTGAAGGACACAGAGAAAGGTTGGAGGGGGAGGTTTGATGTGTTTATTTTTTGCCTTTCTTCCCATGATGTTTGGTTAACAGGTAGCCTTTTTGCTAGTGGAAAAGAAAAAAGTTGTGCATGTTGTCTGTAATTCCCCTCCCTTCTGTCCTCTCTCTGATCCCCTGCCACCAGCAGCACTCACTTTGAGTGAGAATTTTTCCACCATAAAAATATGACTCTGAAGGCTGTGTGGTAAAGGAGAATCCCACCTCATTGCACTGCACTGAAACGTACAAGCTATTCCCTTCCTTTCCCTTTGAATGTTTTCTTGACCCGAGACAGAAGTTTGGAATCTTGGAACTTCACCTACAACTCATGCTCTATGGCTCCTTTGTAGACTTTTGGAGTCTTTCACAAGGCTTGGTGGTCTTACCCTCAGTCTGGAGAAACTCCCCAGAACCTGTCTCAAAGCACTCCATCTGGCTCAGAGGATACCCAGCCCCCCAGCCAGGCCTGATCCTTAAGTGAGGTGGGCAAACCTCCAGGGACAGAAAGCAGCAGGCAAGAACCTCTGTCCTCTTCCCCAGATCCAGAGGAGGAGGGATAGAGGGAACTGAGGGGTCTCCATGGCATCATGACAGTCACCCTCTCCACAGCACCGTGCCTCTCACCTGCCACCCCTTGTCAGGGAAGAGAGTCCTGCCGTGGCCAGTGTGTCACCAGGTCCTTAAAAGCCCTGGGCTCTCTGAGCTGGCTGCCTTGCTCTACTGCCCATATCCTACCTTTGTTCTCAATTTACTGGGGAATGGGACAGACGGAGACAGACAGATAAACCCAGTATGGGCAACGTCTAGGCCATGTCCAAGGTTGGCCAAAGTAAAGGGACTCTGGCCTCCCAGCAGGGCAGGAAGTTGAGCAGTGGTTCCAAGTCTTTAGCTCTGGGCCCCTGGTCTGTGTCTTTTTTTCCTTGTTGCTTTTTAAAATTTTGCAATTGTTTTAAGAAATCCAGTCTTTTAGACCAGCCCTTTTATTAAACTTTAAATTTTTCTTTGATTTTTTTAAAGTAAAAAAAAAAGAAAAAAAAAATTAAAAAAAAAAAAAAAACTAAACAAAAACCCCACCACTCTTACTTTCCCCAACTTGATCCATGAGAGTCCCCCTGCACTCCCCTCTGCCTTTGCAGTTGATCATTCCTCCCTTTTCCCTCAGCTTGAAGCATCTATGTCCAGTGTCTGTGAAATGATGTTTTATCTGTGTCTCAGGATAAGAAATGGCAATCATTCCACCAGGTGCTGGAAACTGGTTAGCCTTGAGGCAAGGGTTTCTAGGACCACAGCTCAGGGATGTGTATTTAATTACAGGGTCCCCAGAAACCCCTCTCCTGGCTACCACAAGCAGCAGCTTCTTTTCTGGGCTTGGGAGCCAGACCTGGACTGTTTCCTCAGAGGCAGGGCCCCCAGAAAAGATCCTGGGGCTTCCTCTTTGGCCAGAGCTGGGCTCCCTTGAGACTTGAAGAATTCTGGCTGTCCTGCAACATAAGCCGCAGTGACCCTGCCTCTACCGGCTCACAAGATGCCTGGTCCCTCTGCCTAATCCAGTCCTCATCTGGCCTCCCTTCTCTGGGCCTGCGGCCCTCAATGGGCCACAGCCTGCTCAGGAATCAGTTGCAGGCTCAAAGGGAAGCTGTGAATCAGGCCAGAGCTTGCTTCGAGCCCAAGAAAAAGGTTGTCTTAATGGTGGAGGCTAGTCTTCCAAATCCGAGAGCCAGCCCTGCCAGCCAAAGGATCATTTTTGCCCTTTGGTGACCATTGTTTTCTTTCTCTGAAATGTCTTATAATAGGTGATAATGTTGTTGACTCAAATTTCCATGAAAAAGAAAAAAAAAAAACAAAAAAACTACCTCTTGAGTGACATCCTGGTCTATTCCTCTCTGAGGAATCTTGTGGGAAAAGAATACTGTAGCTCCTGCTCTGTTTACATGTTTCTGTTGGGAAAGAAACCCCGCCTGCCCTGGGGTGTTGGTGTTTTTGTCTATGTTGCCATCCCAGGCCTGCGATAGGGGCTTGTGGCTGTGTTGTAATGTCTGGGCCATGTCTGGGGAGTCCTTCCCACCTGCCCAGCCAGGGACTAGCCACCCCCTTGAAGAGGCTTCCATTTCCTTCCTATGATCCAAGGCACAGGGAGCACCACCTCCCGTGACACCACCTTCAGGAGCTCTGGTGGCACGTGCATCCATGAGCCTACCCCTGGGCTACCTACCCGAGGCCCACCTCTACCCACAGTCCTGTATAGGAGTCGAGTAAACAGGATGTCTTTGAGCCCTTGTCCCCAAAGGGCCGGCCAAGGGCTGCCCGCCAACCTGGCTCCATCAATCCTGCATGACCAAGTGATAGTTGGCAGGCTCTGCTACCCAGGCCCTCTGCTACCTCCCACCCTGCCATCTGGCAAGGGATGGGCCCTTTTCTGTGAATTGACTACCTGTGGAAATGTGACCAATTAGTGTGAAATGCATGTTTAGCAAATGTTAGGTACTGTATTTGAACCAATAAATGTGAATCCTTCTGCACACGGCATCTGTTTGTGAAGCGTGTCTGGGGTTCCGAGGAGGGACGATGGGTTGTCCTTAGGAGCTGGGCGTGCCTTCAGACCAATTGCTTCTGCTTGCAGCTGATACTCGCCCACTTCCTGTTGCTGAGAGAGTCTGGCAGAGATCTCTCAGAACTGTTTGAATCAGTGCGCCAGTACTGACTGAGGTGCCTGCTCTGTGTGCCAGGCAGTGTGTCGGGCCTTTTCACAAACCTGAACCTCCTTGAACTTCAAGAATTATTACCTCTATTTTGTAAATGAAGAAACTAAGGTTAAATGAGGGTAAGGGACTAACCAGCCAGAAAGTGGCACAACTAGAGGAACTGAGTCTAGCAGGGGAGGCAAACTCAGACCTTTGCAGTACAGTGGGATCAGGATTGTAATTAAGGAGGTATATGGGGATGTGTATGGGCGTTTATGTCATTGTGGTCCAACCAATTAATGCCTGCCCTTCCAGAAAATAGATGAGGTTTTCTAGAGGTGAGAAAATGGAGTCTCTGAGAGGTCATGGGACTCAGGAAGAGCTTCACAGGTAAGTGTTGAAGATAGGCCTTGAAGAAAGTCACCAGACAGAAAGAGGAGGATAGACCAAGTCAGAGGGGTCAACAACATGTTTGAAGACCCAGCTGTGAATCAAACATATGGAATATTCAGACATAACAGGGTTCTGCCATGGCAGGAATGGTGGCAGATGGGAGGTTTTTGCAAGAGTTGTGGCTGGAGAAGCACTTGGAGCCTTGAATGCCACATGCAGGAGTTAGAGGAAGGAAAACCATCTGCTAAATCTCAGGAAAGAGCTAAATCTCAGTGACAGCAGTGTGCTGGTGGGTGGCCTGCCTGTATGTCACTGTGGTCCAACCAGTTAATACCTGTTTTTCCAGAAAATAGATGAGGTTTTCTAGAGCTGAGAAAATGGAAGCTCTGAGAGGTCAAGGGACGTGCCCAAAGTCACACAGGAAGTGGCAGAGTCCTGACTTGAACCTAGATCTGCCCAACTGTCCTGTAATCCTGCTGTTCCTACGATCAGAGAAGTGGCGGAGTTTGGGTTGAGGGTTATTTGAAGACAGATAGGAAAGATGAAAGCTCAGTTTGGGAAGATAAAGGCTGAGGAGTCTGATCAAGTTTTGTTAAATCCCATGTGTGAAATGAGGGGAAGCCCAGCTGCCTTCCCATACCTCAGCCTTCTCCAGCACAAGGGACCAGAGAGCCCTTGAGGTTTGAAAGAGATGGTTTTAGAATAAAGGAAATGCTGCAGAACTAATTAGTAGATTCTTTTTTGCCCCACAAGAGGGAACAGATAAGACACAGAGGTGCAAGGAACATATTTGCTAAAAGCCTGGTAGTGAGTGCCAGGCTCTAGGATTGGTGTTTTACATGCCTTGGCTCCTGTAATCCTCGTAACAATTTTGCAAGGTATAGGTCTCAGCCCCACTTTACTCATAAGCAAATTGAGGCTCGAGGAAGTTAAGCCATTTGCCTAAAATGACACATGAGTAAGTGACAGAATTGGCTTTTGAATCCAGGTCTATCTGATACCAAAGTTACAACAGGCTTCCTCCCTTCTGGGCCTTAGCAACTCCAATAGTGCTGAATATGAATGTGTGGAGTTTGTAACAAAGCTCAGGAATGGCCTTTGGTTGAACTTTTTGCTATTAACAAAACAAAACTCAATTAAACTAATAAAGGATTAATTTCTATAAGAGGCGAATGAACAGACCCAAATTGATCTGAAAAGCAGTGCTGTCCCAAATATATGTAGAATGCTACAGACACCAAATTGTGGTTTCTCAGAACGTAGAGAACCCACAGGTGTCTCCATGGAAAGAGAAGTAGGAGTTCTACTGCCGAAAATCTGGGAAATACTGCACTCACTTTACCTTCCTCTTATTGGTTCGCAACCTTCGCTGGCATATTAAAGGCTTTGAGAAGTGCTACCTAAAGAAAACTTTAATTTTGTTTAGCTCAGGGTCTACCAAAAGTATTTGACCATGGACCATTCTTTCCTCCTGTTAAAATTCTGTTGGGACAGTGTTCCATGGAATAAAATTTAGGACACTGCTCTAAATTTATAAATTGCTACTTAACTAATGCTGAACTTTTGGTTTCTTTTGAGTGCCAGGCAAAAACCTGGAAGTAAAGAATAATAAAGTAATTAACATATATAGAGCAAGGCTAAGTGCTGTGCTAATAAGCATTTTATGTGCATTTGATTACTGATTCCTCAACCCTATGAAGTTGATGCTATAATGATCCCCTTTTATAGGTAAGAAAACAAAGGCCCAGAAAGGGTAAGTAATGTGCCTAAGTTTACATAACTTGTATGTAACCTCAGGAATGAATAAAAACCAGCACTGATTGAGTGCCTTCTACTAGGATCTACAGAGACCCTTACTCTTATGCAAAACCTCTGAGGTAAGATTATCTCTATTTAACTGAGGAGGAAACAGGACATGCTGGCAGCTCTGGGTTGTCAGAATCTGAAGCCAGAAACCCCCAGAAATGGTGGGCAGGGGAGGGTGTTAGGATGAGGTTGGATGTGGCTACATGGAGCTCTCTCTGGGGGATCATTTTCCTCAGGCAGATTGTGTGACAGCATACACATCAACCAGAGGTCTCACCACCTGAGTTCTAATTCCAGCTCTTTCCTTTTCCAGTCATATGTGGCTTTGACCCAGATAGATACCTCTCTGATCCTCACTGTCCCTGTCAGATAAATGGAGTTGACGGTGCTTGTATCTTGGAGGTTTAAGGAGGATTCACTATAGGTGGTTCAAAGTAGGGGCTCAATGAAGTCAATCCATAAAAGGAAGCTGTGTGAGGGGAGCTGCAACCCCTCATACTCCAATAGCAGAAACCCAGAAAAGCCAGAAGCCCCCTCTCTGACTTGGCCTGGCTGCCCACTCAGGTTTTAGGTCCACAGTGGTAATCAGCCTCTCTCAGATCCTGTGGCAAAAGTGCCCAACTGTCAGACCCAGGGCTCTTGGAGTCTTGTTCCCTTGGCAACAAGTCTCACCATGGAGACCACAGCCCCATCCTTGCCCTCCCTGCAAGCTCCCTCTCCACAGACCTTCCCTATTCAACACCTAGTCCTAGGAGCAGTGTAGGAACTAAGGAAAGCTTCAAGGAGGCCCTTCCTCAGGCTGAGGACTTTGAGGCACAGCCAGGAAGAGAGGCAAAGGGAACTCCCATTTTTTGTGTCTATGCTTAGCAAGGTTCTGAGGGGTCTACATATGTGGCCCCATTTAGGTTGAAAGTCAGACACTCACCCTATTTTATGTAAGTGGAAACTGAGGCTCAAGGAGACAAGATGGACCAGCTCAAAGTCTCACAGCTGGTCAGTCTTGGATCGAGACTTGAATCCAGGGTTTCTGAACCAGGAACCCCTGCTTTCTCTGCAACTCCCCCTGCCACACTCACACACGCACACATACACACACACATTGTCAAGACACAGCCTCCAGCCTCAGTCTGGGGAGGGTTAGGTAGGTGGGTGAATCCCCTCTGCTCTAGGCCTCTGCTGGGAGCAGGAGCAGCAGTCCTTTGAGTTCTGGGCTGGCCTCTGGTAGCAGCAGCAGTGGAGGAACTGCACTATTTTAAGCCAGGGCCGGCAGGCCCCATGTGGGCACAGGGAGGGTGGCCTCGGGCCCTTGGCCAGCTTCCTGGAAGTCACCATGGCCTCCCTCCTCTCCCCTGAGCAGCTTTCTGAGGCAGTCACTTCCCTACAAACAGGAAGGAGGCTCTCAGGCCGAGACCTCCAGCCCCAGCTTCCTCCTCTTACACCCCCCACCCCGCAGTCTTCGCTAATACATGGGGGAGCCCACCAGCTCCAGGCCCTGATCAGTGTCCATTATCTGGGCTGTCTCTTAGCAGGTGGGTGGGAGGGGGTCTGGACTTCTGCTGCTTGGGCTGTCCCGGTTCACCCATTACAAGTCTAAGGCCTTCACTTGCCCAGGATCCTCACCCACAGCCTGATTTCTCCTATACATTCCCATTGAGGCTGGCCACTCTGAGCCAGAAGGAAGAGCAGAGGTATCCCCAGACTTGGTCCCACTCAAGGACCTTAGGGAGAGAGAAACTGGGACATTCCCAGAGAAAGACGGGGGCAAGAACTGATAGACACAGATTGACTGTGGCAGAGACAAAAGCAGAGAGAGAGACAGCTGCAAAGGGCTGGGGCCAGGAGGGCAGTGGGGTGTCTCTGAGTGGTTGCTCCTGACCACCTCCAAGCACAGGCTCTGTCTCAGGGCTGTGGGGGCCCACCGGCTGCATGGCTGAAGAGGAATGTGGGGAGCAAGGCTGGGTCACCCCTTGAGGGCCAAGCGTGTGCACTGTAAGATAAACTACCCCAGGAAGGGGGCCCCAGCTGTGGCTGCATGCTCCAGGAGCGTGGCGGAGAGGCCCAGGCCCAAGGCTGGAGCCCCATCCCTGCCAGACACCCATCTCCTGCATCTCCTTCTGAGGGTCTCCACCAGGCCTCACAGTCTAGAAGGTCTCAGGACCCTCAGCCTAGCCCTTGAGGGCATGCAGATTGCCATTCATAGAAGAGCAGGGCGCCCTGGGAACACCGCCAGCCACAGTCTCACTTCTCCAGCCCTGGCTGCAGCCCTGGCTCAGGTGAGGGGGCTGGGGGGGTGGTCTCTCAGCTGACCATGCAGAGCAGGGCTCCAGCAAAGCGGCACTGTCATGGAGCAGCTCAGAGCAGGACTGTGATTTGTCCCCATGTGCCTTTGCACACTCGTGCACGTGTGTGAGTCTATGTGCACATGTCCATGTGCTTACATTTCCATGTGTTGCCAGGAGCCCCACTCTGCCTCCACAAGTCCTTGCTCTCAGACTAGAAAAGTAGCCCCCAGAGGCACCTGGTCTCTCCCACCCTCACCAGGTGGTCCAGCCCCGAGAGCCATGAGGCAGAGGGAGAAGAGCAAGCAGGTCTTTTGCCGTCCCCCGGCCCCCCTCCCCACACTGCAGCTGAGGCTCCCGCCGGCCACGGCCTTGACCCGGCACTATGGACTTCTCTGACATTGGCATCGGATCTGAACATCTGGCAGCAGGCTGATAAGGGGTGCAGCGGAAACTGCCTCTGCTGCTGCCAGCAGCCCCACCCCCTCCACTGCCCTGCAAGGGGTCTTCACATCCACAGTCTCTTTCCAGCTCAGGGCCCCTGCCCCTCTCTTTTCTCATTCTCTGCTTCAGCCAGTTTCTCTCTCTCTCTCTCCCATTTCTTGTCTCATTCCTTCTCGACCCCCCATTCCTCTCTTCTCTGTCTCTCTCTCTCTGGCCATCTCTGCATCTGTTACGCTGTCAATGGGTCTCCCTTTTCTCTCTCATTTTCTGCCTCATTCTTTCCATGGCTTCTCTCTTTTTCTGTCTTTCTTTCTACACTGTACCCCAACCCCAGCCTAATGGTTCTTTCTCTTCTCCATTTCAGTTTTTGGGTCTCTGGTTTGTTTGTTCCTTGTTCCACCTCCAGGAAATAGGCCTGGCACTTTGGGAAAGTCCCCACTTAGAAGAGAGATCCTGGGCTTTGTTTGCTTGGGGAGGGAGGGAGGAGGGAGCCTAGTTCAGGACTACACCCCTTCTCCTTCCCCTCTGGGTGGGTCTCATGGCCTGGGACCACCTGGGCTGGAGCTGGAAGGAAAGGACAAATAGGCCACCCAGGGGCCCCAGCAGAGTGGAGAGGACTCTGTGTCTGAAAGCCCAGGTTCTGGACTCCCACTGCCTAGATTTGAATCCTGATTCCATCACACCCTTGTTCTGTGACTTTGGGAAGATGCCTCATCTCTCTGAGCCTGAGTTTCCTTATCTCTCAAATACTGTTCATGGAAGGTGAGGGGAAAATACTACCTACCTCCCAGGATGGTAGAGAGGTGACTGACCACAGGTGTGGAAAGGTTAATAGGGAACTAAGCAAATAGGAGGCACTTTTGCGTTAGGGCCTTGCACTCCCAGCATGCCTCATCCAGTAAGGGTGAGGGCAGAGGGGGCAGCACAGAGGAAGAGGATGTCAGTAAACATCCAGGGTGATTGGGGTGAGGAAAACCCAGCCCGAGTGGTGGAAAGTAACAGCTGACTGCATATAGAGAAGGCGGCAGGACAGGAGAACAGGCAGCAGAACTCTACACCCACAGGCAGCATGTGGGTACAGCGGCAAGCAGTCATTCAACAGACACTCGCTGATGCTGGCTCTGTGCTGGCTGCTGTGGACTCAGAAATAAATCAGCCCTGAGCCTTTCCTTGAGGGTTCCCCAGGCTGGGGTGAGTCATTCTATCACAGAAGGGCAAACAGTGTTCAGGATGATGTTGCAATCTCAGACTCAACAGAGAAAGGGCCCCTAAGGACAGACCTGCCAGTCCTTTCTTTGGTTGGTTTGTGTTTTGCCAACATTTACTGAGCACATACAACATGTCAGGCAGCCACTGAGTATGTTACATGTGTTGTCTCATTTTGTCCTCATTTTATGGAGAGGATGTGAGACCCAGGGAGAGGAAGTGACTGGTCCCAGGTCACACAGCTAGAACACGGAAGAATTGGGATTTAATATAGAGTCTCTGCCACTAGCGCCTCAGCAATTCTTCTCCAGACTCAAGGCCTTATGAGGAGACTGGCAAAGCCAGGCTGGTTCTTTCCATGGTGCTGTGATGTTGAAAGACCCTGTTTGTCCTATTTAAGAAGGTGGGGAAATCACCTTTGCACCTCTTCTGATGGGATACTTTGTCAAGTAGTTTTAGAATGACTCAATATATCCATGATTTGTAAAAATTAAAAAAAAACTTTTAACTTCATCCCCAAAACTTCACAAAGTATCCGATCAAAAGAGGTGCAAACGACCATGATTGTTTGTTGTTCAGTTTTGTTACATGTATATGATATATTGGTGATATAGGGTATTTGCTGGAATACTTCTTTTTCAAATCCAGAGGATGAGTGGTATTAATCCAGAAACAAAAATCATTATATTAAAATGGGGAGACTAGTTAGGTTCAGTCATATGCGAGAGAAGTGTATCCTGTAAGAACTTCTATGGGTAAAAAAGACATAATTATGAGGTCATGCACAATGGGGAATAAGTTGCAAACTATGTCATAGGTAGAATTAGAATATATTGAATGAGTAGAATCAGTCAGTTATGATTGTCAGAAAACGTATTGTCTTGTGTGTATTTTCACAATAAAAAATGTCTTACCTATTGTGTTAATCATTTCACAATATATGTAAATCAAATCATCATGCTATATGCCTTAAACTTATACAGTGACGTATGTTAATTATTTCTCAATAAAACTGGGAAAAAATGTTTTAAGTGGCACAATGAGGAAGACACATTAGGTTTTAAATATAGTTGGCTTTAGTTATACAGAAAAATCCCTCTCATCCCAAGCCAGATAAGTGAGGTGTTCTATGTTATTTGCCTATTTCCTCAAATGAAGGGAGTTGTGTGTGGATTCTCCACAGTTGTGTGTGGATTCTCCCATGGTCCCCCTGTGCCCCTCCTCACCACCTAGGACAAGAGGCTGGGAGGTAAATCCTCTGAGGACAGAGACTTCTTTCCTTTTCTTCCCTTTCCTCCAGTGCCTGGACCAGTGTCTGGCACCTAGTGTGCCCTCAGTGAATGTGAGATGAATGAAGGAATGCACAAAAGAATGAGTCATGCATGGGAGGGGTACAGAGCAGAGCAATTGGGCCCTCCGAGACCAGGATGTGTGTGGGCCTGGAGATTGGATAGGGACACCCTCAGCTGCATGGGGAGGCCTGGCCTTCTAGAAAAAAACCCCTTCCCTCTGCCCTGCCCTAAATTTCCTGGTCTAGCTACCCACTTGGCCTACCCCGGGGCCACTGTAACCAACCACCTGGCTCTGGAGGCAGTCTAAGCCCAGCCTCAACTTTCCCAGCTGCATCAGCGGCCCTCGGTGGATGGTGACGTTCAGAGAAGCCAACGTGGAACGCGCACACGGGGAGGTGTTTATTCAGCTCACCTGCTTGCCTTCTGTCCCCCTCTTCCTTTCTTCACTTTCTGGAAGAATAAAAGGACCAGGCCAAAGCAGCAGGGCCACCTGGTCAAGTCATCCATGCCCCTGCCTCCACGCCAGCCCGACCTGACTCCACTCCATGTCTGGGACAGGCCGGACCCCGCTCGCTGGGCCAGGCCCCAGGGAGGTAGCCATTCAAAGGGAGAGAGGCCGGGCTGCAGGCTGGGTGGGGGAGCTGCCCATAAATCAGGCCCCACTCCCACCCAGTCGCTAACAAGCGGGGCTGCCTACCCGCCTACGTGGGGTCCCTGCCTCTGGGCTGCCACAGCAGCCTGGAACAGCCAGCTGGCCAAGGCCTCCTTGAGTGCCTTGGCCTCCGCCCCCATCCGCAGCCCCGAGATAGATAGGGGTATTTTTTTTTTCTTTTAGGAGAAGAAAAAAAATAGACCTAAATGAAGAGAAACACCAACAAAGAAGGAGAGAGGCCTGCAGAGTCACGTGGGGGCAGAGACCAATTGGGCCTCCGGTGGCCCCCCCACCCAGGGCGGGGAGGAGGAGGAGGACGGACGGACAGGGCCAGCCTACTGTCCGCCCGCCGCCCGCCGTGGCGTGAAGGAGCTCCCGTGTGCCCACGGTCGCCACTGCCCCACCTGGGCCGCTGGAGCTTCCGCTAGGACCCCTGGTGCCCAGGGTCCACCCTCATCCAGCGTGAGAGCTCGCCTTCCGCTCCGTAAGTGAGGGCCTGGGCCCAGGCCTCTAATGGCCAGCCTCCCTCCTCAGTGCCTCCCTGCGGCCTGGGCCGGCCACTGCCTGCTCTGCTGAGTGACTGGTGCCCGCTACTCTGGGCAGGGAAGGGGCCAGGGATCTCCCCAGACCTGCCCTCCCACCATGCTTCCCCCTCTTTTCCCCTGGGTGGCTGATGGGAGGAGCTAGGCCTATGGGGACAGGCCCTACAGGGGTCTGTGAGTGTCCTGCTGTCTATGGGTGCCCGGGTGTCCACAGGACTGTGTTGGCCCAAGCCTCGTAGTCTGTGAGTATGTCTGTGGTCCCTGGGTCCGTCTTTGGGTCTCTGGGTCTCCCTGAGAGTCTGTGCTGTCTCCATGGATGTCTCTGAGTCTCTGTGTAGATTCATGCATCTGTCTCCAGTATCCATCTGTCAGTCCGGGTTCTGTGGCTGGGCCAGGTCTGTGTTTGCTTCCCTGGGTAGGTGGGTGAGGGGCTGTGATTGCCCACATGTTGAGCTGGAACCTGGGGCTGTGAGGGGTGGGTGCAATGAAGCCTGAAGGGTCAACCCAAGGGCTTCCAACCAGTGACAGTGGAACCTCTGGGAGAGGGGATCCAGGTGGAGGGGGCAGGGGAGAACAGGCTTAGAGCACAGCCGCCACCCCACCTGGGTCCCCAGCCCAGACTTGTGCTTACACTGCCTGGGTCTTCCTCAACAATGTCCAGGAGACCCCCGTGGGCTCCACCCTAGAGAAGCTGACTGGGGATTCCCCAGCCCAACCCTCCCCCTCAGTCCCCTTCACTCCGCTGCAGAGGTGGTGCTGCTCCTGTTTTCCACTTTCTGAGGGCCCTTCCCTGACGGTTCAGAGGCAGTAGCACCCGCCCGCCAGCTCCTGCAGATACTCTTGTTTCTCAGGGGCTTGGGGTGGGGGGGTGGGGGTGGTGGGGGGGGGTCTGCAATAACTCTCTTTCCTCCCTCCTCACCGAGACTGTTTCATGAACTCTCACGGAAACCACAGAACCCCTTCTGTAGGGCCGATCTTTTCCATTTTATATACGGAGAAACTGAGGCTCAGAGAAGCGAAGTGACCTGCCGGGGCTTGCATCGCAAGTCGGCCGCAGATTCTGCCCTTCATTCCGCTGAGTGAGCGAGATGGGACGTGGTCTGCGCGGGGTCTCGGGGCCTCGGCTCGCAGGACCAAGGCGCCAGCTCCAACCAAAGCCAGAGGCCTCGGGGTAGAGGCCCAGACGAAGCTGACCGCACCCAAGGGTCCGAGCCTTCAGCCTTCAGATCTGAGCCTTTCGGTCGCTGCGTCGCTGCGAATGCATAATTGTGGTATTTCCCGGCTTGAAGATCGCGGCTTTTTGGCTTTGCTGTTCTCAACACTCTCTCGGACCCTAGGCGCCCCGAGGGGGCAGGGGCAGGAGCAGGATGCGCCTTCCTCTCTCGGGTCTCAATGTTTTCATTTGAAAAATGAGAGTGACGGAGTAGACGTCCCCCAGCCCAGAGCAGTGGCTCAGCCCGTCCCGGCTCGACCCGAGGACCCCTTTGTCCCGGGGCTGCGGGGCACTCTCTCTTGCCCTGCCCCTAGCCCAGGTGAGAGCGCAGAACGGGAGGGGAGAGGGATATCTCCTGTCCCTGGGCTCTGTTCCCCCAGCTCCCGCGCCTTCTGTAGCTGGCTTCGGGTCCTCACCAGACTTCGGAAAATTCGCAGGGTGGGATTAGGACGACTCCCATTTCCAGCCAAGCAAACTGAAGCTCAAGGAGGAAAAAGAGCTTGTCCCAGGTCTCTCAACTGGACGCTCTCCATCGATGACACAGTGCCAGGCATGTGCTTTGCCAACACCACTTCGGTTCATCCGCACGACCACCCTTAAGGAAGTCCAGTCATCATTCCCATTTTACAGATGAGGAAACTGAGGACCACAGAGGGGAGGAGATTTGCTTAAAACTCCAATGAGGAAATGTGCCTGGGCCGGGGGAGAACCCAGTTTCTACCCTTGAACCCATACCTTGGCCACGGCGCTCCACGTTCGCCCTACCTACTTCTACGCTGCCAAACGGCCAGCTCCCCCAGCGTGGCCCTCGCCAAGACTAAGCTGGATTTGCAAATAGGGACTCGCCTCCTTTCACCGCAGGCGGGTGGCCCGAGGCTCCCAGGCACCTGCTCGGATTCCGGGGTGCCCGGGCTCTGGGAGCCGGGATGGGGATGTGGGGCGAGAGGGTGAGGGGAAAGGCACGAACCCGTCTAGGGGGCGGCGGAGGGCGCGGGCCCGGCCGCCGCCCCCGGATACCGAACGCGCTAATATGGAGGGGCCGGCCCCTGGCCCCAGCGCGGCGGGTTCGCGCAGCACGCACTGGCGGCGGAGGGGCCCGGGCCCCAGGTGCGCCTCAGAGCGGCCCTGGAGGCGGTGGGGGCGGGGAGGCGGGGTGGGGGAGCGCCGGGGCCCCGCGCCGCCAGCCCCGAGCCCCCGCCTCCCCGCCCCCGGCCCGAGCGGCCGTCATCGCGGGCGGGCGGCGCTGCGCCCGGGTGCGGCTCATCGCCGGCAGCGGCGGCGACGCGGCCAGGCGGTGCGGGGCTCGCGCTGGCGGGACGCGGGGCGCTGCTGCTCCCAGGAGCCGCCAGGTGGGCGCCGGGCGGGCCGTGGCCGCCGTCGCGCCCCTTCGCGCTGCCCCTGCCCAGGCTCTGCGCGCTTCCCTTCTGGGGACTTCGACTCTCCGCCCGAGGTCGCTCCCCCCGCCTCGGGCTCGGCCTCTCTCTCGGGGGCCCGCGGGGTCTCCGCCCGAGGTCTCAGCGCCTCGCGCCCCGCTAGCGGCTCCACGCCCTGCGCCCGCTGTCCCCGCTGCGCCCTCCTCGCCGGCTCTCCGCCCGACGTCTCGGTCTCGGCGGCACGGACTCGGTGGCACGGTCTCGGTCGGTCTCGGTCTCGGTGGCTGCCGCCCGCGGGCTTTGTCTCTCCCGGCCTGGGAGCCCGGCGGCTCCGCGCTTTCGGGCTCTCTGTACGGGCGCCGTCGTTCTCCGCCTCTCTCAGCTCGAGCCCATGTCCGGGTCCGACTCTGCCGGGCCGCGCCTCTGAGTTCGGGGCCCGGGTCCGGCCGATTTCCGTGCGTCTTGCCGTCCCCGACCCCCTGGCCGGGCGCCTCCGTCTCTCCAGGTTTTCTCTCAGTGTCTCTGTCACTCTCTCTCTCTCTGCTTGGGTTTCTCCCAGATTTCTCTTGTCTCTCCGGTGTCTCGGTCTGTCTCTCGTCTATCACTGTGTCTCTGGCTTTGCGGTTGTCTCTCCCAGGTTTTCTCTTTGGGCCTCTGTCTGCCAGTGTCTCTGATCTCTCTATCTCTCTCTTTCGTTCTCTCTCTCCCCCCGCCCCCCACTCTCTACCATCTCCCTAGCTCTCCGTCGTTCTCATCTCCCCCAGGTTTTCTCTGACTGGGCATCAATGTTTCTCTGTCACTCTCGGATCTTCGTTGTCTCTGTCGCCCAGGGGAACTCTCTCCGTTAAGCAGCGTCGGTCGGTGTCTCTCGCTCTCTTTTCTGCCCATCTCTCGGTCTCTCTCAGACTCTGCCTCTGTCTCCCTCGTCCCTGTCCGATCCCCAGAACGCTTGGGCCCCACTCCGACCGGGTTCGTTGGCATCTCCCCGGCGGGCGAGACAATCTCGTTTTCTCAGAATCGGGGTTTTGTTCTCAAACGAACGAATCCGGATCAAAGCGCATTTAATCCGAGAGTCCCAGATCGGGGGCGGCGGGGGGCCGCTCAGGAGGAGCCCCTGGGAGGGTTGGGGAGCGCGTGGGGCGGAAGTGTGGGGACAGGGTCAGCAAGGGCCCGGCAGGGGAGCTGCTCCAGGCACACGTGCTGCGGGCTGCTCAGGGCACTCTAATGGGTGGCGTGCAACGGGCGCCCTCGACCTCTGGCGCTGTGGTGGGGGCCGGGGGCCGGGCCCAGAAGGAGGGCACCCTGGGGAGCGCGGCCGCGGCGGTGCAGGACCCGCCGGACCCAGGTCCGCGGCGCTGCCAGTCGCAGTGCCGCCCGCGATGAGCCTCTCCTCCCTCCACAGGCGGACGCCGCGGGCATGGACTATTCGTACGACGAGGACCTGGACGAGCTGTGCCCCGTCTGTGGGGACAAGGTGTCTGGCTACCACTACGGGCTGCTCACATGCGAGAGTTGCAAGGTGAGCGGGCAGCTGGCCGGCAAGGGACCGACCGGCGTGGAAGGCTGGCGAGCAGCCGGCGGGAAGCGGCGGAAAGCCCTGCTGGGAAGTGCAGGGAAGGGGAGACGGGGCCTGTCCCCTCCCACGCTGACCCCCTTCTCCCCCAGGGCTTCTTCAAGCGCACGGTGCAGAACAACAAGCACTACACGTGCACCGAGAGCCAGAGCTGCAAGATCGACAAGACGCAGCGCAAGCGCTGTCCCTTCTGCCGCTTCCAGAAGTGCCTGACGGTGGGGATGCGCCTGGAAGGTGCGCACGCCGCGCCTCCTACCCCTGACCTCTGATGGCAAGGGGCAGGGGGTGGGGGTGGGAGAAGGGGTGAGGGCAGGGTACCATAGGTCTTCTTAAAGTTTCTGGGGCCAGGCGATTAGCCCCTCATGTGACATTAGGGCCCCGATCTCTGTG
Source organism: Balaenoptera ricei (assembly GCF_028023285.1). Classification (NCBI taxonomy): domain Eukaryota; kingdom Metazoa; phylum Chordata; class Mammalia; order Artiodactyla; family Balaenopteridae; genus Balaenoptera; species Balaenoptera ricei. The sequence goes on along the minus strand of NC_082644.1, from coordinate 112,340,273 downwards.
GGGGAGGAGTGAGAACTGATGTCGGTCTGGGTGAAGGGATGCATGCGGGACCAGCCTGGGATGGCTTGAGAAGTATCTAAAAGTGAACCCCAGAGAGATGACCTTCTCCCCAGCCCTTGCGGGCAAGGTAGCACAGGGCAGAGCCCCACAGAGCTCCTCCCTCTGCCAGGAGTCTGTCACACCCCCACTGACATCCCATACCAGCCAGCGCCAAGGTTTTCAATACCTTTACTGGAGTTCAAGTCCCAGTGCCACCACTTACAGGCTGGGTGACATTGGGCAAGTTCCTTAACCTCTCTGAGCTGCAGACTCCCCATCTGAAAGATGGGCCTAAGAGTAGTGCCTTCCTCCTGGAGTTAGTGAGAGAATTGTATGAAAAGCTCCTAGCGTGGTGCCTGGCACGTAGAAAATGCTCAACAGGTTAGCTATTACTGTTATTCTTATTTATGTTATTATCTGTCCAGCATCACTGTGCAGCCTGCACTCACTCAGACCACCCATCTGTTCGTCTGTCCATCCATCCACAAGATTCACTCAGTTCATTCACTCAGCAGGTTCTTAGCCAGGCCCTAGAGGGCTGGGGAATGGAGAGCAATCGCCCCCAGAGAACCCAGGCCCATCCTTGTCTCCCCACCCCCACCCCTAGCTCTCTGTCCGGAGGGGAGGAAAAACATTTTAGCAGGAAAAACTCAAACTCTTTGAGGGTGGACAGTCATAGGCTTCCACCCTGCTGGCCCCAGCCGGGCTGTGTGCCGAGCAGGCAGCTGTTGGTTAAAGTTTTTAAACAAAGTAGAAGGCCCCTGGTGGCTCTGAGAGCTGCAGGCCATAAGTCCTGTCACCTAGAGGAAGGGCCCCTGATGGAAGGGGGGGTATCCTGTCCTGTCCCCAGAGCCCATGTGCCCAGCACCAGGTCCTGAGGGGCTCAGAAGAACTGGTTGTTGTGAGCAGCAGAAACCCCTCGCGGGGCCTGAGGGCGTGGAGCAGGGCTGCCCACCCCCATGGCAGGAAGATTGGCTGCATGGGCCCCGGAGACACATCCCTTGCTGAGCACCGCCCTCTCCCTCCTCCTCTCTCCCTTCTCCTGGAGCCCAGGGTGGGGTCCTGTCTGAGCAGGGGCTGGGGGCCACACTTCGGCTGCAGAGACACACCTGTTGGGTCCGGCTGGTGACACATTCTTGGCCAGGCGGAGGGACATCTGGTCAGCAAGGGAGGTCCCTTCCCGCCAGCATAGAGCCCCAGTCAGCCCTAAACTCAGCTTCAGATTTGAAGGCAGCGGCAGAAACCCGAGTCATTTTGCAACAGGGGTTCAACAGAGTCAGGCAGTCAGTCAAGAAGCAGCTGGACACTGGGGACCCACCTGTGAACAAGGCTGACCAGAGCCCACTTCCTGTCACCATCTCAGGCCCTGTGCTGGGCACCTGAACCCACTGCTGAGTCCCCAGAAGCTCTCAGCCTGGGTCCATGGTACAATAGCACTCAGCAGGACGAGAGTGGGCAAGAGACAGGACATCCGGGGCAAGAACAGTGGCTGCTGCCTGGGTGAATCCAGGAACACTTTGGGTGTTTAGTAGGCATGAGAGAAGGAAAGGGTTTGAGGCAGAAGGAATACCAAAGGCAGGGTGGAGGAAGTGCCAAGCAGAGGAGCAGAGAGATAGTAAGGTGGAGTGGAAAGAACACAGGGTCTCGTGAGGCGGGGGATGATGGAGAGGTGAACAGGGCCTTGAACGCCGGGTTAGGGAGATTGACTTCCTCTGAACGCCAGATTAAGGGCACTGGAGGAGCCATGAGAGGTATTGAGCTGGAGAGTGACCCAGTCAGATCGGTTTGGGGAAGAACTGTGAGTGGGGTGGTATGGCGGGTGGCCTGGAGGCGGTGAGCCTGCCCCTCTGCCTCTGCCCACAGCCGTGCGTGCTGACCGCATGCGGGGCGGCCGGAACAAGTTTGGGCCCATGTACAAGCGGGACCGGGCCCTGAAGCAACAGAAGAAGGCACAGATTCGAGCCAATGGCTTCAAGCTGGAGACAGGCCCCCCAATGGGGGTGCCCCCGCCGCCCCCTCCCCCGCCGGACTACATGCTGCCCCCCGGCCTGCATGCACCTGAGCCCAAGGGCCTGGCCTCTGGTCCACCTGCTGGGCCACTGGGCGACTTTGGGGCCCCAGCGCTGCCTATGGCTGTGCCCAGCGCCCACGGGCCACTGGCTGGCTACCTCTATCCTGCCTTCCCTGGCCGTGCCATCAAGTCTGAGTACCCGGAGCCCTACGCCAGCCCCCCACAGCCCGGGCCGCCCTACGGCTACCCAGAGCCCTTCTCCGGAGGGCCTGGTGTGCCGGAGCTCATCCTGCAGCTGCTGCAGCTGGAGCCAGATGAGGACCAGGTACGGGCGCGCATCGTGGGCTGCCTGCAGGAACCGGCCAAAGGCCGCCCCGACCAGCCTGCACCCTTCAGCCTCCTGTGCAGGATGGCTGACCAGACCTTCATCTCCATCGTGGACTGGGCACGCAGGTGCATGGTCTTCAAGGAGCTGGAGGTGAGTCCCTCCTCCCACCTGGCTGGCCACTGGTTCTGGGGTGTCCTCTCAGCTGCCCAAGTCTCAGTCTTGGCCACCCCTTGCGTGGGGCTCTCATGCCCACTGGCTTCAGGCCATGTCTAGGGACAGGGAGGCCACACTGGGGACATGAGGAGTGTTTCTGGTCCATCATAGCCTTCCTTGTCCCTCTCCCACCTCCTCACTCACCCCTCCCTCTTTCTCCTTCTCTGTTCCCTGAGTGTCTATCTCTCACGGCCTCTGGTTCTTTTATCTCTGCCTCTGCCTCTTTCTGTTGTCTCTCTCCCTGGTGTGCTATCTCTCTGCTTCCCTGTCTCTCTCTAGTCCCTTCAATCTTTGTCTCTTTCTCTCCCAGTCTGAGCCCCTGTCGACATTTATCTTTCTTCCTCTGAGAGCCTGGGCTCTCGCAAAGGACTAGCTCAGTCCCTGGGAGGCTGCCTCTGGTTGCCCCGGGCCAATGTCAGGAAGAGGGTCCAAGGCACCCTGTCCTCTCATTTGGAGAGGCCGCCACTCCCTGCTAGCCTCAGATATCACAGAAGGGGTCTTAGTATCTCAGAGTTTGGGATGCTTCTCCTTCCCAGCTAAGGTGAAAGATCTTACTGTCCCTGCATCTCTCATGCACGATGGTTAGTCCCACGTGTAAATGTGTGTGTCTGTGTGTGCAGGGAGTGCTAGGTGGGAGGGTAAGTGGGAGATTGCAGGGTCCGCCCCTCATCTTCCAGATGCCTCGGCTGCAAGGCCTTCCATTCCCCTGGGTTGAGGTACCTGCGGCTGAAGTGAGCAGGAAAGCAGCGGGAGAAACTAAGGCCAGACAAGGAAGAACTTCCCAATCATCCTGCCTAGTGGTTTGAAGCACCCGAAGACTGGGAGCTGCCCCTCTAGTGCCCTGGCTCCCTATGATCAGGGTTTCTGCCAACTTCAGAGGCCCCCCCCTTCCCCAAGCCTGGCCAAGCCCATCCTCCCTGGCCTAGACGGAGACATGATAGGCCTTTAGTTCAGGCCTATTGATGTTTGCCTTTCCCAGGTTAGTCCCCTTGGCTGTTCTGGGACTGGGTGTAAACAGCAGGGCCTGTTGCCCTCCCTGCTGGGGCCACTGCAGCCTTGAGTGGCATTGTCAGTGCTGATGCCACTCAGGCCTGGGCTTCCTCCAGGGGCGTGTGTCCGGATGGGCCAAGGGTACTGTCTGCAGGGGCTGGGCTGGGCATGGGGGTCAGGGGGGATAAGATGAAACCTGGGCACTGTGAACCCTCAAGGCATCGTGGAGCTGGGAGCCTGGGTTGCTCTGGGGCCCAGAGCAACCAAGCATTGGCCGTGACGCCTTCTGCTTCTACTGTGGAGGGCCTGTCGTGGCTGAGGTCTGGGGATGTGCCGGCTGTCTGTCATGGGGTGGGACTTCTCACCCCTGCCCCACCTCTAGGCCGACCTCATGGGTAGAACAAGAGGCAGGGCCTCAAACAATCCCATCTGCCTTCCACTCGTGGCTGGAGGCCCTGGTGGGGGAGGAAGATCCCAAGACCCTTCGGTTGGTTGCCAGCTTTCCCTCCAGGCTTCCCGTGAGCCCCCAGTGCAGAGGGGAGGAGGAGCAGAGCATTCCTGGCCTTCTAGAATCCTGGATCCAGGGGCAGGGCACTTCCTCTGGCCGCCTTCCTGGTCTCTCGGGGTTTTTCACGCAGGATGGGAAGGGCTTTTGTCCAAGCTTAGCTGAGTGTTTTTTCCTGCTTCTGGTTTCTCTGTGGTCCAAACCTTCCTGCTTCCCCTTCCCAGAGTCTCTGAATCAAGCCCAGGAATATGAACCATCGTTACCAGCCTCTGTAAAGAAGCCTTGTAGATAAGTACCAGCCCAGCCCTTAGAGGGCATCTCATCAGCCATGTGGAGCTTCTTTCCCACTGGTCCAATAAGCCCTGGACTGATGTCTATTTGCAAAGCCAGAGGTAGGGAAGCAGAAAAGTGTGAGGGGAGCTGAGTGACTGTTCTCTCTCTTTTTAAAAAATATTTATTTATTTATTTATTTGGTTACAGCAGATCTTAGTTGCAGCAGGTGGGCTCCTTAGTTGCAGCACATGGGCTCTTTAGTTGTGGCATGTGAACTCTTAGTTGCGGCGTTCACGTGGGATCTAGTTCCCTGACCAGGGATCGAACCCGGGCCCCCTGTGTTGGGAGCATGGAGTCCTATCCACTGTGCCACCAGGGAAGTCCCTGTTCTCTCTTTTGACTGACCATTCATTCCTCACCTCCGGGCAGGACACAGCAGACAGCAGAGGGGGCTCCCTGGCTCTGAGAGTGGGGCAGCCCTTGGCCTGTGCATAGGGACACTGAAATGAATTGGACCCAGGGGGCTGCCAGGCTAGAGGAAGAGACAGACATGCACATAGGTAATGCCAACACAGGGTGCCCGGGGCTCTGACAGCAGTAGAAAGGGGCCAAGGGAGACCAGCAGGAGAGCAAATGGCTCTATGTTAGAAAGTCAGGGAAGGTTTCTTTGATCTGTACCTCTCCAGAAAGCAGTCTGAGAAGGTTAAGGGCGTTCTGGGAAAGGGGACCGGAGAAGACCCAGAAGTGTGAAAAGGTACCATGTGTCAGGGGGTCTCAGGTGGTCCTATGAGGCAGGGCTGGAGAGGTAGGCAGGGTCGGAAGCAGAGCTTGGACTAGCAGTAGGTCCTTTGGCAGTGGGTGATGGACAGCCTGCCTGGGCAGGGCAGGCTCCCACCACAGAGCCTGAGATCTCCCCAGAGGCTTGCTCAGCCCTCTGTGATGCTGATGACGTCTTGCTGTCCAGGGGAAAGCCTGGGGTCTTTGCTGAGCTGATAATGGGGCTCCAGATGCCCTTTTGGGGTTGTCCTCCTCCAGCCTCTTTCCCAGCTTGGATGTCCCTCTGCCTCCATTTTTGTTTTGGGAGGTGGGGCAGGCCGTGTGGCATGTGGGATCCTAGTTCCCTGGCCAGGGATCAAGCCTGTGCCCCCTGCAATGGAAGCGCAGAGTCTTAACCACTGGACTGACAGGGAAGTCCCTCTCATGCAATCACGGTGTGTTAGATCTGACATGGTACAGAGGTTAGTAACATACACCAGAATCAGAGAGGCCCGTGTTCAAGTTCCATATCTGCCACTTATCTGGTGTGTGACTTTGGGCAAGTGACTTTACTCCTCTGGGCCTCATTTGTCCCTATCTGTAAAAAAGGGGGAGTTGAAATAGTAGCCACCTCATAGGGTTGTTGGAAGGGCTTAGTGAGCTAGGGCAGGTAAAGAATTTAGCACAGGGTGCAGCACCCAGGAAGTGTTCAGTGAGTGGGGGCAGCGGCTCCCTCCCTCGCTGGGCCCCTCTGCCGCTGTACCATTGAATCTAACCTTGCAGGCGGGTAGACAGGCCTGGCCAGGAAGAGGGAGAAAAGATACATCGTGTCCACACTCCTCTGAGCACTAGAGCTCTGGGAGAAGACGGGGGCCCACCTTGCCCTGGGCTTCCAAAGCAGCTTCATACCTGCAAGGTAGCAGAAACTCACCTGTACATACTGCTCAGTGGGGGCAGGGTGTAGGCCCAGGCAGGCAGCCTCTCTGGACAGTCGCTGGGAGGATGCAAGATAGGAATCAGGGAGGTGGAAGCAAGGGCCAAGAGTGCCTAATGACCCATCTTGACATCAGTTCACCCGTGACATCCAGCTCCGAGGCCCCGGATTGGCAACAGATTTAACTGCTTAGGTATATGGTTTCATTTAAGTGGCAGTAACTCTGTCAGTCCTGGACTGACAAATGACAGCCGGCCAACCACTCGGCCGGGAGAGCGCCATGGCCAGCCCGCGGCTTGTCAGCCACTGGAGAATTACAGAGCCCACTGGCCTTCGACCGCCAGACTGATCAGACCCCAGGGGGCTCCGGAGGGGGGCCTGCTGGGAAGGAGGTCATCTCGGCACACATAAATACCCTGTCTCCGAGGCAGGCTGCAAAGTGTCAAGGCTCCAGGAAGATTTGTGGCAGACCGGCAGGAGGGGTGGGCGGCTGGTGGGCCCGGCAGACAGGCCAGGCTGATGAGGGACCCCAGGGCTGAGACTGCACATGTCCTTGTTCCCAGGGTGGCAGGGCGGACTGAGGGTAGAGGAAGAACCTTTTGCTTAGGGAAAAGCCCACGGAAGGTGAAAACCAGCCCTCTTTGGTTAAGTGAGCCTCTTAGCCACCTGCTTTCCCATGGAGAGGGGCTGGCAGCTAGGGCCCTCTGGTTTTCTTTTAAATAAAAAGGGGAGTGTGTCTGTGTGTCTGTGTGTGTGTGTGTGTCTGTGTGCGTGTGTGTCTGTGTCCATCTGTGTGGGGAGTGTTTGGAGTTTGGTGTCTTTATGTGTCCATCCAGGGGAAGAGCTAGTAAAGAGTCTGGAAGGCACGATTGCTTGGCTGGTGGGGAGGGGAACCCGGGCCAGGGCAGAGTCCCCAGAATAGCTGACCATGGGTTCCCAGAACCCTTCACGACTGACACCGCTGTGCTCATATGTTTTCTCTAACCAAAAGAGGGAGGATTTATTTTTTTCCATTTCTCAGAATAGGAAATCAGGGCAGGAGAGGGTGCGTGGCTAAGTGGGAATCAGAGGGCACAGGGCACCAAAGCCCAGCCACCGTAGTGCATCTCTCTGCCCTGCACCCCTATCAGCCCCGTGGGCAGGGCTGCCCCCACTCCCGGGGTCTGAGGTCTGGGTACAGAGTCTGCTCCCAGGGCTCGGCCAGCCGGGTCACTGTGACCCCTTCTGCTTTCTGCCCAAAGCTCAGCCAGCTTATCTCCTAATTCTCCCCCTTATCTCTTGCGCTTCCACCTCCCCACCCCCTGTTCCTTTAATTCAGGCACAAGGGTGTCTGCTCCCTAGGGCCCCAATGGGTGGGGGGCAGAACCCAGCCCTGCACGTCCTCCCTTCCCCTCTGCCTCCATCTGGGTTGCCCAAAGTGGGCCAGTGCGACTCCCGGACCAGGCACCTCCTGCTTGGGCTCCAGGAGTGCCAACCCCCCCACCCTGCCCCCCAAGAAGACCAGCCCAGGCGGGTCGTCTGTGCAGAGCCCAGCTCCCTGCGGTTACCTGAGGGGAGCATCTGCTCCCTTATCTGTAGTGGGCAGGGGTGAGGAGTCCCGGGCGTGCTGGGAATGGGGCCTGGTCTAGGCTCTCACTGAGCCTTGCCTCCCTCCTTGGAAGCTGTGATGGGGAGGCTCTCTGGGGACCGGCCACTTCCTGAGGCACGATAAGGCGAGGTGTCTTTGCGATGCATCCCTGCCTGGTTCTTAGTCTCTCCCGGCCCCTCCCATCCAGGGCTACCTGTGGCTGAGCCTCGGGTCCCCCTGGCTGGGCTTGCTGTTCTGACAGTAATGGGGCTCTAGGACGGACCTTCTGCTGGGAGATGGATGGGGAGGTATGGGTTCTTGACACAGAGGGGAGGGGAGGAGGGGAGGGTGGGAGGCTGGGGACTCAGAGCAGGATAGAGGCAGACCCTTCCTCTTGTTCTCAGCCGTACAGGCTGGGGAAGCGCTGAGCAGGCGAGGCCTGAAGGAAGCCTGACAGTGTGTCCAGCTGCTCACTTTGCTCTTTGTCCACTTTTCTCTCCCTCTATCTGTCTGAGGACAGGCCCCAGGGCCACTCCCAGGAGAGGAGCAGAGCAGAGGGGAGGAGGGGGCTTCTAGCCCCCGAGAAGAGAGAGCTGTTGGTTAGGCCTGGGCCAGTTCCTTTTCAGGCCAGGGGCTGCCTGGACTACTCTGGTCTCCAGGTTGGGGGTTGTTCCTCCCAGACCCCACAGGTGTCAGGGAAGACAGAGGCATGAATGGTGCCATCAGATGTTACAGGTGCCATGTCCAGAGGATGGGGAGGGCTTCATGGGTGAGGTAGTGAGCCTGCCGTGAAATCTAGGGTGGCAAGGGTGGGTCTTCCTGCACACCTAGTGTCAAGAGCAGAGATGAGCTAGACAGACCTGTGTGACCTTGGGTAAGTTACTTGACCTCTCTGAGCTCATCTGGAAGTGCTCATCCTCTGGAAGAGCTCATCCTCTCTCCATGGATTGGGGATAACGCTAGTACCAACTACAAAGGCTTGTGGAGCTGCAGCACAGTGACTGTTAGCTATCGTGATTTGCACTCACTGTAGGGCATGGCCCAGGAAGGTGCCTGGAGGGTGCCCGTTGGGTCGATGGCAGCTGGCTGATGAGCCACAGATGCTGAAAGGGACTGGAGTCTGCACTATGTCCTCCTAGGATGACACGCTGCACCCAGCGCAGTTCTGAGCACCCAGAAGTGTTCAGTATTTGTCACTATGGAGAGTTGTGGACCGAGAATGCCAGCCGTGGCCCTGGCCTGGCTCTGCCTCTCTGTGACCCCAGGAGAGTCCCTTGCCCTCACTGGGTGGCAGATTCTTCATCCGGAAATAGGAGTTTAGGCCAGGAGATCCCTAAGGGCCCTTCTGGCTCTGGCATCCCATGGTCCTGAGTCCCACTTGTCATCGTCACGAGGGTCTACTCTTGCCATGCTAGAATGTGGCGATCCCCCAGACTGGAGGATAGTCCCTGCCCTCACACTGAGCGCCCCTCAGTGCAGCCTGGGGATTCAGAATCGGCCCCATGTGCCCTTCTATTCCTGCTTCTCATGTAGACCGTTGCCAGCCACCTGCTCATTCCCTGGGCCGGACCTCCTCTCTTCCCATGAACTTCAAAGCTCTGCACAAGACTGCGAGGAAGCCCTCTGTTTTCTCTACATGGCTCCTTTTTGAGTGATTGAGGCTGCTAGAGATGTGACCACAGGCCAAATGGGCACAAGGAAAAATTAATACTAATCTTCCCTTGCATTTAAAGGAATCCTTCACAAAGCACTTCCGTAGACATTATTCTGTAACATTTATTGGGGGCTTAATATGTGCCAGACCACCTTCTAATACTTTGCCCACTCTCCAGATGAGAAAACAGAGGCCCAGAAAGGTTACAGAACTTGCTTAAGGTCATACAACTTGTAAGAGGCAGAGCCGGGGCCTGAGCACCTCCGTTAGACCCTCTTATTATTTTGCTAGACCCCTGCCACACTTTGATGAAGAAGACACATGGGTAAACTGGACACAGAGGTTGGGCAGCTTGCCCAGGTCACATACCCAGTTGAGCTGCTGAACTCAGAGCTGGGAGGAGGAGGGGCGAGGGGACGGTCCCCAGCTGGACCGTGGCTGGACCCTGGACCCCTGTGTGCCTCTTCCTTGCAGGTGGCCGACCAGATGACACTACTGCAGAACTGCTGGAGCGAGCTGCTGGTGTTCGACCACATCTACCGTCAGATCCAACATGGCAAGGAGGGCAGCATCCTGCTGGTCACTGGGCAGGAGGTGACCAGACCCTACTGCGCCCTGTCCTGACCCCCCAGCACACACTTCCAGAATTCTGGGCCCAGAAGAGGTCCCAGGCCTCTCCAGGGCTGGCCCTGGGCACCACTGAATATCAGCCCTTTCCCCAGGTTCATGGGATACCCACCAGCCCGACCTCCCTCTGATCAGCCCTAGATTTGACCTTGAGAGGAACCAGGCCCTGGGAGCCCTGCTCTGGGGGAAGCAGCTCAGGGATGTGGGGAGGGTCAGGGAGGCTCTTGGAGGACGTGATGGTGGCGCTGGGTAGTGAAAGAGTAAATAAGGGCTGGTTGGGTAGTGACGGGGTGGAGGGGCAATCCCCACCTCCACACATGCAGAGGAGGTAGCACGGGCCAGGCTTAGAGAGGCAGGTTAGGACTGCTGCGCTGCTGGGGGCTGCCGGTGTGCTGGGACATGGGTTTGGGGGGCAGGTGCCCTGTTGGGGCTGGGATGAGGTGAGAGATAAGGCTGGAGGTGTGGCTGGGGGCTGGGATGGGCAAGACCTTGCAGGTTCTAAATCCTGAATGATGGATGGAAGGATGAATGGATGGATGGATGGTTGGATGGCTGGATGGCTGAATGGGTGGGCAAAGGGGTCTGGGCCCCAAAGAGGTCAGAGTCAGAATTTGGACACTCTTAGAGCAGGGAATTAGGGGCACTAGGATGGGAGGCAGGTGTGGTGGCTCCTGGAATCAAGCAGGGAGCATCAGAAGAGTTTTAAGTGGGGAAGGACACAACCAGGTTGTATATGAGGAAGCACATGGAGGGGGCAAGATGGGGGGTGAGGAGGAAATGAAGGCAGCCACCCGCTGCTCAGAACACTGGGGACCTGGGAGGGCACAATTCAAGGAGGAGGGGAGAGGAGGCATAGGGGAAATGGAGGGAAGTAGGGAGAAGGAAAGGGAGGTTGATGCCCAGGGTCTAGGCTGGTGGAGGGAGCGTCACTCCTGGGGGCATACAAGAGGAGTGGGTGTCATAGGTGCTTGGGGGGAGAGATTGGAGACTGAGGCCCTGCTCCCCACCCCCTACCTCCAACCCTTTGTCCTCATCCTCTGTTCTCACCTGGGTGTCTCAGGCCATCCAGGGCCAGCAGAATCCTGGTTGCAAGGATGTAACTTTGAGCCACCTGGGAGAGCACATGAAGGAGTCTGAGGTGTGAGTGTCGGCTCTGTCAACATGTGGATGGAAGCCTCTGAGGCTATGGGACAGTCCTGTGCGTGCGTGTGTGTGTGTGTGTGTGTGTGTGTGTGTGTGTGCGCCTGTATTTTATTGTACAAACATCTCCACACACATAAGTGGGTGGGTGTTGAGATCTGCCCGTCACCATGTCAGTGGGAACATATACACAGGCATGTGTCTGTGTTACCCTGTGATGTGACCCTACAAGGGTGTGTGTGTGTGTGTGTGTGTGTGTGTGTGTGTGTGTGTGTTCACGTCCTGAAGCAGGTGGACGAGGCTGTGAGTGTGTCCCTCCATGTGTGTGAACGTGAGCTGAGCTGTGGCCACATCTGCAGTCCAGGTGTCCATGTGTGGGCCCCGGGCGGTCATGTGGCCGCATCCACGCGGATCCAGGCACGGCTGCCCCGCCCCCCACCCAGCACGACGTGGTGCTCACTGCAGACGCCACACAAAACACAAAAGCTGCTTGTACCACTGGGCCTGGCGGCGGCTCTTTGTGCAGGAAGGACCCTTCAGCTCTCCCTCTGCACCCACCTGCCTGGTGTCGGCTCTGCGGCACGGGGGCCCTCAGCTCTGGGCCGGGCAGTGGGAGCAGAGCTGGGAGCCTGGGGGGGATCCAGGGGCCTGAGGAGGTGCCACGCCTCCCCCTCCCCACTTGGCTCAGCTCCAAGGCTGGGCACCCCTGACCCCCAGCCTCCGACCAGTGCCCCCTATCCACGCCCTCCCCTGGTGTCCCTGACCCCTGCCCTCTGCCCACCCAGGTGGAGCTGACCATGGTGGCCGCCCAGGCAGGCTCCCTGCTTCACAGCCTGGTGCTTCGGGCGCAGGAGCTGGTGCTGCAGCTGCACGCACTGCAGCTGGACCGCCAGGAGTTCGTCTGCCTCAAGTTCCTCATCCTCTTCAGCCTCGGTGAGTGGGCTGAGCAAGGCCTGGCCTGGGGGTAAGGAGGCGGGCGGGCAAGGAGACCCTAAGGTGGGGCTCTCCGATGGGGGCCTCTCTTAGTGAATAAAGGGGACCTGGCCCAGGGCCTGCTTCCTCTCTGGGCCTGAGTTTCTTTGTTTGGAAGGACAGAGGGCCAGGATAATGTCTAAGGATAATGTCTTGCCCTTGATGGGACAAGGAACCCTCCTGAGGATGTGGTAGATTGCCAGCTGATAGCCCTAGAAAAGTGCCGATGCCACCCCAGAAAATGTGATTTCAGGAGCTTCTGATTCCTGGCTCCCATCCTGAGGTCCCTGTGTTTCCTAATTCCACGCTCTAAGGGTGTCTGAATTCTGACTCTGAGCTCTTTGGGGCCCAGACCCCTTTGCCCATTCATTCATTCACTCATTCAAAAAAGACCCCAAATCTCTGTCTTCAAGGAGCTGACCTTCTGTTGGGGAGAGAGACAATAAGCATAATATGATTAGTAAAATGTATAAATTAGTGAAATGATTCGTAAAATGTATAGCCTGGAAGATTTAGGTAAGTGCTAGGGAGGAAAACAAAGCAGGGCAGGGGCAGAGGGCCAGCCCAGCCCGCCAGCTCGCCTGGCTCCCCAAGTGTCTGGTGTCTCCCTCCCTTTGCCCTCCTGACCCCGGCCCAGCCTGTGCCGCTCAGGTCTCCACCCTCCGTCTGAGCTCTCATCAGGTCAGCCTCCTTTTGCCCTCCTTCACCCAGCAAGCATGTCCAGTGCCCTCCCTGTGCCCAGCAATGCTGCGTTCACAGAGGTTTTCCCTGCTCTCAGGCGGCTCCCAGTCTGGGAGAGGCCTCCAGCCAGTGCCATCAGGGCTGAGACAGAGAGATGGGGAACCCAGGACGGGGAGCAAGGGATCTGCCTGGAAGGCTTCCTGGAAGGACATATGAACAGGGTCTTGGAGGATGAGTAGGAGTTTGTTGGGGGGGGATAAATCTTTTAGCAGAGGTGTAGATGGGATGGAAGGTTGGAACAGAGGGGCGTGAATGCCTTGTCACCTGGGGAGGGGGCAGGATCGAGACGCTGTCTTTGTGGCAGATGGCATCACAGCCACAGTCTGGCAAGGGTGTGCCTGCTCAAGAGTGGGGGCAGCTGGGGAAGCAGCGGGTAAGAAAACAAGCTGGGAGGGGGTGATTAGTGACGTACTGACTGGGGGAAGCCCTGTGTTCAGGCCGTGGCCGTGTGACTGGGTGCCTGGGCTGGGCCTCCTGACTCTGCTGGCACAGCAGCTTGGTAGCTGGAGGGTGTATCGGCAAGGCTGCAGGGGTTGGTAGGGGTCGAGCATGCTGGGGGGTGGGGGCTGAACCTTGGGCAGCCAGTTAGGAGCCTGAAGCCCTTGGCGGGGCCTCAGGGACCTGGGCCAGGCTGGCTCCCGCTGGGGAAGCCCCCTTCCTCCTCTGCCTGCAGTGGTACCCTCCTCCCAACCTCAGTTTCACCAGAGCCACGGATGTGTGTGGTTTGGGGTGTGCAGGGTCCAGGGGTCATGTGTGTGTCTGTGCCTTAGTTTCCGCGCATGTATAGACTGTGAACTTTTATGGGCTAGTGGGATTTTATGTGTCATGTGGTGTGAGCAATCTGTATATAGCTGAGTGGTGACTGGGGAGATGTGGAGATGTGAGGGATTTGAGGGGTGTGCTTGGGACACATTGTATTGTAGTGTGGGTTCTGTGGTGGTGTGTGAGGTGACAGTTCTTGACCTGACCGCCGTCAAGAGGCCACTAGGAGGTCTTGGGGAGGGTGGGGCTGCCAGCCACCAAGTTCCTTGGCCAGGGCTCCATCTTGGTGCCCCCTGCAGAGTAGGGACCGCGTCTTGGCTCTCCAGACCACCCGGGGCCCCTCTTCCTACCAAAGCCCCAGCGCTGGGGACTGCCAGGCCCGGCACAGCCTTGGCCTCCACCAGGTGATAAATCCAGGACTCCTCCTTCTGTGGGGTGTAGGGAGGACATGAAGGCTGAGCCCAGCCCTCTTCTCCTGGGTCCAGGCAAGGGGCTGTACTCAGAACCATGAGTGCACAGCCCCTCCTGCACGCCAGCCTTCATCCTGTTTTCCAGAGGAGGCAGTTGGGGCTGGGAGACTGGGAGTGTCTACAGTGCTCGGCTGGAACAGGCTGGAGGGGGTGGGACGGAGGAGTGGGAGCGTGCACGTGTGTGCACACATGCGAGGCAGGGTGGAGCAGTGGTTAGGAAAGGGGACTAACGATGGGCCACCTGGATTCTAAATCTAGACTCTCTCTCTGCTTGTGGGCCCTTGAGCAAGTCACTCCCCTCTCTGAGCCTCTATTTCCCCATCTGTAGAATGAACATCATAAGCACCTTTAACTTGCTATGAGATTTAATGAGAAAATTCCCCAAAATGTTCAGAGCATGGCCTGGCCCCTCAGAGTATGCATCAGTATCGTTTCTATCATAGCCATCATTAAGTTCACGAGCAAATGAACAAGTTAGTGAATGAAGTGAAGGAAGGAATGAGTCCCTCTCTGTCTTTATTGCACACTGTGTGTCTGGCACAGTGCATTGTCTTTGGGGACAGTGACCCTCAGGGTGGGGGCCAGAAACTCTAGTGGTATTGGGGCTGTGAGGGGAGAAGACCCGGGACCCAGGCCTGTCCGAGCTCGTCGGTGTGCAGTGACAGGAGCCCAGGGGAGCCACAGGGGCCACTGGCTGACAGGTTCCAGGTGTGGAGAGGAGCCTGGGCAGTCCAGTGTGATCAGGGCTGGGCCAAAGAGGAGAAAACAACTATGCCTAGGATATCAGGGAAGTCTGCTTGGAGGAGGGGCCTCTGAGCTGGGCCTTGTAGTATGAGCAGGAGTGTTCTGGGTGAAACAAAGCAAGCAGCAGCAAGGGCATCCCAGACTGAAGGAACAGCTTGTGCACAGGGATGGGTGATCCTGAAAGTCTGGAAGTACCTGTGGGGCAGGGAGAGGGTGAGGAGGAGGCTGGAGAGGTGGGCAGGGGCTGAGCTGCGCAAGGCCTTGAATGCCAGGCCAGTACGTTGAACCTTCTCTGGGGGAGGATTTTCAGCAGGGAGAAACATGATCAAGTTTGCATTTTGGCAAGGGCCTTCCAACTGCAGCATGGGAAAAGGATGGCATGTGGCAACGCAGAGCCCTGCAAGAGGCTAGACATGGGGCTGGGGTGAAGTGGATAAATTTGGGCAAGACGAGGGGGAAGATTTGCCCAGAGTCTGGAAGGTGGGAGGGGGCTACTCCCATGATCCCACCCAGACCACCAGAGCTGGGTCCCCAAGGGAACTGGGACGCAGAATGGGGTGGCCACTTGCCCCTAGTCCTCCAGCTGGCATGCTGGGCATCACCCCGGGGCGGCGCCTCCCTGGGCTGCTTCAGCCTGAACTTGTGTGACGGCTGTCCCCCAACCCCTCCGCCCTTCAGCCCGCTCAGCGCCTCCTTCTTGCCTGCCTCCACAGAAGGGTGCCATTTGGTGTCTAAATAGCCGGCTCAGGCAGGCGCGAAGGCAGGTAAGGAGGTTTAATTAAAATTAGTGCCTCTCTCCTGGCAATCACGGTGTTTATGAAGATGGGCCCGGCTGGCATTGTTCTGCAGAGGACTTAATCGAAGCTTAATGGATTGACCTAACATTCGATTTCCTGACTTGCATTGAGGCGGCGGCAGCAGCATTCCCTTAAGCGTTTGCAATTTACCCACTGCTCGCGCCAACAAAAGGCGGCCTGAATAGCAGCCCCACTCGAGGGGCCATTGTGCGCGGGGGCGCCTGCCTGAGTCACCGCTATTGGGACAACATTCTTTATGCCTCGCTGGAATGAAAGGATTATTCAAATATTCAATTAAACCGTGAAAAGGGGGCTTTTCTGAGAACCTGGGGGCCCCCGGCGCTGCAGAGCTAGCGGGCTTCTCTCGGAGGTGGGGTTGCCATCTCCCAGCCCCCTCCTACTTCCCACCCCCCGGATTGCTGGGAGCTGAGCAGGCCCGGCTCCAGCCTGTGGTGGCTCAAGGCCCAGAGCTGGGCAGATGAGGTCCAGTTCTTGGGTGCCCTGAGAGGCGGAGATTAATTTGCCCCCATTTTGCAGATGACGGGAAACTGATGCTCAGACCGGGGAAGGGACTTGCCCCGGGTCACCTAGCTGGTGGTGGAGCTGGGGTTTGAGCCTCTGACGCACGAAGGGGGCATCTCCAGGTTTGTGTGTCTAAGGAAGGAAGGGCGTGGTGTCCCGAGGGATGCTGGCTCTGTCACATCCAGCATCCCAGAGAATCTTCACGACAGTCCCTTTAGAGGCAGGCTGGGAGAAGGGGCGTGACTTGACCACATTCCTCTCCAAGAGGGTGTCCAGAGTAGCCTTCCTGGGGAAACCAAGGACCCCAGGCTTGGTGGCCCTTGGACAGGACTCCTGAGTTGGATGGAACATAAAGTCATCATGTCATCTAATCCCCCAGGAACCAGGGTCCAGGCTTGACCCCGCATCCAGGCCTGACCCCGCCTCTGCTTGCCCATAGTGCTTTGGAGCCAGAGAGATGTGGGTTTGAATCCCGGCTCTGGTATCTGTTGTGTGCTCCAGGCCTGCCCCACTGTCGCCCGTGCATGGAAGACGCCCTTTCCGGCCTGCCTGGGTGTCTGTGGGGATTAAGTGATGGCGGGGGTGGGGGCGGGGAAGGTGCAGCAGGTGCGGGGGGGAAACGGCTCTCCTGTCTTGTACTGTAGTGGCCAGGGCTCAATTAGTGACCGTGCTTCTCGCCCCCAGCCCTGTAGCCCACTTTGTGGGGGCAGTGGGGGTCTCCAGCCTCCCGAGAGCTGCAGGACCCGTAGAGCTGCTAGGAGGGGGGTGTCCCTGAAGGCTGTCCTTGTTCTGCACCTCCCCACCCTGCACTCCGCCCTGCTGTCCCTGTCACACTGCTGCTGGGAACAGTAAATCCTGGTAAAGCCGAGGCTCTGGTTGGTCCTCCCCAGCCGCCTCCCACTCCTGCCTCTACTGCAGCATCTTATCCAGTCCTCCCCGCACCCTCACCTGTTTCTTCTGGGCCCCTTTACTGCTGTGTGGCCTTGAGCTGGTCCCTACCCTTCTCTGGACCCCCAGCCTCCTATTGTAAATTGTCAGAAGACAAACAGGAGAACTGCCCTGGGGATGGTGGGGACTGAAGGTAGATTGGGATGGAAAGAGATTGGGAAAGGGATGGGGCCAGTAAGCACCTCTTGCCCCCAGGGGACGCTAGTTAGGTGGGGAGACTTCCCATGACCTTTGAGTTTATTTGGAGAGGGCCAGGCTAGGGAACAGGGCTGCTATGTACAGTTGGACAGGTTGTTTCCTGAACAAGGGCACCTAGACAGGGGAAAGGTAGAGGCTGAAATCCAGCCCGCATGCCCCTCACCAAGCTGTCTTTCTGTGGACATGGGGGACCTTCTTTCTAATTGGCACAAGGTGCCTTATGGGCTAATGGTGATCCTGGGGAGGCCAGGAAGAATATGACCCTGGCTCACTTACTGAATGAGGTGAGGGGGATGGGGGCGAGGATGGGGGGGAGGCCCAGATCCTGCCATACGCCCTGGGTCCAGCTTGGGTTTCCCTAAATCCGACTTTGGACAACACAGGCCTCAGCGGGCATGCTGGGGGCGGCTGGGGATCAGGGTTGCCAGGAGCATCCAGCCCTCCTGGCGCAGTGGGTGTTAAGAGGGATTAGAAGGGCCAAGGCCTGTGCCTGCTGGGCTCCGGACTCCCCCGCAGCAGCAGGGCTGGGAGTGATGGGAACGCAGGGGAAGTGGATGGACGACCATCTTCTGAACCGCTGGACGACGCATCCCAGGCCTGGCGGGGCTCGGAGCGGGGGATGGGGACAGGTTCTGTGGATTCCTGCTGACTTTCAGCCCCTAGACAGGGCACCAGCTGGAGATGCTGCCCAGGAGCTGAAAAAAGCCTGCAAGCAGTGATGAGGACTCCTGTGACAGGAAACTGGCCCTCCATGGGCACCCCTGGGGGCCAGGCACCTGTGCAGTGCCCTGGCACCGGAGCTCCCCCCGCTGCAAGGTGGGCACGGCCCCTTTCGTAGAGGAGGAAGGCCTTCAGGTCTGGAAAGGACAGGGCACAGGCCACCGATTCTAAATGGTGGGGCTGGGATTTGAACAACCATCCACTTCACGCTAAAGACACTTAATTTTTATTTCTTCACTGAACCTCCAGGACAGGGGATGCATTAATCACACTCCTCTGTCCCTGGTACAAATGATGGTTGGTCCACGCAGAGCCACCCACCCGCCTCTCCCTCCCATCACCAACCATCCTGTTTACGTTTAACTCGGCTCTTCTTGTTTGTCTCTGTTCTTACACAATGTGCATGCTTTGTGCGCTAGTGTTTTTCATTTAAGTAGGTGGCTTTACCTTATAGATCTCATTCTGGATCTCCCTTTTTTGCTTTTCATTTTATTTTTTGTTTTTTTTCCCACTCAGACCCATGCTTTTAAAAGTCCGTCCATTTGCTCAGTACTGTGTCTGCTCCATTGCTTCTGTCTACTGCACAGGACTCCCGGGGATGCAGCCACCACCTGGCCATCCAGGCCACCTCCCCATCACCGTAACTATTGTTGCAGTGAACGTCCACGACCCCATGAGAAAATTTCCTTGGGGTACCAGAGCCTCTTGATTGGTCAGAGCATGGACCAAAGGAGCGCCTGTCACTCTCTAGAATGGGGGATGGGACCCCTCCGCTCACAGTGTGCCTCTCTGGTGATGGTGCCGATGGGGGATAGCGATGATGGCGGCAGGGTGGTGATGCTGATGGTGCCTACCCCGGGGATGATGGCAACAGGATGGTTTTGACCATGGGGCTGGGGATGGTGGTGTTCCTGGACGTGGTGAGAGTAGGAGTAATAATAACACTAACACACTGAGTCTTATGAAGTGCCAGACACTGTTCTTCTGAGCACTTTCTACATATCAACTCCCTTAATTCTCACAACAATCTTGTGAAGTAGGCACTACTGCCACCCTGTTTTGCAGATGAAGAAATTAAGAGGTTAAATAACGTGTCCAGGGATGCACCTGGTGAGGTTGGCAGTGGTCTTGGTGATGACGGTGGGGTTGATGACAATGGCAGCAGTGGTGGTGACAGGTGCTTGTGGCTGGGTGGTCAGTGGTGGCCGTGTGTGTGATAACCGTAGGGATGTTAGTGTCAGTGACTGCTGCTGATGGTGGTGTTCAACCAAGGTGTTGATGGTGATGGCGACCATGGTGGTGACGGGAATGACGGTGGTTTGATTGTTGATGGCAGCAGTGACCACGTGTGTGAAAACCAGGGATGCTGGTATCGGTGACTGATGCTGGTGGCAGTGTTCATCAACAACGGTAATGGCGCCATGGTGGTGACGGGGAGGCTGTGGTTCGTTGTTGATGGTGGCAGTGCCCATGTCTTTGGTGATCATAGGGATGTTGGCGTTGCTGATGCCAGTGACGGTGTTGATGATGTGATGGGGCTGGTGAACGGCTCCTCCCTTTGCAGATGTGAAGTTCCTGAATAACCACAGCCTGGTGAAGGACGCTCAGGAGAAGGCAAATGCCGCCCTGCTCGATTACACCCTGTGCCACTACCCGCACTGTGGAGACAAGTTCCAGCAGCTGCTGCTGTGCCTGGTGGAGGTGCGGGCACTGAGCATGCAGGCCAAGGAGTACCTGTACCACAAGCACCTGGGCAACGAGATGCCCCGAAACAACCTGCTCATCGAGATGCTGCAGGCCAAGCAGACCTGAGCTTGGGCCAGTGACGGGGGGGAAGTGGGGCCGGGGCCGGGGGAGGGGCCGCAGCACCCCTGTGGTCTCCAGATGGTTTATTTTATTATGCTGACCCAGGACCCCAGCACGTAGGCCCCTGCCCCTGCGCTCTCTGAAGCCCTGCGTTTGGGAAGGTGGGTGAAGGTGGGCAGGGCCTGGCTGAGGTGGGGTGGTCTCCACTAACCACTGGCACTTGCCTGCCACTCAGAGTGCCCCAAGGAGGTGGCTGCTAGCCACTCCCTCCCTCCCCCTGCTCCCAGCTGTCTGTCCTGGAGTCTGGCGCACAGGCCCAGGGAGGGGGTTCGGATTCCCTGGTGGGCCTCAATGTCCCTTGAGTCAGAGGTCATCCCTTCCCCTTCTCCTGGAAACAGAGGCAGAGAGAAGTTGAGCGGACATCAACTGGGGGGGAGAGGAGAGGAGAGGGTCTCCAGAACTCCCTCACAGAGACCAGGAGGGAAGCCCTCTGTTTTGTAAACCAGGGATAACAGAGTTTGCAAAATTAGGCAAGGGACTGTTGGGCCCTAGAGGATACTGGGAGACTGGTTAGGACCCAAAGACCTCCTCCCTAAACCTTCTATCCCATCTGACGTCTGCAGGGGAGAATTTTGACATGTTATCTGCAAAGAATTTTGCTGCAATCATCTTTCTAACCCTTTCCCGGCAGGGGAGAAGTTTGGCACAATCGACGTTCTAGCCCCACCCACGGTTGGCCCTCCAGGCTGGTATTTATCTGCAAAGCTGTAGTCAAGAAGTTTTTTGTTTGTTTTTGTTTTATTTGTTTTTTAATTTAGATACTCCTTGAAAGGTGTGTATGTGGAGGGGCAGGGGACAGATTTGAGGTCTGAGGCTGGGACTGGGGATTAGCAGCAAGACCAGCCCATGGATTCTTCCCAAACACCCTCATACCACGTACCCATGGGTGGTGCTGGGTCATTATTTCTGAGCCCTCACTCCAATCCAGAGGAGAGCTTGCCCCCCCCCTCCGCCCCCAGCCCACTAGAGGACCAGCAGCATGGCCTGCGGGGGGCTCAGAGTCTCTGTGGGTGGGAAGCCGGGTGATCTTGGGGAGGGTGTATGGGTCTCCAGATCAGGGACATTGCTGATGAGCCGTCTTTCACTGGCCCCTCCCATTGGGTTCCTTACTGTACACCCTTGAAGCTGGGCCTCAACTCCCTGGCCTCAACTCCTGTCCTATGTCCTGAAAGACACTCTGCAGGGCCAGACACAGGGGAGGGGCCTCAGCTGTCCTCTGTCGCCGGGCTGGGCATCCGCTGTCTGTCCTGCTTCCACGTTGCCATTGCAGCTTGCGCTGAGCTTGCCCAGCTGGAGGTGACTGGGCATCCCCGCCCCCGCCTTCGACCACCCTGTCTCAGTCCCCACCCCTCCCCCCTGAAACGTGTACCCCTGGCCAGGCTGGCGACTCCCAGCCCCCAAATGAGAAGTGCCCTTAAGGCCCCCACAGTGCCCGCAGCCCTGGAATAAATTTTGCAATTAGTTTCCAGCTACCTTTGCCTATTTACATTCTAGGGCCCAAGGAGAGCCTCCTAAGTGGGTTTGGGTTGTCTAGGGCGGGGCCAAGCGCCGAATGGGACGAAGGCAACACCTAGGTAACTTTTGGTTCCAAACTCGGGGGAGGCAGGATGGGGTGTGAGGGCCAAGGTGGGGGATACCAGGCACTGCTGGGGGCCCTTTGGGCCCCACCTCATCCCTGGGGCCCTGCCAACCCTGGGAGGCCTGGGAGATGCTTGGGCTTTCTGGGGCCTCAGCCTCAGTGCCACCCTGGCGTGCATCTCAGCTGCCGTCTTGGGCAGAAGGCAACAGTCATTTAATGAGCATCTACAGTGTGCCATCCATCACTTCACTGTCCCTGCAGTAGCCTGAGAGGCAGGGGTTATAATCCAGAAGAGGCACTTGGCAAGGGCCCTTAGTCGGCCATCTGGTGGGGCAGATTCAAACCTGGATCCACCTGACTTCAGGGCACTGGCCCTTTCCTCTCTGTCCTCCGGTGGCACACCCACAGGCCCCAGGCCTGGCCCCTCTCACCTGCTTGGTGGCAGCAGTGAGCACAGCCAACTCTGAGGACTGCTTCCTCTGCTCCGGTGCCCTTCCAGGACTTCGCCTGCCTTGTCCACTGGTCTTGTCCCATCTGCTCTTCGCAGCCACTTCGGTAGGTGACAGCCCCAGATTACAGATGAGGAAACTAAGGTGAAGTGTCCTGTCCAAGGTCACACACTGAGAAGGGCCAACCATGATGCAAACTTCCATCCCCCTGACACACCTTGACCAACTAGTTTATCTCCAGAGCCGCTCCTGCTCCTCTGTACAAATTAGAAAAAGGCACTCCTTCTAGGGTGAGGCAGCCCCAGGCACACAGCTTGGCAGTGGCTTAGGCAAAGGGAAAAAGCCTCCCTCTCCCTCTCGGCAGCTCCAGAAGCAGACACCCTGGTTCCTGCCCCTGCCTGCGGACCGTTCAGTCTTGTAGGAGATTACCTTAATCAGATTGTTATCTGATGTGATACATCATGTAACTGCACAAGATAAGGAAGTGATTGATTCTGCTCCTGGGGGGACAGGAAGTCTTCATAGCCGACGTGTCATCCAAACTGGGTTTTGAAGGATGTCCAGGGGTTCGCCAGCTAGATAAGAGTTGGGGTCAGTCCAGGCAGAGGGAACAGTGTGAGCAGAGGGATGGAGGGGTGTCAACCAGCGGTGTTTGGGGACCTAAGAGAAGTTATTTTGGCTGAAGAGTAAAGACAATGTGTTGAGGGGGAGGAAGAGTATGGAGCAGGGGGTGGGGAGACTGGAAAGGACTCCTTGGTCCCAACCCTGACCGCCTGCCTGCCCCCACCCCCCACCGCCCATATGATTAGTCTGGGAGGAGGCAGGGGCCCTCTGGTGGTGAGGGGAAGGAGTCAGAGGACACTGCAGGTGCAGAGATTAGGGGCCACCAAGTGCCTAGCCCAGTTCAGTGCCACCTGCCTGCTGCCCCTCCAGGCCCCGGCCCCTCCACTCCTGCCCCACAGTAGCGGGCAGTGGGCTTTGCCTGACCTGCCGGGGCTGAGCACCCCGGTGGGTGAACCTCAGCAGTGGTGCCCAGCCTGCCACTCCTCCCTGGGGGTACTGCTGCATCTTCCCCGAGCAGGCAGGAACTACGCTCCTCCCCACGGAGGCCTGCTGTCTTTTCTTGCTGCCTGGGGCCTTCAAGGCCTTAAACTCGCCTCCACTGTACGCACAGTCCCCTGCACATCCTTCTCTGGCAACAGCTGACTTTTCCCGAGTGCCTGTGTGTGCCGGGCACTTGGACTAATACACAGGACAGCCTCATGTCACCTGCGGAGTGGGCCAGATGTCCCCCATTCTGCAGACGATGCACTGGGCTTCCAGAAGTTCAACAGCAGCCCCCATGCCCAGAATGAAATACCCAGACCCCTGTGCTGTGTGGTGGGTTAACTACACCCTAGACAGATTTTGTCCCAGACTCAATGCAGGTGGGCCCCAGGGTGAAAGTGACCCTGAGGCCGTAGAGGGATCTGGGAGCAGCTTGTACCTTGATGGGTCTCTGGGCTTCTTCTCATGCAGCCCTGCCCCACCTCCACTCACCTGCAGCTGGAGTGGCTACCTCTCCTCCCTCCCCCCAGGGAGGCTGCTCTGACGCTCCTCAGCTGTGCCACGTCCTCTGGCAGCACTGGCGCCCGGCTGAGGTTAGCAGGACCGTGTTAACAGCCTCTGCACCCCACGTCCCAGCCCCTGGGCCTCTCCTTCACCTGGCCCCTACCTTGGGGCCCATCCTGGTGCCAAGCCCTAACACATCACCACTGCTGCTCACCTTAGCTCTGAAACTGGCTCTACCCAAGAGGAGACGGGGACTCAGAGAAGAATCTTGCTCGAGGCCACAGAATCAGTGGTGCCAGGACCTGGTCCCATAGCCAGATTCTGAGTTGGGGTCCTCTCGCAGCATGACACATCAGACCTGAAGCCGTTCCACCTGCCCTGGTGCCTCCTCCGAGCAGTCTGCCTGGATGGCTCCCACTCACAGCGACTGCCACCCCCTGACCTCTATGTTACCCAGCCGGGGAGACCCAGGTATGAGTCGTGGAGACCTTCTCTGAACCTCAGTTTTCTTTTCTGTACAATAGGGGTGATGGTGGTCTCAGGGCTGAGGTAAGGACCTGCAGCTCTAAGGCAGTACAAGGCTTAGCACCAGCCAGGTACACAGTAGGTGTTAATAAGTGTTGGCTGCACCTGCCCTGATGGTGAAGCTGGGTCTGTCTTGAGTCTCAAAGCCAAAGTGGCAGCTTCCCTTGTCCCTCCCTCCTCCCAGGGAGACTGGCGTCCTGTCCCCCTTTGCAGGCCAGGGTGACCCCCAGAGAAGGAAAGGTCACTACAGTACCATTTATTACCAGAGACCTCACGGGGCTGTCAGAACTTCAGGGCAGGAGGGGAGGGACAGAGGGGAGGGACAGTCACAGGCAGAAAGCTGGGGACAGAACTGTGGGACCTGGCAGGGTAAGTGGGAGCACCAGGGCCAGGGGCTCCATTGGAAGGAGAGAGAGGCTGAGGCCACTGGGAGTGGGTAGTGGTCTAGATGCTGCGTCTGTCCCTCAGGGGCCCCCGGTTGGGCCTTTCAGAGGTCCCCAGGTAGAGCTTGGAGGAAAGTTCCCATGTAATGTCTCTAGAAACCTGGGAGGAAAGTGCACCCTTTGCGCTGGGCTGGAAGAGAACCAAGATGGGGACCCGCCCTCCCAAGATGGGGACGGGGCTGGGAACTGGGGCTAGGGGAAGACCTTGGGTGGGATTCTGGCCTGGGTGACCCTGGCAGTCTCCCTCTCTGAGCCTCAGTTTCTCCATCCGGACAACACCTGCAATGCCGGGGATGGGGGTGTGGGGAGTTGGGGGGCGCCATGGACTTTCAGGAGGGAGGGGCAGGGGCAGGCCTGTGAGGGACACACAGCTGGCAGCCTTCACTCCCCCGCTCTTCTTGCTAGGGCCACCTGAGTGGGTCGCCTGGTGGGGCGGGGGGCCTAGGGCATCCGGAGGGCGGGACGGGTTGGGGGCTCCTCCGAGGCCGAGGTGGAAGCGGCTCCGTTGCTACGAGCGGCCTTAGCAACGCACCCATTCAGCGGAGACAAAGGCGCTGTCGCTTGAGTGCAGAGGCGCCGCTGCGGCTCTCTTGTTCCCACAGACGCTGCGCCTGCAGGGGCGGGGGCGGGGGGCTGGGAGCCGAGGTTGGGGGGGGGGGCGCCGCTCGGCCCCTTCGGAAAGCCCACCGCCTGCAGGGCGCCTGCGCCCTCCCGGCAGGCCGGCAGGGGGCGCCTCCAGCCCATTTTGCAGAAGGGGAAGCTGAGACTCAGAAGGACTGGGGCACCTGCCGGGGTGGAGGCCAGCTGGGGGTCTGGGGTCATACAGACCTGGGTTCAAATGTGCCTACGCTTACGCGCATGTGACTACTGCTGCGCCTCAGTTTCCTCATCTGCGCGGGTGGGGGCCCTGACCCCAACTCTGCCACTGACCCTGGCTAGTCAGGGCTCCTCTCTATGCCTCAGCTTCCTCATCTGCACAATGGGAGGGCAACAGCACCCCCGTTTTCCCAGGTCACCACATGAAAGGAGTCAGCAGATGCCCGGGTTTAGCACAGAGCTCAGCCCTGGTCAGAGCTCCACAGACAGGCCTCTTGCTCTGGTGGGAAAGAATCCCCTGCTTGGAGGGCTGGGCAGTGCTGAGCCTGCCCCTCATAGGCTTGTCTCTGGTTTAAGACTGTGGGAACCCAGGCCCAGAGAGGCTGGCAGCGACCAGGGTCCTTGAGGCTCCCCTCGGGCCAGGCCGAGCTCTCCTTGAGCGGGGCCTAGGTGGTCCCGGCCCTGCCCTGCTACCCACAGGTCCCCCCATCACGCCCCCGTCAGCTGTCCAGCTGGGGAAACTGAGGTCTTGGGAAAGCACTTGCTCCTCACCGGGTTTGGAAGCCTCTCAGACCACCAGGCATCGCGGCCGGAGCCCTGAGTGGGGGAGGCGGGGAGGCTGGGCTTGGGGTGCCGGAGAGGTGGGCATGCAGAGGGGAAGGCAGGCTCTTGCTCCCGGCCCGTCCCGGCAGCACCGGCCTGGGAAGGGGTCCCAGACTCACTCCCTGAGTAAGCCTCTCCCCAGAGCACTGCATTATCACTGACAGAGCCCACGGGGCGCTAATGGGGGACTTTCAGGCACCAGCAAGGAGCGGAGTGAGGGGAAGAGCCCCTCAAATTGTGGGAGGTCGGCTGTGGTTGCTTCTCAAATCACTTCCATTCCGGTACAGTGGGGCTGAGGGGGTGTCGGGACGCCAAAGGGAAAAAGGGAACCCCCTGAGGTGGGAGCTGCACCTGAAGCCTTGAATGCGGTCAGCTCCACGGCCTGAGGACAGAGGAGGTCTGTCGGGGGGTGGGCCCCCACTCCTGCTCCCCTTGCTCTGGGGGACCTCGGCTACCTTGGTGATGACTCTTCCACCCCCAGTGGCCTTGGCATTCAAGTTCTGCCAGCCGCTCCCAGCCCCCTTCAGCCTGGTAACTGAGGGACGGGGCCCGCTGGATCCCCAGGGGAAGCCCCCGCCCCCAGGCCTGCCCTGGTCCCTGTGATTTCCCTAACCCTGCCGGTCACACTTGCTAGCCCCTTGGCAGAGTCCTGCCGCCCCTGTGCCAGCCTCACCGGTCTCTCGGGTTCTGCAGTGGAGGAAAAGGCTGTGGGGATCCTGGGGCCATGCGTCCCTAGTAGAGGGAAAACACTCGAGCAGGTGAACTTGTAGGAGGCTGAGGCCAGAAGCTCTCTCTCTGCCCCCCCCCGCCCTGGACAGGGACCTCATTATCAAAGACCCTAAGAATCCACTCAAATGTTTACCTCATAGTTTAGCGATGAAGAAACTAGGGCCCAGAGAGGGAAAGTAGCTTGCTCAAGGGCACACAGCAGGGGAAGTAGGAGCTGGGATTTAAATTCCTGGCCTGACCCTTAAGTCATTCAACCCATGCCCTGTCTCAGGGCCCTGAACCTCATCCACCTACCTGCCTTTGGGAACCCTCCACTTCCCTTCTGCATGGAAACCCAGGGAAAGTGACCCTGGGCAAGCTCTGCCTCTGGGCTGGGCACCAGGGACCCTTGTTCCCTGGTGGTGGCAGTGGGAGGAAAGGAGCCTTTTCTAAGCCATCCCCTAGGCCCCGCAGTTGTGGAATTCCCCAGGCCTCAGTCTCCTTGTCTTTAAGATGGGCTAATGGAATCTGCCGTGGCCCTCCTAGCTCAGCCCGAGCACTGGGGAGACCGACGCACCGGGTGGCACTCGGACTGGAGGGTGGTGTGGTCTTACCTCTAAGAACCAGGTGTCTTCAGGGTGGAGCCAAGACTACTGGGTTGTCGCGGGCCACTTCCCAGGGACATGAGGGCCTAGGGTGGAACCCCGGGCCCGCGGGACAGGAGCAAGCCTGAAAGGAAAGGGCATCAGCGCTGGGATCCGGCGGCCGTAGGTGGGACCTCCCACCACTCCCACCCCACAGACCCCCGGCCTGCCCACCATGAATGCCTCCACTGCCTTCTTCTCAGTCATCCTCTGCAGGGCGCTCTGGACCCGGAGGATGGGGCCAGGGTCAGGGCTGGGACCTTATCCTGACCTCCACGGGCCAGTCGCAGAGCCCCCTGCAAGTAAGCCCTGCCTACCTCCACCCACATCCCACCCTCCAGCAGCCAGTGTCCCCTGACTTACCTCCCGGTTGTAGGCTGCATAGACCAGGAAGATGTACGGCCCCCTGGGGACAGACCCAGGGTGAGGGTGGGTGTCACTACCTGGGAGCCGCATCCCCTTTCCCCCACTGCCTGGCCTGGCACCGTAGCAGAGACACCCCCGGAGACATTTAGAGATACAGGAGGATGAACACAAATCCTGCCCTGCCCCCCAGTCCGCGATGGGGAGCAGGCAGTTGTGGCATTCTGTGGCAAAGAGAACCAGGAGGGGCCTTGCCCCACTGGACCCCATGCCTTCAGTCTCTGGTCAAGAGGCAGCCTCTCTGCCCTCTATCCCTCCAAGCCCCACCCCCCTGACCTGCCCCATCCTCACACCCTCACCATGTTGCAAGGGTGGGGGATGGGAGAGGGGACACCTTCCCGAAGCTCCAAGGCTAAATCAGGTCCAGGAACAGCAGACCCTGGTTGCATTCTGATTGTATCTCTAGCTGAGTGCCTCTCTGAGCCTCTGTCTCTTCATCTGGAAAGTGGGGAGGAGGCCAGGACTTGCTTCCAGCTGCATGTGAAGGACTCAGCACAGTGGCTGAGTCATAGCTGGCTCCTCCCCACACATGCGAGGACCTCGACGGCCTGGCCACTCACAAAGCACCAGCACACTTGGGGTGACACTTGACCCTCACAGCAGCTCCATGGTTGGAGGTGGGGGGATTCATTCTCCCCATTTGATGGAGAGGGACCCTGGGGCCCAGGGTAGGGGACAGAGCAAAAGTGTGACTCAGCGGGTAGCATGTGGAGCCTTAGACTTCCTCAGATTCCACCTGGACAATGTAACAGTTCCTCCCCAAGAGGACACAGGTGAGGGGACATGGGGTTCCTTGAGGCCCTCTAGTTTCCCAGGGCTGAGAGCTGGAGCCCCAGAGCCTGACTACTCCTCCTGGCTCCCAGGCACCAACTGGGTTGCTACCAGCCCCAACTCTGCCCCTAAGACAGACTCTGGGCCTCCCAGCCCCCCACACCCAGCCTGTACTCTCTCCAAAGCCCCTGCACAACCTCCCCCATCCTGTCTCCTTTTACTCACTCCTCAACCCAAACAAATGCACTCCAACCCAACCACACCAGCACCTGCCTAACGTCCTCCAAGGCTCCCTAGTACCCCTGGGGTGAAGTCTGAGCTCCTCACAACAGCTCTAGGGACCCTGCCCAGTCTGGCCCCCATGTTCCCTCCTGTTCCCTTTCTCACCAGCTCCCCCCAACCCCATGTCTCCCTCCATCTGATCCTACTGTGCTCCCCTGACTTAAAACATTCTTCCCCCTCTCTCCACACAGCGTTTGGGTATTAGCTGAGAATCACTGCCTCCAGGGAGTGCCCATTCTGCCTCCCCATACGGCCCTGACTGCCCCTTAGCCTTTCAGCCTCAATCGTGCCCGCTGTGGTTGTGTGGTTTTGGTGTCTGTCTGTCCCTCAGGCTGAGACCCCCAAGGGTGGATTCTTCGACCTTGAGTTCCACCACTTTCCCCAGTATGCAGCCCAGCACAGGGGAGGCGCCGGGGAAGTACGTGCTGAATGACCGAATGACAAAAATGCGCTCACGTTCACGGTGCTCCTGATGTGTGCCAGATGTTATGCTTTGCCCTTTGCAAATATCATCCCAGTGGAACCCCACAACGGTCCCACGAGGTGGAGAATATGATCCCCCCCCTTTATATAGATGTAGAAACTGAGGCCTGTCTCAACTTGTGTAGGCCTCCCAACAACACTCTCAGGCAGGGTAGGTGTGAGCTACAGCTAGTTGCAGAAGTGAGGCTCTGCTCTTCCAGCACAAAACCTGGCACAGGGGCCAGACGGAAACAAATCACCAAGAGTGAATGAATGAGTCAGCGCAGATTTCAGTCCCTCCAGCCCCAGGCCTGCTCCCTGGTCACCTTGGGCAGGTCCTGCCCAGCTTATGCCCAAGACAGAGTGAGAGAGGGACGGGGCTGGAGGTGGGGCAGGGAGAGAAAGACATGGAGAGACAGCAGGTATGATGGAAGAGAGAGGAGAGGGGAAGGCCAGGCCTGGTGAGGGAAGCAGCCGGGAGGGACCCAGAGAACGCGTCTCTGAGCCTAACTTGGGGACCTGCCCCGAGACAGTCACAGGAACATCAGAGTGGGCCCAGGTCTCATGCCTTCTGAGCCCCCCATAAGGCAGCCTCTCCCCTCCTTTACCAGACCTGAAGGTCTGAGGCTGGCTGGGAGGGGGCAAGAGAGGTGACACAGAGAGAGGGAGAAGCAGGGTAAGGGACCTAGAGACAGGGGGTCACAGCCCAACAGAAGGGGAGATGTAGAGAGAGGCCCAGGAGGAACCAGGTGGGTCCATGCCAGAGGAGGCGGGGACAGGGACAGGAGCCTGTGACAGAGCCTGAAAGACAGAGAAAGAATCCCAGGGAAAACTCAGAGACAGAGACGCAGTAATGAGACACCGGGAAAGGAAAGGACCTGCCCTGAGAGGGAGGCAGACAGCGTGGTGATGGTGGCTCTGGCTCCCTGGCTGCAGCTCTGCCCACCTGAGGGCCACAGGCAGGGATGGAGCTGGAGTAGTTGCCATAGCAACAGGATGCTGCTGCCCTCGCTGCTCTGAGGCAGGGTGGAGAGACCTGGGTAGGGTCTCTCTGCTAAGTGGGCTGAGCTGGAATTCCAGCCCACGGAGCTCTGGGAGTGCAGGGCTTGGAGAAAGGGCTTCTCTGTGTCCATCTCTGTCCCCAGCTGCTCAGGTCCCACCAGGTCTCTGGGAGCCATGCTTCTTTAGGAAGAGCGTTGGAACCCCAGTTTTTCTTCACTCTCCCGGCCCCTCTCTGGGCACAACCTCCATCCTCCCTGAGCAGTCTGCACCCCCCACCTCCCACCACCCCTGTTCTTTCCCCTCTCCATTCCCATGCCTGCCTGGCAGAGAGTGGCGAGTCCCCAGGGCCCAGGGGGAGAAGACAACATGGACCAGGACCCTGGAGACCAACCCCCTTTGCACCCTCCCTTCTTCCTGCCTCATCCCTCCCTTAACACTTCACTCCCTGCTCTTGGGCATCGTCTGCCTCCCCGACTCATGTCACCTCCACAAGAACAGGGCATTTTGCAGCCTCCTTTGCTGCTGTATCCCTGGCGCCTAGGACAGTGCCTGGCCTCTAGTGGGCATTCAAAAAATCTTGCAGGGATGTATGAATAACTAACTGGATGAGGGTGCCCCTCCTGACCCCAGCTCCCCACCCCCACTCCCAGCCTCGGCAGCTCTTCCAGGAACCAGGCCCCTCTGCGGTCAAAGCTGAATATCCTGATGGCTGAGAACACAGACTCTGAACTTGGGCCCCAGCGCTGCTCCTTCCTACTGTGAGGCCTTGGGCAAATGACTTCATGGCATCTCAGTTTCCCCATTTGTAAGGCCTGTTCAGGGATATAAATATGATCCTGGTCCAGGACTCAGAGCACTTAGGCATCCAGCAGCAGGAAGCCCACCTCTGGGACACAGGGACCCTGGACAGAGTTTGCACTTGATTTCCTGAGCTTGTCTTTGTCCATCCGTGGGCCACCTCACTTTTCAGCCCTGAGAGGGACCTGGGCTCGGCAGAGCTGGGAGTGGGGAGTGCAGACAACAGGAAGAGGTGCTGGTGGGTACAAGGGAGGCTGAGGGGCAGGGCAGGCCGGGGGCAGATTGGGCCCTCCTTGGACTGACCTCCCTCCCAGCACTCAGCTCCCAGGGCTGTGGCTGTTTGTGTCTGTACCTGGGTCCCCCATAGATCTGCAAACCCCTTGAAGACAAGGGCTTAGTCTGACCCATCTCTGTGGCTCCAGGACACAGGACCTGAAAGG
The DNA here is from genome assembly GCF_028023285.1 of Balaenoptera ricei. NCBI lineage: Eukaryota > Metazoa > Chordata > Mammalia > Artiodactyla > Balaenopteridae > Balaenoptera > Balaenoptera ricei. The sequence continues at coordinate 112,309,000 of NC_082644.1, read as the reverse complement.
CACACAGGGGGGTTCCTGCGGTCCCATGTTACTGCTTCATTCATGTGGGTCATGTCCTTCCAGCCAAAACCTTTTCTGAACTGGTGTCCTCACCGATGGAGCAGCTCATGCTGCCCCACAGTAGGCCATCCACAGACCCTAAGGGGAGAGGTCCCTGGTGTCCTGCATCCCCATCCTCAGCTTCCTGCCGAGGCCGGAAGTGGCTCTAGCACAGCCTGGGGGCTGGAACTTCTGCTGCGCCCTTGAGCGTCAGGGCACGAGGCATCTTAGCCACCCCCTTTCTGGGCCTCAGATTCTTCAACTGCCAAATGGGCCCCCAAATCCTCCCTGAGATACTGCTCTTTGATTGGAGGTTTGTTCCCACTCTCCCCCTCACCCGCCCTCCCCTTGATAGTGTCCCTGAGGCTGCTGGTGACTCCCACGACAGAGAGGACACTCCCTCCCCAGCTCCCTGACAAACCAGCCACGCCCTCTGAGCTCCAGTGCATGGCGGAGCCCTGGTCCGACATGGCCCAGGGCCCGGAGGTACCTGCAAGGAATTGAGGCCCACGGCGGCATAGGCCCAGGCCGGGCTGAGGTGCACCAGCATGCTGACCGGCCAGGTCAGGCCCGGGACGGGCAGCAGGACCAACACTGGCTTCACCGTGGCCCTGCGGGACAGCAGGCTGGACTGAGGGAGGCCAGGGGGCCAGGGGGCTCCCCACGGGGTTCTGGGGAGGGCAGCCCCTGGAAAGTGCCTGGAGAGGGGCTGGAGCTGCAGACTGGGCACTGAGGCTCAGGACTTAGGTGTAGCTGGAACTTTCGGCTGGACCTGGTGGCCCCTTCTCAGACACCCAGAGTGGCATGAAGTAGGGGTAGTGGCACTGGGGAGATAGGGTCCCAGTCCCAAGCCTGGCTCAAAGGAAGGGAGTGGCAGCTGTCCAGGGGGAGGGCTGAGGCCTGAACAGTGGGTCCAGGGGGCATGGAGTCTGGAAGGGGACCCCTGGGGCAGCCTGGCTTTTCAAGCCCCACTGGCTTGGGCTGCCCTGCCCTTGGCAGAGGGGTGGTGGTGAGGAGGAAGGCTGGTCGGGGGGGGGCCCGCTCCAGCAGGATATGGTCCTGGAGAGTGATGGGGGTTCTTGGCAGGGGTAGAGACCTAGATTCTCACCCTGAACCTGAACTTCTAGGGACTGCCTGACTTGGGGGGTCTCCTCTACCTTGTCCCCACCAGGCCATCAGTGCTTTCTGCAGAAGGTGAGTCCCCAGGACAGTGGCTGGTGTCCACACCCCACGTCATATACACACAGGCTCAATTACCATCCGCACAGGTAACACGCATGGGCACAGACTTCCACACGCCCACACGCATGAGCATGTGTGCACACGTAGCACAGACACATTGCAGACATATGCTCATTTATAGCCTTGCACTCATGAGCACACGTGGCCACACCTGGCTCCCCCACTTCTTCCTGACTCCCCCAGTCTGGGGCCTTACCACATCTGGATCTGGATCTGCTGCTGCACACAGGGCTGCGGGTTCAGCGTGTGGGCACGGCGGCGGGCACTGGACATGGTGACAATCACCACATGGACCAGGATGCAGGTATTGGCCTGGAGATCTGGGGTCAGTGGGGGCACCCTCCCCCTTCCCCGACACATCCCTCCCCTGCAGGGCCGCCAGGCCTCCCCGCTCACGGTCAGCCCGGAGAGCACGGGCCCCACAAAAGCCCAGATGGCGTCTGTGTGCACATTGAGCCAGCAGTGCCAGTGGCCACGTAGTCACGGGGGGACACGGCCAGGGTGATGGCCACGATGGCCACAGGCACGCCTAGGGGAAGAAGAGGTGACCTCAGGACCGTGTCTCTCGGGAGCCAGCGCCCGTCCAGAGCTGCATCCCCCAGCTGTCCCATAGTAGTGGGTGTATTGGCAGCACTGGGGGGAGATCCAGGGAGTGGGGTTGGGCGGCACTGGAGCCCCGAGTAGTTGGGGAGCGGAAGAGCTGAGATTGAGTCGAGGCCTTAGGGCTGAGAATCAACAGAGTTGGAAACTGGCGATTGGCGTGGGGTTAGCTGGTTTCAGATTAGGGAGGCAGTGCCGGGGGCTGGGAGCTGAGGCAGTTGAAGTGGAGGAGGATTAAGAATTGGAGCTGGGTAGAGCTGGAGGTCGACGGAGCTGAGTTTGTGTCAGACACGGGCACTGGCCACTGGGTGGCGCTGGGTGCCGGTGGAGGAGGGTGCTGGGCGGTGGGTGTCGGACACAACAGAGGCCACGCGAGGCAGGGTGGAGGGGAACAGAGCAAGAGTGGGGAGCAGAGGGGCCTCACCCGAGCCTGTGGCGTAGCAGAGCGGCTTCCTGGGGCCCGGGCGCATGCTCACAACCACCACCTTGCTGCACAGCGGCAGCCCTTCCGCCAACATCCAGGAGAAGGCGACCAAAAAGAGGAGGTGCATCACTGCTGTGACGGCCACACACGCCACCTGTGTGGGAGGGTGGGGGGTCCCCACGGAGGCAGATCATGGGTGTGGTCCACCCTGAGTCCCCTGTCCGTGCCTGGCGTTGCCAGCCCCCAGCAGTATGAGCGGGTAGGGTCTCCGGGCAGTGCCCTGGGCCCAGCTCCAACATTCAGGGTCTTTCCTCTCTAGGCCGCACTCCTACCCGGAAATGGAGCCAAGTGAAGATATGGGGGGCAACCCAGAAAAGGCTGAAGGTGCTTTCCCAGGCCCCCCTGAGCTCACAAGCCCACCCGCTGGCCGCCCACCTTGTTGGCCTTTGCCCACTCGCTGGCCACGAGGAAGCCCTCGGCGGAGGCCAGGGAGAAGGTGGGGTTCTTGTGGGCTGTGGCGCGTTCTGACTGGGGGACCCCGGACAGGCAGAGGAGTTGGTTAGCAAGGACGCCCCCCCCCAGCCCCTCCCCACCTGCGTCCCGGTGAACCGGCCAATGAAGGAGGAAAGGGCGGCTCCACAGGGGCTTCTCGGACCGAGGATGGACACCCACCCGAGGAGGGACGTGGAGGCCCACCAGGGGCGGGGCGGCCCAGGGTGCCAGGCAAGGTGGTGAGCTTGCCTCACCCGGCCGCCAGGAAGAGCAAGAAGGTAGGTGGTGGCGAGGGCACAGGACACACCACAGCCCACAAACGAGAGCGTCCTCAGCAGGTAACCCCCCTTCGGGGCCTCTCTGTGGGAGGGACAGAGACCCCGGAGGACAGCAGCCCCGCCCCCTCCCTGACCCGAGGGGACAGGCCTCGCCCGCCCCGCCCGGCAGCTCCCAGGCTCCTCAACCACCTTCTCTGCCGTGAAGCAGGGATGGCCAGGCCTGCACACAGCAACTTGATAATGAGCATTTGCATGTCCTCTCCTGCTGGAGAGGGGCCCAGCTTTCACGGGCTCCTCAGATACTGAGAAGCACTAGACTGGAAGTGACCACCGACACGCCCATGGGGAGGAGGGATGGCATGTGACAACCACCCACTGAGGGGGAACAGGGAGCTGGCACGGATTACTCATGATGTGTCCAATGTCCATGCTCTGTTTTCACAGGAAAAACGCGTGAGGTAGCATGTTTTTCTAGTGTGCTCCCGAACAGGCCAAGTGACCGCAGCATTCCTGGGCTCAGACACCATCTCACTCAACCTGAGTCCCTTTCTGGTCCAGCGAGCCCACCTTGCTTGGCCTCCTCCTGGAATTTGGCTTCCCCCCAAGGCTGTAAATGCTAATGCCTCTCAGGGGCCTGTCTTTAGTCACGACTCCTTTTACTTCTAACCTCACCTTGGCCATGGCTTTACCTACTGGCTCTTGGGGCCAGCTGAGACCCCTCCCGCCCCGAGCACCAGACCACAGACCCCACAGACCCCCAAACCCGTTGCCCACCTGTGCCTCCTCGGAGACGAGTCCCTCATCTCCCGGTGGCCCAGGTCACCCCCTCCTCCTCAGCCCGTCTCCTCATCTCCCCACTGCTCCCTGGCCCAGGGCCCCTCCCCTCTCCTAGGCCAGGCCCGCAGCCCCCGAACTGCTTTTCCCCCCTGGCCCCCACCTCAGCCTCACTCCCTGCACCAGCGGCCTCCCTCATGTAAATTTAATGCCTTCTTCACACTCTTCCACATCTGCCCTCTGTAACAGGACCACGATCCAAGCGCGTGGGCCTGGCCTTCCAGGCCTGTGCGATCTGACCCATGGCTACCTTGTTCACTGCCACCCCCTGACCCCAGGCATCGCACTGGAAGCCCCAGATGCATTGCAGTTCTAGAACGTAACTCATCTGCCATTTCTAGCCTCCTTGCCTTTGCTCAGATGGCCCTCTGCTTGGAATGCCTTTCTGTTCAACTCCTGTGCATCCTTTAAAACTTGGTTCTGACATCACCTTCCCCTGCCCCCCTGCCTCCTCCCCAGTACTCACCTGGACGTCGTACACCTGCAACAGGACGGCAAAGTTGGCGCTGTGGTTGCAGAAGCAGGCGGTTGAGTCCTAGCACAGAGCGGTCACGGAGCAGCCAGTGGTGGCCCAGGAGCCCCCTGAGTCTGGGCTTGGGGTGAATAGTGAACAGAGGGCTCCTGAGATGGGCTGGACATGGGGCTGGGGGACAGGTGGCAGGCAGGGGAAAGCCTCTCCCCAAAGCCTGGGGTCCCTCAGTGCCCTGCCTCTAACCAGCTATGTGACCTTGGCCAAGTCGCTGCCCCTCCCTGGGTCTCAGTTTTCCATCTGTAAAATGTACTTTTCTCAGGAATGGTAGGAGGATGGGGCTGATACCAATGATCACCATTGATTAACTGTGTTAATTACTAAGCAACAGTGATTGATGTTCATTCCCTCATCAACTCTAACACCCATTCCACAGGTGAGTCTCTTCCTAGGTACCCCACAGAGTAGGCTTGCATACCTACTATGATAGGGAGCTCACCACCTCCTGGGTAACAGGCTCTCCTGCCCCACCTTGTCCCCATTTGAGTGGGGCTTGGAACCACCCCTGCAAGCAAATTGGTGAATGGAGGCCAAAAAGATGCTTGAGTCCTGCCTCATCCTCAAGTAGAATGGATGTTCTTTTTTTAATTTTTAAAATTTTTTATTTTTTATTTTTTGGGCCATACTGCAGGGTATGCGGATCTTAGTTCCCCAACCAGGGATGGAACCTGGCTCCCTGCAGTGGAAGCGGGACTCTTAACCACTGGACCACCAGGTAAGTCCCTGGATGTCTTTTTTCTTTTAAGTGCCTTATTTAAAGAACTTGGGGGACTTCCTTGGTGGTCCAGTGGTAGAGAATCAGCCTTACAACACAGGGGATGCAGGTTTGATCCCTGGTCAGGGAACTAAGATCCCACATGCTGCGGGGCAACTAAGCCCGTGTGCCACAACTACTGAGCTTGCGTGCCTCGGCTAGAGAGCCCACGTGCTGCAAACTACAGAGCCCATGCGCTCCGGAGCCTGAGCACCACAACTAGAGAAGAGAAAACCCTCACGCCACAACTAGAGAGAAGCCCACGCACCCCAACAACGATCCCGCATGCCTCAACTAAGACCCGACGCAGCCAAAAATAAATCAAATTTAAAAATTAAAAAAAATAATAAAGAAAGAACTTGGAAACTCACCCGATGCTGAAGTTCCAGAAAGCACAGACAGGCTCCACCAGCTTCGGAGGGAAGGCCTAAGGGCAGCCAACAGGCACAGGGCAGGTGTGTGAGCACATGTGGGCAAGGAGAGAGACCAGATGATGCAGGGGGATGTGGAGGCCTCCTGCGTTTGAGGGACCAGGGGGTTGCCCAGCATGGGTCGTGGGTGCAGGGACTGGAGAAGAATGCCGGCAGGGCGGCAGAAGGAAGGTGAAGTGAGTAGAGTTTCAGGCTGGCATTATGGTTAATATCGAAATCCTAGGAACAAGCTAAATGTCCATCCTTCAGGGAGTGGTTAAACCACTGTGAGTCTTCCCTCCAGGATGCTCTGCGTGGTAAGAACACACAGGTCTCTATCTACTGTTGGGGAAAGAGCTCGCCATATATATATATATATTTTATTTTAACATCTTTATTGGAGTATAATTGCTTCACAATGGTGTGTTAGCTTCTGCTGTATAACAAAGGGAATCAGCTATACGTATACATATATACCCATATCTCCTCCCTCTTGTGTCACCCTCCCACCCTCCCTATCCCACCCTTCTAGGTGGTCACAAAGCACCGAGCTGATCTCCCTGTGCTATGCGGCTGCTTCCCACTAGCTATCTATTTTACATTTGGTAGTGTATATAAGTCCATGCCACTCTTTCACTTCATCCCAGCTTACCCTTCCCCCTCCCCGTGTCCTCAAGTCCATTCTCTACGTCTGCGTCTTTATTCCTGTCCTGCCCCTAGGTTCTTCAGAACCTTTTTTTTTTTTTTTAAGATTCCATATATATGTGTTAGCATATGGTATATGTTTTTCTCTTTCTGACTTACTTCACCCTGTATGACAGACTCTAGATCCATCCACCTCACTACAAATAACTCAGTTTCTTTTCTTTTTATGGCTGAGTAATATTCCATTGTATATATGTGCCACATCTTCTTTATCCATTCATCTGTCGATGGACAGTTAGGTTGCTTCCATGTCCTGGCTATTGTAAATAGAGCTGCAATGAACATTATGGTACATGACTCTTTTTTTTTTTTTTTTTATAAATTTATTTATTTATTTATTTATTTATGGCTGTGCTGGGTCTTCGTTTCTGTGCAAGGGCTTTCTCCCCAAGTTGCGGTGAGCGGGGGCCACTCTTCATCACGGTGCGCGGGCCTCTCACTGTCGCGGCCTTTCCCGTTGTGGAGCACAGGCTCCAGACGCGCAGGCTCAGTAGTTGTGGCTCACGGGCCTAGCCGCTCCGCGGCATGTGGGATCTTCCCAGACCAGGGCTCGAACCCGTGTCCCTTGCATTGGCAGGCGGATTCCTAACCACTGCGCCACCAGGGAAGCCCCCATGACTCTTTTTGAATTATGGTTTTCTCAGGGTATATGTCCAGTAGTGGGATTGCTGGGTCGTATGGTAGTTCTAGTTTTAGTTTTTTAAGGAACCTCCATACTGGTCTCCATAGTGGCTGTATCAATTTACGTTCCCACCAACAGTGCAAGAGGGTTCCCTTTTCTCCACACCCTCTCCAGTGTCGCCATATGTTTTTCAGTACAGGAAAAAGCTGCCTGACATTCTGCATAGTAGGAGCCCATTTATGGTTAAAAAAAAAAATAAAGTTCTATGTAATTGTGAAAACACATGCACAGAAGGTCTGGAATCAAACACATAGCTAACTTAACAATAGTTAGGTCTCAGTTTGAATGTGTTATAATGAACATGTTAGTTATTTTGTAATGAACAATGACAACACTATAGGCTTTATAAGATGTCATAAGGCAGAAAGAAGACATCAGGTGGCAGGTGGTACCAGTCCCAGACCAAGCAGGGAGGCAGCCTGAGCTCAGGACTTGGGCTATTTGTCCCAACTGGGGAGGGTAACAGCAGCGTCACCTCACTAGAATATGATACTTTGTGTTTTGCAAAGTACTTTCATGTCCTTTATTGTTGTTGATATTCATAGCAACCTGGGGGATGGGTATGAATTTATGTAATTTCAGATGAGGAAAGTGAGCCTCAGAGAGGGGAATTAATCTGTTCTCTATGCTCTTTCCACCACTCTGTGACGATGCCTCCAGAGAACATATTATTCCTTGGCTTGGCTGAATTATTACCACATGTATTCATTCACTCATAATATTTTTCCTGGGTCTCAGGTACTATGTTAGGTGCTGGGAACACAAAGAAAACCTGCTGTTTGCTTTTAAAATGGATGATTGTTACACCACTGGTAGCATTTTCAAGTGGTACAAACTGAAATATCAGTGCAGCTTATACACTCAAAAGCCACAAAACTGTTGGTGTCCAGTAGCTCCATACCTGGCCATATATCCCCAGGAGACAGTCACCAGAATCAAAACGTATTACAAGTGAGGATTTTCACAGGGTTGGGCAGGGTTAATTGTAATAGAAAAAACTCTGCAGATGCTCTGGATGCATGGAGGGGAAGGGGTCAAGTTCATTTTGGACCATCCCCTGGGAAGGGGGTGGGTGGTTCTGGACTTGGCCGCAGTCAAGGCCTATGCATTGCTAGGATCAAGCAGCAAGTGAGAAAGGACAGGATTGCAAAGGGACATCTGTGACAGAGACAATGCAGAAAACACCTGCGGGGAAAATGAAAAACACAAATGTTTACATGGCTCAGCTGAAAGAGCAAGGGCTTTGATTTTGCAAAAGGAAAAAAAAAAAAAAAAAAATATATATATATATATATATATATATATATAGTATTATGTACCCAGAAAAAGGCTGAAGGAAAACACATGGAAAAGTTTAGGGCAGCTATCTCTGGGTAATAGGATTTGTCTTCTTTATCCTTTTCTACATTTTCCAAATTTGCCACAATGAGAAATCCCTTACTTTTATTTATTTTTCATTTTAATGTATTTTAATTCATATAATTAATATATAAATACAATCTCAGAAGTTAGTTGTTTGAAAATATAAACAAAATTGGTAAACTTCTAGCTAAACTGATCAAGAACGAAAAGGCAAACATCATTATAAATTCTACATATGTTAAAAGGATAATAAGTGACTATTATGAACAACTTCATGCTAGAATTGAACAACCTAGATGAAATGAACAAATTCCTTAAAGGGTACAAATTACTAAAACCATCTCAAGAAGAAATAAAACCCCCCAAACAATCCTATATCAATTTAAGAAATAAACTCATACTTTAAGAACTTCCCACAAAGAAAACACCAAGCCCGAAAGACTTCACTGGTCTTCACTGGCCTATCAAGCATTTAAGGAAGAAATAATACCAATTCTGCAAAACTCTCTTAGGAAACAGAGGAGGAGAGAACTCCCAACACATTTTATGAGATTAGCATTAACCTGACACTAAAACCAGAGGAAGACAGTATAAGAAAACTACAGAACATATTACATATTCAAGAATATAAACACAAAAATCCTTAACAAATATTAGCAAATTGAATCCAGCAATATATACAAAGGATAATACACCATAACCAAGTGGGGTTTATCCCAGGAATCCAAGGTTGGTTTGACATTTGAAAATCAATCAATGCAATTTACTATATTAACAGAATAAAAGAGAAAACCATATGATCCTATCAGTATGGAAGAAACATTTGGCAAAATTCAATAGCCATTCATGATAAAAATTCTCAGCAAAGCAGGAAGAAAAGAGAACTTAATCTGACAAGGGACATCTACAAAAAGCCCACAGCTAGCATCACATTTAATGGTTCAAGACTGAATACTCTCCCCCTAAAGTTAGGAACAAGACAAAGCTATTTGGTCTCATCACTCCTATTTAACGCTGAACTAGAGGTCCTAGCCACTGCACCAAGGAAGGAAAAAGGGGGAAAAAAAAAAAAAAGACATGGATTGGAAAGGAGAAAACAAAACTGTCTTCATTTGCAGACAACATGATCAGGGATGTAGAAAATCCTAAGAACTCTAAAAGAGAGCTACCAGAAGTACTGAGTCTAACAAGGCTGCAGGATACAATGTCATTATATAAAAATCAATTGTATTACTATATACTTGCAATGAACAATTTAAAATTGAATTAAGAAAATAATACCATTTACAAAAAAGGGTATATCTAACAAAATACCTTCAAGACCTGTACCCTGACAACTGTATATCACTGCTGAGAGAAATTCAAGAAAACCTAAATAAACAGAGGGATATACCTTGATTAAGGATTGGAAGATTCATTGTTAAGACACCAGTTCATCATCTTACTTCAATTTGAGAGATTTAATGCAATCACAATCAAAATCCCAGCAGGTATTTCCATAGACATTAACAAGCTGATTCTAGAATTTGTATGGCAATGTGAACACCCTAGGCTAGCCAAAGCAATTTTGAAAAGGAAGAACAATGTTGGAGGACTTACACTACCTGATTTCAAGGCTTACCATACAAATACATTAATCACGACAGTATAGGGTTAGTGTATAGATCTCTGGAACAGAATAGAGAGCCCAGAAACAAACTTACACATATATGGACAATTGATTTTCAACAAAGGTGATAATTCAATGGGAGAAAGAATAATCTTTTCAACAAATGATATTGGAATGGGGTGTCTATATGGAAAAATAATGAACTTCAACCCCTACCCAACATAATACACATAAATGAATTGAAATAAATCATAGACATAAATGTAAAGGTTAAAATGATAAACTTCTTTGAGAATGTCTTTGTGACCTTGGGATAAGCAAGATTTCCTAGATAGGATGCAAAAAGCATAAACCATGCAGGATAAAAACTGATAAACCAGACTTTATCACATTCAAAACTTATCTTACAAAGACACTGTCAAGAAAGTGAAAAGCAATCCAGAGACTAGAAGATATTATTCACAAAACATATAGCTGACAAAGGACTTGTATTCAAAATACATAAAGAATTCTTACAATTCAATGATAAGACAAATAATTTAAAAATTGGGGAAGAACAAAGCCGGAGGCATCATGCTTACTGATTTCAAACTATATTACAAAGCTATAGAAATTAAAACAGTATGGTATTGGCATAAAAACAGACACATAGATCAATGGAACAGAATAGAGAGCCCAGAAATAAACCTATGCATATATGGTCAATTAATTTATGGCAAAGGAGGCAAGAACATACAACGGGGAAAGAACAGTCTCTTCAATAAATGATGTTGGGAAAACTGGACAGCTGCAGGCAAAAGAATGAAACTTGACTACCATCTTACACCATACACAAAAATTAACTCAATATGGACTAAAGATTTGAACTTAAGGCCTGAAACCATAAAAATTCTAGAAGAAAATATAGGTGGTAAGCTCCTTGACATAGTAGAAACAAACAAACAAAACAAAAAACCCAAACCATCCGATTAAAAAATGGGCAGAAGATCTGAATAGGCATTTCTCCAAAGAAGACACACAAATGGCCAACCAGTACATGAAAAGATGCTCAGCATCACTAAACATCAGAGAAATGCAAATCAAAACCACAATGAGATATTACCTCACACCTGTTAGGATGGTTATTAACAAAAAGACAAGAAATAACAAGTTTTGGAGAGGATGTGGAGAAGTGGGGACCCTCATACACTGTTGGTAGGAATGTAAGTTGGTGCAGCTGCTATGGAAAACAGTATGGAGGTTCCTCCAAAAATTAAAAATAGAAGTACCATACGATCCAGCAATTCCATTTCTAGGTATCTATCCAAAGAAAATGAAAATACTAACTCAGAAAAGATATATGCACCCCCATGTTCATGGCTATTTACAATAGCAAATATATGGAAACAACCTAAGTGTCCATTGATGAATGAATGGATAAATAAATTATGGTGTATAATAATGGAATGTTACTCAGCCATAAAAAGAATGAAATCTTGCCATTTGCAACAACGTGGATGGAGCTCAATGGCATTATGCTAAGTGAAATAAGTCAGAAAAAGAAAAATACTGTATGATCTCACTTACATGGGGATTCTAAAAAAAAAAAAATCAAGCTCATAAATGCAGAGAACAGATTGGTGGTTGCCAGTGGTGGTGGGGTGGGGGCAGGGAGAAAAAGAGTGAGGGGAGTACAAAGATAAAATTAAAAAAGAGAGGATCTATATGGCTTATGTGCAGAAATGTCAGTAATCAGAAAAGCACACAACAGACTAATGCAAAAATTTTGGGAAAAAAAGAATAAAGAGCATTTCCTATTAAAAAAAAAAACCAACCCAGTGGCTCATCTCGAAATTTATTTAATTAAAAAAATGAAAATTGGGGAAAAGATTTGAACTTATATTTAACAAAGGAAGATATATGAATGCACGATAAGTGTAGAAAACGATGCTCAATATCATTGGTCTTGAAGGAATTGCAACTTAGAACCACAGTGAAACATCAGTACACAACCATTATAATGAACAATATTAAAAAGGCAGTTAAGGATGTTAGCAAAGGTATGGAACACTGCAATGCTCACACACTGCTAGTGGGAATGTAAGATAGTACACGACTTTGGAAAACAGTTGGACAGTCTCTTAGGAAGTTAATGTATACATATACTTATCATACAACCCAGAAAGTCCCCTTTTAGGTATTCACCCAGTAGAAAGAGATCATATGTCCACAAAAAGGCTTTATATGAGTGTTCATAGTGGATCTATTCATAGCAGCTCAAACTGGAGACAACTCAAATCTCCATCAACAAGTAAATGGAGGGTCTTCCCTTGTGGTGCAGTGGTTAAGAATCCACTTGCCAATGCAGGGGACACGGGTTGGAGCCCTGGTCAGGGAAGATCCCACATGCTGCAGAGCCACTAAGCCCATGCCTGAGTTCTAGAGACCGTGAGCCACAACTACTGAGCCCATGTGCCACAGCTACTGAAGCCCGCGCACCTAGAGCCCGTGCTCCACAACAAGAGAAGCCACCACAATGAGAAGCCCGCACAATGCAAGGAAGAGTAGCCCCCGCTCGCCACAACTAGGGAACTCTCGCGAGCAGCAACGAAGACCCAATGCAGACAATAAATAAATAAATAAAATAAAATAAAATAAATTAATAAAAAAACAAGTAAAAGGAAAAACAAATTATGGTCTATCCATATAACGGAATTCTACACAGCACTAATGAGGAGTGAATTACGGAAACAGGCAACAACGTAGATAATACTCAAAAATACCACCTGAGCAAAAGAAGCCAGATCATGGCACACACTATATGGTTCCATTTATATGAAGCTTTAGGAAAGACAATCTAGTCACAGAAAACAGAGCAGTGATTTCCTGGGTCAGAGTGGGGAAGGCTGACGGGGAAGGGGCACGAAGAAGCCTTTTGGGAAGGTGGAAAAGTTCTATATCTTGATTGGGGCAGTGATACATGAGTATATACACTGGTCAAAACTCATCAAGCTATACACTTAAAATGGATGTTTTAGTATATGTAGATTTATATACCTTAATGAAATTGATTTTTAAGAAGTCTTGAGATGATATACAAAAGATACAAGCTGTGGGGTGTGTGTGTGTGTCCAGGATTGGTGGTTTTGAGCAAAGGAGACTTTAGCTTTCTCTGAAATGCTCTAAAGCTTCAAAAGCGAGAAGGAATTCATGTATTACATATAATGAATTAAATGACATATCTTGGTGATCTTTTCATGTCAATTTACAGCAAAATACCTCATTCTTTACATAACCTCAGCTGATATTCCATTTTATAGCTCTATAAGGCTAAGTAATCCCCTATTGATGGACATTTAGGTTATTTTTATGCTTATGAAGCATACTGCAGTGCAGGTCTCTCATATCTCCCTGTATTATCTGATGGGAACCACCAGTTCTTCAAGTCATGCAGACCTATAATGAAATCCCAGCTCTGCCACTTATAAGCTGGTGCCAGGCACAGCACCCCTTCCAAGCTCACTTTTGTGGAATGGGCAGCTGGAAGATTAAATGAATGCTGCTTATTTAAGGCACCCGCCATAAAGTAAGTGTGCAATGCATTACTGCCCTTCCCCCTCTCTAGAGGACAATGGGATGGCTTGTGGATGAGTATTTTTCTTGAACATTTTAGACCTTGGTTGTCCAGTGAACAAATAATGGGATGTAGCGGGGGGCACCAAACCAGGATAACTGTACCAGGTGGCTGTTTCTCAGAAGCATCGCGCAGTACCTGCGCCCAGTGTTGCAGGTGAAAGGTCACAGCCGTGTTGGCCTCCCCGGTTTCATCCCACACCTCAGATGAGATGATTGCTGACCCCACCTGGGTGCTTAGGAACCTGTGGGGAGAAAGGGAGCTTTTAAGGGCACCAGGTACCTGTCGGGGAGAGGTCATACATGGCTGGGATCATGTCATCCAGGCCCCTGAAGAACAGGTGATACCCTCTGTGGAAAAGTCCTGTGCTGGGAATTAGGGCACCTGGGTTCCATTCTTTCTGGTAATTTGAGTAAGCCCCGTTCCCTCCCTGAGAGTCAGCACTGAAGCCAGGACCCCAGGCAGGAGCTGAGCCATGTTCCCACCAGCACATCTTTGGCAGGCCCAGAAATCTGTGTGTGTCAGGGGGTAGCAGGTTTGGCCCTGGGCTGCCAAGGGCAGATATGCCTAACAGAATGGGGGCTCTGGGAGGGGATGGAGGCCTAGCCTTCCCTGGGGAGGGGATCCAGGCCCTCAGCTGCCTACTGGTGGGACCCACTCACCTATGCATTCTGCTTGCCTCTTCAGAGGTGTCAGGGGCCTGGGGCTCTCGGCCAGGGGCCCCCAGGGTGTACTGGAAGACACTTGAGCTGAACCAGCTGTGGATCATGGTGACTCCAGAGAGGCCTGGATGAATGGAAGGAGGCCTAAGACCCGCCCAGTGACTGAGCAAGCACCACAGGTTGGTCCTGAGGGAAATGCTCTGCCCACCTTACACTTAGGGAAACTGAGTCTCATAGAGGTTAAATGACTTCCTGAAGATCACACAGTTAATAAGTGGCAGAGCCAGAATTTCAATCAGCCATAGTTGATGTGCTTAACCTGCCAGCTCCAAAGCCCTTTGCCCCTTATTCTAATCCTCCACCCCTGGGTGGCACCGAGGGAAAATGTGTGGGTGAGGGGAGGAGACTAAGTGAACACCTACCATGTGGTAGGTGCTTTAAGCTTATAACATCCTGAGGCGAGTACTAGTAATACAGTCTTACAGATGAGGAGACAGTTCTGAAAGGTGAGGTGACTTATTCAAAATAGCAGAGCTAGCAACTGTGAGGGCTGAGGTTTGACCCAGACCCCAACAGGACCCCACCACCCCTCTCCCTCACCCACCTTTCCTGAGGAGCCGCCTCACTTCAGCAGCAGGGATGAGGATGTGGCCAGGCCCCTCTGGATGCCCACCGGGCATCGTGAACACTTGGCCCTCCGTGCTGGTCTCCCTCAAGTGTAGGCTCCGCAACTCCAGGCCTGGGAGCAAATGGGGCTCAGGGGCTGGACCTCAGGAGGGAGGTCTTTCTGCTGGGCTGGCCCTGCTGGCAGGGTCTGCTTCCCCTCTCCCTGCCACACACCTAAGAGGCCACCATTCCTGCACAGAGATGTTCAGCAACTTACCCAGGATAAGTCTAACTTCTCCAAGTCAGGGAGAGGGGGTCACTGAGAAGGGGGAGTCTCTGGGGGATGGGACATGAATATCAATGAGCTGCCAGAAGCCACTGGGCACCTGAAGGACCCAAGTTTTGCCTGAAGTTCCAGCGTAAGTGCTCCCCCACTCAATCTACAAACATTCACTGAGTGTGCCCTTGGGTCTGAACCTGAGATGCAGAAATCACTCAGAAATAGCCCTGGCACTCAGAGAACTTCAGGTGGTATTATGTAATTACCATAAAGGCGATAAAAGATATGTTCAAAACACCGGGGTAACAGAGGAGAGAGGAACTGACTGTCGGGAGAGAGCTAAAACTGGGGAAGGCTTCCTAGCAGAGCTGATGCTCAAGCAGGGTTCTGAAGGATGTATGGGAGTTTGCTAGGAGATCAAGAGAGAAGGAGTACTCTGGATGGAGGGCACAGCATGGGCAAAGGCAGGAAAGAGAATGGAGTATCTGTGGGAGTCCGAGAACTCCCAGTGACCAGGGCTGAGGAGGATGTGTGAGCCCAGGCCCCACCCGGAGCCCAGATGCGTGGGACAGGTGGCGGGCAGGCTCACCGGCATGGTGGTGCTGGATGTGCGTTCGGGGCGCTCAGAGGTCAGCATGGTGCTCAGCAGGGGCGCCAGGCGCTGCACGCTCGCCACCAGGGCCCTGGGTCCGCCCACCACCTGGGAGGAGGCCGCAACTCAGCCCTCTCTCAGACGCCACGCCCCACGGCTGCCTGCCCTGACCACTGCGGTTAACAGGATCTCAATGATCTGTGAGGTGGCCTGCAGGCTCCAGACCCTCAGTGGCTCTGCAGGGCCTCCAGGATCAAGTCCTGGCTGCTCAGACTGACACTTGAGGCCCTGCCTGATGAGCCTTCTCTGGCTTCTCCAACGCTCTCCTAAGCCACGTCATCCTCTAGTCAAGCTGAAGGCCTCACAGTGCTCTCTGCCTGCTGGCAGGTTGTTTGCCAACCAGGGCACACTCTGAAGGCAGGGCCGTGCCTCCTGCTTCTTTGGTCGGGCTCAGTGTTAGATCTCTAATAGGTACTCAAGTTTTAGGTTCCAAAAGGGAAACCATGCGGGGTGAGGACAGAACAGGGAAGGGGAACATGCACTAATGGGACACCTCCTCTGTGGCGGGCAAGTCACCTGATAGACGCCTACTCCTCTCCATTGCCTAAGCAAGGCAGGTATGATCATCCCCATTTTCCAGGGAAGAAAACTGAGGTTCAGAGTCCAGTTTTCCCCAGTCTGTCACGGTGTCTCAGATCCCCAGTAAAATGTGGGCTTACACATCCCCTAGGATGGGGAGCATCACCTGGACAGGCGAACATTCCACTGAACCAGCCTCCTGTGTTGTGCCCT
Organism: Balaenoptera ricei; assembly: GCF_028023285.1. NCBI lineage: Eukaryota > Metazoa > Chordata > Mammalia > Artiodactyla > Balaenopteridae > Balaenoptera > Balaenoptera ricei. The sequence goes on along the minus strand of NC_082644.1, from coordinate 112,292,495 downwards.
CCCCACCCCACCCCCAAGCCCAGGTTTCAATTCTGTCCTGAAGTCACAGGGGGACCATGTCTGCCTCTTAAGCCCCAGAGCTTTTCAGGCAACGTTCATGACCCTCGTTTTCTCCCTCTCTGGGCTGATGACTCCCAGGCCTACAGCCACTTCTGCCAGGATGAGATTTCCAACACCCTCACCATCTGTCTCTTCTGTTCTCCATGGCTGAACATTCAGCAGAGAGGACCTCCTACTTAAGGTGGTCAGCGGACTGTTGGATATGGGACGCCCTTATTGACTAGTGGCTCTTAATTTTTAACTGCAGAAGTTGTTCAAGAGCAGTTGTATGTGGAAGTTCAACTTATAAAACAGACAGAAGAAGGGCTTCTCCTGATGGATGGAGAGATGGAGCTCAGAGATGGGTGCTGACTCGCCCGTGGCCACACAGTTGGTGGCAAGGTAGGAACCGGAGCCCAGGCCCCTGCCCCACCGAGCCCTGCCAGCCTCACTTCACTGACTGACAGCCACGCACCAGCCAGCTGCTCCTCCAGGACCAGGCTGGCCACAGACACGACGGCCTGGCCCAGCTGCTCCCAGGGCCCTGTCATGGGCTCTGGCTCCCATGTCCCAAGGGCTGCCACTTTTTTCAGGAAGTGCATGCCAGCCAGCAGCGCAGCTGGCCCCAGTGGAGCTGTCTCCTTTGCCAGCCCTGCTGGCAATCTCTCCAGGATTCCTAGGAAGTTGGAGGCCTCAGCCAGGGACAGCTCTCCGTGGGCTTCAGAGAGAGGGTCCGGGAGAAGCTGTGCAGCAGAGGAGCTGCTGACTGCTGGTCTGACTGTCTCAAGGGGACCCCCCGCAAGGGGCTATACTTGGCCTCTGCCAGTCTTCTCGGGGGGTGTGGGTCTAACTAGTCACAAGCCCCCAGCTCTCAGAGGCTCCAGAATAGGGGGCATGAACAACCTTCATTCCTGCACACACATTAGGTGGGTGTCCCCTTTACAGGTAAGGACACTGAGGTGCAGGGATGCCACCCATAGTGCCCCCAGACTCGCCAGCCCCCTGGGAGGGGGCTCACCACAATGGTGTTGGCCAAGGCATTGACTTGGCTGATAACATCCTGGCCAGCCCCCTGGGAGGGGGCTCACCACAATGGCGTTGGCCAAGGCATTGACTTGGCTGATAACATCCTGGCCAGACCATGACTGAGCGTCCTGCAGCTGCTGGTAGGTCTCTGCATAGGAGTGGATGCCAGACTGAGCCCCGGGCAACATCCTCTGCAGAGGTGCCCCATCTGCCATGTGCTGCTCGGGGAAGAAGAGCACACTGATGGCTGTGTGTCTGGAGACTTAGGTGTCCTGGATGAGGAAACTGAAGCAAAGAATGGCAAAATCACCTGCTCGAGGTGACTCCCACACAGCTGGGATTCACCCCCAGTTCCGTATGGCCCCACTGTCTGTGGTCTAGACTCCGTGGAGGCCCCCGAAACTCTGAGAAGATTCTGAATTCCCAGGCTGTGCCAACTGCTCCCCCTCAGCCTACACTGTTCCATACCCAGCGTCCCCTTCAGCAGAGCTCAAGGCACAGCCGGACAGGGCGCACCTGTCCGGTAGCAGCAGAGGAAGGGCACAGGCTGCAGGCAAAACAAAAAGCCCTCCGTGCGGGGTCCCGGGTCCCACGTAGGGCACTCCTCTGAGGGCACTGGCCAGGATGGGAGAGGTGTCAGGGCCGCATCCTGGCTTCCCATCGGTCCCTGTGACCCACAGCCCGTTCGGGCCTTGCAGGCGCCTGCAAACTTGAGGGGGCGCCAGGACGCGCGGTCCCGGAGTTCGGAGGCGACGTGGGAACCTGGGAGAGAAGTGCTGCAGCCAACACTGCGAGGAGCAAGGTCGCCAGGGGGCAAGCCCATTCAGGCTACTAGGACTGGTCGGACGCCCGAGGTACTGGAGGCCTGGAGAGGGCGTGGCCAGAGTTGGGCGTGGCTCGGTTGGCAAGAGATGGGCTGAGTCCAGCAGTCGGAAGGGAAGCGAACGGGAGCCAGGAGGTTGGGGGTGGAGCCAAAAAGTGGGTGGGGCCTGACAAAACAGGAGGCTGGGCGGGCCTTACCCGGACAGAGAAGCCGCATCCGCACCGGCGGTAGCAGCGAGGGTGTGACGTCCAGGGCGCCCAGATCCCAGCGCAAGAACAGGCCGCCGGCGTGGGGAGCGGCGCGCAGGCCCGTGCCCGGTGCAGCTGCGCGGGGCTCAGTGCCCGGGCCCACAGATGGAAGTCGGTGAGGTTGCCGCTGAAGGCGTCACGCTCCTAGAAGCCGCCGCCCAGAGAGTCCTGGTCCTGGCCCAAAACGAGGATGCCGCCAGGTGGCAGTGGGTGGCCCGCGCCCAGGCCCCGCGCCCCAGCGCGTCGCCGCCCGTCGGCGAACAGCGACCAGCGCCCGCAGAGCTGCTCCCACGTGGCGCACACGTGGTGCCAGCGGCCATCCGCGCGAAAGGCAGCGCGGAAAGGCGCGTGGTGCCCGCGCACCGCGAGCGCCGCGTGCACGGCGCCGCCCGGCTCGGCTCGGCGCGCAGCTGTAGCGCGTTGGCCAGCGCGGGTACAGCCAGGGAGCAGAGTGCGGCCGCGTCGGGTGAGGCCGCGTACCACTGCACGTGCGCGCACGCTGTCAGCGCCCCGAGCGCCGGCAGAGGCGTCCGAAGACACGCCGCCCGGTCCGCGGTCTTCTCGCCGAACATTAGTGCGGCCGCGGTGCGCGCGCCTGCGGGGACACACGGGCCTCGACCTCAGGTTTCCTAGCTGCGCACACCGTCCTGCTTCTGACGGCCGTTTGGCGCAGCTGTAGGGCCCTTTCTGGGCTTCTGGTTCCTCCCTCCCTCTGGAAGGAAGAAATGGGGCTCCAGTGCCCGTGACCAGGGGTCAACCTTCTACTTTCAGTCCAGGACAAGGGAACCTGAGATGCGATGCGGACTTCCTCTGGGCTCAATCCACAAGGACTGTCAAGGTGGGCTGCCATCTCTAGGTCACCAAAGCCCCCTCCCCCTAGCCCCCACTTCCCAGGCCCCGGCCCACACTCACGCCTCTGCGGGGGTCTTTGCAGAGGGGCCTCTCTTTTGCCCACGCAGATGGGGTCAGGCAGCCGTGGAGCGAGGACAGCATCTGGGTGCCGCAGTACTAGGTGGCCAAACCGCTGCTCACAGGACTCTTGGGCCTGCCACCAGCTCAGCCGCTGCCCTGGGAACTTGCATACCTCATCTGCAGTCTCCACTACCTCTCCAGGGGCCACCACTGGAGCTGCAGGGCGAGAGGAGGGGCAATGTGGGAGAAGTGTGTGGGCATCTGACCCTTGCAGGGTGAGTGGGGTAGGCAGGGCCGAGGACACTGAGCTTGGAGTCATTTGGGGCTGGATGGGGCTGAACCCTGGCTATGCTCTATGACCTAGCAAGTTTTGTCCCCTTGCTGAGCCTGTTTTGTCATCTGTATAGTGGCAGGAATGAGATGGATGTGAGTGATGCTTTCAGCCCAGCGCCTGTTATAGGGGTGCTGAACTAAATGGCGCCTCCTCCCTTCCTCTGCATTCGAGGCCAGTGTAGCACATGGGCCACGGGCTGGCTGAACTGGGGGCAGGCAGAGCCTCTCTGTGGTGTCCCTCATACCAACCTGTGACCCAAGGGTTCCTTGATTCACCTGGGGAGTTGGAAGGGGTCCCAGAGAGACTCCTTATCTGAGAGAGAAGAAGAGAGGTGGGGTCTGAGTCAGGTCCCCACGCCCATATGTGCAGTTATTGAATACCTACTGTGTGCTCCAGTGGGGTGCAGTGGAGGCTGCAGGCCCTGCAGTCAGACCTGGGTTCACCCAGAGTGTGATCTTGGGCAGGTCACTTCATTGCCCTGAGCCTGTTTCCTAGCATCCAGTGGATGTTTTTATTTCTATGTCAGGGGCTTAGCTTGTGTAACCTTTGCAGTTACCTCATGATGTGAGGTGGCTACTTGGAACCCTGGCAGCTTTGAGTCCCCTTGGCCTCCTCCCCTGCACCCCCCTGCCTCCCAGAAGTTCAGGTACCAGGAGGGCTAGGAGGCAGTAGCACCAGGGGGCCATTCTGGATCCAGCAGGGGCAGGCGAGGAACAGCAGGAATCACAGGCGTGGCCAATGTGGACTGAGGAAGGAAAAAAGCACAGGAAAGCAGCTCACTGTCCTGCCTGCCTCGCTATGCTACCCACTCTGTCATCTCGCCCCTTGTTTGGCTCCCAGACCCCACTGGACTGGAAGCCCAGGATGGGATGGCCCACCCAGTGGGGATGACATTTACTTGTACAAAGGGATGGTCTCCAGGAGCCTCTTCCAAGACCACAGATGGGAAACACTGTAGCCCTGGTGAGCTGACAGGGGGGTGGGGGTGGGGAGGAGGTGGGGGTGGAAACAAAGTGTAGGGTCTCCTGGGGTGCGAGGGGAGGGAGGGCGAGCGAGCTCCGGGCCCTGTAGGCTTCCTCATGTCCTTTGGGCTTCTCAGTCTGGCATTCAAGGTTCTGCTCTATCAGGCCTCTGCTGAGCTCTCTGGCGTCACCGGTGCCACCATTCCCCCATGCAGCCACCTTTTCCCTTGCTCCCTAAGCTGCTCCCGTTTCCCCAGGCAGCATCCCTTGTCCCGACCTTTGGCCATGCTGTCCCTCCTGCCTAGACTGGTCTCCCACTCCCTCAGAGGCACCACCTACAAGATCAGCTTGCGATCACTTCATCACAAGTTTCAGTCTGAAACTTCACTTCAGACCTGCCACTGCCAGGCTCTGTAGTAAGCTGAGGAGACCCTAATCACACGTGATTTGGGGGTTGCTCTTGGCAGCCTGGGGGGCTTCAGGCCAGCAAGAGCCCTGGCCAGGCACAAATGGGTCTCAGAAAACACTGGAAGTGAAGTAACGCCCCGCTGTGTCCCACCGGTCAGCCTCATGCCACCTGGAAGTCTGGCGCCATCACCAATGATAATTCATACCCTTTCTCCTTTCCCAGATAAAGTCTATAAGCATGAAAATCAAACAAATCCCAGCACAGGAGGACACGGAGGTTCACACATTTTGGACTCCGAAAAGCACCAATTTATTGTCACTTTCTCCCGTTTTAAACAGTACTGGCGTCCACCAGGCCCCACCCCCAACCCCAAGTCGGTGGGGAATTATAAGAGGCTGGTCCAGGGCACACAGTGTGGGCTCAATAACTGCTGACGGCCCCAGCTTTCCGTTCACGTCTGCCCGTATTTGCCCCCACAGACTCCTTGGCACCCACCTTCCTTGCTCGCCAAACACTGGTTGGCATTCAAGAGGGATGCGAAGTTTGGTCGTGCCACTGCACGTCCCTTTTCCACAAGGGGCCAGTGGGGAATCCCTCGTAGGCTGATGGGCCCCGGCGCAAAGGGCTCCCCTTCGCCCGCACTGATCCCTCCCCTGTTCACAGCCCAAGTCCTCACCGGCTTCGCCAGGCCTGGTGGCTGTGATCGGCTCAGCCTCTGCGGGGTGTTTCAGGGACCGAATCCGGCAGCTGCATCTGCGTGCTTTCCGCCTGGCAGCTGTCCGTGAGACCGACGGGTGCGGGGCGGTGCTAGGAGACCCCGCCCCTCGGCCCCAGCCCGCCAGTGCCGGGACCCCAGCCCGCCAGCGCGCAAGGGACTGGGCAGGCGCGGGCCAGCAGGAGACACGTGAGTCCGCGGGGCAGGAGGGGGTCCTCAGTCTCTGGATGAGACCTGCGTCACACATCTCCCCACAACACACAGGTAAAGTCACCCTATTAGAAGGGGCACCTTGTGAACCCTGGATCCCAGATAAGTTTGTGGAAACCCAAGGATCCTTGAACTCCCTAGTCCCTTCTCAGGCCAGGATGAGGAGAGAGTACCCAGCATCTAGCCTGCTACGTGCCCTGAGCTGGTCCCCTACAGGCCTCATCGCCTTTACCTTCAACCCGATGTGAGGAGAGGCTGTCATGCCCGTTTTCCAGATGAGGCCTGAGGGCTTTCATCCCAAGTTAGACAGCTGGCCAGTGGCAGAGCCCGGCCTTGAACCCGGGCTCTGGGTCTTCATCTAGGTCATTCAGAAGGTAACACGAGGGGAATTCCCTGGTGGTCCAGTGGTTAGGACTCTGCGCTTTCACTGCCGGGTTCAATCCCTGGTGGGGGAACTAAGATCCCACAAGCCGCGGGGGCCAAAAAAAAGGTAACACATGAGGGGGGAGAGGCCCTGTTTGGAGGAAAGGGAATAGGATTTTGGCTTCTGGGGGGGGGGGGGGTCGGGGGGTGGCAGTGCAGAGGGAGGAGCCCCCAGCGTCCCGCCATGGGAGGTGTGCAGCTGGGACCAGAGGTAGCTGTGCTGCCTTGTTGGCAGGGATTCCTGCTGGGGAGGGAGGTCAGACATCCAAGTTCATCTTGACACTGGAGCCACCTTGCAGAATTTCTCTGAGCCCCTGTTTCCCCGTCTGTAATATGTGGATGATGAATAGTACACAACTCACGGGGCTGCTGTGCAATTTAAATGACTTTCACTTAATATGTACAAAGCCCATGGCTGGTACCTGGTGCCTGGCACACAGTTCACTTAGCATTCCTGTCAAAACTTAATTTACACTTAATAGCCCGTCGGCAACACAATGGTTTATCGTTGGGGTTTTTTTTCCCCAATTTTTTAAAAAAATTTTATTTTATTTATTTATTTATGGCTGTGTTGGGTCTTCGTTTCTGTGCGAGGGCTTTCTCTAGTTGTGGCAAGTGGGGGCCACTCTTCATCGCGGTGCGCGGGCCTCTCACTATCGTGGCCTCTCTTGTTGCGGAGCACAGGCTCCAGACGCGCAGGCTCAGTAATTGTGGCTCACGGGCCTAGTTGCTCCGCGGCATGTGGGATCTTCCCAGACCAGGGCTCGAACCCGTGTCCCCTGCATTGGCAGGAAGATTCTCAACCACTGCGCCACCAGGGAAGCCCTTTTTCCCCAATTTAAAAAAATTGTGGTTAAATACACATAACATAAAATTTACCATTTTTTGATTTTTTTTTTTTTAAAGAAAGAGGAAGGGGATCAAAGTGGATGATACATGGGTGTTCAGTGTACTCTTCTTTCAGCTTTTTTCCAGGTTTGAGAATTTTCGAAATAAAAACTGGGATATAAGAGGTCCCCACTTGGGGCAAAGCTCTGAGCATTTCCCGGGTTCCTGGGCCAGCAGAATGCACGCAGGACTTGGCTCTCTGGTGTCTGTGACCTGCTCACCCCCACCCACCCAGCCCAGTCTGGAGCCAGTGGGAAGGAAAGGGGGGGACGGAGCCCTTGCTCTGCCCGGCCCTGGGTGGGCCCTTCCACACTTGCACCATCTCCTTCAAGACAGGGACTCTTGGGGCCCAGGTCTACAGCTGTGCAAACTGAGCCCGGGGAGAAGGCAGGACTCACTTAAGGTCACACAGCAAGGAAGAGGTGGATCCCAGGTCTGCCTCCTAAGCCAGGCTCTTTCTCTCTGTGGGTGGGTGGGCTTTGTGTCGACCCCAACTCTCCCAGCCACTTTTGTATGCCTTCTGGCGCTCCTTGCCTTCCTGTCCCATCCCAAATCTCTCCCCTGTAACCTAAGTTATGACCTTCCCATCCTTGGCAACACCCCTGCCTCTGGGGCCCCCATCCCACTCCCTCCCTTCCTTGGGGTCACATTTCCCAGGAGTCACTCCTGGAGATGGCCAAGCACCGTGAGGGTGTGGGTGTGCTCCATGGATTCTGAGCAGTTGGGACTGTTTGGGGCTGTGACTCTGCCTAATCTCGCTTCCCCAGAGCCTGGGTATTATCTTACTGGCAGCCAGGGGCCATTCATCGGCGTTAGGGGCAGGCGGCTCTGACAGGCCCCTTGTCTCCATAGACAAGGCCCGGAGACCATGGGTGAATGATAGCCATTGAGGCCCTTGGGCTCATTGTCCGTGTAGATGGTGGTGGGATAGCGGGGGGTGGGCAGGGGCGATGAGGACAGCCAGGGTCCTTCCTTCTTCCTGGGGCCTGGCCCTGTGCCAGACCCTCAGCCAAACTGTCCATAGTCCAGGGCTAAGAATATTGGAAGGAGGAAGCCAGCAGCCAGAATGTTTTCACTTTGGGGTTACAACAGACCCCACAGAACTGGGATTTGGCCATCAACCAACTTTAATGTGACCTGGGCGAGTCTCTCTGCTTCATGTCTTCTTGCACCAAATGTGGAGAATCACTCCTTCCTTTCAGGGACATAGAAGGTGGCTGTGAGAAGAGCTGTGTGAGTACTGGGGTTGGGGGAGCCCCAAAACCTGGGACTATTGTCATTTTTCTCTGGGGAGGATGGGCTTCTGCTCTACAGACCAAGTCCCTTCCCCTCTCCCGACCCCTGCCTACTCTGGGTCCTGAGAAACCCGGACAGGCCCAGAACCAGCCGTGCCTCCCCTCTTACCTGCCCCAACCCCTTCTCCACTGGGCAGTCGGAGCAGGCTCTCTAAAATTTCCACCCCCTGCTCAAAACCCTTCTGTGGCTCCCTGATGCTCCAGGAGAAAGTCCAACCTTGGGCACATGGCTAATGTGACCCATCTCTGCCCTCCTTCCTCCCTCACTGTGCCTCTTCCCCTTCACTCAGTGGCCCAGCCTGTGGCCAGACTGAACATTTTGCCATTCTCACCCCCGGGCCTTTGCACGTGCTATTCCCTCTCCCCAAGACTAGGCAGGAGTACCCTACCTCCAAGTTCTTTCTGGCTCATTTCTACTCATCCTTCAGGTGTCCACTTAGACTTTCTAGGATTCTTTCCCTACATCCTAAACTGTTTCAGGAGCCCCCAGATCCCTACAAAAGCCAGGGAACTGTCTGCCTTCCCCCTACGCCCCCAGCACCCGGGAAAAGCTTGACAGAGCAAGCACTTTGTGTTTGTTGAAGGACTGAAGGAATGATCCCACAGATCTAGACACACCCAGACAGACACCTTGTGACCCTAAGGTTTGCATGTGAGTGTGTGGCCGGGAGTTGGTGTAGGGGGCAGTGGGAAGACTTGGCTTAATGGCTCCCAAGGCCTGACAATCGCACCACCAGTTGTGGCCACACAATTGGTGAAACAACTATTTAGTGCCAACCTGTTTAGGGCCCTCCTCAGCCAGTGCACAAAGAGATACCCCTCTTTCCCCCTCCCCACCTGGTGCCACCTGTCACTGGGGCAGCTCCAGAAGCAGGGAGGCAGAGGCAGCTGATGTAGTGGCCTTGAGCTCGAAGTCAGACTCCCTCCTGAGTCCCACCCCCCCCACTCCAGGCCCCTCTCTGCCACCAACCAGCATAGGGACGTGAATGACTACATGTCTCTGCTCTTGGTCTTGGCTCCCCTCTTCTGTAAAGTGGGGCTCCTCACCCCACGTTAGAGAGAGCGATCAGGAACATCTGTGACACGCGTGGCCTGGAGCCTGGACACAGTGGGCGCTCTGTTTGTATTAGGAGGAAACCCAGAGCCAGGGGAGAAGTGACCTGTGGTCACGGAGCAAGTCCAATGGCACAGCCTGTCTGCTCTGCTTTCTTCGAACTGCCCACCCCATCCATCTCTTTTCTCCAGGCTTAAACATATTTTTACCTCTACCTGATGTGACAGTGAATAGCTAGTGGGTTCGAGGTTTCTCTTGGGGGCGATGAAATGTTCTAAAATTGATTGTGGTGATGGTTGCACAACTCTGTGACTGTGCTAAAAACAATTAAGCTGGGTGCTTTATTTATTTATAAATATTTATTTATTTGGTTGCATCAAGTCTTAGTTGCGGCACATGAACTCTTAGTTGCGGCATGCACATGGGATCTAGTTCCCTGACCGGGGATCAAACCCGGGCCCCCTGCGTTGGGAGCGTGGAGTCTTATCCACTGCACCACCAGGGGAGTCCCTTGAGTTGGGTACTGTAAATGAGTGAATTGTATGCTATGTGAATTATATCTCAATAAAGTTGTTTTTTTTTTTTTAAAGAGCAATACTGTACAAGAAAAAGTGCTGGGCTTGGAGATGGAGGCTCTGCCTGTTAGTAGCTGCACGAACTTCTTGAGCCCAGTTCCCTCATTGGTGACTCGGATCTTGTTCCACACCCTGCCTTCCTCCCAGGAACTTGTAAGATCAGATGGGAAAGTTGAGTTGTAATATGACCAGAGGTAATACCAGTACCAGTATGGTTTCTATAAAAATGGGTTTCTTACTCCAGATATTGACTGGATAAAGAAATGAACATATACTTCACCAAAGAGGAAATACAAAGTGAAAATACATTGGGAAAAGTGTTCTTCCTCAGTTGTAATCAAAGGAATAGAAACAGTAGCAACTTTAGGTATCATTTTAGGATACCAATTTGGTAAAAACCTTTAAAAAGTGGTAATGTACTCTGTGCAGGTGCAGTTATGGTAAAATCAATACATCCAGGTACTGTGACATAATATAAAATAGCATAATCCTCTTGGAAATCAATAAAGCAATATCTAAGAGCAGAAATAAAGAGTAATATATTAACCAAAAATGTTAACATCTTTGATTCAAGTAATTCCACTGTATGGGATTTGTGTTTGGGAGGCACCCACCTAAATGAACATGAAGATGTTCATCACAATGTTATACATAATATTGAAAACATTGGAAGCTTACTATGTCCAATAAATACATTATGGCTTATCCACTTGAAAAAATACTATTAAACCATTAAAAATGAGAATTATAAAAACGACATAGTGATAAGGAAACTGCAAATGACCTAACAGTAAAAGAAAAAAGTAGGAAGCAAAAAGTATGTGTGATATAATTGTAACTAAGTACAACTATATGTAGACTGTGGCAGATACTGTTGGTGACCAACACAACATTTGTTCCCACTGCCCTTCTCCTTTGTCCTCAAAATACTTGCTTTCTCAGCTTCACTTGAGCTGTGGTAGCCATGTTACCAGTAAGATATAAACCAAAGTCTCCTGGAGGAATTCAGGGAAATATGTTGCTTTACTGATAAATGGGATTCTCACAGCTTTCACCATCCCCTCCCTCTATCCTCATTCTGCCTTGAATTTAGGCAAGATGCCTGGAGCTGCAGCAGCCTCCTTGTGACAGTGAGGCAGCAAGCATGTTAAAAGGCAACCTATCAAGGATGATGGAGCAGCAAGATTGAAAGACCCTGTGTCCATGACGTCATTGTGCTGCCTCCCAACCTGGAAACAACCTGCTGCCAGTCTTTTGGTATACAACGAAAATAAACCCCCATTTTATTTAAAGTATTGTTGTTAGCTGCTGCTGAGAGCATTACTAACTGATACATGGACAAAGACTTGAAAATACAGTGGATGGTGACAAGATTTGAAGTTGGACAGACTGGGGTTCCAATCCTATTTCTCCCTCTCTGTTATTGTGTGATTTCAGGCGAGCCACTTCCCCTGTGAGCCTCAGTTTCCTCAGCTGTAAGATGGATCTAATGACACCCACCTGTTGGGCTTTTCTTTTTTTGGAAAAAAAATCTTATTTATTTATTTGGCTGTGCGGGTCTTAGTTGTGGGATCTTTTAGCTGCAGCATGTGAACTCTTAGTTGTGACATGTGGGGTCTAATTCCCTGACCAGAGACCAAACCCGGGCCCCCTGCATTGGGAGCGCAGAGTCTTAGCCACTAGACCACCAGGGAAGTCCCCCACCTGTTGGGCTTTTCAAGGATGGAATGACATGATGGACTTCGAAGTGCTTGGGTAACAGTAAAGTGGTATTCAGGTTTAGTCTCATCAAACTAAAAGTCAGAGGTAAAACAAAAAGGAAGGAGCTAGTGTGTTAGAGGAGGGGAACTGGTTATGAAATTTTTTTTCTCTTTTTTTGTCTCAAATCTTCTTCAAGGCTGCTCTGGCTCTCTCTCCTCCTGTCGGTGACCCCAGCTTGGCGTGGAAGGGTCCGGATCCAAACCAAAGGGCTGTTTCTTGGTCCTGTGTGGAGGCGGCGGTAGGTGGAGCTCGAGGCTCTCCGCTGAGCTGGGCCGGGGGGTGGGACTCTTCACCTGGCCCTGGCAGGCGGATGGGCGCCGGGGAGGCTCGACATCAGCGGCTGTGACTCGAGGTAAAAATAATCAGGGAAGGACAGCTGCTTCCTTGTCAGCAACCAAGAGGGAAATAAAGCTCATGTCCCCTCCAGCGAAAACCTGCTCTCCGGGTCCCCTGGCTCCTGCCACCAACTGCTCGATGTCTGTGTGCCAATCCAATTTGAATGCCTGCGAGTCACCCCAGAGAGGGCTTATTTTAACTTCATCAAGTGCAGAGAAAAACATCCAGGCTGGAGTGTGGGAGGGGAGGAGTAGCTGCTTGGGGGCGCCAGCAGGGGATGGGATCCGGGGGCTGCTGCCCCTCCAGTGGTTGGACCTGGGGTCCCTGCCTCCTAATCTGGTTCAGCCAAGGCTCGGTGAGCACCCCGTGCGTGTTCCCCGAAATCGGGAGGATAACGTCCCAACCCCTTAGCCCAGCTCAGGAAGTCCTTTCCGATGTCCTCAACCTCTCCTGTCCCCTCTCTTCTCCAAAACCCTCCTCCAGGCTGTCCCAGGCTCTCCACGAAGGCCCAGACGGCCTGTTCTCTCATGTCTCCATGCCTTTGCACTCACCCTGCCTTCTCTTTGTTTCTTTGCCTGGTGGATGTCTACAAATTCTGGAAAGTTCCTAGTCATGCTTCAAGACTCAATGTCACTGGCTGCTTCCCCACCCCTCCGGGCAGAGTGACATGTTCTCCCTGGATCCCCGCAGGATTTTGTACGTCCCTGTGTTTTCACAAGTAAGTGGGGGGTCTCCCTCCCTTCCATCTCTATCCTTCTATCACTCTCTCCTACCCTGTTTCCAACAAACGCACTGAACCCTACTCTCCACCAGGCCCTGTGCTGGGTGTCCAGGACAGATGTGAACCCCAGCCGGTCCCTGCAGCACGAGGATAGGTGAGTCTCTGGCCTCGGGGAGAGCACAGCAACAAAGCTGCCCAGAAACAGCTGCCTCCAAAGGACAAAGTGAGGAATCACGTTTGTTTATATTTCTTTTTTCCTCCTTTATTTTTTTATTTTTTATTTTTTTTATTATTTATTTTATTTTATTTATTTTTTGCTGCGTTGGGTCTTCATCGCTGAGCACGGTCTTTCTCTAGTCGCGGCGAGTGGGGCTACTCTTCATTGCGGTGTGCAGGCTTCTCATTGCGGTGGCCTCTCCTTGCGGAGCACAGGCTCTAGGCATACAAGCTTCAGCAGTTGTGGCACGCGGGCTCAGCAGTTGTGGCTCTCGGGCTGTAGAGCGCAGGCTCAGTAGCTGTGGCGCACGGGCTTAGTTGCTCAGTGGCATGTGGGATGTTCCCAGACCAGGGCTCGAACCCGTGTCCCCTGCATTGGCAGGCAGATTCTTAACCACTGCGCCACCAGGGAAGCCCCTTCCTTTATTTTTTAATCAAGGAATGTGCACAAGAGACGTTTCTGACCCCGACTCCAATTACAAGAGACTTACACTTTTAGTTCGTTCATTTATTGTTTTTCTGTGCATGTAGTGCTTTAATAATGAAAATAACAAGAAATGTTTCAATAATAAAAATGGAAATAATGACAATAATTTAAAAATTAATGTTGACCTTTTTGCCGGGTTTAGTCTCTAAGACCTGCCTCCCCAGAAGGTCATTTTCGTTTGCCTGCACCCGTAAGAGAAGACAGCACAGTGTTCAAGGCAGCCAGAGCCGGGGACAGAGAACCGGGACTTTTCGACACTGCCGCCGCCCTGTTCCCACTCGGGCTGGTTGTTGAGCCTCCGGCCCATCTGGGATCCCCACCTCTGTCTCTGGGTTGGGGGGTCAATAGTGCAGGGACAGGGCTCCGGCCTGGGTGGAGGTTGTTTGTTTTGCATGTTTGGTAATTTGGAAACTCTGAAAGTTGAATTGTTCCTTAGGCCACATTAGAATATGCCGGCATCAAGGAGGCTGTGCCAGCATGTCCCAGGCTGAGTCTCTGGCTGGGTGTGGTAGGAGCTGTGGAGGTGGGCCTCTTGGAGGAGGATGGGTAGACGAGGTGAGAGGAAGAAGAGGGAATTCTAGGTGTGCAGGGCTGGGAGGGAGGGAGTGAAGACAGGACTGGAGACAGAAATGGGGGAATTAGCAGGGAGGCTCAGAGAGGTAAAGCAACTTACCCGAGGGCACACAGCTGGAGTGGCTGAGATGGGCTTTGACCTCGACTCTGTCTGACTCTAACACTCACACTCATCTCCCTCTTGACCCCACACGCTGGCCTCCAGATGGACTTTCTTGAGAGAGGTCAGACCGACCCCAGTGGACTCCTGCATGGTCCTGCTCCTGAGAGGTCAGACAGGGAAGCCCCTTCTGTTAAGACTGAAATCCTGCAGAGTAGGGTGGAGAGTGCCCAGCTGGGAGTCAGGCAAGCTGGGGTTCACCACACACTAGCTGTAGTGGACACCTGTCACTTCCTAGGTGCCTAGCACACCCACTTCTTTTGGGGAATTCTCCTCCCCCACCATTCATGGGATTCCACTCTGGCTGTCCTCAAAAGCAAACGAACAAGCAACATTAAGCACACCAAGAGTGGGCCTGGGACATGGTTTGGCCATTCCTCTAGTAATAAGTATGTGACCCTAGCTGTGCCATTCAGAGTTCACTAGATGCCTTGTGAGTGAGAAGAGCAGGTGTCCTGACTCTGGAGTTTCTGAGTTGGATAGATTTGAAGCTGAAGCTGCGGGTGGTCACGTATCATGGGGTTAAGTTTGGCTGCATATAACAAAAACTCCAAATAAAAGTGGGTTAAACATGCAATAGTTTGGGGGGTTTTTTTGCATGTAAAAGAAGTCTGATGGTGGCCAGTTCAGGGCTCATGTGACTGGCACTGGCATCCAGCCTCACCCTATGGCCCCAAATGGCTGCCAGAGCTCCTGCCATTACACACGTAATTCTAGGCAACAGGAGGGCAGAAAGGGGAGAAGGGTAAAAGAGGTGCTCCTTTCAGGTGAGTCAGCTTGCCTCCCCATAGACAAGCTTCCCAGAATTACTATAGAATATTTCTATTTACATGTTACGGGTTGCAAGGGAGTTCGAGAAAGCTCATTTATCACCTGGGCACTTTGCTGCTTCAAATAAGATCAAGCTTCTGTTTCTGCCACAGGCTACTTTTTCTGTCCTATCCATATGCAGTGGGAGGGAATAAAGCCAGCTGAGAGGAGGGCACTCATGAGATAGGAGACAGAGTGAGGGAGAACCAGAGTGCAGTGGGCAGAGGGAGAGAGAAAAAGAGGGAGAGACAGGAAGAAGAAGAGGGAGAGAGATAAAGAGGGAGAGACAGGAAGAGATGCCGGTAGAGAGAGGCAGGGGGAGACGAGGGCCTCACTGAGTCCCCGAGCAGAAGCGTGCCCGAAGCCAGCCCCACCCCTCGACCTCCGGGTCGCATGGATGAGCACACGCTTCCTTTTCTCCAGCCACGTTGAATTAGGCTTCTGTCACTTGTAACCGGAAAAGTGTGCTGACTGACCTTGGACAAGGATTTGCGCCTTCTTTGAGTCTTGGTTTTTCCTTCCAAGAAATGAGGATCCTATTGCCCACCAGGTGGAGCCGTGACAAGGACTAATCGTGCTAATACCTGCCCAGTGCCAGGCAGGGAGCCCTGCCCAGCCGCCTGGCGGCCTGGAGGCTCTGCTCTTCCTCCTGTCCAGCTCCAGGGATTCTACTCCACGATTGCTGGCGGTTTACATGGAACCTACTCCAAGCCTGACCTGGGAGTCTGGCCAGGCTTGGGGGAGTTTTCTGGACACCTGAGTAGTGGGGTGAAAACTGAAGGAGCCCCCGAATAGAGAGAAGAGTGGAGGGAGAGCTGGAGAAATTCCTGGAACAGAGAAAACAACTGCCACCTTGTCGTAGGGGGCTGTGGCCATGGGCACAAGCAGAGGGACTAAGGCCCCTCACCTAAGTTGGTCTGAAACTTGGGGTGGGACCCTCACCTTGGCGGTGCCTGGGTGCTGGGCAATGGAGAATCAATTTTCAGCTTGGACACTGTGGTCAACTCTGCCCAGGCCCCCCCACTTCTGGGACCAGCACCCGATCTGGGGAGCCCACCTTCTATGATTAGTCCCTGTGGTGTTGGGAGGGGCTGGCTCCACCCCATTCTCCCTGGGTGGTGTATTTGTTTTCTATTGTAGTCATGGCAAATTACCACAGATTTAGCAGCTTGAAGCAACACAAATCAATCAGCTCACAATTCTGTAGATCAGAAATCAGGTTGGCTCCGTTAGTTCCTCTGCTCTGGGTCTCAGAAGGGTGAAATCAAGGTGTCGGCAGGGTTGCCTACCTTTCTGGAGGTGCCGAGGGTAAACTGTTTGTAAGCCCGTTTGGGCTGTTGGCCAGATTCTGTTCCTATGGTTGTGGGACTGAGGTCCCCATGTCCTTGCTGGCTGTCATTCAGGGGCTGGTCCTTGTCTTACAGGCTGCCTGAATTTCTCTTCATGCTTTTCATGTGGCCTCCAGTGAAGTAGGTCAAATCCCCTTCCTGCTTCATGTGTCTCCAACTTCCCTTTCTGCCACATTTCTTTGTCCTCCTCTTCTGCCTTCCTCTACTGCTTCTAAGGACTTGTTTGGTTATACTGGGCCACCTAGATAATCCAGTGTAACCTTATTTTAATGTCAGCTGATTAGTAATCTTAATTATATCGGCAAATTCCACATATCAAGGTGAGGGGGAGGGGAGATTTTAAAGATTAATTTAAAAATTTTAAAGTGGTTCACATGATTGTAGAGGCTTGGTAAATCCAACATCTGCAGGGCAGGCCAGCAGACTGGAGACCCAGGAAAGAGATGTAGTTCAAGTGCAAAGGCGATCTGCTGGCAGAATTCCTTCTTGCTCTGGGGAGGTCAGTCTTTTGTTCTATTAAGGCCGTCACATGATTGGATGAGACCCACCCGCGTGACAGAGGGTAATCTGCTTTACTCAAAGCCCACCAATTTAAATGTGAATCTCATCCAAAAACACCTTTACAGAAACATCCAGAATAATGTTTAACCAAACATCTGGGCACTGTGGCCCAGCCAAGTTGACACATAAAATCAACCATCACATAGTACTTAGGTTAGTGTTTCGTTGAATAACCAAGAATGGAAATGAGGAGAGGAGGCCCCTTTAGAATTCTGCCTTCCACATGTGGGTGTGTAACCAGGCTTACCCGGTCAGGGTATTTCATCTCCTGGCCACGGAGAGTCATTCTAGGGTGGGCACACGAGACAGGTGGTCTTCTACTGGAATTGCTGGGAAAATCATTCTCTTCCAGCTGGGGAAGCCAAACCAGAGGAATGGTAGCCATCTCAGCCACAATTTAGAGAAAAGTCAAGTGAAAGCAAAGCCAGCCCAGAAGAGAGCAAATCCAAGAGCAGGAAAGGGTTCTTGAGGTCATCCTTTGTGTACCGGAATCCAGCCAGCTCTGAAGCCAGCACTGACCCATTTTGCTAAAAACCAATTCTCCAAAAGCCAGTTCAATTTAAAATGATTGTCACTTACGAAATGGGCAATTTGCCAAATGAATCAAAAGTATCTATTAAAAATTATTTCTTTTAACTAGGGTTTAGAAGCAAGTCCATGACTTCTGCTGCAGAGAGCTACTCACCCTTAGAAAATCGGTGCCTGGTACTCTGCTGGACCCTAGTAGAGACTGATGACCACAGGACATTGAGTAGCTATGAGATCTGAGCTGTCCCTCGTGAGCTGGTGTTTTTTGATCCTCCAAATCATAAGGTCAGTGGGCCCAGCAGCACGTCATCCTATGTTGAAAATAGTACATTGGAGTTTGGGCCCAACCATGTCCAGGGAACAGAAGTTATGTGACTGTAGCCTCGATGTCACCTTGGTCCATTGCAGATGTCTCTCCCTCAACTCACATCTCAGGCCTCAACTCTGAGCCTGCTGCCTCCCTCTTATAAGGACCCCTGTGATTACACTGGGCCCACCTTGATAATCCAGGATGATCTTCCCATTCAAGAGCCTTAACTTAATTGAATCTGCAAAGTCCCTTTTACCATGTAAGGTAACATCTTCACAGGTTGCAGGGACTGGGCCATCAACATCTTTGGGGGGCCATTATTTAGCCTACGGCATCTACCAATGATGTGGGCATTCACCCATTGGTTCCATTCATCCATCCAATGGCTCAGTGATCAGCCAGAGCCTTGCTGGAGGTGGTAAGAGCCCCCATCCTCAGATGTCCTGCCCCCACCCCCTAGAGCCTCCAGCTGCAGCTCCACTCCACATGATCTCGTGGCTCGGCCACTGGCTTACTCAGGATGTGGGCACACACGTGCAGGTCACTCTGGGCTTATTTCTCTCTGGGCTGGAGAATGAAATAAATACAGTCTGCTTCTGATCCAGCAGCACTCACAGAGAATAGCATCTGTTATGTGCCTGGCACTTCATTGGCTTTTTGCCAACCCATCGGGTGGGCTTCTCTCTCCTTTATGGGCATGGAAGGCTCAGAGAGGCCAAGTGGCTTGCCCAAGGTCACACAGAGTGGAAGTGGCAGATAGGATCTGAGGTCGAGGGGACTCCATATCCCACCTGTTCCCCCTTTGTGAAGCCATAGACGGGCCTCAAGGATGGCGGCCTCTCCTCGTGTCTGAGTCATTTTTCCCTTGGCCCCCAAATTTCGAGTTCTAGCTCAATTCCCCCTGAGTTCAGCCGGAGTCGGCTGGTGGCTCTTGGGAACAGAAGACATTAGACTTTCTGTGGTGGGGGCCTCTGGCCACCCGGCCCCCAAACTGCTGTCACCTTTTAATAGATTTCTTGGGGAACGAGTAATTTGTTGCTGGTGCGGGCTCGGCATTCAGCAGGAAGTCCCTGCGGGCCGGGAAGGTCAGTATGGAGTGACTCAAAGGCGACGCTGGAGGAGGATGCCGGGTCAGTGCTGGCCTCTGAGCACAGCCGCGCTGCCAATTACCGCCCGGCCTGCTTCCTGCCACGGACGCGCCCAGGGCCAGGGCTTTGAACCCTGGCAGGGAGGCCAGCTTCCAGTAAACAACCCAGGGCAGCGGGCAGATTGACAGCAGACACGCAGGAGGCCGGCTGGCCAGTGGTACTGCTCACTGCTCCTGCCGGCAGATGGACAGGACCACAGTCCCCCTGGGGTCCCCACGGTCAGGGCACCGGGGGCCGTCAGCGTGTCTGGGCCTCACTGCTGGGGAGAGAGCCTCCTGCCATGTCCAGTGGGGTTTCTAGGCCATCATTTCTGGGCCGCAGAGGATGATTTTTTTTCTGGGTGGGGGAATGAGGTTCGTCTGGGTCCCCTTCTTGGTCACCAGCCTGGGAGCAGGGATTTGGGGAGAGAACCCACAGAGGGACATCAGTGTCGGGCCCCTTTCCCCCCCGGGAAAGCCTTGGAAATATTTTGGGGGCGATGGTGGCACTGCCAGGCTTTCCACCACCATTTTATTTGGCAGTTAAAGGAGGTGTGCTTGCTGCATGATTTCGTTTGTGTGACGTTCTGGAATTTTGAGATATTAGAAAGTGGTTGCCTTTAGGAGGGATTGACTGGAGGACACATGAGGGATCTTTCTGGGGGTTGGTGGAAATGTTCTGTAATTCGGTTGGGTGCTGATTACACATTTATCGAAACCCACCCAACTGTATCCTTCAAATCTGTTCATTTTACTGTATGCAAACTCTACCTCAACCAGAAAAGAAATAAGATAAAGAAGAAAAAAGGGGATGCAGAGGCCTGGAGAACCTGGGGACAGACAAACACACACACACACACACACACACACACACACACACACACACTTGCAGGCACACGTGCTTTTCCCTCCTAAAATCAGGACATTTATTCCCTACCTTTTCCTTTTCTCAGTGAAGTTGCGAAAGAACACACAGGTTTTCTTCATCTTTGTACTATAACTAATATCTTTCCACATGCAAGGAGTAAATGAATGGGATGTGAAGTGAGATGCCCGAGTGGGCTGGTGCCCTGTTCCTAAGCTCAAGTCAACTGGCCCTGGGCCCCTGGAGTGGGGCCATTAATTAAAGCACCGGCTGTTGATGCTCCGAGAGAAATAACTCCGAATGTCCACCCAGCCCCCGCCGCTTCACTTGCTGCCCGCTGACCTCCTTCAAGTCCCCCCTGGGTCCAGAGGTGAGTGGCTGTTTCTGTGGCCCAGAGGGCTGGATGGACCCAGCAAGCGCTCCACTCCATGCCTGGAATATGTCATTGTGCCAGAAAACGAAGATGATCTCAAACTCGTGGGGAGCCCATTTGAAAGGGCTCCAACGGCTACATTTGGGACAACTGGAGATCAAAATGATTAATAACAAGAATGGATCATAATGCATAAAATTGAAAAAATATCCTTGAATTAAAAAAAAAAAAAGACCCAGAGAAGTCAGGTTAAGGGAAAGCTCTTCCTTAGAAGAGTGCCAGCTGAGGAGGAGTAATAGAAACAGAAAATGGCATCTTATAATCAACATTGTAAAAATGGATTTGGGTAAAAATCATCAGTGGGTGCCATGCCATTGGGTCAGAGACCATTGGGAATAGGCTGTGTGCACAGTCTTAAAGAATCACCTGCAAATTACTTTTTAATTACAAAGAGAAAATGTTAGCTTTACAAATAGAGAAACCCGGCAGACCCCACCTTACCCAAATGATTAAACTTAACACCCCTAATAATGGGACAAGCCAATATCAATGTCCCCTGATGTGGTGCCCCAAGAAAGGACACATCACTTATGAGGACCTCCTGCCAAAAATGCTTACCTGCCAAAATCATCAGACAAGTCCACATTGAAGACAATTCTTCAGAACGGGCCTGGCCTCTTCATGAAAGACATAAAACAAGGCTGGAGACTATTCCAGCTTGAAGGAGGCTAAAGAGTCATGGAGATTGAATTCAGTGGGGCTCCCTGACTGGATCCTGATCACAAAAATCATAAAGGTGATATTGGGGAGATTTACATGTGGACAGAGTGTTAGGTAATAATCCTGAACCCATATTACATTTCCGGAGTGTGACAATTGTATTGTGGTTTTGTAGGAGAATGCCCTGGTTATTAGGAGACTTTTGCTGGAGTATTTATCAGGCAGCTAAATTCAGTGTGTGATCCTCGATGAGATCCTGGATCACAAAAATCATAAAGGTTTTATTGGGATAATTGGGGGAATTTGAAAGTGGTGTGAATATTAGATAGTAATACTGAATCCTCATATTGGTATTGTGTTTATGTAGGAGAATGTCCTTGTTTTCAGGAGATTCGTCCTCTAGCATTTAGGGTGGAGTGTTGTGTGACTTTCAATTGATTCAGTGGAGAGAGAGAGAAAGAGAGAGAGGGAGGGAGGGAGGATGGTTCATTTTACTACTCTTGCAACTTTCTGAAGACTTGAAAAACTTCAAAATATTAAAAAAGCTGAGAAAAAATAATGCATAGGTAGAGTAGAGAATTTGAAAAAAAAAAAAGGCAGAGTCTCAAAGAGGAAAATAAGAATGACCTGATAACCTACCAGCAAGGAATTATGCCTATTATTAATATGACTGGCTTTTTTACATATATAATGTACACCCACATACCTAATAAAGTTGGAACCATATGTATTCTGCCTGTTTCTCACCCTCCATCATAAACTATTTAGCCATTCACCTGTTGTTTGATATTAAAGCAGTTTCCAGGTTTTCATTATAATATAGAATCTATTATAATATGCAATGTATATAATCCATTATCCAATATATATCCAATATATAGTTCACTATAAAGTCCAATATGGTCTATCGTAAATAATGTTACAATGAACATCTTCACACACCTATCTTTGTCTGAGGATAGAGCCATAGAGGGGAATTTTTTTTTTTTAATTAATTAATTAATTAATTTTTGGCTCTGTTGGGTCTTTGGTGCTGTGCGCAGGCTTTCTCTAGCTGCGGTGAGCGGGGGCTACTGTTCGTTGTGGTGCGTGGGCTTCTCATTGTCGTGGCTTACCTTGTTGTGGAGCACGGGCTCTAGGCACACAGGCTTCAGTAGTTGTGGCACGTGGGCTCAGTAGTTGTGGCTTGCGGGCTCTAGAGCTCAGGCTCAGTAGTTGTGGCGCATGGGCTTGGTTGCTTCGTGGCATGTGGGATCTTCCCGGGCCAGGGCTTGAACCCGTGTCCCCTGCATTGGCAGGTGGATTCTTAACCACTGCACCACCAGGGAAACCCCATAGAGGGGAATTTTTGAGTTAAATATTCTGAGCTTTTTCAAGGATCTTGAAGTATTTTTTAAAAAACAGCTTTATTGGGGTATAGTTGATATACAAAAAAACTGCACTGCTTAGCATGAGAGCTGCCCTCATAACAAATTTTGAAGTGCACAATATGGTGTTGTTAATCCAGGTACTCTTGTATGGGATCTTGAGCTATCTTGGCCAATGGCTTTCCAGAAAGTTTGTACCACTTTACACTCCCACAAGCAAATATGAAAGTGCTCATCTTGTCACATCATCAGTAACACTGAGCATTATTATTAGAAAAAAAATCTTTGCTTGATTTGATGGTCCCATGGACGAGTTTCTGTCCTCGTCTTGCTGGGCTGTTGGGACTTGGGCCATCCTCCCTCTGTCTCCAGCCCCCTTTCCCCATCTTGGCGGCTATGACATCATTCTCCCCAGTCCCTGCCTGCCTCCCAGCCTGCTGCTTCTCTCCATCCTTTGCCCACTCCTCATCCTTACCTGCATGACAAACATTACCGTTCCTGGCCTCTGTCCCTGGCTCCCTTCTCTCCCTCTGCCCACTCTCCTGAAGCATCTCATTCGCACTCGGGACTTACACGGCCTTCTCCCTGCTGTCCTGCACCTCTCTCCCCAGCCCAGACCTTCAATGCAACATATCCCACAGGGACCCATGTGGACCTTCCCACCACCGTCCATCCTGCCACCCAAGTCAGACCCCCAAGAACATCAACTCCTGCTTTTCCCTGCTCCTCGAATCTAACCTCTGACCACATCCTGTTTGACCTTCTGTAATAGTTCTTGAGTAACACCACCCTCGTTCAGACCCTCTTTCCCTCCTCCCTGGTCCATGTCTGTAGTTCCCTCCCGGATCGCCTGTTTCCAGAGTCTCCCTGTCCATTCCATCCTTGGCCAGCTGCCAGGTTGATTCTCACAGCACACTGATGTGAGGTCCTGCCTGCCTTGGTCCCTGCCGAGTTTCCAGCTTCCCACTCCCTCCCATTTAATGCTGTCCAACATGCTTCCACGTGTCTGCTCAGACTCTCCTTCTGGAGCACCCATTCTCTCCTGCAACTCCAGCCAGCCAACTCCTACTCATCTTTTTAGTTTTGTTTACAATCCCATGTTTTCTTAAAAGCTCCCCTTGGGGAGCTGTCCTCTTTCTCTCCTTTGAGCCTCTTTGTACCCTGTGCAATTTCCATCAGAACCTTCTGGTCCTTTAGCTTTCTTACATTTATTCCTGTATCCATTTCCCTTGAGGGCAGAGTCTTTGTGTTCCTGAGCCCAGCACAGTGCCAGACACAGAACTGGAGTTTGTTTAAGGGATGCCTGGATGAATGAATGA
The DNA here is from genome assembly GCF_028023285.1 of Balaenoptera ricei. NCBI lineage: Eukaryota > Metazoa > Chordata > Mammalia > Artiodactyla > Balaenopteridae > Balaenoptera > Balaenoptera ricei. The sequence goes on along the minus strand of NC_082644.1, from coordinate 112,269,000 downwards.
ATGAATGAATGGGATAGCATTTGCCTCACTGTGGGAGGGCGTGGCAGGTCTAGGCCATGGTGAAGATGTGGAGCTAGATGTGCCTGGGAGGCATCCGGTGTCCATATTCAGAGGCTTGGCTTGAGGAAGCATCTGTCAGCTGTGGTCCAGCAACCTTCAGGGCACCTTGTTTTGGGTGACACACTCTGCTCAAACTCCCTTTGTCAGGTGGGAATCCCATTCTTCCAAGAGAGGTCACATTGCTTCTCTGCCTACACGCCTCCCATGGCTCCCCAGTGCCCTCGGGACAGGCCCAGATTCTGAGCCAGCCTACAAAGCCCTTCATAATGGGACGTAGTCTCGTGATTTCCTTGTGACTTGCACACGTCCCGGATGGGAAGAAGGGAAGGATGCCCATTCCTGCTCACCATTAGCTGGGTGGGCAAACTCATGGCTCATCTCATCTGCTGGGGTTAAGTAGTTAAACTCCCATCTCAGCCCCCACTTGCAATGATTGTGATTCAGTGGGTCTCGGCAGGGTCCCAGAATCTGCTAAGTGCCCCAGGAGAGTCTGGAGAGTCTGGAGAGGGTGGAATTCACATTCGATGCTGCCATGTGTCTGCCATGCCCTCCCACCAGAGCTGTGTTTCTGTGGCCTGTGCAGCAAGACTTGGCACTTGGATGCTGTGCCAGCGCCCTGGAGCCGGGAGCAGCTGCTCTAATTCATGCAAAGGAAGGCGCCCAGGTTTGCCCTGTCTATTTATAGCTTATTTATGAAGAAGGAAAAACAAGGGCCCAGTTGCCTTAGCAACGGGGAGCATCATGGGCTGCTTTCCCTGCCATGGGAAGATGGCCAAGTCTCCTTGTGGGGGGCACCCCTGGATGTGTGTGTATCCTGATAGAGGATGGGGGTGAGCCTTCCAGGGCCCATCCCACGCTGGGCTCCTAGCAGCCTGCAGGTTGGGGGAGGGTGCTTGCCAGGGCCTTGGAAAATCCAGGCTGGCGCAGGGGCCATGCACAGCTGAACCCTCCGTATGGGATGCACCCTCTGGTCTCCTGGCCTCAGTGCTAACTCCTGTCCTCCGGGTGTCTACCCTGCTGCCTCAGGCTCTCTTGGGAGCCGTTTCCTGGCTGTGCTCTGGTATGTGTCACTTAGGGCACTTAGCACAGTGAACTGGAGGTGCAGTTCCCAGACCAGCACCCCTCAAGACTATGATGTGGCACAGAGCCTGGCACCAAGGAAGGGTTTAATAAATACTGAATGAATGAATGGATGAACGAATGAATGAATAAAATCCTTTACAGTTTACACTGCATGTTCTTATGGTATGCCCAAGGCAAGAGAAACATTGTAATGTTCTCTCATTTTATAGAAGAGGAAACAGATGAGAGATGAAGAGACCAGCCTCCAATCACACAGCTGGGAACTAGCTGAGTTTGCCTTGCTTTTGTTCTGGTAAACCCCCGGGAACATGGGAGCTTGGGTTCCAGCTGGACTATAATTGCCAGGGGTCAGGGAAGTGGAGCTGTGTCTGGTCTGGGGCTGGGAGGCATGTGGTTTGAACTGTGGCTCTGCCACTTAGCTGTGTGCCATTTATCACCTTGAGCAGTGACTTCACTTCTCTGGGCCTCAGTTGCCTCATCTGTAAAGTGGGGCAGTGATACTTGTTCCTCAGGGACTGCCAGCTCCCTGAGGGCAGCACTGTGTCTGTCTCTTGATCATCTGTTTTCTGTGTTGGCACATTCTAGGTGCTTAGGGTGACCATGAGGCCCTGTATATAAAGTGGTTAGAACAGGTTGTGGGGGGCATACAGGGAATGTTGGTTGTTACTATATTATTAGGAAACTGAGGCCCAGAGAGTCTGATGGCTCCCCTGAGGTCACACAGCCAGATCCAGAGCAGAAGTTGTAGCTTTACTAGTCAGTCAGTTTTGGTGGCACTGCCAGGGATTAAGTGGGACTGTGTCCAGGCCCAGGTTCTAGACTGGGCTGCAGTCCCAGGGGGCAGCAGTCACGTTGGACAGGGAGGCCGAAGCAGGGTCTCTGGGTGCTGGGGATGTAGGGCTGTCCTCCCTACAGCCCTGACCCAGGCTGAGTGGAGTTTCTGGGGCTTTGGACTGCGCGCCTCAGGGGCCGAGTCAGGCTGCCTGGAAGCTCTCTGTCGCCCTCTGCTGGCTCCAGCTGCCTCTGCTGGGCCACCTCAAGAAGCCACAAGACAGACAGTGTCACCACCTCAGCTCATCTGGGTGTGAAAACCATACCAAAGAGACCCAGTTAGGAAGAGAAATGCCCCGGGACAAACTGAGATCACAGATCATTTCCACATCCTTCCCTGGCTCCTCCAGCTGGACACAGACGCCTTGCCACTGTCCTCTGGGGGGCTGCAGGCTGCTGTGCTTCCCTCTGCTGCAGCCGCATCAGATTCATCACTGTTTCCTGAAAACAAATCGTGTCAGGGCTTTTTGTTTGGTTTTGTTTGCTCCATACCCCAGGACTTCGCTCGTGTGTCCGTCTCTCCTGTCTTCTCACCCCACGAGCTCACACTCTGTCCTTCTGAGCCTCTTGGCTTCTGCAGGAACCCTCCTCCACCCAGCCCTTAGCATACCAGGCTGTGAGTCTTTCTGGGGTCTTCTCTCCTCCCTCGGACTGTGAATTCATGAGGTGTATTCATTTCTTAGAGCTGCTGTAACAAAGTACCACAAACTGGGTGGCTTAAATAACAGAAACAACAGGAAATTATTGTCAGGAATTCCCTGGCGGTCCAGTGGTTAGGACTTTGCACTTTCACCACTGAGGGCCCAGGTTCAGTCCCTGGTCGGGGAACTAAGATGCTGCAAGCTGCACAGCTTGGCAAAAAGAAAAAAAGAAAAAAAAAAAAAAGAAACTTATTGTCTCACAGTTATGAAGGCTAGAAGTCTGAAAGCAAGGTGTTGGTGTTGGCAGTGTAGGTTCCTTCTGAGGGCTGTTCCAGGCCTCTGGCCTAGCTTCTGGTAGTTTGCTGCCAATCTCTGACATTCCTTGGCTTAATCTCTGCTGTCAAGTTCACATGGTGTTCTCCCTGTGTGAACGTCTGTCTGTAAATTTCCCCTTTGAAAAGGACCTCAATCGTGCTGGATTAAGATCTACCCTAATGACCTCATTTTCACTTGATTGCCTCTGTCAAGGCCCTATCTTCAAATAAGGTCACATTCTGAGGTACTGGGGTTTGGGACTTTAACATGTCAGCTTTGGGGGAGGACACAATTCAATCCACAACATGAGGAGAGGAACTCCTTCTGGTTCACCTATGTGTTCATTCCCCCAAAGCTGAGCCCAGAGCAGGCGCGAGAGAGTGTGATGAACATTGTGAAAGCAGTCCTTCATTCTATCATTATTTACTGACCCTCACGGCATCCGGGGCACGTTGAATTATGACCTGTCCTATCTAGGTCTTGTGGAGTCGAGCCTCTCTCATCAGGTAAGTGGACATCTCTAGAACAGAGCCCGTCTTTTTACTTTTCACATTCACCAAAGCAGAAACTTGGTGACACTGGAGACACAAACCTCTTCAGCAGTAGATTCCTATGGGGGTGGGTGGGGAGCCCTCGTTTTCCTATGTTGCACAGAAGACCCAGAGAAGTAACGAAAAGGAATTGAACCTTTGACAAATATTTATTGAACATGTAGTTGTGACAGGCACGGTTCTGGGTGATTGGGATGCCATTCATTCATTCATTCATTCATTCCTAGAAACAAGCTTGACACATAGTAGGTGCTGAGCAAATAATTTCATTACATAATTGAATCATTTAAATATTTGCTGAGTGAATAAATTAATTCAGCCCACAATTATTGCTGCTGTGATCTACTTGCTATGTAAATTTGAGCAAGTTACTTTAGTTCAGTGAACCTTAATTTCCATCAGTAAAGTGAGTTGAATTACATAGCTACCTTTGAGGCTTGTTGGCAGGATGAAATGAATGTGCTATTAACAATAATAGCTATTTATGGAGAAGCTGCTACATGCCAGGATAAATGCTCTCCACATACAATTTTCTTTTTTTTCTTTTTTAATTTAATTAATTAATTTATTTTTGGCTGTGTTGGGTCTTCGCTGCTGTGCGCGGGCTTTCTCTAGTTGTGGTGAGCAGGGGCTACTCTTCGTTGCGTTGCGCGGGCTTCTCGTTGTGGTGATTTCTCTTGTTGCGGAGCACGGGCTCTAGGCGTGCAGGCTTCAGTAGTTGTGGCGCACGGGCTTAGTTGCTCTGTGGCATGTGGGATCTTCCTGGACCAGGGATCGAACCCGTGTCCCACGCACTGGCAGGCGGATTCTTAACTACCGCGCCACCAGGGAAGTCCTCCACATACAATTTTCAATTTTCACAGCAGCTTTTTAAAAGCTGAAATTAACACAACAGAAATTTCACCATTTAAAAATGTGCAGGGCAGTGGCTTTTAGTATATTGACAATGTTGTGTGACCATTACAACTACCTAATTTCAGAACATTTTCATCATCCCAAAAAGAGACTCTGTATCCATTAGTCACTCCCCATTCTCTCCTCCCCCCAATCTCCCAATAACCACTAATCTACTTTCTGGCTGTATGGATTGGTTTAGTAAGGACATTTCATAGAAATGGAACCATACTCTTTGTGGCTTTTTGTGCCTGGCTTCTTTCACTTAGCACAGTGTTCTAAGTTCATCCCTGTTGTAGCATGTGTCAATGCTTCATTCCTTTTTACGGCTGAATGGTATTCTGTTGCATGATGTACCACATTTTGCTTATCCATGCCTCAAGTTGATGGACATTTGGGTTGTTTCCATTATTTGGCTATTATGAGTAATGCTGCTATAAATATTGTGTACAAGTTTTTGTGAACAACTGTTTCCAATTCTCTTCGGTATATACGTAAGAGACAATTGCTGGGTCTATGTTTAATTTTGGGAGGAACTGCCAAATTATTTTCTGGAGCAGCTGCACCATTTCACATTCCCAGCAGCCATGTATGAGGGTTCCAATTTCTCCACATCCCAGCCAACACTTGTTATTTTCTGTCTTTTTGATTATAGCCATCTTAGTGGGTGTGCAATGGTATTGCACTGTGGTTTTGATTTGCATGTCTCTAACGACTAATGATGTTGAACATCTTTTTTTACAGGCTTCTTGTTCATTTCACAGCAGCCTTTTGAGGCAGCTATTATCCCCATTTGACAGCAGAGGAAACAAATTCAAACAGTTGAGAGGACTTGCTCATTGCAAGGAGGTGGTGGAGCTGTGCCTGGAACTTCAGTGTGTCTGTCTCTGAAGCTCCATGTAGTCGAATTAGCAGTAGAAACCGCTCTGGTCTGGTGGGCAGGAGGCCTGGTCTCTGGTGTGCCCACCTTGGGTAAGTCCTTTCCCCCCTCCCCGCTTCTCCAGGTGTCAGTTTCTCCTCCTCGCCACTTGGGGCGCTATAGGCCAAACATCTCCAGGCTCCTCTAGGAGCCCCTAACTCCAAGATCCATCACCCTAGCGCGGAGCTTCCTCCGCCCCTTCAGCCCTAGGTCGCCGGCGGTGCCGGAAGTGCTTGGCTCTTTTCGTTTGCTCCCGCCCCCGGCCCGGAAATACTTTTTCGGGAAGATGGCGGCTGTGTCAGTGTGTGAGCGACCGGTTGGAGGTTTCTCTTTCGAAAACTGCCGCAGGTGTGGCCATGTCCCGGGCCGGGTTCAGGGCGGGAGTGGGAATGCGGTGCCGGGGTCGGAGTCGGGTTGCGGTCTGAGCCGGGAAGTCCGAACGAATGGTGGAGGGCGGGGCCCGCGGCGCGCGGCACCTGTGACTCAGGGGAATTAGGGCCTGAGCGTGTTTCTCCTGAGGCCGGGTCGGCTCTTCCACTTCCCCAGCGCACCGGGACACCCTCCATCTCCGGGGTGGTGGTGCGGCCCCTCTCAGACGCTCCCTTCGCAGAAAAACGGGACAGTATTCCTGCTGTTGGGAGGAGCCAGTGAAACAGATGGGCTTGAAAGCAAATGCTAGTAGTTTTTCCTTCTCCCGAGTTCCCTATTAGAAACTCTTCGTGCCAGTGCGGCGCAAATGTGGTCCTGCCCTTCAACGCCTTTTTCTCTCATTTGCTCTCAGAAATGCTATCTTGGAAGCCGATTTTGCAAAGAAAGGATCCAAGCTTCCAATGGCCCGGAAAACTGGGACGACTATCGCAGGGGTGGTCTATAAGGTAAGCTGGGACAGGCTGAGAGCAGCAGTGTCAACTAATTTCAGGAACCAGGCCCCTTGGCCTCTTTTACTTCTCTGGGTTGTGTGAGGAAGGGCACATCTTACAGAGTACTACATCAGGAAAAGCTCCTTTAGGAGAGACTATGTCAGTTTTGTGCATTTATCGGCAGTTTATATTCTTTGCTCTGCAGTTTTCGACAGGAAGCCAATTTTCTGTCAAGTTACTACTTTAGGAAGCAGGATGATGTAATGGGAGAAAACAAGATTTGTTTAACCATTTAGCTTTTTTGCTGCCTCTAACTTTGGGCAGGTCACTTTCCTTCTCACAGCCTCACTTTCTAATCCATCAGGTGGACATAATAACTCCTGACTTAAATTGTTGTAAGGGTCAAAAGAGATAACTGGTTATTGTTGTTAAAGGTAAAGAGTGACATCTTTTAAAAAGAAATTGACAGATGTGGCTATTTTAATGGAAAGATTTCTGCATCTTAATCCAGACTTTTCTAATATTGGCTCTGTGATTTGTAAGGAATTCACTGAATCTCTGAGCCTCATTTGAAAACAGGAATGATAGTTCCTACTACCTATTGAGGGTTCAACCAATGATGTTTATTAATAAGCTTTTTCTTGAATGCCGAAAGTATAGCACAATATTTCAGCGCGTGGCGGGGTGGTTGGGGGAGCAGGGGATGGTCAACATTGTTTTTCCTAAACTAGAGTAGAGGACTGTGGATTGTATATGTGAAGTTGTTTTAAAGTATATATTTCTTAAAAATAGGATGGCATAGTTCTTGGAGCAGATACAAGGGCAACTGAAGGAATGGTTGTTGCTGACAAGAACTGTTCAAAAATACACTTCATATCTCCTAACATTTAGTAAGTATTGATTAGTTTGAATAACTCATTTTTAAACATGTCAGGGGTAAAATTGAATTTACTTTTTCTCTCTAAAACCTGTTGTTCAGCCTGTATTTTCTTTCTGTCTCCCTTAAATGGCATTTCCATCCATCTGAGCTAGCCATCCTCAAGTCCTCTTTTTTATTTTTAAAAATATTTATTTATTTATTTATTTGGCTGTGCTGGGTCTTAGTTGTGGCACCCTCACGCGTGCGGGATCTTTCAGTTGCGGCATGCAGGCTCTTAGTTTCGGCATGCGGGATCTAGTTTCTTGACCAGGGATCGAACCCAGGCCCCCTGCATTGGGAGCACAGAGTCTTAACTGCTGGACCACCAGGGAAGTCCCTCGAGTCCTCTTTTTGCTTTAGTCTTCAGTTCATTTGGTACCCAGTTCTGCCTTCTGTGTGCCTTTTGAATCCACTCCCTTTTATCCTTCCCTTTACTAAGGCCTTAGCTCGGATTCTTTTTTTTCAGCTGGATTATTGCAGTTGTCATTTAAATGGTCCCTCTGCCTTTGGCCTTTTCTTTATCTGTATTGTTCACTCTTCTGCCATATTGGGTTTTGTAAAACACAGATCTAATTATGTTCCTTTCCTGTTTAAAAACTTTTCAAGAGATTTTTCACATTTCCACATGCTTTCAGGATAAAATCGAAACTCTAGCATGATATTTAAGGTCTTGTACAATTTCACAGAAAGCTTACCTTTTCATCCTATTTAGCTGCTATCACTCTATGTTCCAGTTATACCTGGGCTGTCCCTATTTCCCTCATGTCCCTGTTCTCCACATGTCCAAGCTGTTTTACCCTTGCTTTTGCTAGCCCCTCTGCTTAGAAATGCCCTTTCTTCTTCTCTGTATAGTGTTTTTATTCTGTCCTTCCAAATCCAGCTCAAATGAAACCTTTTTTGAAAGATCAGAGTTAACTGCTCTCTCCTCCAATTTCCTACAGCATTTTCTACCTATGCTACTATATTGTATTATATGTCTCCTCCACTCAACTTTGAAATCAAGTGCTATTACTATGTCATATTTTCTTTATTCTCAGCACTTTGGAATGAGTGGTATCTAGTACTAAATACTTGGTAAGTGTAAATTGCAGAGCTTTTAACATTCCTTGCTCTTTTGTACAACTTGGATATTTTCTAGGATCAGTAAAATGCACACTCTGTTCAGAACATAGAAACTAATGATTTGAAATATTCCACTGGGCTACAGAAAATATATTTGCATATACTTAGATGTGCATTCTCAATTTTATGTTTATTTAAGCTTGGTTAGAGCAGTTACAGTGCAGGTGTACTCAGAAACATCTATGTCACTGAACTTTGTGGAAGTTTTCCAAGAAGCTCCACTTCTAATTGAGCCCTTTGGTAATTGAATTTCAGCTACATTTCTAATTGTATTTTTTAGTTGTTGTGGTGCTGGGACAGCTGCGGACACAGACATGACAACCCAGCTCATTTCTTCCAACTTGGAGCTCCACTCTCTTTCCACTGGCCGCCTTCCCAGAGTTGTGACGGCCAATCGGATGCTGAAGCAGATGCTTTTCAGGTAAGGTTCCAGGATGGGGATTTCTGTAGTATTTTTTTCTCATGCCTTAGATTTTCAGCCAAGGGAAGCCTGGAAGCTCAAGAAAAGGCATTAAGAAATACACATTTTATTCCAGAAATCAATTGTCACTAAAAAGACACTTTAATTTCATACGGCTTTTGATAATGTATTTGAATTTATGGGGTCTGGTTTGTTTTTTTTTTTTTTTCATGAATGAATCACATGTGACCAATTGAGTCATTTCCTGAGGCTTAGGTTATTGCTGGATAAAAAATCCTTTTTTGTTCATAGTAAGAAAGAGCTGGAAGGAACCTTTGAGTTCTTCTTGTGAACACACACAAACACAAATGATTGTTTTTTCTCCCTTTTTTAGGGGCAAGATAACAGTGAAATGAAAAATGATATTGTAGTTGGCTGTAAGTGGGTAGAATAGCGATACTATTAACCAACATTTATTTGTTTGTGCCAGGCCCTGTGCTAAGTGCTTTATGCATGATCTCACTTTATCCCTTTAACTCTGAGATAGGGGCTATTAACATCTCTAATTTATAAGTGAACAAAGTGAGGCTTAAAGAGATGCAATCGTTTGCCTGACCTGACCTTCACTCCCTGCTGACTACCACGGAGTTCCTCTTAGTAGTTTTGTTTCTCTTTAGTCCTTAACGATCACATCATCGCTTTGTGTTTGTATAGGTCTAGACAGTTTTCAAATTTTAAGTCCATTTTCTCATTTTCTCATAAAGAGAAGAGAAGCAATGTAGTATAGTGGAAATAGCCTGGACATTTAGTCTTGAGTTGGAATCCTGGCTTCTCCTTTTGTGACCTACCTTAGCTTTAACAAATTCTCTCCTCTTTCCTTCTTTAGAGAATGTGTATCATGATACCTTTTTAAAATTTTTTTAAAAGTTGGTCACAGGCCTTTATTCTGGTCCTCATCATTCATTAAGCAACCTACACAAGACATTTTCTTTATCTCTGTCCCAAGTGGTAGCAGCTGCATCCAGGCCTGTGAGAGTTAAAGGGGAGCAGGAACAGAAGGCAAAGGTTGTAAGTTGGCAGCTCACAGGCCATATTCAGCTTGTAAAGAAATTTCATTTGGGTCACATAGTGTTTTAAAAAAAATAGTGGCAAACAATTATAAACTGGGAGCTTTGAATTTAAAATATGGATTTCCAGCTTCTTCTGATAAAAGCTCATAAAGCGGGCGGTAATGTGGGACTGAGCGGCCGTTGTTGCCTTTGGAAGTGGGAGCGTGTGTTCTGGCCTGTCAGTCCTTGCGTGGCTCACTTCTCTGTTTCCTGCCTGGCCCTTGCCTTCCTGTGAATTTGCAGGTCTTCGTCTACAAGTGTAGCATGGCCCCTGGGCTCTCAGGAAGTGGATATGAGGTTTAATATAGCTATGCAGCAAGGCCGGTAGAATAGTTCCCATTTTACAGCAGAGGATACCAGGGTTTATGAGTCATATGGGCAGGAAGCCTAGTCCATATCTACCCAATTCCTACTCTGGCTGTACTGAGCCTTTATGTCAGTGATTTCCATTTATTTATGTACATAATCATCATCCTAATCCTGGAGAATTATCGCCTATCAAATAAATTCTTCCAATGCAGTGTGAGAACTGGTTAAAGCACATCTGTTGTCAAGATAACTGAAGACATTTGTGATTTTGATTTTAAATGTAAAGCTCCCTCTGGTGGTTTGTATGGTGCATTACATTTAAAACAATTTTTAAACTTGTAAAATTGCAGTAAATATTTCAAGATTGCTTGCAGTGTCATTTAGCATTTAGCTAAATCTAGCAGATGTTTCTGTTAATCTCTTTAGAATGTTTCAAGAATTTAAATTCTCTTTTTTCAGTGTTTTATTATCTTTAGTTTAACATACTTTGTAAAAGTTAAATTTTATCAAAGTTTTGAGAAGAACACAAAAATTTAAACCAGGATAATTATGGTTCTTTATGTCTTTTGACATTTTTGTTGAGTTACGTAAAGTGGGTTACTAGTACAAGAGAAAAAAGCATAGGATTTGACTTTAGAACTTTGCTTCAGAACCTGTCTACAGTGCTTACATTTGTGTAACTTTGGGCTGTTCACCTCACCCTTCTTAGTCTCAGTTTCTTCCTCAATAAAATGGGGATAATAGTTCTGTCTCTCTAACTTTTGGGGAGGAAATGAATAAAGAAACAAGGCTTATGCAATGCCTAGCACAGGGCCTGATACATAGTTAGATCCTCATTCAGAGGCTGAAAAAAGAATACAAGGTGTACTCTTGCTGTTTTCTTCCCCCTGAATAATCCATTTCCTTGTTTGTGAATAAGTGAGAAAAGAGGGTTTGATAAACAGAAGTGGACGTCTTTTTCCTTACTTAAGCAGTACTTTTATTTTACTTCTGTGGTGGCTATATGTAGAAGATATCTGTGATACTTGTTCCTTCTGCACATGGAGCCTTCTTGTTGACTCTAGCAGAAATCTTTGATATACTATTCTGTATTCTGGAAACTATTTGAATATGTAGAGGCTTTAAAATTTTATTTTATTATATTGTATTTTTTTTTCCTTACAAAAATACTATATATTCATTGTAGAAAATTCTGAAAATACAGTAAAGCCCAAAGAAAAAATAGGCGAGAATCACATTTTGGCTGGTTGTATATACTCCTAGTCTTTTAAATTTATTTATTCGTTCGTTCATTCACTTGATCATCCCTTCCTCCCTTCCTTCCGTATTATAAGTGCATGTTCACAGTAAAAAAGCTAGAAGATTTAGATTAAAAAATATTGAAATTATCTCAATTTCTACCACCTGTAAGCAGTCGGTGCTAACAGATTATGGTACACTCTTCAAGGTTTTCCCTATGTTTAATAATACATATTTTGTTCTATAAAAATGGGATCATAGGGCTTCCCTGGTGACGCAGTGGTTGAGAATCTGCCTGCCAATGCAGGGGACACGGGTTCGAGCCCTGGTCTGGGAAGATCCCACATGCCGCGGAGCAACTGGGCCCGTGCGCCACAACTACTGAGCCTGCGTGTCTGGAGCCTGTGCTCCGCAACAAGAGAGGCCACGATAGTGAGAGGCCCGCGCACCGCGATGAAGAGTGGCCCCCGCTTGCCACAACTAGAGAAAGCCCTCGCGCGGAAACGAAGACCCAACACAGCCAAAAATAAATAAATAAATAAATTTTTAAAAACTTAAAAAAAAAAAAAGGGATCATAGTTGTGCTTTCTGTCCCATAATGTAACCTAATCTTTTCACCTACCAGTGCCTCTTCAGTAGTTTCCATGTTGGAGTATTTCAAAAAGAAAACCTTTTTATAAATTATTGTAAAAGTAATGTATGATCATTGTAAAAAATTCAGACACTATAGAAATGTGAAAAGAAGCAAGTAGATTTCAGCTGACACTCTGCCACTTAAGCACATACACTGTGAATCTTTGAGATCTATTTTTAGACCTTTTATACTAGGCATGTATACTCATGTATGTATTTGCAAAAATGGAATCCTGCTATATGTGTTGTTTTGTAACTGACCCTGTTCACATAACAGTATATTGTGAATATTGTTCCCATCAGTAGATGAGCTCGGCATCCAGAGATTTTACCTTGAGCCCATGGAGGACTTCTGGAGACCTGTAACTCTCCTGAAATAGTGAAAAATTTGTGTGTGTACACTTGTTATGGGCGAGGGTTCCACAATTTTAATCAATTTTTCTGTGGGGTCTGTGCCCCCAAAAGTTTAAGAACCATAGATCGGTATCCTAATTTTTGTTGGATCACAGTAATCTATTTTATTAACCAATTTTTGAAGACTAAAAGTATTGCTTGCTTTAAGGTATTTAAGGTATTGTAAGGTATTCTGCCAATCCTTTGGAATATAGAATCTTTAGGTACTTGTGTTATTAATTCTTTAAGCTGTATTCTAAAATAAATTCCTAGAAGTAGAATTGCTGGGTCAAAGGTAGGCACATTTAACATTTTAATATATATTGCCAAAATTGTCCTTGAGAAAGATTACCATCAGTAGTGCATGAAAAATGCAGCATGGTTTTTAACGATTGTGTAGTGTTCCATTGTATAGCTGTATTAGTTTAGCTAATTCTGTTTCCCCTTTTTTAGCATCATAAACAGTTACCGCAAAAAACATTCTTATGCATTCATTTCTGCATATTTGTCCTTTTATATCAATAGAATTAGATTCCTGGAGACAGAATTTCTGGATCCATTTTTAAGGATTTCATTGACTTGCCAAAATATCTTAGACTCTTCTAAAGGCATCAAACAGATTATGTTTTAGCTTGGAAGGGAGCTAGCTGGTTATTAATTGACTTTAACTAAACAGCGTGTTTGGCAGGCAGTTGATATAGTGGATCAAGCACTGGGCTGGGGTGGGAGTGGTGGATCTGGTGATTCTGGCTTCTCATCCCAGAGTGCTGGGATCTAGTCTTGACCCTTCTGCTAGCTCATGTGGCTTAGGACCAGTTTCTTCCCTTGTCTGGGCCTCTGTTCCTTCTTGAGGCTGCTTTTAAAATCCTTTCCTGCTCTTTATTTTTTCACTTATAAACGGAAGATTTGAAATAATAAATTGGTAATCAAGGGACACGGGAAATATTGGACTCGACCTTGAGCGCTTTCTGATGGGTAGCTACGTCTCAGACAATCTAAAATTATGACTTTGATTGGTTCTTGTGTTATTTTTATCAGTTTTAATGATTGTATCATTAGGCAAATTCAGCATGTGTTGGTTTCATTTTTCTTCCCAGAGAGCTAAAGGCTCACGGTGGAGAACTTTAAATTCAGCATGTTTATCTAGCATAGCAGTTCTAATGGTAAAAAATTGAACCAGATACAAGGAAAGCAATCTATAGAAGTGGAAAACCAACTAAGTAGAGGGTCCAAAGGAGCAAATACGTGCAGAATTAAACAGAGGTGGGGGTGAGGTGGAAAATGTATTCTCTCCCATGTTCCTGAGAGATACAGCTTTAAACTGTGGGCAGGAGCAATGGGTTTTATAGGCTGTCATGTAGTTACTTCATTCACTTCCCTGCATGATGAAATACTTCTTTCTTTTACTCAGTATGAGCTCATATCTGTCATAATTTTGTGGATTTATTCAAGGGAAAGGTGTTTTGACATTAGCTATTTTCCTGTGAGGCTATGGTAAGGTTGATAATTTGAACAGCTTTAGTTTAGCAACAACTCACTGTTGACTTGGAAGGGAGCTTATCTGCTAAACACAGAGAGGTATGATGGGAGGGGTGCTGATCTTGGGAGTAAGCCAAGCTTGGCTCTGAGGCTTAAAAATGTCTTTGGGTTGGTTTTCTGTTCTCTACAATGAGAATTATAGTGTCTTCTTTTGAAGGGGGTTGTGAGACTAAGATTATGTAAGGTACATGGAGTGCCTCACACAATTTACAGTTTTTATTGGCTGATAGTAGATGTTCAAGTATGTTTGCTCCATTCCCTATTTTTTTCCCTTCAAAACAGTAATTATTTAATGAAGCAGTAGTAGTGTAAGAAAAGCTTTTTATTGTCTGACTTCAAATACAACTTTCGGTTAAGTTATAGTGATGCAATGTAGACTCATTTTTGTTTTTTCTTATGCATACTCTGATCACCAGGTATCAAGGTTACATTGGTGCAGCCCTAGTTTTGGGGGGAGTAGATGTTACTGGACCTCACCTCTACAGCATCTATCCTCATGGATCAACTGATAAGTTGCCTTATGTCACCATGGGTGAGTGTAATGTTTCCCTGATGTTTCAGAATCCTCTTATTTACTAAGGTGGTCTCTTAAAGTCGGTTTATTTCCTGATAGAGGAGGCAGTGCAGTACAGTGCTTTGATTCCTTCTACAAGTATTATTGAGTTCCTCCTAGGGATTAGGCCCTGTTTTATGTGCTTGGGATATAGCAGTGAACAAAATTTAGATAAAGATTCTTGCCTGCAGGGAGTTTATATTTTAGTGGGGGTGGACAGACAATAACAGCAGCAATTATAAATATATTTATAATATGTTATAAAGTGATAAATAGTAGGAGAAAAAAACAATGCAGGTGATATTATACTTCAGTTATGTAAGATATTACCTTTGTGGGAAACTGAGTCAAGAGTGTACAAAAACGTGATGTATTATTTCTAACATCTGCATGTGAATTTACAATTATCTCAAAACAAAAAGTTAAAAAATGTTAATGCAGTGCAAGGGGACTTGAGAAGGTTAAAGTAGGTTCATGAAGAAGGTGAGGTCTGAGTGGAAGGGCCTCCTGGGCAGAGGGAAGGCTAGAGTGGAGGCCTCACTGGGGGAATAGGCCTGGTACATGCAGAGATTTTTTTTTTTTAAGCTAGAGTGACCAGAGTTCCTCTTTGCCACTTAATCTCTGAGGGATCCTGGGCATATAAGTCCTCTCTGAACCTTGATTTCCATACTTGTGAAATGGTATCAGTAATACCTACCATGCATAGCAGGTTATTTATAATGATTAGAAATAATGTATATAAAGCATCTGGTCCAGTGCCTGGCCTATAAACAGTAGCTACACTTTTTAGATCAGCCTTGTACATTTGTATTTTAGCTCTAAATGCTGGATAAGAGTACTTTTTTTTAAATGACTAAAAAAAAGTGATAAAATTATATTTAGAAGAGTTGGGAGTTTCGAATTTAACTTTCATGCTAAATTTTTGAGTGAAATTGCGTATGTCCAGGGACTTCCCTGGCGGTCCAGTGGTTAAGACTTCACCTTCCAATGCAGGGGGTGCGGGTCCTGGTCAGGGAGCTAAGATCCCACATGCCCCACAGCCAAAAAACCAAAACATAAAACAGAAACAATATTGTAACAGATTGAATAAAGACTTTAAAAATGGTCCATATCAAAAATAAATCTTTAAAAAAAAAAAAAAAGAAAGAAATTGCATATGTCCAGTAACTTGAACAGGTCATTTGTAGCTGGCGTTTTTCCAGCTGTTGTTTACCTTTTGCATTTTTTGTCTTGGTATCTTGACTCTGCAGAGCCAGGAATAATGGCTGCCTTGAATAGTTTGGAAATTGCTAGCTTGAGACTTTGCTATTCCATTCCGTGTAATACACAAGCCTCTTATAAGATTTGTATGCAACAGATGTTCCATGTTTGTGAGAAGAATGATTTGTCCCCAGATACCATATGGAATAATTATTTTAAAATGAAGATACTTAACAGTAATTTTAGAATTGCTCTGAATTGCTTTGTTCCATTTTATTTGTTATTTCCATCAAAGTACTGTTTTTATTTCCCCCCGTTTGATGCCTTTAAATGGCAGTAAAGGTGGAATAGCCTTTTCTATTAAGTAGTTTCATTTCTTCTTTTTTTTATTTAAAAAAAAATTTCACACTTGCAGGAAAGTAACAAAAATGTACAATGAATAGTCATATATACCCTTTACTCGTGTTTGTCAGTTGTTAACATTTTACCACATTTTTGCTCACTCTCATACATTATTGTTATTTTTTGGTGTATAGAGCCATTCGAGAGGAAATAGCGGACACTGTAACCCTCTATCTCAAAATCCTTTAGGATGTTCTCTTACATCACCTTGATAAAATCATCAAAATCAGGAAATTTAATATTGATACAAAGCCTTTTCATTTTTAAGATGGAAAAATTGAATTGGTTTCTGTTGCTTTTGAACTGTAGTAATTTGTCTTATGAGCATAATCCTGAATTTAGGAAAAGTTGTTGAAAGTGAGTAAAGCAGATTTGTGTCTGCTCATTTCATTCCTGCAACTCCACTTTGTGCTCTGTCCTGGCTGACAGTGATCTTGCTTCCCTCCAAGTCCAATGTGAGTCCAGGGTGATGGCTCCACAGCTTTGATTTTATGGCATACTTCTGCTCAGAAATCATCACTCTCCACAGTCTGGTTTTGCTTTCATAAGAGATTAAGAAGATTAAGAAGAGCAAGACATCAGTAACACCTGATTTTAGATACACAAGTAAGTTGTTACTATGAGGTTTAGTTTGTTTGTTCATCTGTTCATTTATCAACTATTTCTTGAGTGCCTTCTGTGTAAAAGCACTGTAGCAGGCTCCACAGAGAGAGGTTGAATGTCTGGATCCTTACCCTCAACATATTCCCAGTGTAATGGGGGAGATAGATGTATAAACTGACAAGGGCAGTAGGTACAAAGGCCATTGGAGGCCCAAGGGAGAAAGGGTCTAAACTGGAAGATTTCAGGGAAAGCTTCACTTC
Organism: Balaenoptera ricei; assembly: GCF_028023285.1. Classification (NCBI taxonomy): domain Eukaryota; kingdom Metazoa; phylum Chordata; class Mammalia; order Artiodactyla; family Balaenopteridae; genus Balaenoptera; species Balaenoptera ricei. The sequence continues at coordinate 112,252,165 of NC_082644.1, read as the reverse complement.
ACTTGAGCTGAATCTTAAAAGAAGGATAAGTTACTTTCATTCATGTATCAGATATTTATTTAGCATCTGCTATGTGCTAGGCACTGGGAATATAGTGGTCAACACAGCACCTATCCTCAGAGTTTATAGCCTCTTGCGGGAGATAGGAATTAAGTAAATACACATTAATCTAAAAGAATGCACTGTGCTAAGTGCTCTGGAGGAAAAAAACAGTAATAAGAGAGAATACAGGAAGGAGCATGTGGATAATGGGTGTTTGGGAAGTCCTTACTGGGCAAGTGACATGAAAACATTTTCTAATGAAAGTAATTTATGAACATGACAAAACATTCAAGTGGGGAGAAGTATTACATGAAAAGTAAGTCTCTTTCATATTTCCCCAAAGTAACCACTGTTAAGGGTTTATTGTGTTTTTTCTCAGAAAATGTTTTATGATCCACCTATATATATCTCTGTCATCTGTCATCTATCTGTCTATCCCTATTAAAAATACACAGCTGAGGTCATGCTGTAGATACTGTTCCATTACTATTAACTTGTTTTGAAGAAGTTTTTGTATCAGTGCTTGTAGATCTATATCAAATCTACAACAACACCTTCATAAAATTGTATTACATGTCTCTACCATGATTTAGTGACCCATTATCCTATTGATGAGTATATGTCTTGGTGTACTTGTGTAAGTACATCTGACAAGTTCCTAGTAGTGGAGTTCTGGATTAGAGTGTGTGCATGTATTGCTCAGAATTCTCTGTTGTAATCATTAGAATCACTGGATGATTTAAGAAAGGGGGAATTTTTAATTTTTAAAGGATAGTAGGTGGCTCAGAGAATAGGAGGGCAGGAACTGGGTTTGGGGCCAAGAACAGTTTCAGAAATAATGCTGCAGAATGGGCCATTGCAGGCGAAGGCAGAATGCTGCAGACCACACTGCTGGCCCAGCTGGCACAGGCCCTGGCTCGCTGGTCACTCTGCTGCTCTGGCTGCCTCATCTGGAACTGAGGCTTCCTGCCATCTCATTCACTGTCCGAGAGTTCCTTATAGGGAAGGGTGGTCACTGTCCGACAGTTCCTTATAGGGAAGAGTGGGTGCTTGGTTGGTGATGATTGGTGAGGCTCAGTCATCCGTTTATAAGGTGGGGGGGGTTCCCCAGACATAGAAAGGAAGTATAGCTACTGGGCAGCCCCAAAAAGTGACAGATGGCTGGTCATACAGTGCATTTTACCTTTTGAGAGCTATTGCCAAATTGCCCTCCAAAAAGATTGTAATAGTTTGTATTCCACCAAGAGAATATGAGAATGCCTTTCTCTTATAAACTCTCCTACTTTGGATATTCTTGCCAGTCTGGTAGGTGAAAGATGGGGAAAACTTAACACTTAAGCTGAGACCTGAGTGATAAGTAGGAATTAGCCAGGAATTTGCCACCCTACTCCCTACCCCCAAAGGAAGGAATTTACAGGCCCTGCAGTGCACAAGGGACCAGTATGGTCAAAGAACTGAAAGGCCAGAGTTTGCTGGATGGGTGAAGCGAGTGCAGTGGGTGGGGGGAGTGTTCCATGTTGGGGGCACAGCAGAAGATGTAGAGGGATGAAGATGTACAGACGTTCAGGAGGGTGGGGCAGAGGCAAGGCTGGAAAGCTAGGCCGGAGAGAGTCCTGACGGTACAGGCTGAGTTGTTTGATTTTGTCCTGGAGGTTCCCATCTACTCTTTTCAAGCCAGGGGATGATAGGATAAGATTCGCTTGTTAGAGCAGCCTGACAGCTGTCGGAAGGAGGATTGGCATGTGGGAAGTCTAGAGGCAGAGAGGGAGATTACATCTGGCCAGAAATGTTGAATGTGTGCATGGGTCCAATGGCACAGGGATGGCCACGGTCGTCACAGAGAGCACTCAGAAACCAGCCAGCCATTAGGCCCCATGCGGGGTCTCTGGCCATCCTCTCCTGTCTTCCTCAGTGCCAGTTCCTTCCCGGCTCTTGACCACAGTGTTGCAGGACAGTGTTGCAGTAACTCCTCCACCGGGGTCATCTTCCTTCCAGTCTGGCTCTAGACCCTTTTTCTTCTTCCTCCTCCACATGTACCTTAGGTGTTTGTGGCAACAGGCCCCTTGCCCTCCTCTGAACTGCCTTTCACCCCCCACTGCTGCTGTGCTGCCTTCTTTCAGAAATGCGTTTTCTGCCCGGAGTGTTCCTACTCATCATCCAAGATCTAGCCCAGAAGCCATTCCCTCGTGACTGCCCCAGGCTGTTAGCAAGTCCCTCTCCAGTAATTTGGTGTGCAGCTTGATTCCAGGATTTCAACCGTGTCCAGACTCTACTTTCCCTGGCTCTTGTCCTTCCTGCCCCTGTAAGAATCTGAGATCTCTGTCAGTAGAATCTGTCTCACTCCCGGAGTCTCACGGAGTCCTGTATGACTCAGTGGATATTTGATGGTGAATTAATTTTCTGATTCTCTAACTTGCTTGTGCCAAAGCATGTGTGAAACCTAGTGTTAGAAACCTTAACTGCTGTTTATTATGAACAGTTTACAGTACCCCTGGAGTAGAGTTGGTTTAGATTGTGTTCCATTTGTGTGGCTCCAGTTGAGCCGTAAGAGAACAGCACAAAGCACTGCATATGTGATAGGTCTTTTTTTTTTTTTTTTTTTAAAGCTTAGTATTATTTTAAATTTAAAGCATATTTGGAAGTGTCTCTGTGCCGGTGTCTGCTGGTGCCATCACATTATTTTCAGTTAAAATTCTGTGCAAGGGATGCTATCATTACCTTCTTTTGATGAGAAACCTGAAACTTATATTTACTAACCTGCCCATTGCTGCCCTGCCTGTAAGCAGCAAAGCTGGGAGTTGTCTTTCAGCTCAAGCAAGCCCGAGAGCTCATCACAGCTGCTTTGATTTTATCATCTTACAGATGTTACTTCATTAAGCTATTAAGTCTTGCTTCTGAATACTAAAAATATTTATACAGATTCCCAAGGGGCATTTATTTGTGTGGCATATTTTCGACTGCTCTTTGTGTGGATTTTCTTTCCTGCGTATTAAAAACAGTATTTACTGAAACAGCTTTATAGTATCAAAGGAAATTTTAAAAAATTATACGCAATTCTACCACCTGAAGACAACATGAATTTTATATTTCGTTTCTTTCTGATCCAAGTCCGTTGTGAAGGGGTGCCTTTTATCGGAGAATGTGAAATAAAATACAGTTTTTGTGCTGTCCTGGTTTTGTCTTTGCCGTTCTTTCAGTTTCTTTTGGCCGTTGTTCACTTTTGAGCGGGGCTTGATGCCTCCTTCCCTGCTGTGCGAGGTGTGCCGCGCTGCCTTTCCTCCTGATGAAGGAGTTCTGGCTTCTATGGAGGTGGTGGTGGTTTTTCTTTCTTCCCTTTTTTTTTTTTTTTGAGGGGATGGGGAGATGGATGTTGAGAGAGAACCCCAGAAGTGCCAAAAGTTGGTGGTTTTGTTTTAATTCATGTGACTTATTTTGGGTGAGCTACAAACCAAACCTCCAACTACAGATAAAATAGAAGGCCCTCCTAACTGAAATGTGCCCACAGAACGTTAACATTCCCTGTGGGATTGAGGCTTTCCGTAAGTGTGGTGTAAGTGAGAAAATGAATATTTCATGTAAATTCTCATGTTTTAGTGAAAGTAGGCGTTTTTTATTATGAGAAATAAAAATACAACTTTGTAATGAATCTTTTCTTTTTCCTGAGTGATTTGACAGTAAGAGCTGGAAGCTACAAATTACCTGTAAGACAAGGGTGTCTACATTTTGTCTACCCATGGGCCTGTATTGGCGACTAGCCAGGCGCCTGAAGGCTACTCTTAATTTACATTGAATAGAAGACACCTGTCTTGTCTTGCACATCTCTAACATGCTGGCACAGCTCCTTGAGCACAGTGTCCAGGAGCCTCCTCGCTGAGGGCTTGCCTTCCAGAGGGTTTGCTTAAGAGAAGAGTGTATCAAACTCCTCGTGGTGTGGCCCTCGGACAGCTTCTGTCCTAAAACCTTTTTTGTGAACGGGGTGTTGGCCATAATGATAGCAGCGTTCGTCCAGCAGCTTGCCAGCTGCAGCGCCAGCAACTGTTGTGAGACACTTGACTGATTTAGTCTTTGCACCGCTGTGAAGTGGGTACTATCACCCCTGTCTTGAGGGCGAGGAAATTGAGGCTCAGAGAGGTATGCCGGGGTCACACAGCCTGGAGATGCATGATCTGGCATGAGAACCCTGGTCTCTGTGGCTTTTCCCCCCTTGGCTTTGTTATTGCTGTGAGTAGTGTGTGGCATGTGGTCCAGACCAAATGTGTTTTGGTCCATTCTCAAAAACGAAGAAAGAAAAAAAAAAAAAAAAAGGAAGAAGAAAGGACCCCTTAGGTTTCATTTAATTATTTATTTTTAAAGAAAATAATTTGTAAGAGACTGTAGGTGATTGATTAGTGTGATTGTGAAAAACCAGGCAAGATTTTTGACTTTTCTTTATTAAGAAAGGGAAAAGGGTTATGGTTTTTTTTTATAGACAAAATACGGGTTCTTTTAATTCTCAGATTAATTAGCTTATTCTTTTAACTTGCCAGCTTTTCTTTATTAAGCAAACTGAAGTACTGTCAGGAGAAGCTTGGGGACCATCTTTTGCTGTTAGTTTGGCAGTGTTCCTTGTAGCTGCATTGGCAACATATATAAAATTTTTATTTTGCCCACTTATTCACATAGAGAATTAATATGAATGAAATTTAAAGCACGACATTCCTGGAAATGAGGCCCTTGGACAATTTAGGAATACTAACTTAAGGAATAAACATTGATATGCACCATTAGGGAAGACTTTGGGTCACTGCCAGGGCCGTCCAGGTAAAATTCTATCTCCAGATAAACTGGTTATACAATTTCCTAATTACTGGAATGTACCTCTTAAGTCCCAGTTTACAGAGCCCCCTAGCAATTAAAAAGATTCAGGACAGAGTAGTAAACATACCAGATGTCTCACCTTGTGGGCAAAGAGGAGTTTTAGAATTAAGTTGGAACTTAGGAACATCAGTAGGGAATTCAGACCTGCCATTTCTCCATATTTTTACACTAAAGTGCAACCTTTGTGCAGACATTTTGTTATCTCCACATGACTCGATTTGAAACATTGTCCTGTGCTGTATCAAATCAGTGCACTATAAGATGGCAAATATTTCTTCCACATTCATTTTCAACGCTGAAATCAGATGTGAACTCAGCAGCACTGTATTTAGTTCGTCGACCCACGTAAAAGCCTTCTCAGAGGGCACATGACCTTGTAGCTCTAGTGTTGCTGGAAATTCTTTTTCCTGAGCTGGAAATTCTTTTTCCTGACTAGTGTGGGCCGGGTGACTGTGCAGGCGTTCTGTAAGCATGGGTCTCCATCAGGACTGGAGTGAGTCTTGTCCCCTGCTCTCTGTGGGTCAAGGACTATGCAGTGGCGGGAACCCCATCCTGGTGGGAGCTTTGTCTGTACAGCCAGTGACCACCCAGAGCCGGCTTTTCTGTAACCAGCTGAGGTATTACCTAGAATCCTAGAGAAAAAGATGGAAGCCCTGGCTTCAGTCACAGCCCTGATTGACCAGAGCTAGTCATCACCTAACCTCTCTGAACCTCAAACCCCTCATTTCTAAAAAGAAGCTGATTTTTTTTGACTTGAAGGTCACTGGGTTATTGGGATGCTGCCATGTCACGTGTGTGAACACGCTCTGTAAAGCACTGTGTGCTTTTCCCCTGCATGTGTTGCTCTGGAGTCGTTTTTAATTTTCTGAGGTAGGGTGGGATAGTGAAAAGAGCTGGTCTTTGTAGTCATACTGGGTTCAGATCTAAGTCCAACATTTATTAGTTGTTTGGCTGTGAGTGTTGGTTTCTCCTTCAGGAAAATGGGGGTTAGAGGATCTGTTCCATGGGTAATGTGTGAGGATTAAGTGAGATAACCACATGTAAAAATCTTTGTGTGTAGAACATCATTGATGTTTGATGCATGGTGTTTTGATAATTTTAGTGCTAACACATTCTCTGTGTGCAGTTCTGTGTACTGAAATTTTTCTGGCCGTTTTTCCTGCTTTGATTAATATATATAAGATGAATTTCAGAAGATTTAAAATGTGCGATGCATGGATTTTATATCTTAAAATTTGTACCACTGTGGAATGCCAGGAATTAAGCAGCTGGGAACCAAAAGCCCATGAAAGTTGGGTTATGTATGCATCTTGATTCCTGGTTGTTGCAATGGTGGTACTAAGCCAATAGATGGTGCCAGTATGTTAGGAGATGAGAAAATATTTACTTCTGCAATTCATCATGTTGTTTCAGGGAATGTAATAGAGCCAGTTCTTGCTGGTTCTTTATCTGTTCTAATTAGAGTAGACTTTGTTCTTGATTCTGTGTAGAAAATATTAAATGTCTCTTGTAGGTAAAATAGTGAGGTATTGAATTAATGTTAGGGTGCTCTTCCTCCTGTTTTTTCTGCTCTGACATTTCACCACGAAGTCTTTTCTGATTTGACTTCAGTCCTTAGTCTACAACCAAATAAAAGCCCTTGCTAGGAGTACATTTCAGAACTTAAATGCAGTGCGCACAGTTTTAAGTCCTTTGCTTTTTTTTTTTTTTTTTAATGTTTACTTTATTTTATATTTTTCTTAAATTTATTTATTTATTTATTTATGGCTGTGTTGGGTCTTTGTTTCTGTGCGAGGGCCTTCTCCAGCTGTGGCAAGCGGGGGCCACTCTTCATCGCGGCGCGCGCGCCGTGCCTCTCACTATCGCGGCCTCTCCCGCTGCGGAGCACAGGCCCAGACGCGCAGGCTCAGTAGCTGTGGCTCACGGGCCCATTTGCTCCGCGGCATGTGGGATCCTCCCAGACCAGGGCTCGAACCCATGTCCCCTGCATTGGCAGGCAAACTCTCAACCACTGCGCCACCAGGAAAGCCCAAGTCCTTTGCTTTTTAAACCCCATTTCAGAGAGAGTGGGGTTAATTAGTTTATCTTTACCTGCTCTTGTTTCAGAATTGGCCCTACTACAAAAAGTGCCTTTACATTCTCGTAACCTAGTGCTTGATGATCTTTTACTTTCTTGTTGGACAGACCAAGTGGAAAGTCATTTTATACATCAGAAGACTTTTTATGTGGAGGTCATATAACTAGGGATTTGTTGGCAACCAGATCTGCCATTACTAGCTGTGTGTTTTTGGTTAGGTTCCTTTACCTCTCTGATCTTAGTTTTTTTTGTTGTTGTTGTTTTGTTTTTTTGCATCTATAAAGTGGAGATAATACCATCTAGTCCACAGATGAATAAAGTGAAAAAATATATGTAACAGTGTTTTGCACATTTTTCCAGTAAATAGGATTTATTATTGTTTGCACAAGGCTCTATGGACAAGATAAACCTTTACTTACAATTAGGACTAAATGTGTTTTTATAAATTATTAAACTCTGTGGTCCTTTGTCCTAGAGGGTTCTAAGGGACAGGAAAACTTGGAAAAGGCCTGCAAAGGGATTAACTTGCAGTTTGGGAAGCTATTTTGAAATGCGGGCCAGAGTAAAGGGTGCCTTTGAAAGACCTGTCAGCTCTAACTGCCTCAAGGTCCTGCAGCGGGAGAGAGAAGTGTGTGCCCTGCGCTCCGCAGTGCTGAGTGAGAGCTTGTTTCCTGGTGGGGCCTGATGATTGTGGGAGCCTGATGATTAGGAGAGGTAATTTTCATCCTCCATCTTATCCTTTACACATAAGGTTAGGTGACTCCTCTGTTTGAAGGAGAACAGTTTTCTGTCCTCATACCTTGTGGCATTTCATTAAAATACATTAATAAAACACAGCCTTTCACTTTTTAGGCCCTGAATGCCCCAAATGTTAGTCTTTTCTTAAGAATAAGTGTTTATAACCTGTCAGGTCAATGAGACGTTGCAGTTGCAATTATAAGAAAACCCCCTGTTCCCTTCGAGTGGTGTTTTACATTATTTACTTAGAGTAAAATTTAACTCCTTTTTGAGTACATTACATTTAGAAAAGGAACTGCATTTTTTGAGAAATTAGTTTCTGAATGAAATGTTGTTGGATGCTTTAAAATCTATTTCTTAGCATATTAAATGGAATATATATATATATATTTTTTTTTTCATTGGGGATAAAATGACATTGAGGTACATTTGCTGATGAAAAGGAAGCATTCTTTCCCCTCACGGGGGGTTTAAATGTAATACTCAGTGCTTACTCAGGAGTGAAAACATCAAATTAAACTGCTTATGCTGACAAAGGACAAATCTGGATTTCAGCAACCCATGCAAGATTGTCTGATTGCTTGCCCTGCCTCTCCTCGAAGCTTTTGGCCAAGACTTATAATGAAATGTATGCATACATTTAAACCGTTTCAAGTCAGTGTCTGAGTCTTCCCAAGCTCTGAGAGGAGTTCCACTGCTCTCTAGTGGCTGAATGTGGTCCCCCGGCACCAACATTGTTTTATTTTCATGAATCAGCTCTTCACACATTGGCAGTGTTGGCCTCCAGAGCAGACACCAACACCAGGAGACCAGACCTTGTAGACAGAAACAGAGTGAAAAATGATCCCCATCCATGGGTCTGTGGAGAGCACCAAATTTTGTCCAGGATGAGTGGCCAGTTGACTAACAATGAGCAAGTGTGAGTAAGCACTCTGTCAGGGAGAGCTGACACTGATGGATGAGAAGTTCTCTGTGTTACTCTTTTATCGCTGCATACATCTTACACCTTGGCAGGCCACGGTGGCAAACAGGTCCTTGGGTGCTTAAAATGGACCACTTCTTAGCAGAAGGAGCAGCTCTTTTCCTGAAAAGATCTGGTTGAATTGATTTGGGGGAAAAGCAGTTAGAAATCCATTTCCTGCTGCCTCTCAGAACTTCACGACTTTGAGAGAAGAAATTTTAAAGACCTCCATTTCTGTTAAAGTTGCCGACCTTGAGAGTTGTTGAGAATGATTGTATAAAAGAGCCCCTGGAGGACGGGGACCTTGTGTTAGAGTATTTGTAACAGCTAACTTTTACTGAGCTTTTACTATGTGCCAGGCATTCTGTTTTACATGCGCCATCTCATTCAGGTCTCAGCCGACCTATGAGGAAGACACATTCTATCATCTTCCCCTTTGTGCGGGGAGGCAGCCAGGGCGGTAGGGCTGCTGTCCTGTAGTTTCTGGGGCACCATTTACCTTGTGCTTGCTGTGGTGGTGCCACCGGGAGCAACTTGGCAGTCGTGCAGGGCTGGGAGGGCCTCAATGGTGTGCTGTGGGAAAACAGGCAGGAAGCTCAGAGCTGTGCCACATCTTTGCATCTGTGATCCAGAGCCTGCTGCCCAGTGGGCACCTGGGATGGTTGGTTCGAAAGAATGAGTGGAGAGTTGCCCTTCTGAAAGGTGCATGGGCTAAAGAGCCACAAGACCTAGATTTGAATCTTGGCTCGCCTTACTGCCTTTAAATCAGCTGAGCCTCAGTTTCCGTGTCTGTAAAATGAGGAAATACCTGCACCACATGAGTTAGGGTCTGGGACCGATAAGGTCTTAAGGGTAAATATTTTCCCTTCCCCAGTGTGAGAATTTGTGAGCTTAGACCTTATTAGAAAAAGCAGATTTCTACCTGCTGGCTTTCAGATCCTTTCTAGAGCTTGACTTAGAGCAGCAGGTTTTAGAAAATTATTTGTCTTTTATAGTTTCTTCAGCATGTCTGATAAAATAAGTTCTAGAATTGCCAAGTTTGATTTCATACTTGAGTGAACCCTGACATGTATAAAAATAACACGTTTCATGTTTTAAAAAAAATCCCACTATCCTTAAGCCATATTAATGGAGGTATTTTTTTAAATATATAGAGCAAGTAAAAACAATATCTTAGTAAAATTTTCTTGATACATTTCAAATTTTGTCCTGAGTAGGATTGTTCTCTCAGAAAAAGTTAGGATTCAAATTGAACTACTAATACTAATGCTGATAAACTAAAATCAGAAACACTCTCAGAGGGTTTAGAAAATGGAGACTAATTTCACTGTTTTATTTTATTTTTTTTTGAATGGGGCTATTTAAAAATAAATGCTTAGATACTTGAGTGGCATTGCTAAATAGTGAATGGCATCTGTTTAATCATTTAAAACATTTAACTGAAATCCCAGTCTCATTTGAATTTCCAAGCAAAACAACACAAATTAACTGTATCCAGATGTGTGGAAATCATTCTGCTGTAATCTGAGCAAAAAGTAAGTTAGAAAGCATGCTTTTGGGGGTGGAGAGTTAAGAAAATAGAGCTGCTTCCATGCTTACTTGCTAATCTTAATTTCAAGCATTTGGCTTTGTAATTTAAGAGGCAGCACATGGAACAGAAGCAGTGTTGGACACTTTAAATTTAGGACGATCGGGGCTCACATTCCCAGATTTGCTAATCACTAGCTGTGTGATCTGGGCGAGTTCCTTATCTCCAAGATTCAGTCTTCCCTTCTGTGAAATGGGACTGCACTTACCTGCCATGTCTGAGGAGCAGACAAAACTCACGTGACTGTGCTTTGAAATTTCATAAAACACCACGTGGACTGTGTCTGTTGTGGTCTGTTTAGTAATTTGTTTGCCACATAGTATACTTCTGGATAAGTGAGATCTGGCTTGGCGCTGATATGCTCAAAGGACTTCATTGTTAAGATGATTTTATCTCTTTTTTAAAAATTTTGGTGCCTGTCCTAAGGAAGCCCTCCTAAGGACTGTGGTAGAGAGACGTGGTGTATTTATTTGTGATGATTGACTGCTGTTGTTCCTTGGGACTGTTGACGCATGCGTGGGTTGACCTTCAGGCCCCTGTGTACAGATTTCAGGACTAAGCTGCCTGCTGCTGCTGTTACACAGCAAGACTGTGACAGCTGGCAAGGTCTTGGTCTTTAGGGTTTTTTTTTTTTTTTTAATCCCTTAACAAAGTTGAATTCTTATTTTCTCCAAGTGTATATCTTAAAAAATTGTAAGTAATGCATTGTCTTTGAAAAGAAAATAAAACACAAGTAAACAAAAGAATATAGCACCACCCAGAAATAAGCATAATTTAAAAAAATTTTCTTCCAGATGTGTATAATATGTATTATATAAACATATCTGTTAATTTTGCTTGGGAACATGTTTTTCCCTCGGTAAATATTGTATCATGGACATTGCCAAAAAATATTATGTTTAATCACCATGTATATAGTATTTGTTTATTTTCCCTGTCTCCTGATTGTTGGTGTTGGACCTTTACATTTATCTCCAGTTTTTGTTACTGTTGCTGTTGTTATTTTTGCTTTTTTCTAATCTAAACAGCGATCATAATGTCATTTGGGTACTTATCCATTTATTTCTTTAGAATATGTCTCTAGCAGAATTGCGGGTTTGGTGGGTATGTATAACTTTATGCTTTCTGATTGATGTTTCTAAATTGTGTGTTAGAAAAGTTCTATCCATTTGTGCTTCTACAAGAATGTTAGATTGCCCTTTTTACTACATCTTTGTCAGCCCTGGGTATTATTCTTTTTAATTTTTGCTAATCTAAAAGCCAAAAAATGGCTATTTAGTTTCAATTTGTATTTCTCTGATTACTAGTGAACTTGAACAGTGTCTCTAAATGTGTATAGGCCTCTACTTTTTTTCTCTTCTGTAAACTGCTGTGTCCTTTTCTCTGTTGGTGTATTGATGTTATTTATCTGTGAGCTCTTTTTACTTATTAATGCCCTGTGTGTTGCACATATTTCTCTGAGTTTCAGGGCTTATAGTTTACATTGTTTACAGGTGTTAGTCTTTTTTTTTTTTTTTAAGCCAGTCGCCTATTATTAATAAGACAGATACTTCATTTTAAAAGTGTGGCTGGAGATGTGACCCGTGTGGCGTTTATGCCTGAGCCCTCTTCTCCTGGAGGTCTGCAGTGTGGGCGCCCCGTGGAGTCATCTTGAAGGTCTGCGGGTGAGTCAGGCCCTGGCAGTCAGAGATGGGGAGCAAGACCGTGCTTTCTGGGACTCACAGGGGCGTCTCTTGAATTCTTCTAATAAGCATCAAACCTGGACAGCCAGGGTAAGGTGGTGCCTACCCAGGTGGCTGCAGTGGATTAGGGGGTGCAGAGCAGTTTCTGTCCCCCATGGATGAAAGAGGGCTGAGTTGTGTACCCTTCCCCCTGTCCCTGTCTCTCCCCACAGCCTGCATGCTGGGTGGTTTGGGAGTTGGTTGTTGAGCAGGTGGGTGTGTGTGGATGGCGTGGGCGAGCTTGGGGAAGGACAGTGGATGCAGAGGTAAGTCAGTGGGTAACTAGGTAGCCGTCACAGTGTCATGCACACCGTCTCTCTAAATGCTGGTCACTGAATTGTACCTCGTATTTCTGTTTTAAAGAGCTTTGTTCTGGAAGCAACGCTGGCTTCCAGTAACTGTGGGTGGGCTGAAAAAAGCAGACTTGGTGGAGGTTGCTAAGGAGCAGCTACCTGGAAACTACTGATGAGACAGAGCTTTGGTAGAAAAATGCAGAAATCCAAGGAGGGCGTTTCATTACTGTGATATCATAGAGTTCAGACCAGACTAGGACGTATAATAGGACATGGTTTTGTGGGTTTAAAGCTTTCTTTTCTTTTGAAAATTGACTTGCTTTACATTTCAGTTTGTCTTATATTCATCCCGGTATGATAAATTAGGTAATAAATGTTCTTTTACACTTTATCAAGGCATTTATTGCTGTCGTCACTCCTTCAGGGCCAGCTCCGTTTCCCCAACTCCTCCATTTGAACAGTTGTACTGAAATCAGCCCAGCCTAATGTAGCAAATTCTATTTAGTGCTCACTGTGTGCCAGAGACTGCTAGGTATGGCAGATGCAGCTGTGAAGGGATGGACAGTTGGCAGAGATAAACTCTCATGGGGGTGTGGTGGTCAAGGAAGGCTTCTGGGAGGAAGTCATCTCTCAGTTGGGGTTGGATGGGTGCCTCGGAGTTCTGTGGACTGTCAAGGGGGCAGAGGGAATAGCACGTGCCAAGGTGGGATAGGCTTGAAATGGTCTGGGCATTTAGGAAATTATTGTCAGTTTGGTGTTGGTAGAGTGTCAAGTATGTGTGTACATTGGGGAGGAGGAGGGGCTGAGCGAGCCAGAGACCTGGTCATGGAAGGTCATTCATGTCTGCTCTGAACTATATTGTGGCCTGTAGAACTTTGTTTGAGAGAGTGACATAGGGTCACACCTGAGACAGGAATCCTGCCCTGTGCTTGTTAGTCCTGTAATCCTAGACAAGAAGCTTTATCACTTCACTGGGTTGCTGTGAGGATGACCAAATGACAACATATGATGTGTGGCCCACGGTGGGTGCTCAAACAGAACGCTCTTGTTCTTCCCTCTTGGCTTCCTCTTCTCTACTCTAAGAGAAATTGAGGGCAGGTCTCATACCCCTTGCTCTTAGAGCTCATCCTGCATTTGTGGAAAGCATATTCCCTATGACATCCATTTCCTTCATCTGACACGCCCACTGTCTAAAGCAGAGGCCCCTATACCCGGTCCACTGTCCCCTGGCTTTTCTGTTTGTTTATTCCTTAATGGGAAACCAGGCCGTTCTGACTGATTGTCTGAGGTGGCCTTGTTTTTGGAATAAAAAATCGGGGTAAATCCTTCAGAGGATTTTTGCCTTGGTTTTGGGTATGAGAGTGCCAGGTTAATAGGTTGATGCTGAAATCATGGAATGTCTGTGGACATTATTATGGTTTATGGGGAAAATGGGATATAATATTTAAACATTTTGTGAGTCAAATGGCTGCTGTATTACTATGGAATTTGATGATTTATTACATATAGTTTTAAGTGGCATTGAAATAAAATCTGGGAAACTTGAATTGAAATTATTTAAAAAGACCCGTCATTGAGTTGATCATCTTTTTTCTTTTTAATGGCAAACTCCTTGTTCCTTCCCCCGGTTGCATTGCCTTGAAATTATGTGAGGATTTGCATGTTGTTCTCTTGCCATTTTGGGCGTTTGCAGTCATATTTGAAGTTCTGTCTTCTCTTTTCTAAGTAGCAGACACACATTCAGAGTCCTAGAAACCTGTTGACAAAGTCAATTGCACTCCATTTCCTAGCACTTCTGTGTACTTCTGAAAAGGGGGCGCCAGAGTCCTCCTTTCCTAAAAATGCTAGGAGCAGGAGCTAATTTGCAAGTGATTTAGAAATTGTTTTTAATGTTGAATTTCCCCTTCTTTTCAAGTTTATTTGGAGTCCGCTTATCTTTCATCTCAGGGGAAGCAGAATCAGGCAGTTTAGCAAGCTCTTGTTTTCCTGGAAACTTCTCAACTCTGTGCACGTGCATGTGTACACCTGCATGTACGCGTGTGTGTGTGTGTGTGTGTGTGTGTAAGTTGGTGTGTGTATTTTGGGGGGGTGTGATGTAAATGGAGAAGCAGAAATACAGTGTAATAGGGATCCCTGTGTCCTTTCTATGTTTACCTCTCCTACACCTTCCACTCTAAAAAAAAAAAAAATCACTGTGATGAGAAGCATCACAACATTGCTAGACACTTTTTGTTCTAAGAATTTAGATTTAGCACGTACTTCCACTTACGGGAATTTTTTCTGCGGTGTTGTTTCGCATGAAAAAAAGCTTTCGATAAAGGAAGAATTATTATATTAGGAGGGAAATATTTTTCATTTCTTAAAGTATTAGGTGAAGCTAAGTAGAAGGAAATATATGTGCCCGGGAAAAATTAGAGTAAAATTAATTTACTGTGAAACTGCCAAAGAAAGGATGGCCCAGGAGAAAATACAGGCTAGTAGTCTTTAGGGAAAGATGTCTTTAAGGTAAGTTGTGTTTCCCCTTTTACAGTAATTGATTACAGTTTTCCACAAAATTGTTAGCTCTTAGGTAAATAGCCGTCCTTCCCCTGTCCTTTCCTAATGTGTATTTCTGGCCTCTGGTGCGTTTACCCTTGGGCTCTTTGCAGAGATATTCTTGGACCAGGTTGGAAAAGAAGTATTTTTTTTCCTGAGGTTTCCTTATTTGCAATTTTCTTGTTTCTTCGTGACAGTTGTCCTTTGTTTTCCATACAAAACCAGCTCGTTTTTTACTATGAAGTCTGAGACTGGTTCTCACCAATGCCTTAAAACAGGTTACTTTCCCCCCTTGATCCCTGAAACTCAGAGTAAATGTGTGAGTCACAAAACATTGGTGAACTTTGACTCTTTTTCCAGATTTTCCAGGACGCATAAACTATGAAATTCCAAGGTTTGATTTTGGTGAATTTGTGTATATATATCTAGTTTTATTTGGGTGCACTAGTTTTATATCTGTTTAATTTCTGTTTCCTTTCTAAAGGGCTTTTAATATCTCTTTAGGTTCCTTTTTTTTTTTTTTTTTTGTGGAGAAAAAATTGTGAGAGGGGAAAATGGGGTTGCCTTTTGCTCCCAAAGCTTAAATGAATAGTCATTGCCTGTAATGCCGTCTACGCTCGTAGCTTCCCACTGCTTTAGATGTGATGTATCCGGTGCTGTGAAGGTAATGATCCTCAACCACAGCAATATTCCCTAACAGGAGTATCTGTCATATTCATTGGGATTACCATGTTCATTGATTTGTGTCTGTAAATCTGCTGTTTCTACCCTTTAAATTTGATCTATAATTGGACCTCCTTAAATGGTTCAGATAAGGTAGTCTGTATTTTCTCAATGCAGCGATGCTGTCAGCTTCTCCTTTTTCATTATACATTCAGCAGACTTGATAAAATCAGCAGGACACCTCATTTGAAACTGTTTAATCGCTGCCTTTTTCCTTTGCTAAACCATTGAGGTGGTCAAGCGATGTACACAAATCATTTTAAATAGAAAATATGGTTTTCTCTGTGACCCAGCTAAATAGATAGTGTTATGCAAAACAAGTTAAAAAGTAATAAATGCCAAAAAAATCTTCTAATTGGAGTAAAAAATTGTGGGCAACTCTATCCTCTCTCCAAAAGTAGAGTATCCTAAAATATTGCCAGGACCCTGTAAAGACAAGATGATGGTTTTCTAAAGATTCTCTGGTTTCTGAACAAAGCAAGTTTAAATTTTCATAGTGCTGAGCTGCTTTTTATATCCATTCAAAGGGAGCCCATACTTATTTGTAATGCCTTTATATCCTACTTTTGTAGGGAGAAATTTGCTGTCTGTTAATATCTATGCAGCATAACCTTTCAGCCATTTGCTATTGTGATAATAAATTTTTGTTTCTTTGTCTGTCATTTTGTCTACTCAGCTGTTACTCCTCAAAGTACGAACTAAAAATAATAGCTCCAAATAAATGCCACATAATAAAGTGTTTTACAGTTGTAGCTGGAATAACCTGGTGGCCGTAGCTCACAGTCCTATTACCATTGCTGTGGTGCTGTAGTTTCTTCCCCGTGTGTCAAGGTGACTCTACCAGGGCCAGCTCATTAAAACAATCTATTCTTTCTAACTGGCTTGGTATTTAGCGCTATACCCAGCAGCCTGCCAAGGCACAGCTTTGGAGCACAAGAGTCACAGCACAGGATATATGAAATTATGTGGCATTCACTTTTTGAACAAATACAAATTATCCATAACCTCATTTTCATGCTTCAGGATTTTATTGTGAATAATTTACAGTTACTCCTGTCAATAGTAGAAGTAGGGCCAGTTGCAGGTTTACCTGAGATAGTGGTAAGTGTGACTCCAGGCTTTTGAGGAGCAGTGTTTACCTGGTTTTTGTGGCCCTATAGTATTAATATTTACACTGTACTTGAATGTGACATTGGGTGTGTTTTGCCATTTTTGCTGCCCCGAGGTGAACTTGAGATGGAGAAGCTGGGAGTTGGTAAATATGCTAAAAATGCATCTTTTTTCCTACAGGTTCTGGCTCCTTAGCAGCAATGGCCGTGTTTGAAGATAAATTTAGGCCAGATATGGAGGTATGTTAAGTTCCTACAGTTTTATTCTCTTTCACATTATCTTTCTAGTTGTATGTTGGACATTTACAAATTGATTGCTGATTCCTCCAAAGTTTGAACAGCACTGCTGTTAGTTGGAATGCTCTTTGGCACAGGTACTGTGTTTGCTGAGAAGACTGGTTACTTGGGAAAGCTTCATTTTGGAGTGGCCTTGCTACACCCTCCCTCAGGCTTGAGGAGCCTGCACTGTTCGGCTTTCTGCTCTGGCCTTTGGGCTGTCTGGGAATCTTCTCGGCTGTAAATGCTGCTGCAATGTAGCATGTTTTCTTATGCGTTATCACAATATCTCAGAATGACAGGTTTTTTGTTTTTCCACTAAGAATGGAGAAACTATGTATGTCTTTGCATGTCACACAGACCTGGCCTGAAAATGCGGGCAGTTTGAAAAATCCCTATGGGTTGTTCTGCATTTGGCAGAAGATGGGGACAATACCATGTGTGTAGTGGCCTATTATCAGAGCATGATGTATCTGGTGTCTCATATATTTATAAGAGATTCTTTTATTATATTTTCTTTGGTAGTGGGGAGGGTGGTATCTTCTGAATGACATTCCACCTGTGTCTGCTTTAATGATAGATGTACCTCGATTAAGCAACCCCCTAGACCCCAAAATCTCCAAGAACAAGCCCCAGGTCTTTCATTGTCGCTTTGGAAGGAGTGTTCAGTATGCTTGGATACTTTATGGTACCATGTTATTCCTCCACTGTGCTTTATCCTCGCTGCTGAACCAGCTTGTAGGCACATTACGTCCTGAAGGCAGCCCTCATCATCTGCCCTTGTTTTTTTTGACAGATGTTAATTTTTTCATGGGTAGTATCAACTTGTTTTCAACAGTTATTAGGCTGTTTATGAGTGGTTTACCCTATTCCTTAATACGTAGGTTTCTGCTCTTCCTGCTTTTGCAGTAGTGTTTTGTGTAGATACCAGCGGCTGTCTCTGGGAATTACTTTTTGACAATGCTTTATGCCTAATCATCTTTGGAAAAGATTGCATGTTTAAAAATTTTTTTTCTTCTCTAGCTCATTGTCATCAGAGCATCAAGTGTCATTGGAGCTCTGAAGCTCTCTGACCTTCAGGTTTGGGCCAAGTGCCAGGAGAGCAGAGAACGTAGGGTCGTGGATGCTGCTCAGCCAGGACAGGGGTCTCCTGCCAGGAGCCACTACACCCTTGGTATTTGAGGATAGCACACGAAGGGACTTGGTCACTGGTGGCTAGGTTTCTCCCCTTTCTTGAATTATCTGCAGGAATTAAAACGTGTGACTAAAGATAGAATTTAGCTAGGTGTTTTGTACTAGAAACAATAGTCTTGCTCCAATTAAGAGTAGTAAACAGGTCCAAGTATCAACTGTAAATGAGATTAGAATTCTGTTCTCATTTCTCAATGTGAACATTTATTCCCATATCAGCATTATTTTCTGTTTGGGGTTCTTAAGTACAGAGGAAAAATAAGATATACTAGGTCACTTAAAAAGAAAAATTAGAAACCATCTCCAAGTTTTCAGACTAAAGGAGAGGAATTCCTAATGCTCCACAAATCCATTAGAACTAATGCAGGTATAGAGAGAAAGACTCTGATGATTTTCATTTAGAAAATCACCTCAGTAATGTTAGGCCCTCCTTTAAACCACATTAATCTTTTCAAATTTTCTTGAAAGCTGTGTCTGTTTCCAGTTGATTGGGACTTCCATATGTTAAAGAAAAATGAGAATTGCATAAAAAGTTGAAAGCATGAGGTATATTAAAAGTGATTTTAACACTCTGCTAAAGTAATTTTATATTATTTATTTAGAGTTTGGATTTGAAATGATTCAAAGGCCATGAATTTAATATTGCTGATTTAGGGAAGCAAAGGGAAATGTGAATCATCCCTTCAATAAAATTTCTGATATTATCAGTTTGAAGAGTTGTGTTCCTTAGATGAATTTTATCTATAATTCAGACCACTTATTGTTTTGTATTAGCTGTGAGACCTTGAAACAGGTTGACTAAATTCCCATTTCAGATTGTTAATTAAATTTACAATTTCAGGTGAGTGGTTTTTATTCACTGAAGTTATTGACACTTGACACAGACTGACAGTCAACAAAAGTCACTTTATTAAGGAGAAGGTAGTACTTGCTTCTCCAGTGAAGTGAGTTTAAAAGTAAATAGAAGGCAAAGGTAATACTTTTAAAAATCTAAAGGGATATTAATAGATACTAAAATTATTGTGAAGACCAAGCAGCTAACTGCTGGCCACCCTGCTTTCTTCTGGTGAAGATTAAGTGATGTGGTTTCAGTGGAAGGCCGAGACTGCTTAGGAAAGTTGAGAGAACCCTGTTTTAGTGACTTTGCTGTGAAAGAGAATTCGGCCAGGGTGTCATTTCTGGCTCTGCATTTGCATAGAACTCATGGAAACGTTTGGTTTCAAATTTCCAAACTTTTTATTTTTCTTCTTTCCAGGGAGGCTTTCTGTCTTTCTGTGGCAAGAAGCCCTCCATAACTTTTCTTTCTTGCCTATTTTGAGACTGAAGGGTTGGATGACTAAGTCTGCTTATTTCCCTTCAGTAGGGGAAAGGATTCTGGACGTGTCTCAGACAAACCCAGGAGAGCATTTCTGCCTCTCAGGTCTTGCATGGATTGCCAGGGCAGTAACTGCTGCTCACTTCATAGAGAATTGCATTGGGAGGGGAAGTTTCAGGCTATCATAATCACAAATTGTTTGCCAAACAGTGATTTTTAGGCCAGACTCATGAAACAAACTCTTGGCTTTATTGTTAAAACAAATAAATTAGGAAAACCCATAGTCTTTTTTTGTTTTAAACTACAAACCTGTGCCTTGGACAGTGCTGGGCCTAGACTGTAGTATTTATGGAATGAAAGTCCCTGCCTCCTTAAAAACCTTTAATATTTTCTCATGGTCTTCGGCTGCATAGTCTGGTATGGTAGCCACCAACCACATGTAGCTATTGAGCACTTGAGCGTAGCTAGTCTGAATTGAGAGGTGCTGCAAGTAGAAAACACATCCCAGATTTCAGAGACTGGGTACAAAAAATTTAAAAACATATCTCATTAGTAATATGGTTACATGTTGAAACAATACTATTTTAAGTATATTGGGTTAAATAAAAATATTATTAAATTTTTTTCACCTATTTTTACTTTTTTATATGTGGCTACTAGAGAATTTAAAACTACATATGTGGTTCACATATTTCTATTGGACAGGGCTAGTCTTGAACTTGTCATTTGCACACTACATTTAAGGATTCTGCCATGTCTGGATGCCACCTCTACTGTTATTTTTCTTGAAAATTTTCTTTTACATCAGCTCACTGTTTTATAAATTGAGTTATCATTTACATAAAATAAAGTGCACAGATCTGAAGTGTATAGTGCGATAGATTTTGGCATTTGTAATTACCCACCGTCAATCAGATCAAGACAGAACATTTCCTTCACTGCAGATGTTCTCCTTTCCAGTCAGTTCCCTTTCCTCTCTTCCCTACAGCCACTCTAGTTCACCTATTTAATTTAAATTTATTTTTAAAATACAGTTTGTATCTATGAAATCCTGGGTTTGATGTGCTGGTTATTTTTCCCCCCAAGACATGAAAATGAGTGCATACTATTAATATAAATAAAAAATGTATTCATGTATCACCATCATGTAAGCCCAGGGGTATGAATATTAAACTTTAGGAAACATAGGTCTGCATTCCTGTTCCACTTCAGCCCTTCTCGCCTGCTTGCTGTTCTTTGAATACAGTGTGTACTTGCTTGCTGTCGAATCCCGCTCACTGCCGGTGCCTGCCAGCAATGCTCTCACCTGCCTCCTCATCTATTTGTGTTCCTGTACTGCATTGTACACACCTGTCCCATTGTTTTATGGCTGTTTTCAGGGGCATCTCCGCTACTTGCCGAGAGAGGGGAGACCCTTGAGGGCAGGGACCATGAAATCATCTCTCTTCTTCAGCTCCTGATGTTCAGTACATGTTTGTAGAGTTGAGACAGGATAACCCGGAGCTAAAGCAAAATCTGAGTCATCAAAAACCACCTGGGAAATGGAGGGGACTTTCTCTTCTTCCCATCTGGAAAGTGCTGAACTTTTTTTTTTTGTTTTTTTTTTTGAGATAACAGAAGAAGATAACTAGTACATTTCTCAAATAATACACAGTATTGGGCCAGAGTCAACAAAGCAAACACCCCGTTGAGTACACGGCCGAAATGAAGATGGGCCAAAGGGCAGATGCTCATTGGGAAATTACAGGCCAAAAAGCAGAACAGTGAAACCTAGCTGGGATTCATAAATGCCTAAGATGGGCTTCTGCCTTTTGAAGTAATCTGAACCAGTGATTTGCTTCAGGTAAAAGCTCTGACTCCAGGTTTCAGAGAAACTGCCAGCTAACTGTGTGAGTTTAAGGCCCATTAAAAATCTTTTAAAATTCTCATCCAGTTGTGGCCCTAACACTGCCTGTCCTAGTCTTGGGATGCTCATTTTCTTGTTTTTCTCCTTACTGTTAGCCTGGTAGTTCTCTGAGGGCAGGAACTGTGCTTATTCGTTTCTATTTCCTCACACCTAAAATGGTGCATAGTAGGTAGTCAGCCAGTATTTGTTGAATGAGTGGATAAAAAGGTGTCAGAAGCAACCTTTCTTAGTTGGTCCCAGATTTTACCTTCCTTTGAAACAGTTTGATAACTTCACCTTTAGTGTTCATAGTACTCAGATTGATAAAAATGAAGGCATTAAAAAATTGTATTACTGCTGATAAATCTCATGCTTTGTTTTTATCAGCAAAGGTGCTTATTTGGACACTGTACCTATGTATTAGCAGAATAGTGGATTCTGAAATGTGTGAGTTGACCTAGTGACAAGGGGTCGGTTGTATTAGAGGGTTTTGGGTGATGATGAACTGTGTGGAGCCATTCCCCTAGCATTTTTTTTTTTTCCTGTTGTTAAGGCTGCCGTAAGAACTAAGCCCCAATCCTGGTTATTATCCACAGGCTAGCTGGACAAGAAATCAGTGATAAACACACTGTGGCTTTCTGAGTCCATTTTCCAGTTAAGTATGAGGAATTTGACCATTGTACCTGGAAATATGGTGTTAGCTTCATGCGAGTATGTATCTTGAAAATTGCTGAAATAAAAACTTTTATTTTAGGGTGGGGAGAGTTAAGGAAATGAATCTGATAGCTTAGGTTAGTTTTCCTTCCATCCTGTTTCTTTGTAAGAAGGAATGTTTCCATTTGGCCCAGTGAGAAATTTAAACTCTTGAAGATTATAATTCATAAAAATGGGTAGAAGATTAATATTTAGTCTGTCAAGATCAGTACTGTCCCCTCTTTGCACTAATTGTCAGAAAGCGCGCGAGGGCTGCTGAAGGGTAGCGGTGTGCGGCAGGACCCTCACATCACAGGGAGATGATTCAAAGGCAAACTGTCCTGCACCCTCTGGTATCGACTTGCAAATTAGCATCTGGAATCTAATTAAACAAGCTTAATGAAAGTAGCAGCTGAATACTGCTGGAAAAGACAATCAGCTTTTTTCCCCTCTCTGATACATATTCTGTACAATTGAAGTTGGTCACCAAACACATCATGTGAGCACAGTTAAAAAAAATTAGCATTTATTTGAAGAATAGAAACTGTTTTTCATTCTGTTACGCATTTGGCATGCTTTGGCGTCCCATGAGAGCCATGCCACAGCAGATAGTGCACAATATTTATAAATCCATGACAGGCAATAATAGCAACTTGAAAAATTCTTTTGCTAGAATCTCAAGTTGAGAGCTGCCAAAAGCTGAGAGGATCAGATCTGCAGTGGCAGCTGCTGTGCCCTACAGTTAGAATTCTAGACTTTGAAGATGCTCAACTTAAAGAAATGAAGACTGCAGGCTTAGCCAATTTTTGCAGGTTTCTAGAGCTCTGGCTCTCTGCCTTTTGAAGATGAGTTGCTGAAGCTTCTACCACTGCCTGAGGCGTGCTAACACCAGCAGGATCTTTTTTTCCCCCAGTCTTAGTGTGTCTTCAGTTTTAAGTAGCACATGCTTAGTCAGTGCCAACTGTGATGGTCCTTTTTCTGGTCACAATACCGAGGGATGAGCTCTTCCCCTATACCCTTTAGAGAGAAGCTGCAAAGATAGATGGTGACGTATACAAGTGCCACTTCAGCCGTCTGATTTATGGAGTCATATTTCATCACTTGGCAAGTGCTGGCCTCTAGAGAAGCCCTTATTGCTAAAGATGTGAGCAGCTATCGCCCTAAAGGCTTGTGGTTACCTCACAAACGTGATGCCAAACACGTAGCTACGGAGGAAACAATCTGTCATTGCAGGCAGCTATAGATCCACTTTAAATAATGAAAGAGTTGATACCAATATGGTGTTCTATAGCAAATTTTAGAAGTGACTGTAGTTTTTTGTTTGTTTAAGTCTAATAGTAGAAAGACACTGAAGTTTCAGATTTATTTGTGCCATGCAGATGGACAGTAGTGTAAGAGATCTGCATTATTTTGATTTAAAAAAAAGAATCTATTCAGTTTGGCACATAGACTGGTCCCAAGGGGAAGCATAGAGCATGAGTTCAATGTGGTGAGATGGAAAAGGGCACAGGAGCTTAGGAGCTAGAGGATTGGGCTGTGAGTGTGTTTCCACTGTACGCACGGCACGACTGTGGGCAAGCCACGGCCCGGCGCTGTTCATCCAGAAGACGGGGATCCAGAGACCTGCCTGTGGGTTGCTGTCAGGATTAGGTGTGGTCTGTAAAGCACTTCATATGATGGCTCACACAAAATTGGCTCTAAAATATGGCAGCTGCTTCTATTTTTTAGTAATTCAGTAGTAGGATACAAACATCACATAGCAACGATTAACATGATTATTTGTACTTGTGTCAGGCTTGATGATATAGATAGATATGATTCTTTTTTTAATTTTATATTTTATTTATTTTTGGCTGCGTTGGGTCTTCGTTGCTGCACGCGGGCTTTCTCTAGTTGCGGCAAGCAGGGGCTACTCTTCGTTGCGGTGTGCGGGCTTCTCACTG
The DNA here is from genome assembly GCF_028023285.1 of Balaenoptera ricei. Classification (NCBI taxonomy): domain Eukaryota; kingdom Metazoa; phylum Chordata; class Mammalia; order Artiodactyla; family Balaenopteridae; genus Balaenoptera; species Balaenoptera ricei. Next base: position 112,228,218 of record NC_082644.1, on the reverse strand, counting down.
TGGTGGCTTCTCCTGTTGCGGAGCACGGGCTCTAGGTGCGTGGGCTCAGTAGTTGTGGCTCGCGGGCTCTAGAGCGCAGGCTCAGTAGTTGTGGTGCACAGGCTTAGTTGCTCCGTGGCATGTGGGATCTTCCTGGACCAGGGCTCGAACCCATGTCCCCTGCATTGGCAGGAGGATTCTTAACCATTGCGCCACCAGGGAAGTCCTAGGTATGATTCTTCTTTCTTATATGAAAGCTTAAAATCGGAGACAGGCCTAGCTAGTGGTCATGACAGTAGAAGAAGCCTGTTTAACACATAGCACAGGCTATGGAAATATTTGCCTTTTTGCTATGGGGAGAAGGTATTGAAAACACAGCAGTCATAATAGCTGATGCTTTTTGAGTGCTTATGCTGTGCCAAGCTCTTTTCTAACAGCTTTGTCTGCATCATCTTATTTACTTTTCAATAATCGTGTGGGGTCTGTACTTTGTTATCCCTGTTTTGTTGAGAAGAAAAATAGGGTGTAGGGAGGTCACATACCTTACCCGAGGTCACACAGCTGGGCAGTGATGGAATCATGGTTTGAACCCTGGTCAGTCTGGCCCTCCGATGTGATCGATCACCCTGCTCTTCTGCCTCTTTGCTAGGTCTGTAGTTCTTTGACAGCAGAGTGGGGAAGACATCTTATTCCAGGTGAGCAGAGGTGTGGGCTGCTTGGGCTATTCCTTTTCTCTGATGAGGTCTTGTGAAGATGGCACGAAGCCAGACGAATGTCAGAGGAGGTGTATAAACCTCTTTGGTGAGCTCAGTGACTGGAAGGAACCCAGGGATGGAAAGATGCAAAGTTAGAAATACAGAGATATTGGGAAATATAAGTAAGTCATTTGGCTACGGAAGGTTTTTTTTTTCTTCTCTTTGAATTCATCAGAATTTATTTTCATCTTTTAATTGTCCTCCCCCGCAAATATCCTGAGGTTGTTTTTTCCCTCAGAGTTTTCAAATATTTACAGGGGAGCTGTTTTTCTCTATATAGCTAACGTTCAGATGGCATAGCCTTCTTCAAATTTAGTAATGAGACCAATAAGCCTTTAAATATTGGTGAATGGCATTTGTCCATTTGAGGCAAATCATGAATAACTTGAACCAAAAATAAATAAATAAGCAAGACTATCATATTTGAATAATGAGGTGTTCTTTTTACCCCAACTGCCAAAACTTTTTAATCTTCGTCAACAGTTGTTCTGTCCTCCGTCTTATTTAGGTTGCATCTGTGCGCCTCAGCTCAGGAGCCCTGACAAGCGGCATATGAATTCTGTATTCATTAGTGATCTTGATCCAAATGCCTCTGTCCCTGCCACGGGGGCTCAGGTGTGGAAGCTGCTGGCTAATCCCACCAGCTGACATTCAGAGGTTTAATGACTCCATAGGAAGGTGACCACTCGCTGGGAGGTTTGCTGACGGAACCCACACAGCAGACAATGGAGATCAAGGAAGATGATCAGTGTTTAGCCGAGCACCTTCCTGTGTGACTTGAACCCTGCTAGCATCAAACAGAGTTTTAAGTAAATGCAAAATTAAAAACAAAACAAAACAAAACAAAAAACTTGCCCTCGATAGCTATCATAAACAATGATTTTCCTGTCTGTATTGATATTGATGGTGTTTAAAACTGTTTTTCTTGTAGCAGTTTAATAGGTGTCAGCTTGATAAGCTGAACTTGACTCACTTTTCCAGATTTTTAGATTTTAAGGTTATGTTTGTCTGGTACTACATCTGTTTAGGTATCTTTTATATCTGGGAAAAAATATGTATACTTAAAGCCAAAATTAATCCTTATGAAATGTTCCTAAGAATCTATGCTGACATTTTTGTGTCTTGTGATCTCTAGCTTTAAAAAAATTACTATCAGAATGTGAATTCTTTGATTGATGGGTGACTTGTCACTAGATGTTTTGACTTTTTTTTAGGTCCTCTATTCTAAAAATGTTGGATGCCTTATTATTTTAATAACAGCTTCATTGAGATATAGTTTACATGCATACAGCTCACTTACTTTAAGTGTACAATTCTGTGGTTTTTAGTATATTCACAGAGCTGTGCGGCTATCACCATAATCCATTTTAGACCATTTTCATCCCCCTCAAAAGAAATGCCATATCCATTAGCAGTCGCTCCCCATTTCTCCTCAGCCCTCCCAGCCCGAGGTAACAGCTCATCTACTTTCTGTCTCTACAGATATGCATGTTCTGGACATTTCATACAATAGGAATCATACAATATGTCTGTTGTGACTGGCTTCTTTAACTTACAGTATTTTCATAATATTTCGTCCTTGTAGCATGTATTGATACTTCATTATTTTATGGTTGAGTAGTATTCCATTGTATGAATATATCACATTTTATTTACCCATTCATTAGTTAATGGACATTTGGATTGTTTTCACTTTTTGACCATTATGAATAGTGCTGCTGTGAACATTTGTGTACAGGTTTTTGTGTGGACATATATTGTCATTTCTCTTGGGTATATATATACCTAGGAGTAGAATTGCTGAGTCATGTGGTAACTCTCTATGTTTAACTTTTTGAGGAACTGCCAGACCGGTTTACAAAGTGGCTGGGTCACTAGTAGTGTATAAAGATTTTAGTTTCTGCACACCCTTGCCAACATTTATCATTTGGCTTTTTGATTATAGCCATCCTGGTGGGTGTGAGTTGGTGTCTCATTGTCTTAACTGATGGATTCCTTATTGGTTAAGAACTAATGCAACTACAGAAATGTTTAAATGTAACTATTGAAACATTTGACACACTTCTTTATGCACTGGATTTGGGCAGTAATTGGTTACTGTTGTGTATTTAACTATTGGAAGGTCCCTTTTAGAGGCTCTCCCTAAGGCTGTTTCTGTCATTTGCTTTTGGTCCTAATTCCTGCTTATTGGTTTTCCTTAAGACCTGAAACATTAGACATAGTAAAGTGTGTCTTTTTTGTTAGATCAAAAATGTATTAATTTTTCCCCAGTAATTTTCTCTCATTGTATTTAACGTTAAAAAAAAGTTTTTAGAGGTTTCAGAACCCAAAGATATAATCCCTGGGGCCCTGTGTAGAATTATTCCTGGTAGTGATTTCCAGTGGCGTTAAAGACTTAATTTTAGAAATGAACAGATACTAAAGTTGGCCTTATGGTTCAGTGAGTGATTTGGAGAATTACCATTCAACCTTTAGAATAGATGATAAGACACTGTTGATGGTTTAAAGCTTCTCACCAGCATCAGATGTTTTGAGTTGTCCCCTTTTGAAAGAGTGAGTTTGTTCTCCTGAATTTGAACCCACTGGTGGGCCAGCTTTGGAGAGGCAGAAAAGGACTTCTTGAGTTAAGGTTACTCCCTTGGATCTTCTTGCTCACATTTTCATCCTGTGGTGTTTTGTAAGGCAGATGGAAGTTCCCTCTGCTGTTTCACCTGATGATTCAAGAGCAGGACTTTGCTCCCTGCCATACAGAGTTTGGAATGTCACAGGTACATAATTGCTTCTCTCCCTTTGGATTCCTTCATCTTCCTTGACTTAGAAATGGCCACTTGGGGCCAGGCCTCTGGAATTCAAGAATCAACAAATCTAAGGGAACTGACCCTCTGTAAAATTTGAAGTTCTCCATTTCGAATTCTTTGAAGAGTAATGAGAACACTGCAAATGGTATACTGCCATAGTTATTGACTTTGAAAACTCGTTGTTGATTTTTCCACCAAAAATATTTCTGTGCAAAAATTTTTCCAGGTCTTCTACCCTGCTGTGTATACACTGAATTTCATTTTCTTATATAATCAGTAATATGTAATCATTCAGCAGGTGCTAATTGGGTACCAGCTGAATGCATACACTTGGTGCTGTAATTCAGAGATAGTATTGAAAGAGACCATTCTGTATGACGGTGGAAATTCCTTAAACGGCTATGGGCAAAGTAGCTTGAAAACAAGGGATTATTTTACTCGGTAGTAGATAGGTAATTATTTATGATGCATTTCTTTGGAGCAGGTGTTCCATTTGAGATGTTTTTGCTTTACATATTTACTATAACTGTGAAAGGTAGGGGAAAATATACTATATAGGAGAAATATTTCACAAAGTATGTTGCTTGCTGCACCTGTGGCAAGGATCCAGCAGACAGAATGTAACTTCTTTGTGACCAGAGACTCTTGAATCAGAGAGAGGTAAGAGCTGGGGATAATGCTGGATGGAAATAAATGTTTGGTGACTTTCAACTATACAGGTGGAATTAAAAGGAAGATGTTATTGCTAATATATTTGGCATCATGTTATCAAAGAGAAAAATAGACTTCTTTATCTCTTATCAAATTGAATTGCCTTTGCTAACTTGGGTCTCAGGGACATAATTTAAGGTACTAAAAAAATGCTTCCTTTATGTAGGTTGTCTTTTTTGTTACTCAATCCAAGCCAAGATTTGGAATGTCATAGCTCCTTGGGAAAATAAATAAAAGAAGCTCTTTTATTACTTACTGATTTCATTCCATTCTAGAAATCTTATTTTGTAAAAATTTTGAATCATAAAAACATTGAACGGTGGCTTTCAGGAGAAGATGGGAACCCACACCCTCCACCCTGGCTGCTTGAATTTCACTGTCAGAAGTGAGGCTCTGTGTCTCAAATCCAGGAGGTCATCTGTGGGTAGAGGCTTGCAAGCTCTTGAACAATGGATTTCTACTTTTCTTGTGTATAGGTTAGAGAAATATAAGAAATGAAATATAGGACTGAGTGTTACTGGATGGTAGCTTAGAATCTTATAAGTTTTGCCTTGGCAGGTAATTTGGCATAAATTGTTAATGTAAATCTGGGTTAGTGGTGAAGACGTTATTTTAGTAAAAAAGATAAACTGCTGATTAATTCAGCATAGAACTCAATTACAAATTGAAAGTGTCTCTGCGGGACTCCCGGACCCTAAAGACAGCAGATGTTGAATTGATACTCCAGCATATTTCACAGTGGTATGAAATATTAACATGGTTTATTATACTTGTGTGGTGTGCGGTATTAGAAAGGGGGAGGTAGTGGGCATGTGGGTGTACAAAGCAGCCACACATTATACATTCGCTAATGTACACTGAAGTGTGATTAAGGATTTTGGGGAAGTTTTGTCTTCTTATTTTTAAAAAATCAAATAGCTCTGTGGAAAAATTAAGTTTAAAATAACATTTGGGGCTAAATATTTAAATGTGGTACCTATGTATGTTTACATTGTACATGTAAATGAACATAAAAATGGTAAACTTACTGACACAGGATATTTAAATGTTAAATGAGACCACTGCCTACAAGAGTAGGGGAACTTGAGGGCTTGAACTGTATTTTAATGAGTTAATTGTAAGCTTTCATGGGCTGGAATGTTTTCATGGGCTGCTGTACTGTTTTTACCTTCTGATCTAAAACATATGGTAATTTTAAAATGCCCCGATAATTTTCACAGGCAGAGAAGTTTCATTTCTAGCCAAAAAAAAAAAAAAAAAGCTTTTATAAGGTTTTCATATATCTGCATCAACTCAAGGGGAAAAGTCAGCAAATTTTATGTATCGGAAGACCTGAATAAATGGAACTGCCAATATTTGAAGGGATTGGCAATTCTTAAGAGGTATGAGAAAGTTGGCTTAGATGAGATGTTTCAAAGCCATTACTACTATTATGACAGTTATTTTTTTGCATCTCAGCCTGTATCAAGTCTAGGTTTTGCTAACCGAAGTAAAAACAGTTCCAGAAATAGCCAAATGATTACAGTAAGAACAAATGTACCTTGGATACCTCTGCTGTTTTGAAGGCTTTTTTAAAAAGGTGCTTTCTCAAAGACTTCTGAGACACATAAAAGTTGGCAAAGGCAAAAGAACAGTGGGCAAAGAAACCAGCAGTGGTACCTACACCACCGGAAGAACATCTTCTTTATCCCCATTAGAGTTGCCACTAAGGCTTCTGTAAACTATTGAGAGATGGTGGTCATTCTGAGATGTGAAGGGCGGCCTTGAGATCCATTCACCTGAGTTCTGTTTATCTCCAGCCAGGTGCCAAGCTCTATGTCTGATTATGAGGCAGGGCCCTTTCTTAGTGACATTTACAGCCTAGTGGGGTGGTGGACAGGCCCACAAACAGTACTGAAAGTACGAGAATGGTGCATATAAGGGGGACGTAGTGGTCACGATCAGAGGAATTGGTGAAATCTGTCTGGGGAACTTCAAGGTGGCCTCAAAGAGTATGTGACTCCTCACTTGAAATTCTTTTTGTCTTGGGGTTTGAGGAAGGGGTGGGGTAGGGAGACTGAAGAGGAGCGGAAGCTGTTCCAGAAGAGGGGCATCACCACATACAAAGGTGTGAGGACTCGTCCTCTAACTTTCTCTCAGTTGTGTAATCCTGGAAGTCTGGGCAGCTGAACATGTTTGGAAATAGGAAAACAAAACTCCAGACAGTGTCTAAAGTTGTCTGAGTGGTCATTTCCCGAGTCAGTGTGGGCTTTTAATTAGCATCCGCTCTTCAGTGTGGGATAAGGCCGCGCTTAGCTTCCCTGTCCCTGCGTGTGAATATTAGTTTAGAAAGCTGCCACGTTCCATTAGAGGTGGTTGTGTTTCGGCAGAGGGTGCAGGAGCTGTGTAGACTTTTCAAATGTCCTTTGAGATTTACGTTACAATGTAATTGGGAGATGCTGGTACTTAGTGTGTTGTGCATGGCAGAATGTGAGATCACCTGCTGTAATGAGACCCCAGCAGCATACCTCAGGAAGGTAGTTAAAGTTTTAACCTTAACAGATAATGTTACTTGCTGGTTTCTGTGAGGTAATTTATACCACTCCCCCCTAACCCTGAAATTGTGCAGAAACAAAAATTTTTTAAAATACGAAGTTGTGCTAAATAGATATTTTAAAATTCCACCTAGTAGTACAGATTTTTGAAAATATTTGTAATGAACATTGTATCTGTAGAACACAATCACACTCATAGTCGTTGTCACCCTCTCATAATGTTGGAATATGTTTTTTTCTAAAATCAGAACTGTGGTGATATTGGAATGCTGAAAAGACTTAAGGATTCATTAACTTTGATTCCTTGACAAATATATTAGTTTCTTTTAACTCAGGTAAATTGAATTGGGGTGGTAGAGGAATAAGAACAGGGCATGATGGAAAGTGTATGCATGGACTTTGAAGACGTTTAGGTTGAAGATTGATTTTTGCTTCTTCTGTGACACCTGTAGCCCCAGTTTGTAAAATATAAAACTCATTTGTAGAATGGGCTTAAAGTCAGTACCTGAAGGAATTGTTAGGAGGACCATATTTGTAAATTGCAGTCAGGCTTAACAAAAGTTTGCTCTCTTATCCTCTGACTACTTCTTGCCCCAAAATGTTAAAAGAAAATTAAAATGCCCTTTTCTTGGTCTGTTTCAGTTAAGATTTACAATCAACAAATGGCCTGATGGGAAAATTAAGTTAAATGGTATCTTTTTTATTGACATACAAGGTGGTTAAAAAACAATTTGACTCATTCTGTTTGCTGAGAGGTTTTATGCATGTATTTTAGGGAGATATAAACATTTGAATGTAGTACTGATACAGTGAATTTGATAGGCTTTTTGCTTTGGGATTTGATGAATGTACATTCTGTATTAGAAAAATTCATCAGGATGTTCTTAACAAGCCAGATGAATGATGGAATGATAGAGTAACATTATTTAAGCAATATGTTTGCAACTTTGAAGAATTTTAGAGGTACTTTAAAAAGATAAACCCATGAGTGATTAACCAGTTACATCTAAGGACTAGACAAGTATCATTACTGTTTTTGGATGCTAATTGTTTGGAGGTTCTGCTGTCTTGAGTGAAAAATCCATGGGCTCTGGAGTTAGACAAAACTATGTTGAATCTCAGGCCTTGTAGCTGTTGGCCATATGCCTTTGGGTTAGTCATTTTCCCTCTCTGAGCCTTGGTTTCCTGGATTTGTAAAATGGGCGTAAGGGGTAGTACCTACCTTAAAGGGTTATTTGGAAGAGTAAGTGGAAGAATGTACTTGGCACAGTGCCTGCAAACAGTAAATGTAAGTTCTGTTTTCTCCTCCTTTTAGAATAGAATTTCTAGTGAAGTATAATAAGTGAAAATGTGCTACTTAGTACACTTCTTATTGACATGGCAGTGAAATTTATGGAAGATGCGCATGTGAACAGTTTTATGGCGTCATTTTGAATTTCATTTGCAGTATAATTGCTTGTTTCATAATTGATTTGCTTTGAACTAGAGGTCGAAAAAACAAAGTACTGAGTTATTATCGGTTGCCCACTGCATTGGTAGTTCTGAAAGGGTTAAGCTTTTTTTTTTTTTTTTTAAATTTAGTTTATTTTTGGCTGCGTTGGGTCTCCCTCCGTTGCTGCGCGTGGACTTTTCTCTAGTTGCTGTTGTCTTCGTTGTGGTGCTCGGGCTTCCCATTGCGGTGGCCTCTCTTGTAGTGGAGCATGGGCTCTAGGCACGTGGGCTTCAGTAGTTGTGGCACACGGCCTTAGTTGCTCCGCGGCATGTGGGATCTTCCTGGACCAGGGCTCGAACCCGTGTCCCCTGCATTGGCAGGCGGATTCTTAACCACTGCGCCACCAGGGAAGCCCAAGGGTTAAGCTTTTGATAACCGTTTGTGTAAGTTAGAAAGAGGGTAGAATCCAGTCAGTTTAGCATTCATCATGGGTTTCCTGCATACCAGCCACTGTGCTAGCAGTTTCTCCTGTGCAAAGAGTCTTTTAATCCTCATAACTGCCCTGGTGCTAGATGGTTTTAGGCCTTTTTTGCAGATGAGGAAATTGGGACTTAAAAATGTTGAGTGGCTTTACCACCCGGGTAACATAGCTGTAAGTAACAAGACTAGATTCATACCTGGATCTCCTGGATCTTAATTCTCTTGCCTCTGCCTCTTCCCTCCTCCTCCCCAGCCCCCATCACCATGATCAATATGGCAGATATATCCATCGACTCCAGAAGTTTCCTTATGCCCTTTTGGAAGGCTCCCTCTTCCCCCCAAGAACCTTAAGTAACAGTGTATCCGAAGGCCATGTGTGCCTGGGGTCCCAGGAAAAGGTGGTTGGCAGAGGCCTCATGGAACAGTATCTGAGTTGGTAGCACCTCATGATCGGGCTCTCCTGCCCCATCCTGTCTCTGCTTGTCTGCTTTACTTATGCCTGTCTGCTTTTGCTTCCTCAGAACTGTACCTTGCACATGGCCAAACCCTCGTGACCATGAATCTCCCTTAGAGCTTCCTTCTTTACAGTCTTTTGGCTCTTGCCCCCGTAGGTAACTACTCCCTTATACTCTTTCTACCACACTCCAGAGGCCAGACAGGAGTATTTTGAGAGCCCTGCCACCAGTGAAGTGGCATTTACAGGTTGGTTCCAGCCCAGGTCATTTTTTCCAGAACAACCTCAGTATACTTTCATTGGCTCTGCCTTTATCTTGTGCCTTTTTGGCGACACTCTTTAGAGTTCCTGCTGCAGAATATATAATTAAGTTAATCATTGTCTCCCATCAACCCACCAGAAAAACAGCTGCCAAGAAGTTACAAAAGGCCTTTCTGTGAAGGCTGAGTTTGTTTAGAGTTTGGTCAGTGTCCGTGACTGATGCTGAAAGTCCAGGTGGCACTCTCTGCTTCTCCCTCTCCTGCACTCCCACCTGCCTGCTGCTTCCTCCTCTCCCACGTTCACCTCCCAGTCCTGCTGTTGGTCCTCCCCCGCCAGCCCAGGCCCACCATCACCACTGGCACTCGCTGGGAATACTATCATCTCCTGCTTTCCTGTCGCCTGCCTTTGGCCTCTCCTCCCCCACTGCTTCCAGGCTGCAGTTTCAAAAAGCACACATCTAACTACATCATTTGCCAGCTTAAAATTTTCCATGTCTTCCCACTAGTGTGAAGGGTCAGCTCTCTGTATGGTCTGTGAGGCTCTCTGGGATTCAACCATGCTGAACTAGCCTACATGACCACACCCTTTCTCCTTCCCATTTTCATAGCTTTATTCCTGCCATCACTTCTGCGCCTTGGCTTGGCTGCCATTTACTTGAGTGTCAAGACACAGCCCAGTCTTTATCACCCGAGCCCCGTGAGACCTCTGTACACTCGTAGTTCCATTGTCAGCCTTGCCTCTTAAGGACTCTTACCATATTGTACTTGTTTCCCTCTGGACTCTGCACTCTTTGTGGGCAGGATCTGCATCTGTTCAGGCCTTATTGCCAGTGTGTGGCATAGTGTCCATGGAGTGTATTAGTATCAGAGCAGAGCATTAGTAAATGTTTGCTGAACTAAGCTGACCTGTACATTTGTTTCAGGGGTTTTGCATCATTTGAAATTTGCCTGATTTTTAGCCATCTTTAAATGTCCTAGAACAAGGGTGCTCTGTACTTCCTTGGATCTCCTTCCAGTCCTTCCTGATCCCTGTGGGGCTGTAGAAGCAGGATCATACAGTGTAACAGCCCCTGTAGCCTTCCCACGCACCCTACACTCGGCACAGGTTTCCTACCCTACAGGCTTTGGAGGTAGATAGGCTCGATGTGAACGTGGCTCTTTTTTACCTTTGCTGTGACCAATTTACTTCATTTCTCCCCCCCGCCTCTTTTCAGGCGATAGCCCTTGCAACATCTCCAGGAGTTTATCGGCAGAGTTATCACTGACCGCATTGTTTTATGGAGAGAGAGAAATATTATTAAGATCTTATTACTACCTGGGGTGACTTGGTTTTCATTCGGAGGATTGTTGAACATATTTCTCACTCTTTCTTTAAACCCAGTCTTTCTTGTTTTTTGTTTTTTTCTCTGATTATATTTGATTCAGTGCAGCCTTGGAAATATATATTTGTATACACATATGCTGTGAATGCTGATTTCTTCTCCTTGTGGAAAGCAATATGTTCCCATCTCTCTTGGTCCTTTTCCCTCTGGAAGCCTAGGTGTTTTTCCTTCCGTTCGCTGTCTCAGAATCCAGCAAAACCTCTTGCCCACCACTTTTTTTCCTGTGGTGGGATAGGAAGACATAGGCTTTGGTGGTGCCAGGCACTAACTTGGCACAGATCCCTGAGTCCCACTTACACACAGCCGTGTGCCTTGATTGTACCAGCCAACCATTCTTGCCCCTCAGTTTCCTCTGTGGTACAGGTGGAGATAATGAGGATCAAATAAGTACCATAAGTGTTTGGCTCAGACCCAGGGATGTGGTGGGTGTCCATGTTAGTTCTCTCACACCCTTACCTCTTTCCTTCTACTCTTGAACTTGCTGCCAATTATCTTTGTAAAGTCTGTGTGTCAGGGGCATTCCCTTCCCTTTATTCCTCCCAACAGCCCTTGGACAGAGGCATTATCCCCATTCTGATGGCCCCCTATGGCTCAGAGAGAGTTAAGCACTGTGTTCATTAGTGACCCAGTTCTTCCAGTTTTCTCTTGTTCTGGGATGGCCTTTTCTGGCCCCTTGTGGTTGTGCAGCCTTTCACATCTCTCCTAGCCCGGGTTGTGCTCAGGATTTTGCATCATTCAGTGATCTGGGACAGGCCAAGTTGGCAGGGACTTGGTTGGCAGTTCCTTGAATATGAATTCCCTTTCCCGTCCCGGCTGAAAACCTCTTAAATCACTCCTGCACCCTCAGCCGGCTTGTCCTTCATTATTTGCGTCATCCAGATCTTGGATGCCACAAAAGCTTCTGAGGGAAGAAATGGCGGCACCATCTAGACCTTAAAGACACAGTCACTAACTCACTCCCCACTCTGGACACACTTAGCGCCAGCTGCAGCTCAGTTACACCTGACAATTCAGGTGTTTACACAGGCAGACCGTGTTAACCCAAACAGCTCAAGCCAAAAACAAAACTCAGACACCTTTGTTTTTGTCACATGGTCAACTCTGAAAAAAAAAATTAACTTTTTCCACTGTAAAATATGTGGCTATACAGGGGATACATCAGGTCTGTTGCATGGTACAGGAAGCACACTGCTTTTGGGGAGACTGTTTTTAAACACTTTTTTGAGCTGTTTAAATTTTATTCAACCATCAGCCATGAATGACTCCTTCAGGCCACATCAGTGACATAGTCAGAACCTCAGCTTGTCAACAGGCCACTGCAGAACATTGTGTTTAAACCTCTTCCTTTCGTGTGTGTAACTGTCTTTGAATGCTCTTGCTCCCTGGTCCCCAGTTGGGACTGGTGCAGTTAGGGAATTAGCCCATTTTGGTATTGATCTGTTTCATAATTAATTTCATGCTTTAGTTTGGCAAAGCCGTGAATGCATTTGAAGTTGATGTTTCATTTTTTTCATTTGTCGACATTCATGCCAAGCACTGTGCTAGCTGCCTGGGATGGAAATGGCATGATTTTGGTCCTCTTTTTAGAGTCCAGACTCTTGTCACACACAGACTTTAATCTGTTCTGCTGCAGATCATCAGAGCAATAGCTTTTTTTTTGCTGTTTCAAATCAAAGTGACAAAAGATTATGCAGATTTTTTCCAAGACGAATTTGGACTGCTTCAGTTCTTATTGAGTAAGATCGTTAGTTTTTAGTAAAGGAGCAAACTGTTGTGAACTAAATGGTCCTTGTAGATTTAACTGCAAATAGGAAAATTGGTGAAAATTGTGGGAGAGTTCAGCTATGATGCCACCCACATCCTTATTCCCCTCGAGCAAAGGTAAGAGAGCCACTGTCCCCTGACTCTTGCCTTGACGGTGGGACAGAAAGCAAAGGGGTGCCTCTGAAATGCCCTGAAAAACAGTAGAGCCAGGGGAGCTCCCTTCTTTATGAAGAAGGCTGAATATGTCTTTCTTTTTCAACCGCCTTAATGTTAGCGCCTCAGCCACATAAATGGAATGTATTTTCCAGCAAATAACCAATTTTATTTTAACTTCTTTAAGAAATTTTAGTTACAAATCTATTGTTTCAGATGACTTGCCATATATGTGTATTTTCAGATTCCAAAGCTGTATTTAAAATGGTATGTTAGGTTTTTAGTCAAATGCATATTTAATATTTCGCCTGCCCCCAATGTAAGTAAAGCACTGTTCAGAAAGCAGAACTGAACAGTAGAATGTCGAGGGTTTATTTAAAGAGTGTTAATTTGATGCTGAACTGTCCAGGGTGCCCATTGGCTGGAGCACCTACATTTTACTCTGGTGACATTCCCAATCTAAAAATCACTTAAGTGAGAAGAGAAATTTGATTGTAGCTGTAGACAAGAATAATGTGGAAAAGTTTCTTTGCAGCACTATTTTGGACCTGCACCATAGCGGATGCTGAGGTAATCTGTCAGTTTGTGAGTGTCTACAAAATGCAACTCTCTAGATAACAGGTTTAAAGTAAAGATTTAATACAGTCTCCATCTCCTGTGATGTTGCAGTGACAGTTTAAAACTCATTCTCTAAATCTCAGCAGACTTTATAGCTAGCAGTGGGCCAATATAAAGTTTAATAGCATTACAACACATAAATCATCTTTTAAAGATGCTACTAGTAGCTGCAATATTAAATGCAGACAATCGCTTGTGTTATAAATAATTTATCAAACACCGTTTCAGATTAGCCTTCCATGCTGAGTTATTTATTTTAGCCTTTTCTGTACGATTCCTAAGGCACTTTTTGAAAGATCCATTACTGGTCAGTTTAATGAACTTGGGGGTCTGTTTTGTCCCCTCAAGCACTTGGGTACAGCTGTGGTGACCATTACATGGCCGACACGGACCTCTTTTTGCCTTTTACAAGTGCTGCCCATTTGTCATGTAGCGGTAAATGGAGCTGCACATTGGAGTCCAGGGACACATTGTGTGATGCAGTGATGGAGACAAACAGATAGCTCTATAAAGTGCTGCTTGTCACAGCTGACTTGTAGTACAGTAGTACATCACTCTTATTGTAATCTCATTTAAGAAGCAGGGGTGGCCCGGGGGACTGATATTCCCAGTTAGTTTGGTCTTCGTAGCCATAAAGCAGGAAGTGCTCCTTTTATATTCTCTGAACTTTTAGGGAGTGTGCTTTTTGCTTGGATTAATTATTATAGGAACTTCTCCACAGCACTGTGTGAAGATTTGTCAGCAGGTTTGTTTGGACCTCCTTCTCCTGGCCTGGGGTTTGGTACAGGCAGTCACTCCTTAGAGATAAATTGTGTTTCTAGGAGCCCTCTGGATTGCTGTATTAATTAAATAAGTTACCATTTTTTAAGTAGTAACTATATGCCAGACCCTATAGTAGGTGCTTTCTATACTGCATTTCTGTATTACAGAGGAAGAGAGTGAACTCAGAGAGGTGAAATGACTTGCCCAAGGTTGCACAGCAGTAAGTAAGTAGGAAACTGGAGATTCAAACCCAGTATGTCTGCCTCCACATCTGCCAGATGACCTTGAACCTGGGTTGCCCAGCTGACTTTCGAGCACCAGGATCATGGTGATCTTTTGGCTGAGCAGCTCAAAGTAAAAGGAAGCTACCATTGGCGTGGAGAGCCTTTTTTTTTTTTTTTAATTAATTAATTAATTAATTTTAATAGCCTGGATGAGTCTGGCTGCTCTGTCTACACATTGAATCCAAGTTCCCTTGTGACTAGCAACATAAATCCATGAGCAGCTGGCCAGGGGAGGATGCTGGCCCGGCAGTGGGAGAGAGCCTTACAGCTGGGGTCACAGGCTCTGCAGGGCCCTCGTCAGAGCCCCTCTGTAGCAGCTGTCCCCAGGCGGATGCTGCTCAGAACTTATTAGGTCACTTTGCCTCTTCCAGAAAAGGGAGAGGCAATTTCCTCATGAAGAATGAATCCTAAAGGAAGAAACAATGCTTCTGCATTTATTGTGAGCCAGAGACAGATAAAAATGTGGTGTTTTCCCCACCTCTTGCTTTTAGTTTGTGGTTTTTCTTAGTAGTTTTCCTAAATATTTGGTAGCACGTGTTAAAGACAAGACTTGTTTAATTGTGAAATTCACTATAAAGAAAACACAGTGTGAATATGCCCAGTAGCATATTTGCATATGTGTCTAGAATTCTGGGTATGGAAATACTGTGGTAAAAGACCATATTTGTCATATGATACAATTCCTGGCACATAGTAGGTGTCTGTAAATATTTGTTGAAGACATTAACTATGTAAGTAATGGGCAGACAAAAGAGCCTTGGTAATTTTCACTCTATTTGCCTTTTGAGGGTTTTTGGTGGAAGTGAGGAATATGTGAAATAAGACTTTGGATCTTAATATTGATCTCTGCCATATCACATTGTAGAAATGTTTAAGTGGTGGTCTGTGGGCAGTTTGGGAAACAGTGCTTCCCCCTGCCATGGAAATGACCATCAGAGGGACTGCTAGCTGGCTCAAAGAGAAGTTGGCAACCACCATCTTTCTCTTAAACTTGCTCAGGTTCTGAAGATCCTTGCTGATGGGGGAATGACACCCTGAATCAAGGGACTACTGTCCACTGTCCCCAACTTGCTCAGGAGCCCCCAGCTCAGAGCTGAGACAGATTACTTATGAGCTTGTGTGCTGTGGCATTCTGGCTCTGGAGCCCAGTGGGCCTGTTTTAACTATTTATTAGCTATGTGACCTTGGGCAAGTCATTGACACTCTCTCAGCCTTAGTTTCTGACAGTACCAACCTCAGAAGATGGTTAAGGGCAGCGGTAAAAATGATGATGATCATCAAAGTGCCTAACTCAGTACTTGGCACATTATAGTAGGTGCTTAATAAAATGTAAACTTCATTCCATTTCATAACATCTTCAGTCCTGTGTGTATGAGAGGTGGGTAGGACTGGGGAAAGAAAATCAGAGACTTGTGATATTTCCTTCCTTAATTATCTTCCCTAGAATTGGGGAGGGGGTGGTGGGAGGAATTTAAAAGGTATATTTCTCCAATTTTTAAAAGCATTACACTTAAATAATAGCACACATGATAATTTTATGAGTAACTCAGGCTATATGTAATATATTTTACACATTTTTAAGTTTTATAAGTTTATCTACTCACATTAAAGAATATTTGCAAAATAGAGGAAGACTCACCTGTAATCTCAGCACTGTCCGCATCCTGGTATCAGTGGATTGTAATGGATTGATGTCAGATATGCACGCCTAATATAATGTGTATATTTCAGTCTCTTGTAAGTCTTCCCCCATCCCCGTCCCCAAATATAAAATAATTTGGGAAATTTAAATCTGCAGTACTAAGTGCTGCCAGCGGCATTTGTGACATCCACTTGGTACTGTTGGCTGGCTCAAGGCATCAGCAGCAGTGATGAGAAAAGCAGTGATGACAAAGCAAAATAGTAAAACAGCAGAGAAGAGAAGAGGAGACGCAGGTCAGGAGCAGAGGTATAAGCAAGATGCTCTGATACACAGGACGCCCCCCCCCCCGCCCCGCCCCACGGGTTATTTATTAACAGACGCAAGTTGGAATGGTTTTGCACTTGTTAAGTTAGTGGTTGGTTTTTGCCGTGTCTATGGTAGCAGCAGCAGCAGCAGCAGCGGCGGCGGCCATCTCCTGCTCTAGGATGCTTTATTTGCTACCACCTTCACTGGTTTCTGGTAAGGCTTTTGGCCTCCATAGGCTTGGGAATCCCAGGAGGGAACTTCTGATTAGAGGATCATGTTTGAATGAATTCTGTGGGGCTGTATGTGCACAAGAGAATAACTGGTTCCATTGACCCCACATAGGTGCCACTCAGGAAGTGGAAAAACCTGGTGGGATAAAGGTCAGAATAACCCCCGCAGCCCCTGCTGCTGGGTTGCTGAGGATCCCATTTCCAGCAGGGCCTTCTCTATCCTTCTCTGAGTCTGAAGAGGGCGCTCATGTCACTGGAATGCTCATGTCACTGGAATCCCACTTATTGGCTTAGGGCAGGCAGAGGAGCAGGAGCTCTGAGAGATCTCTCCGATCTTCTCAGGACTTGAAGACAGTGGACCTGCTCTTTGATCTCAGGCTGGAATTTTGGGCAGGGCATCCGTGTTTCTCCAAGGATGTTACTTGGATGAGCTCTTTACTTCAGCTTGCATGTTTATGGACTCTCATGCCCTGGTGTACGGGGAAGGTGGGCTACAGCTCAAGTTAAAGTCTCTTCTTTGGGAGATTGGTTCATTTTTTGTCCTTGTTACGTAGAGAGCTTGAACTTGGTGTTCCCCAGGTCCTGCCCTGCTGCCTCTGGCGCCTGCCTTCTGTTTCACTGCCCTGTTTTCTGAGTGCCTGGTGTGCAACCTGTCCTTCAGCCCTCCCTGAAGCTTTACGGACCCCAGCCAGTGTTCTCACAGCTCCTTCTCAGTTATCCGTTAGCCCTTATTACACTGCATTGTAGTTAACCTGAGTCTGATGTTTCTTGGTAAGAAATCAATTAATCTACTTTTCAACCAGTAATTGTTGGAGACTTAGACTTGCTCTTAAAGGAAAAGTAAGAGAGTGATTCAAAGAAAGGAATCACTTCAGTGAACATGCAGACTCATTAGTGGGAGGGGATAGATTCTTTTGGGCAAGAGGTCCTACCCTTGGCTCTGCCAACATTTCCCCAGAGCTGTGTTTTGGTGTTAGGTTTTTCCCCATGATACTGACTTTCTTCATTATGTTACCAGGAAGCAGATTCCAACCATTTTTGGACATTTTTGATTAGGGGCCTGCAAACTACACCCCATGGGCCAAATCCAGCCCAGTGCCCATTTTTGTTTTATGAAGTTTTATTGGCACAAGCCACGCCCACTTGTTTGCATATTGTCTGTGGCTGTTTTGTGCTACCATGACTGAGTTGAGTAGTTATGATGGAGACTGTGTATCTACAAAGTCTAAAATATTTACTACCTGGCCCTTTGTAAAAAGTTTCCCAGGGCTTCCCTGGTGGCGCAGTGGTTGAGAGTCTGCCTGCCAATGCAGGAGACACGGGTTCGAGCCCTGGTCTGGGAAGATCCCACATGCCGCGGAGCAGCTGGGCCCGTGAGCCACAATTACTGAGCCTGCGCATCTGGAGCCTGTGCTCCGCAACAAGAGAGGCCGCGATAGTGAGAGGCCCACACACCGCGATGAAGAGTGGCCCCCACTTGCCGCAACTAGAGAAAGACCTCGCACAGAAACGAAGACCCAACACAGCCATAAATAAATAAAGTAAATTAAAAAAAAAAAAAAGTTTCCCAACCCCTGTTTTAGATGATAAATTGCCCTGTCAGCCCACAGTTCTCAGTTATGTGGTGAGCGTCTGACGTGAAGCGGTTTGTTTAAGATTAAGAGGGAGTGTGTGCATAAAGGGCTTGAAAGGCCTGGGTCTCTCACTTACCAGCTGAGAAACCTTGGGCAGATATTGAGGTACTTTGAGACCTTTCCTTCATTTATAAAACAGGCACTGAAAACAATGCCTACCTCACAGGTTGGCTTTCTTTTTTTTTCCCTTTTCCTTTTCTCGTACTGCTTGTGAAAGCACTCTGTGGACATCAGAACAGACCCTCCATTTGACTGGGGACACTATTGTTGATATTTTCTTTCTCAGGAGGAGGAAGCCAAGAAGCTGGTGAGTGAAGCCATAGCAGCTGGCATCTTCAATGACCTGGGGTCTGGAAGTAACATTGATCTCTGTGTCATCAGCAAGAGCAAGCTGGATTTTCTCCGCCCGTACTCAGTGCCTAATAAGAAGGGAACCAGGTAAGTGAAGGAGATTCTTCCTGTGGCCACCCTTTTTATATTCACGGCATCTGGACAGGGTTTTCTTGATTGTTACCCACGTTAAGTAAAGCCAGAGTCCCCAAGCCAGCTTTATTCAACAGACCTTTGAATCATTATTTGTTTTATGATTGTGGGCTGCTGTCAGGTGTAGAAAAGTGATACAGTTTGTAAAATGTTGATGGGAGAGGTTGAGTGGAAAGACTCCTAGACTGGGGATTGCGGGGAGAGCTTTGAATCACGTGCTGTCCTTTCTCTAGTCTCTTAAAGATGCCTCTGAATTCTGTATGGAATTCTGTGAGAAGGTACATTCTCCAGGGCATCCAACCCATAGGTTTTCCTCAGAGTGGTTTCCATTTCCTAGATGGTTATCAGCCATTGGTTAAGAGTCCCTGAAAGTTAGCCTTGGGAGCTAACTGTTGCTTCCTGCTGTGGAGGGAGCCATGCCATTTAGCCCGTGGCACATGCCGAGCAGGCACTGCTCTCCGTGGTGCAGTCCAGCTCGGAGAGGGGGGCGAGCTTCTAGTTGATTTGCTGGCGGAACTGGAAGGTTTCCCGCCCTGGTGGCAGGTGAGCTGCTCATCAGCAGTCCTGTACGGCCGTCCAGCTGCCTGACCTCTTCCTGGAGGCTGAGCTGCTCAAAATGTGGCTTCTGAGCTCTGCTCCAGCTGTCTTCATCTGACAGCAGCGTACACAGCAGCGTTTATAAACTGAGCCCCAAGCTCCACTGGAGGAGAGCAAGCACATCACCTTCCACGATGCTGCTTTAACTCCCACCACATGTACTCAACTCCAAGTCAGGAGTAATTCACAAGGAACAAATAGAACATTGAGAACCAGTGGGTATTCACCGCAGTGTGCGCTCAGCATTGTGAAGACGTGTTCATGATGGGGTAGGGCAGCACAGCAGCAAAGAGCTCTGGCTCGGGGTGGGGACCTGTCATGGCCTGGTGTGGTGACTTTGGGCACCTGTCTTGGAAATGATGGAGCTAGACTAGGTGATCGCTAATGAGCCCATGGAATTCTCGGGCCCTAGGTGGGAAGGGAAGCAACCTTTCAGGCCTGGGGCTGTGTTGGACCTGGCCTTGCACGTTCCCATTGGCTCCTCTGCAGCCCTGTTGTGCAGCCCACTGTTGCTTCAGGTAGAAGCCCTCCCCTCGTGCTGCTGAAGCAGGTGCTGTAAGCCAGGATGGTGAGGAGGCTCTTGTTGTGTCCACACCTCCCACAGACGTTGTGGATCAGATGAGTCAGGTGCACAGAAGTCACATGGGGCTCTGGCTCCAAGGCCACAAGCTGCCACGGGTCCATCCAGTGTGGGGGAAGGAACAGCGTCTTCACACCAGCAGGGGAGGGGCGGGGCACATCTTAAAAAGGTGGTGCTGCTCGGATCCTTTAAGAGAACTTTGTGGGGACCGTGGGAAGTTTTCGCAGAAATAAAGGCCAGCTTTTCTTGGCTGTGCCTACTCCTGGTTTTGTACAGAGCTCTGTTGTGTCGCCCTCTTTTTTCTGCTTCCTGCCGTCTTCAAGCACAAGCTCCCATTTGAGAGGCTGGCTCTTCAGGGAGCACGTAGTCATGGCACAGCCAGCAGCCTCCTCTTAGTCCATGTCAGGTTGACAGAAATAGTGTCCCAGCTGGGGACAGATGAGAGGAACAGTTGGACTTGTGCTGCTGTTTGACAGTGTTGTAATTCCTGGCCCCACTGTAAAATCAGCCGTTCAGATTTTTATCTTCTAGACTGCCTTGTGCTCAGAGAAACCTCTGTCAGATTCACCTTGAGAAGGGTGGTGTTGGGTGTGTCCTTGTGCTGATCTACCATGTCCCTGTGGGGACAGTTAACTCTCCCTTCTTGAGTCTCGGGAGTGTGGTCAAAAGTGACAAGCCCAGAGTCTGGCTGCGGGTCATTTTTATACTGTTTATGCTTCCAAATATTTTTAAAGTGTTTAAGGTAACAGTTATGTCATTCTTGTTACTATTCAAGAGAATGGCCATGGCAGCTTAATGAAAGGATTCGCTTCCTGCTGGTTACTGAAAGGTACTTTAGGGAGGTTGAAGCTTGAAGGCAGAGGCCCAAATGCTTTCCAGCATCTTCTGGGGATGGTGAGGTGGGGAAGGAAATTTGAATGTCCACCTAGTGCCAGGTGCTCTATATTATCTCTTTTCATGTGCATCATGTCTACCAGGTATCCCCATTTTGTAGCACTTGAAAGCCGAGGAAAGTGAACCTTGGGGGAGCTGAATCCTCCCAAGGTCGCAGAACTGGGAGTCAGGAGAGCCAGGATACCAGTCCAGGCCTGCTTGCTGCCTGCATACTTATCCCTCTCTCCAGCCCTCCATCAGGCCCCTTGGGGGGATCCTAACTCTCTGTGTTTGTTTTTCTCATTAGGTTTGGCCGGTACAGGTGTGAGAAAGGGACCACTGCAGTCCTCACTGAAAAAGTCACTACCCTGGAAATTGAGGTGCTGGAAGAAACAGTCCAAACAATGGACACTTCCTGAATGGTGTTGGTGGATGTCTGGTTATTGCTCTAGAAGACTGGGGGCAATGGAGGCTCCCCCTGTAAGACATTCGGCCAGTGTTTGCTGAATGAACCCAATAAAAAATGAAAACCAAGTTAAGTGGCTGAAGTCTCGGGGCTGTGTGGTTTTTTGGGCTGCTGAGGCCCATCGACCTGGCCTCCCCTTCAGGATGTTAATCCCTCCCTGAATACTACTCTGCGTTCAGGTGGGTGTAAGAGCAGTTTAATCCTTCTAAAAACAGACGAGGCCTCATTTGTTGCAGGAAGTCAGATTGGGTTGCTCTGATTCTTCAGTTGAACATTTATTACACGCAGCCCTTGTGCTAACTTACTTTCTCTTTGTTCAGGGTAGTCCCAGGTTTTTGTTTTTGTTTTTTTAGGATGAGTGCAGCACAGCCTTTTACCCCAACAGCCAAGTAGGAAAGAAATAGAGATGATCAGTTCTGAGTACCAAGAAAAAGCAGGTAGGTGGACAGTTTTGCTTTTCTATAGCTGCATGAACCTGGGTGAACTCCACTTTGGCCAGTTTCACTGAAGTCAAAAGAATGCTTTGGGCCTTACTATCTGTAATGATGAGGATATCATCGTTTCTCAAACACTCAAGCCTGGTGAATGGTTGAAATTGTATACCTCCAGAGGGTCCGAGTAGTAGGCAGAATTGTTCTCATAGTGTCGAAAGCGGATGGCATACAGAAAGCAAGTTCATCTGTGTCCAACGCTGATACTGCCAAGGGAGACAGACACAGTAGGGATTCTGAGAGCCGTAAGCAGAGTATTTGCAAAAAATCTGTCTGGAATCAGAAAAACTTTCAGTGGTGAGTGCCAGACAGGACACAGGGTGTGACTGTCCCCCAGAGCAAGCATGGCTGGGGGGACAAGAGAAAGAGGCCTGGTGCCATGGTCTTCCAGAGTGAGCACACTCTTGGGCCAGCCTCCCTTGTTAAACTGCCAGGAGTGGGTGGGGAGAACAATGGAATTATTTAGGATAGCAACTTGGCTGACGATTTATCAAAATTATCTGGGGAGCTTAAAAAAATTCCCAGATTACTCAGAATGTCTGAGGCCTGAGAAATTGTGTTTTTAAAGGAGGCTCTAGAAATTGTGCTTTTAAAGGAGGCTCTAGAAATTGTGCTGCGGTGTGAAGCTGTTTTAAAATTACTCATGAATCGTACTCATTCACAGAAGGAACCCCTCTTACCCCATTTTATTTCAACCATGGAGAATGAGTACAAAGCAGAGGCTGCATCTGAAGAAAATTTCTCAAACCCGACAGTGTTACAGTAGAACAGAGTTCACACATGGAAACAGCGCAGTGGCCCAGCCCAAATCCTTTATCCCCAGGGAGGCCTGGTCAGAGCTCCTGACCAGGACACCAGTGGAGCGGACAGGCATGTACTCTTTCTGGAGGGCTGAACTGTCACTAAGTCGTGGATGACAACTTAGACCATTTGAGGATTAACTTGAGTGTAAAAACAAAATTCAAACTATTTCCTTCAGAGCTTGAGTTTTCCTTAAGTTCACATTTATAAATTAGTCTTCACAGTTAATCCTATTTGGGAACAAGAAATAAATGAACACATTTCTGGTTTCCTACAAAGAATACGGCTGTACATCATGGTCCATGGACTTCAGCTTTGTGAAGGGGTGAGTGGCTACCATTTTTGGATCGTCTACAATGTGCTAGGTAACTTACATATTTTATTTCAAATTCTGTCAGCAACCCTGAAGGTAGATGTTATTAGTCCCATTTTACAGATGAGGCAACAGGCTCAGAGAGGCTAAGAAACTTGCCCAGGGTCATGCTAGGAAGGTGCAGAACCAGAACTTGTACAGAGAATAGCCTGAGGGCAAAGCCCGCATATTTTTCGTATCCTGTGCTTCCTTCTCACGGAAGAAAACACTTAACACTGATCATTAAATGAACTGCCAGCATTCAAGCAGGTGAAGTGCCTAGTACTAGCAGGTGTTCAGGAGAGGACGGCTGAGCCGGGCTGCACAGAAAACACTCATGGCTTTCAAATACTATTTGCCTCTATACCAGATGCTGGGTTCGCCTCATCGTCAAGTTATAAACGTAGATAAAAATATTAGGAAAATCTCCACTCTACTTAAAAAATTATTTCCACTTTCTCCCCTTACAACAGAGTAAATTAAGCACACAGCTTGATTGTTTGAAAAGATTCTAAGAGCTAAACCAAACTTACTACTAACCATTTTAAAAGGCTCACTACAAATCACACAGTCTCCTGGATTCTCCTGTTAGTTCAAACCTTGACAGGTCACTGAAGGAATTATCCGAAAGATTCACATTACAGTCCAGATATAAGAGGTGCCTCAGCGGCTCACTGAACCATCCACCCTTGTTAACAACCCAGCTGAGAGTGTTCACAACAGTTTAAAGAAAGGACTTTCAAATTTGACCACCAGTAACACGTGACCAGTGCCCCTCCCCCCAGCAGCCCTGTATTCAGCATCTGCTGTAAAGCCCGGCCCCTCTTTGGGGAACCTGCTGAACCCTCTTGTCTTAGTTGGTCTCGGCTACCAGGTGGCCACTTTGGAGAGAAGACTCGGGTAAGGCAGAGCGGTGTGGCTTCTGAGAAGGCGCGCTGCATCCACGCTCAGGTGCTCGAAGTCCACACGTGCATCTGTTTGGCAACCTGGTGCACGTAGCTGATGTCGGGTCTCTGGTTGGGGTCAGGGTGGATGCACATACTGACCAATTCTCGTAACTGCAAGGGAGAGGATGATACGTGTATTATTCGTAAGCAGCCTTGCTGAGGCTCTGCATTAACTCATGAACCCTCAGGGCAACTAGAATATGAGGAATGGTGCCCAAGACAGGTGAGTGGTGGGTGAGTAGTCACAGTCACCAGGGGAGAGCAGGACCAGCACCAGGCCTGTCTGGCCTCAAAGGCCATGAGAGTGGTACCTCCAAATAATGTTGAACTTTGAACTGCCTACACTACTGGCTAAATCTGTGTGTACAGTGTGTGTGTCTGCTGTCAGTCATGCAGATGCCCAAACCAGAGGACAAAACTCAAGGCAAGGGCTTATTGATCATAATAAATGTATTAACATGCAGCAGAGCTGCAGTCTGCCTACCCCCTGGCCTCTTTATTGTGCTCATGAAAGACGGAGCTTTTAATTATACAGACACTGAAGGCTGCTCCTGCCTCGGGGTCGGGGAGGGGCACCTTGATCCTCTGATCACCTCCATTCTTCTGATAGCCAGAGTGCCAATTATTTTAATGGTAATTAAAATAATGACCGTAAAAAGCCTACGTCTTAACTTGCATCACTGGGCTCACTGCAATTTTTTCATTTAAATACCTGCTGCTGGAGGGGCTGGCCAGGGCCGCAGCAGGGAGAGGGGAGATCCTGACTAAGGGGGCTCATGGGGACTCTGTGGCCATGGTCAGCAAGTCTGGGGTGGGCACAAGGGTCATGCGGAGGCCCGGGCTACGGTGCACACTCCCTGTTTCACTCCTGAGGTGTTCTAGGCTGAGGGGCCTGGGGTTCCTCCCCCAGGAGACGCTCCAAACTGCCTGCTGCCTTTCTGGGATTTCACTGCTGTATAAACACTGGGAAGCCCCTGGCCAGATGCAGCTGAGCCTGCAGCCGGCTTGGACACTCCTGGAGTCTGAGGCTGCCCACGATGAGACCATACTCTTCAGAACCTTACAGTATTCAGGGGAAGGTAGCTGTGGTTGGCCTCTGACAGGTTAAAGTGCCCAAGAAAACCACATTAAGGTAAAGTCTCTGTGACCCGAATTGCTCATTTGTAAACCACACAGCAATAAGTGCATGTTTGAAAATTTCAGAAGAGAAAGTGTCTTATTTCCATTTCTAAGAGGACATATAACTTCAAAAGTGAGGTGTGCTGAGGAGCTCCAGTGCTAAGAATTAGCACCTCCAGAAGTTGCACATAACGGGTGAAAGCCAGGTGCTCTGGGGAGTAGGAGCTCTGGACACTGGAAGGACTGACTTGGGAGGGAAGGGGGCTGAGGGCTTTATGTGGGTTCGTTCATTTCAGCTTCATAACCATGAGGCAGAGGTTACGGTTCCCATTTATAGATGGGGAAACTGAGGCACAGAGAAGTTGTCATTTGCTCCAAGTGGCATGGCTCCAAGCTTCTCAACAAATTCCAACAACAAACAAAATTCCAAATTCAAACAAAAGATGGGGAAGAAAAACCAAATGCAACTATTAACTTGGTGAAGAGCACTAACTAGTTTTTCCTTTCCTGCCAACTTCCACTCCAGAGCACAAGTACTTCCTCCAAAGGTACTCGTAAGAACTCCGTAGGAATGTGCGCTCCTGCCCCTCACTCTGCTGGGAGTCTGCAGAGCCGCAGGCATGGCACTGGGAGCAGAGGGTGCCAGGAGAAGGGTGGCTGATGACCTTTCTAGCTGGCCTGCCTGGATCCAGGGTTAGCGCGCACTGGGGCACCTGGTTGCTACAGCTTGGCCGGCCCCGACCCAGGGCCCTGGTGGGCAAGGGCTGCTCCTTCCAGAGCTTTCAGGATTGTGAAGTGAGCAGGACGCACGGCTCCTCACTCTGGCTGGACGACTGGCTATAGAAGAGGGGTGGGTGCCCTCAGGAAACAGGATAGCGCAGTGGCTAGGCGCAGGTCATCTGGGTCAAACCCTGCCTTCACCACGAGCAAGTTACGTGACTTGGGCAAGTTACTTAACCAGTCTGTGTCTCAGTTTCCTTCCTGGTAAAATGGCATTAGGGGTGGGGTAGGGGGAGATTCAACACAGTAAATCATAAATGTGAGCCGTTAATTATTGTGAGGCAGTGGCCTGTGGTCCTGCAGGGTGGGCCCATGGAGGGCTCAGACTCCTGATCACACCCACTAGCATTGACCTTGAACAAAAATAACCCATATTGAGAATCTACTCTGAGCCAGGCCCTATGCTACAGCCAGATGATGATGGTTGTAAATGCATTGCCTTAATCCTTAATCCAATGAGGTGGTTTCCAGGATTATCCCATTTTACAGATGAGGAAACTGAGACTCAGTTCAGTGACTTGCCCAAGAATAGTGAGGGGAGTATGTAAACCTGTGCCTCTGTTTACACTCTTAACCACGCTGTGCTGTAAGCCTGTCATCTCATCCTCACTTTTTATCCATGAAGGCAAAATATTAGGCCTGTTTTCAAGATGAGGGAACTGAGGCAGATGATGCTCTCCCACAGCCTCACCTGTCACAGCCTGATGGCCAGACCTGTCAGGCTGTCCTGCGCTCAGTGTAAAATGTTGAAAATAAAAGGCCAAGGGGTCTGACCTAGGTTTGTGGCGGCAAGACCAGGCTGCTTGCTTTGGTTCCCTGTCATGGGAGCAGAGTGGCCGCCAGCAGTGGTGTGGGGCCGGCCAGGCCCTGCCACCCACTGCGTCTGGCTCCTGTTGCTGGACGCCGGGAGCCCGTCTCCGGGCCCCGCAGCAGTGAGCCTCCCACTCGAGCACTGGGTTGGGAGCCAAACGGGCAGGAGGGCGCTGACGGGCCAGCTCCTGCTGGTTCCTGCCAGTGGGTGGCCTGCAGCCCTGCTGTCGGGGGGCCCACGCTGGGGTCCCTGAGACCTCCGGTTAAAATCAGTCTGCTTGTTTCCCCTTCTGAGTCACTTCCCCAGAAACCTTCCTTCTCGGCTCTGTTAAGTGAACCCAAGCTCAGCCCCACAGCCCTGGGATCTCGGAGCTGCCCCTCCTCGAGCCCTGCGGGTCGTCTGGAGCTCACCAGGCCCAGCCCCGGCGGCAGCAAACTCACCTTCTCAGAGTAATGTTCTCCGGGGAGAGGTGGGTAGTCACACTGCTCGATCTTCTGGCAGAGGGAGAAGAGGTTCATTTTATCTCCATAGAAGGGGCTCTGAAGAGCTGCCATCTGCAAGGAGAGGGGGATGAGAGATGAGTTTTCAGCCTTGAGGTCCAGGGCAAAAGGGGCCGCTCCAGATGGGGGAGTGGTGCTTCCGGGTCCTCACCGCAGCGGCTGTCCAGCAAGACTCCCCCGTGCCCTGAGGAAGCTAGGGTTCAACAGAAAGTGGCAGTTTTAACACGATCCTTGTTACATAAGCAAATTAAACGGGACCAAGGTTTCAGTGACAAAACTGTAAGGGCAGTAAAGAAGGGGCAGCTGAGTCCTAAGGGCCAGCCGTGAGCAGGCGCACGCCTGGCCTCTGGTTTCCTCATCGAAAATGGACGCAGCTCCACCTGCAGGGCTGTGGTGAGGCAGGGCTGTGGTGAGGCTTGGCTGGCACAGGAGGCATCACAACCTGAGCGGACATCATCTAGCTCCATCCTGAAACCAGGCCCTCTGCTGGGGGACCGTGGAGGCCCCAACGGGTTCTCACCCAGTCAGGGAACTAGCCGGACTCCCCACCCCACCACTCAGAGCACGACGGGGGGGGTGGGGTGTCTTCAACGGGGGCACACGGGAGACGTGGGCTGCCCGTGAGGCAGCCCAGCACGGCGCCCGCCAGCCCCATCTGCTGATTACTCCGTAATGGGATTCAAGTGCTGCTTGCCACTCCCGCTCACTGTTGCCTGCCTCCAGGTGACGGCCCGACACCTCCTGCTAATGAAGTGCCGTCGGGTAATTGTGCCCGCCTGTCCGTTTGGCCCTGGTTCCCTTCAAGGAGCCGGGCTGCCAGGGCCACTCGGCATAGACGCCACAGCCGGGGCCTGTGGGACACCTGAGGAATCCTCACTCCCCTTCAGGCTCCGGAAGGTGGGTGGGCGAACCCTGTCTCCGGGCTGGAGGAACCCGTGGTAGCCCATCAGCTTTAGTTTCCTGGTCTGCCCCATGCTCTGTTCACCCCTGTGAACAGGTCAGGTGATCCCAACAGCAAGCAGGGCTTGCCTCCTTCAGAAGCGCACAGGGGTCTTCAGAGCCCAGGCAGTGCCCTTGGGCTTCCAGATGGCCTTGGGAGAGGCAGTGTGGCCTGGAGACTTGGGGGTTTCCTCTGACCCAGGTCAGGAGTCTGCCCCGGGCAGCACCTGTGGGCCAGGTGCCTGGGCCCTGACTGACTGCTTTCACATGGGTGTCTACTCCCCCTGACCAGGGGCTTGGGCCCCTCTGAGGAGGGCTGGGAACCCGCCTGGACCGTGAAACCCACCCCTGCGGGACGGCTGCAGGGAGTGGCCCTGGCACTTGGCGGGGCAGCATAAGTATGCAGAGGCCCTGCCCCCTGTGGGCTCAGGCAGCCTGACTGAACTGGCTTTACCATCTAGCATGCAAAATGGCATCACTTGGGTGATGTATTTCCAATAATTAAAATGAGAACCTCGGGTGCAAAGGGTTAATTGGGCAGTTTCAAAAGGACATCTGTTGCTACAGTAGAGAGCAGCTGAGGCTCCAGGGCAGTCATTCGGGGTGATGTGGTGCCCTTCAAGTCACGGCAGGAGGATTAAGATGGATTTTCATGGAAAGCGTGTCTGTTCAGAGTAGAAAGGATGTCGGCCCCACTAACACGGGCTCTGGTTTTTCACGTGTCTGACCTGGGAGAGGAACTGGGTGATCCTTTCAACAAGCCAGCCTGATCTGATTTGCACAAAACTTGCTGTGTGGGACTCCAAAAGGGCCCCAGAATGGCGACGCATGAGCCCCATATCTGCCGTTCCCTTCAGAGGATCTCTCCATCCTTCCTGGCACCTTCCCCACACTGTTTCAGAAAAGCTTTCTGAACAGGGTCAGCAGCGAGCTATGCCAGAGGAGTCCTCTCTGCCTCCCTGGCTCACAGTGGCTTCTGCATCCATAAATGCAGATTCTAGCGGAAGCAGCGTCCCGCCTGCTCCCCTCCAGCTGCCGGTCACGGGCCTTCCACCCAGATCAGAGCACTGGGCTGTGAAGGAACCTCTGGGGCTGCTTGAGACACTGGGATTAGAACGATTACCCCGGATGGCGAGATCTCCTCGTACCGGCGACCACCCACCTCTGACTGGTTGAAGCAGAGGAGGAATTGCTGTTTGGGGCCTCGTTAGAACTGCCAAAGCCACGGCTCTCAGCGCTGCTCCTCAAATGCAGAACTTCTGCTGCCTGGCGTTATTGGGATGACACATAGCCGGGGAAATGGGAGAGTGAGGCCACTTGCCCCTGCTGGGAGGGCTCAGGGAAACTGGTGTGTGATTTAAGATGTCAGAAGGAGAAGGGGATTCTGACTCAGAGTGCACAGCGACTGCTTTTGACTCTGGCCCTGTCAGGGCCTCGGACATCCATCTCATCACCAGGATCTCCCGAGCTCGTCCGGGAGTGAAGGTTGAACCCAGAGGCTAGTTGCCAAGCAGTCTGCAGCCCTGCTTCCCCACGAGGTAGGGGGTATCCAGACCATTCTCTGGCTCAAGCCAGCGTTCCAAAGCAGGATTCCATACAAGGCACGGCTGAACCTGTCCCCTGGCCCACTTTCTTGCTGGTCTCAGCCTCCTCAGGCTAAGGCTGCCGTAAGAAGGCCCCCCACTGAGGATCCTGATTCCTTCAACTCTGTGCTCAGAACTGAGCTCCCATGTAAATAAATAAATCCTGCAGAGCCCAGGCAGCCTGCTGAGTGCCTCCATGGGATGTGCCGGGTAATGAAAATAAAGCGCCAGGTCTTCCAACAGGCCAAGCTTGGGCATCCCTGCTGGGAGCTCCTGGAGGGGCCACTGAAGTTGCTGGGGGAGCCTCACAACCGGGCCTTCCCCTCAAAGGGGCCCTGAGCAGAGGCCCTGCATCTCTTTCTCCACCAGTCACGCCTTCCCTGGTGGCTGGAGAGAAGGGGAGAGGCCCTGGCTCCACAAGGACCACTGGTCCCTTCCTGGCTCCTGTTCAGAGGAGGGCAGGCATCGACAGTATCAGTGCCCATCTAGGTCACTGCCTTGCTGTGTGACCCTGGGAGGTCTCTCCACCTCTCTGAGCCCGCTTTCTCCCTTACAGCAAAGCTGGGACTGGCCTGGTGTGATTCTTGTGATTCACTACAATGTCCAGGGCAGTGCTGCTCCCGGCGGCTGAGCTGTTTGGCCCGTTTCTCCTATGCTGACCTCTTCAAGACAGATCCCACTTGGCACCCCCCCTGAGGAGCTCAGGCCAGGTATAGTGCTTTGTGGCGGCTCCTCACTAGCCACGGGTCAACATCAGCACCTTAAGGTGGCCTCGGGAGGTCCTCAGTGACATCGGGATGCCCAGGTGGAAGGGGGTGTGGTGGGCTGAATAAAAGCCCCCAAAGATGTTCATGTCCTAATCCTTGGAGCCTGCGAATGTGTTGCCTTATATGGCAAAATAAATTCGGCAGATGTGATGAAATTAAGGATCCCCAGATGGGGGGAGTGTCCCAGGTGATCCAGGTGGGCCCTAAGTGTAATCACAGTATCTTTATAAGAAGGAGCAGAGGGAGATTTTTGAGTACAGAAGAGGAGAAGGAGGTGTGCTGACTTAAGTGATATGAGGAAGAGGTCACAAGCCAAGGAATGTGGGTGGCCTTTTCATTTTCCTTGCCTTTAGTCCCCTGAAATCAATTTTGGGCTTCTGGCTTCCAGAACGATAAGAGAATAATTTTAAGTTGTATGAAGTCAATCGGTAATCTGTTACAGCAGCCGTAGGAACCTAACCCAGGGGGCTCCTGAGACTTCCAGCCCGCTCCGGGGCTTGTGGGAAAGGGCAGGCCTGTCCCCACTGTGGGCAGGTTTTCTCTGGCTCTGTGCCGTCACCTGCCGCCCTGGCCCAGGTGTGTTTCCCTGCATCTGCCCAGAATCCTCGGATGTGATCTGGGTGTGCGGGTGAGATGGGGAGCCTGTCGCAGATCTATAGCTGGTGCCCTCAGGACGCACCGCAGGCTGTGCAGCGGGGGCTCCAGTCGTGTCTGGGGGGCGTTTCCTTCCAATTACCACGGCCCTTCCTGTCTGCTGGGAAAACGTCTGGTTCTGTCTTCCCACAGGGCTCGGGGGTAGCAGCCTGGGGAAGGGCCCCCACCGCCTTTGCCCTTAGAGGGGCCGCCACGCCAGCCCTCTTCTGCGGGAGGCCCAGGGCCACTGGGTTCAGGTCAGCTGTCCCCGCGGACGCAGGACTTGACTGATTTCATTGACTTCCTACTGCTGATACGCCCCTCCCTGGCTGCGAGCCTCAATAATGAAATAAACCGGCACCTCCAGGCTGGGGCGCTAACGAATGCTGCCTCTTTAGAAGTGCGTTTAGGCGCCCAAGGCAGGGACCCAGGACTGCAGTCTGCCTCTAGGGAGCTGGTGGCACCAGCACGGGAGCCCTGAGGACAGGAGCAGGGCCCAGTCACACCCTCGTCTCCTGTTTGTTTATGTTTGGAGACCCACACGATTCACAGAGGCAGGAAGTGGCTTACAGAAATCCTGAACGCAGAATGGAAGAGTAAAGAACCCTGGACTAGGGACAGTATCCACGAGGGCAGGAGGACAAAGCCGAGTCTCCGAGGGGACAGACGACGGCTGGACTTTGGCTCCCCGCTGGCCAAAGCGAAAAGGGAAACGTGGCCAGCGGCTCGCCGGCACCAGCTCAGGGGGCTCTTGGGCAGCGAGGTGGGCAGTAACCGCTTCAAAGACCTGCCCCGCACTGCCGGAGGGCCTTCTGAGCCAGGTGCCGTCCACACCTCATGAGGCAGGTGTGACTCCCATTACACTTGGGCAACTGAAGCTCCTGGAGCTCCAGGGCCTTCAGGGGGTGAGCGGGAGCTGAGCTCTGACCTCGGGTTGGTCCTTCTGACCGAGGTCTGGGCCCACACCAGGCCCCGCCTCTCTCCCACCCAAACCACCACAGCTATGGGAGCTGCGTGCTCCCCACGAGGGAAGGTTCACAGCTTTGCCCTCCTCATCCCCAGGGGCCAGAAGCCACTCTGCACCCTCAGCCACTGCAGCCCCACTGGGGGCACCGCCTGGACGCAGCTGCTCCCGTTTGGTGCTCATTAAAAGAAGTCCTCCTACAACAGACACCCCTGTGAGTCCCGGAAAGCACGGTCTGCTCCCCACTGCTGACTGCCAGGGCCTGACTCACCATAAACCTTCAAGATGACTCCGTGGAGCGCCCACACTATGGACCTCAGAAGGGGTCCTCAGAAGGGGGCTCAGGTACAAACGCCACAAGGGCCACATCTCCAACTGGCTTCATCTTTACCCACAAGGCCACTCTTTTAAAATGAAATGTCTGCTATTAATAGGAGGCCACTGGCTTAAAAAGAAAGATGCTGTGAAGTGTAAACCTTGCAGAGGGATCAGAGTTTTGATTTCATGGTCTCCGTCTGTAATGCAGGGAGCGGGGAATCCCAGTGCCAAGAGACCCTGACTGCATAGCTGCCCCGGTCCCTGTGCATCAGCAGTGGGCAGCTGAGTCCCGAAGTTTATACCCACAGCCCATAAGTTCAATTCCCAGCATCGATACTCCCAAGGAAGCAAAGAAGTCAGTCTCTGCAACTCCAAGACACTCCTAGTGGTCCCGCAACATTATCCTGTGCATCGCTGCCCTAGGAGACTCTTCAGCTTATCAGTTCCAAGCCAGATTCCAGGGATGCTCAAGTCCACCCCAGGGAGAGCAGAAAAATAATCAAGGTTCCAACTTTAAACCCAAACCACGCTTGGCGTCTCATAGCCCTTAGAGGGTCTTCAAAGTCTTTTATATCTGTTATTTCATTCATCTGGCCTATGACAATGCAGGACAGCTACTATTCCCATTTTACAGATGAGGAGACCAATGGAATCCCGCCCAGCACGGGATGGTCCAGGGCCAGGGCGGTGGGAGGGTGTGGCCGCCAACTTGGAGATACTAGAGGGCTCAGGCTTCCCCGCCTCTCACCGGCAGCTGCAACAGCTTCATGGCCAAGTGTGGCTTGTGCTCCCTAGACCCCCAGTTAGCCAGGGTCCCCGGTGGCTGGCCAAAATGGATGGGGGCTTTACGAGTTCATGTTGTCTCATGTCTGAGCCTACCAAGACTCAGAAATATTCCTGTCCCTCCGTCCAGGGTGGCCACCAGATCTGGAAACGGCCATCTGGTGGCTCCATCTCACAGCCCAGGGGAGACGGCGGTGGCCTCTAGTGAGACCCACGTTGCTGAGCTTGGAAGAATGTGACCGCCCCTCAGTGGGGAACGTTTCAGAGGCATGGGGCCTGATCCATGGATAAATGACATATAGTGAACAGAATCACCCTGGTTACCAGGGAAACCGGGGCAACCAGATCCCCCTGCCTGTGCTCCTTCCATCAACAAGCAGACACTGGACTCTCCGTCTGGTTCAAGTCTATCTCCCTTCCCAGATCTGAGCATCCCAAGGGTGAGTGGCACCTAGCCTGCAAGTGACCACCCCTCTAACCTCTTCCAGCCTGACACTGCTAATCAGGCAGACGTTAGACCAAGTGGGGTGAAGGACAGGACCCAGATGGTACCAGGCCTGCCCCAGCTGGGTGCCCACCATGCACGCCCCACCAAATGCCACTGAGCTGCAGGCCAGACACTCACCTCGTACAGCAAACAGCCCAGAGACCAGATGTCAGACTTGAAGTTGTAGCCGTTCTCATGGATCCTCTCTGGTGACATGTAGTATGGTGTCCCCACTGAAACACAGCAAAAGCATGGGTGCTTATCCTCTGTGCAGGGGCAGCACAGGAGGGAGAGGTGGGGAGGGTGAGGGCTGGGGAGAGGCCTGGCCTCAGCCTCACCAGGATCCTGGGCAGCCCCCTCACCCTCTCTTCCTGTCCCCTCCTCTGTCAAATGAGAGGGCTGGGCCAGACTGGAGGTTCCCACGCTGGGAGGGCCCTAAAAGCCCCTGGAGATAGGGACCCACCCAGACCTGACAATCAGTCTGGGGGCTGAGCGGCTGAAGACTGGTGTTTCTGCCAACTGCCCGAGGGGAGTGGGACACAGTGGCCAGGCTCTGGGAAGCAACGGACCAAAATATCCTCTAAGGTGACTGTTTGAATCCCAGAAGAGTCCAGATAAGGCTCTCAACAGTGAAAACAACCACTGTGAATGTGGACCAACCATGGCGCCTGTCTTAGCCCATTTTACAGATGGGGAAACTGAGGCTCCGAAAAGTGGCAGGACTGAGGTTCAAACATAGATCTTCAGGCTCCAGAAACTGAACTCTTAGCCACCACCCTTGGCTACTAGCACCAATCAGCATGTCCAGACTTGGGGTTGGCTGAGATTTCTTAGCCAGAATAGAAAAGATACTAACCACTAAAGAAAAGATTGATTAACTGGACTTCATTAAAATTAGGAACTTCAGTTCACCAAAAAACCATTCAGAGAGTTAAAAGGCAAGCCACAGAGTGGGAGAAAATCATCTCAAAACATATACCCAACAATGGCCTCATATACAGAATATATTTTAAAACTTCTATAAATCAATATACAAAAGACAAACATCCCCCTCCCTCAAATTAGCAAAAGACTTGAAGGGGTATTTCACAAAGGAGAATATCCAAATGGCCAATAAGCACATGAAACGATACTGTGTTTCTCATTACTCACCAGGGCAATGCAAATTAATAGCACAATGAGGTACTACCTACCACCTACCCACCTGAATAGTTAAAGTTAAAAAGACTGAGATAAACCAAGGTGGTGATGTGCGGAGCAACTGGAACCCTCATGCATTGCTGACGGGGCCGTAAAATGGCACGATCACTTTGGAAAACCATTTGGCAGTATCTACTACAGCTGAACACTGCCTACACTATAACCCAGCAATTCCACTCCTAGGTACACGCCCAAGAGAAATGAGTGCTCTGTCCATCAAGAGACATGATCAAGAATGTGCAGAGTGGCTTTATTCGTAATAGCCAGAAACTGGAAACAAATGGTAATCACCAGTAGAAGAGATAAAGTGATAATGTGGTCTGTTCACACAATGGAATACTAAACAGCAACGAACAAGAGCAAATCTCAGGTACGTGCCACAAAATGGATCAACTGCCCAGACGCAATGTTGAGGGAAAGTAGCCAGGCACAAAAGAGGACCCACTATTTGATTCCATTTTTATCAAAAACAGGAAAAATTACTCTATGGGGGAAGTGATCAGGAAAGGGCTTGAGAGAGCTTTACTGTATGCATATCGTGTCTCAATTAAAAAGCAGAGGAGTCACACTTGAATATCTGGATGGAGCTGGGCAAAGATGGGAGGATTTCCTGACAGGTGGTGAGCTCCCCATCACCAGAGGCGTGCAAGCTGCAGCAGAGGGGCTGAATTGGCAGGGCCGAGGAGGGGCCCAGGAATCTGGATTTGTAACCACAGATTTGTAACCTGAGATTCTGATATCAGTCCATTTGGAAGATGACTGTTCTGGAGGCTTTAGGACCAGATTTTAAAGGTTGCTACACAGAGGACATTTTCACTGGCCTGGAGTCACCATGTGAATGTGACAGTGGCTGCTGCTGTTTTGGCCAGAGCCTGTGAAGGGAGCTGGAGTCCAGCGTGGCGGAGGCCGAGCCTGAGATGTGGACTGATGACCCCAGGACGGAGGGATGTCCAGCACCACATGTGGGAACACAGGGGACCCTGGGAGGGGAAGAGGCCTGTTGATGAGCTGGACTAGGAAAGTGACAGGTGCCCCAAAGCAGGGGCCCAGACTTCAGGCTGTCATGGGCCAAAGATGTTTCCGAGCAACTTATGTTTGCCAAGTAAAGGTGTTTAAATAAAACACAAAATCCCAACTACCATTTCGTGTCACTACTATTCAGTTTAACACTAGAACAAGTATTTGGGTTGGCCAAAAAGTTTATTTGGGTTTTTCCATAAGATCTTACAAAAAACCCAAACGAACTTTTTGGCCAACCCAAATAGAGACTCAATCTCAAGATCAAGGACAGTACTTCACATTGAAAAAGTTTAGCTGTTTGAAAACTTTATCATCTTCTTGCTTTTCTCATCTCATTGGAGGTGGGTGAGAAATTCTGTCATGCCTGACTAGTAGAGGCTGTGAACAGTGTTGGAAACCCACGCTCCTGGCATGAGCACGCTGGGGGCAGGACCTTGTTACCAAAATGTCCCAGTGCCCTGCCCAGGACTGGGTCATAGCAGGCACCTTCTAAGCAT
Organism: Balaenoptera ricei; assembly: GCF_028023285.1. Lineage (NCBI taxonomy): Eukaryota > Metazoa > Chordata > Mammalia > Artiodactyla > Balaenopteridae > Balaenoptera > Balaenoptera ricei. Next base: position 112,192,049 of record NC_082644.1, on the reverse strand, counting down.
CTACTCACTGAATCAATGAAGCCATCTGCATGTTATCAGATAGTCTGTATCAGGGTTAACACTTTTTTCTTGTAGCCTAACACACTATTTACTTAACTGACGTCTGCCCAAGAGGGACTACCTGATGAGTGCTTTATCAGGGTACCAAGCATCCTTTGATGGCAATAATCCCAGGAGAGCAGACATCACTTAAATACATGTTTTGCGAACTGTGTCATCCTATATGCATACGTTATGGCTGAAATCAGGGGGCTAATTGCTATTCAGCAGAAAGAGCTGTCAGTCAATACATGAACCCATGTGGGATTCTATAAGCAAACTGCGACTTCCAGTAGCAACCCCTTGTATATTTCAGCCACAAGGGAGCAAAATGAAAATGAACGGGCAAGTGTGAAATGGATGACTTTGTCATAGCCAAACCACAGGATGAAATCCAAACAGTTCTCACTTAACAGCGGGAACCTCAGACCAAACTATAAGTGATTCTAGCACTCAGGGTGCTGTGGGTGGACGTGCCTGCGAGGTGAGAACAGTCTCCTGCAGAGAACAACCACAGGGGGCTGATGGGGTGCAGGGACAGCAGGGGAGGGGCAGAGGTCAGAGGCCCTGTCCTCAGTGAGGGACAGCAGTGCCCACCGTCTGGCTGCACCACATCCTTAAGACCCCTGGCCAACCCCTGCCCCCGACCTGGCCAGGCTGGGCGTGTGGGCTGGCCCTGACACCTCTCACCACCCTCAGTCTTACCCTCTGCTCATTCTAGATGAGTGGCTAGGCTTTGGTCTGGGGCTGCCTTGGCCAGGCCCATCCGAAAATGAAGTCTCTGAGAAGCTGTCCCCCCGGCTCCAACCCCGGCCTGCCCTCCAGTTCACCTCTGTGCCTCTGCCTCCTGGTGAGTTCCTCAAGGTCAAGTTAAACTGCCCCCTCCCCTGGCCACGGAGAGCTAGCTGCTTGGTGAGGTCTGGACATTTGGTTTGTCCCCCTGTCCCTCTGCTGGGGCTCCAGATCCCTGCCTCAGCCCTGCTTGGGGTAAAAGCCTGGGGGCACCAGGGAGAGAAAGGTCGGGGGCTTCACCACCCCTTGCCTCCACTCTCCACCCCAGCCTTCTACCTCTTCATTGCTCCTTCTGCTTGTACCCCAGTTTCCTCTGGTGTTAAGGGGGAAAAGGCAAACGCCCAAATGTGATTTGTACTTTCTTCTAAGATGCCAGTGCTGCATACGCCATCCATCCATCCATCCATCCGTCTGTCTGTCCATCCATCCATCCATCCACCCATCCATCCATCCGTCCGTCCGTCCGTCCATCCATCCATCCATCCATCCATCCATCCATCCATCCACCCACCCATCCATCCATCCATCCATCCATCCATCCGTCTGTCCATCCATCCATCCATCCATCCGTCTGTCCATCCATCCATCCATCCATCCATCCATCCATCCATCCATCCATCTGTCCATTCATCCATCCACCCGCCCATCTGTATTCAATGTTAACTGAGCCTTGACGCTGTGCTGGGCCCTCCCAGGAGTGGGTCCATCAGGAGGTGGTGAGTCGCCTGTCCCAGCAAGTGTCTAGAAGGAGCCAGTTGAGCAAGGAAAGACTGGACTGATGAGTGGGCGTAGCCAAATCACCTGGAAGAAGTTGTTATAAATCTGAACCCCCAGCCCAATCCCAGGCCTGTGGAACCAGAACCTCCAGGGCTGGAACTTGGACACCTGCATCTCCCACAAGCTCCCAGAGTGTCTGATACGTGTTACAACCTGAGAGGGGCTGTGCAAAGCCTCCCCGACCTGCCCTCCTTTCAGATGCGCAGAAACATCCGTGGAACAAATGAATTCATGAAGCATTAACTGAGGGACGTTTGGCCGGCCACTGGGTCCTCATGTTCCTGCCTCTGGGCAGCTTCTCTTGTCCCCTGACCCAGGCGAGGGGCTGCTCCCCCTTGGTCTGTGCTCTGCCTCTCAGGGGGGTCCTCAGCTTGTGCTGGAGGTATACAAAGCTGCAGGGGGCGAACACAGCACCTCTTCCTGTTTTGCCAGCTTTCCCCGGCAATAAGCCTGTAAAACCCGATTTTTATACCAACAGGAAGTGCTCAAACATTATAAAGGATAATGCACAACCTGCCTGAGTTTTAAAGATAAAAATGAGAGACTTCAAAGAAGTTCCAAGCTTGCAGCGGGCCCTGGAGGATGTGACCCTGAACCCCGGGGGAGCGGTGATTCTGGGGAAGAGGGGGAGAAGCTGGCACGGGGAGGAGCCTCCACAGACAGTGGCCCTGCAGGCCCGGCTCCCTGTCCTGCCCGGGGGTGGGGGGGAGTGTGCCCCTGTGGGCCCTTCCGGCCGGCAAAGCAGCAGCACAGCCTCACGGAGACGCTCAGACGCAGAGCGAACACAGCCAGGGTCTCAAATCCCCTTCCAGCATCTCCCCGTCAGACCTGCAGGCGCCCAGCCCCGCCCCCAGCCTCCCCTCCGGGGATGGAGCTCTGCATATGAAAGAGGAGCCTCACAAACCCTGACCTTCCCGGCGTCTTCACCTAGAACTCCCAGATTTCAAACCGGGCAGATATCAGAGGAGGACGCGGGACCTCAAAGCAGAGGCTGATTAAAGGGCCCCGCTTCCCAAGATGCGCCACTCCTGTCAAAACAAACTCTGCCGTGTTTTGAAATGCTCACGGTGTTTGAAACATGTTCATTAGATATGAAAAAGGCAAAGATTTCACACGAAGGGGAGGCTGCATCTGTGGGCTGCACTTCTTCCCGGAATGGTGGTTTTGAAAATGGCTGGGAAACCGGGTGTGGGTGCTGACATGCATCCCCCGGGCGGGCCGGGAGGCCTGGGCGCCATCCTGACGGCAAAGGAGCTGCACCCCAGCCAGGTCTGAACCCACTGCAACCACTGGTGAGCAGAGAACTGGACCGCTGTCTCAGCCTCGTCTCCCCATCGGCGGAACACGGGGTGAACTCATGGTCCTCGGGGTCCTCTCTGCCACACTTTGGAGCCTCGGTCTCCCTCTCTGAAAAATGGGGATAGTTCAACCTCCTGGCACACAGACATGCAGGCAGAAGGGCTCTGGGAAGGCTCTGCTGCTACCACAGACCCCGCGGGGTGGAGGGGGGGTGAGGGGAGTGGACTGAGGAAAGGAGGGCTGGGGGTGGCCAAGAGGGCAGAACAAAGGAGCAGGTGAGGACCAGATTCCTCCTCTGTGCTGCACGAGACCCCGGCCTGTGAAACTCCCTCCCCGCTGCCCCCAACATCAATCAGGCCTCACATCCTGAGGGGGCTCCCCTCCCATCTGGCCCTCTGGCCACTGCCCTAGCAGCTCTGCCTCACCTGGACGACTGGCGGCTTAGCCCCCCGCTGTCCTGCCCATTCCCACCCGTCCTACACCCCAAGGCAGGGGCCACGTCCCTGCCCCTAAGGCCTACTGGCTCCTCATCCCTCAAGAGAGAAAAGCCGGGTCCTCAGCCTGGCATTCGAGGCCTCTCCAAACTCTCCCCGCTCCCCCCAACGCTGGATCTCTGGGCAGCAACGCACACGCACACGCACACGCACACCCCTACAGGCTCACCTGTTCCGCCACTTGTTATCAAGTTCTCCTTAAATTAATTACCAGCTGACCCCATGCCAGGCTACACTTGGCCCTCTGGAGAAGCACCGGTGTTGAAAAAACATTGCACTTTTATCAGCGTTGATTCCAGATTGTTATATCTGCCTATTTTTAGTTCCCACATGGAACATCTCTAACAGATTTGAGAGTCAGGTAGCACGATTCTGCGATTCTACGCAGGACCCTGTGTTTTCCAGGTATCAGGGGCTCATCCAAGGTGGCTCAGGGAGCCTCGGACGGAAACCCTGGCGTGGCCATGCCTCGCCCGCCACGTGGCTCTGGTTGGAGCACCACCCACCTGGCATCACAAAGGTGCTCGCCTCACTGCACCTGGGATTCCTCCCCTGTTAACCGGCTGTGATAATTCCCACCCCCAGGGCGGCTGGAGCACTAAACAAGGTACCACCTGGGACATGATTATTAGAACAGTGCTTGTTCGAGGTGAAGACGCTAAATGGATTCCCCCCCAGGCTGTAAGCTCCAGAGGGCAGGGGCCTTCCGGGTGAGCGGCCCAAACCTTAGAGTGAGTGAATGAACAAGCTGTGGTTTGCATCCTAGGCCCGGGTCGATTCCTCATTGGCCGTCCCCTTGAGCCCTTCCCTTCCCTCCCTGCCACCAGCTCATCTTGTTCTAATGGTTTGTGTCCCTGAAAATGCCAGGGATGCGGCAGATGAGCCAGGAGCCACTCACCAGCCACAGGTGATTTCCCCCCCGCCAGGTGTCAGCGCTTATAACCTGGGCTCCACCTACTGAAGCAGGTTTTCTGGGCCAGTTGTTCCCAGGTGTCCTGGGCTGCCAGGACGAAGCAGGAGGTCGCCAGGGACACATCTGCATGATGCTCTGAGCCCACACTGATGGGGCCCCTGGGGCGCCTGGCCGTGGGCACACTCACGGGGGCGCTGCCGTGACAGGAGAGGCTCAATCCTCCTTCCCTGTGGCCCAGGACACGCCCCAGGTCCCACACGGCCCACAGCTATGAGGTTGGGTGGGCTTCCCCCCAGGGCGCTGTCAGTGTTCCCCACCCAGAGAGCTCACTGGGCCCCAAGCCCACTTCCCGGCAGGTGCTGTGGAGAGCTGCTGACCCCGCAAGGGCTCCAGTCCCTGCCTGCCCAGGGACCACAGGGATGTGGCAGCGCCTCTCTGAGCCTCAGTTCCATCATCTGTCAAATGAAGATATAAGCCTTATGGGGATAACGCTTTAAGAATCAACATGTTTTTCAAACATCCTTTAAGCCTTGTCTTCTTTGTTAACCCACCTCCTTGGCGAGTTCAGTGACTATAGAAAACGGAAGTAAAGGGCAGCCCTGGGATGGGGTGAGGCAGCTCCAGGCCCCCAGTGGCCCCTGGGCTCCTCATGCACAGCTGAGTCACGGAGCCCAGCACTGTGCCTGCACACAGTGGGCCCGCAGGAGACGGTTCCACCTGCCCTCACCCAGCACCACCCTGGGACTGTCGGTCTCCCCACCAGTCTGGGGGCCCCCCGAGAGCAGGGAAGGCTGTATCCTCTCATGTCCCCATAACCTCACATCTCAGGCCCAGCCCAGGGCCAGGGTGTTCGGCTCGGGGAAGGGAGAAGGAGGGATTTATGCCCCATGGCCAGGCCAGGGCTCAGCGGCCTGGGAAAGCCAGCATGCCCTGACTGCAGGTACCTGACAGGGGTTGCCCCCAACCGGACCTGTTCCCCCATCCCCCCGAGAGGCAGTGTGGAGCCCTGCACGGGCCTGGGTGTGAGCCTGCCTTACCTCCCACCCCAGATCCCAGCCCGAGCTGCCCTGTCTCCTCTGCGGCGCGGGAAGGGCCTTGCTCTCCCAGCCCCACAATTTGTCTTGCAGCTGCTGCCGTTGCTTGGAGCGAGACACTTGCTTGTAGCTTGTGAGCTGTGTGTAGGCAAATCTTTCATTTTTCTTTCATTATGCCGGCGTGTACTGTCACTTAATTTTTATGTATGCAATCCTTCCTGACAAATATGATCTGCTGCCTGGTAATTCGTCTGACGCTCATTCTGTTCCGCGCTCTAATTACGGCTCCTATTCCTGACACTGAAGCAGCCGCTCTGCCACCGCTGGGTACCGCACCTGTCAGCCCGGCCATGGCATGACTAATGCCCTTTCATGCCAGCCTCGTGTTAGCAAATACAGAGGCGGGGAGGGGGCTGGGGGAGGAGGAGGCAGGAGGAGATGGGATGTGCATAAGCCCTGATGTGGGTCAGCAGCCTCCGGAGACAAGGTGGCTGCCGGGGCAACGTGTCTGCCACCAGGGCATCCCCACACAGTAGGTGCGCAGAGATGCAAAGGACGCATAACTCCTACCCACGCACAGGGTATGGAGGAGCCTCTGTCCCCCAAATCCTTCCCGCATCACGACGCAACTGCAATTAGTTCAATCTCCTGCGCCACCAAACGTGTGTGCAAGACTTAGCTGTGTGCAGAACCTCGCTATGGAAAGGGGGTCTTTCTCCTGTGTCTTGGAGACCTCAGGCCCAGGGCTTTGGCTCTGCACTGTTGCCGTCATGGGGCCTGGCCCTCGGTTCTCGGTTCTGGCAGCAGGGCCTTGCCGAGCCCGTGCGGGCCTCTCAGCTCGGTGGGCAAACGGCCCCAGGAGGGCTCCTTCCACCCACCACGCGGCCCGACAGCCACTCAGAGGCCTCGGGAAGAGCCAGGCTTACCCGGGCGGCCTTTTCCCAAGTTCCAATTCCTTCTCATTAATATAATAAGTGCACCAGTCCAAGTCAATAAACTCACGCTGTCGGACGAGCCCGAATTTCTGCCCGTTCCTAATGATGTGATCTTAACCAGCTCTGACGAGTGCTGCAGTCTCTTCCCCAGCGGGACGGAGGAGGGCTGGGGCCTGACTGACAGGGGACAGGAGGCAGTGGCTTTAACTCTGCTCTTTTGACGGTTTCCCTTGAATTTCTGGCCTTTTTGAAGCTCTTAAACCAGAGGGGTAAACGGTCCCAAACTGACAAGACACACTGATTTTCCCAAAGAGAAGGGTCTGAGGGGAGCGGGAAAGACAGTTTCCTCCCAGGAACGGGGAGTTGGTGGCTGAGTTCCCGAGGGAGGTCCTTCCAGGACCCTTGACCCTGGTCTCCTGGAAGAAGCATGGGCCCTGCACCGGGAGGCCTGCATTTGGGTCCTGGCTCTGCTGCCACATGACTCAGAAGAATCACTCAAGTTCCTTGGGTTTTAGATTCCTCATCAGCACAAAGGAAGGATCCCACAGACCCTCACATCTGTTTGAGGCATGAATGAAGTGTCACGAACTCACGGGTTGGCGGGTCCTTGAACATCCTTTCATTCTGACCTAACGGAAGAGCCATGACACGCCAGCTGCTAAGGAGGACGGGCCAGGGGTCCTCCGGGGTCAGATGGGGACGAGGGTTTCAAAACAACCACACATACACACACACACACACGTTCCCAGCTGGGAGCTGCTGATCTCTGAGTTAGCATGTTTCTCCAGATTGTGTGCTACACCCTGAGAGCCTCCAGCCATCAGGACCTGTATGAACAGTGACAGTTTCCACCAGGAAAGTGTGTCTTCCAGAAAGCACCTCCGCTGTCACCAGAAGACACTGTGTGTCTCCCGGCATGCCGCAGGCTCTCGGGGATGGGGAGACACGAGATGCACTGGCTGGGCCGTGGAGTGCGGGGCAGATGAGTGGAGAACAGAGCGGTTTTCAAGGGGCCAGGCCTGTGGACGCGGCAGCGCACGGGGAGGGGAGCCTCATGCACCGTCCCCTCAAACGCCACCCCAAAGAGCCAGGAATCGCTCAGGGAAAGGGGAGATGCCCCTACACCCCTCCCCATCATGAAACGTTCCCCCATGGCCCTGGTCATAGCACATAGGGGACCCTACTTCTGTGTTCCACTGGGGACTTTGCTGGTTTCTAATTAAATGTCATTCTAATTAAATGTAAAATTCTCCATGGGTCCAAGTTTTGCATTCACTCATGTATCCGGATTCCGAAGCTGGGCAGTGCTTAACGTGACCCAAAACACACATGTGATCTCCAAGTCTCCTCCGGCATCCAGCCCTCAGCGCTCCCGCACTCCTGGGATGGTGCCTGCCCACTGAGCTTAGCATTCAAGGCCCCGCCCGCCTTCCTTGCCACCCAAGGTCCCTCAGCCCTGATACCTCATCCCTTCCCCCATGCCCCACCAGCTCCTATTCACTCCCCACAGCTCAGCTAGAAAGTCACCTCTACCGGGTGAGCACTTGGCCCCCACAGCTTTGAAACTGCCTATTTAAAAGCCAAAAACTGGAACAGCCCAAACGTCCGCCAGCAGGAGGAACAGCCCGCGTGGGTGAATTAAGTGTTGAGAACTCGTGGGTTGGCGGGTCCTTGAACATCCTTTCATTCTGACCTAACGGAAGAACCACGACGCACCAGCTGCTAAGGAGGCCGGGCCAGGGGTCCTCTGGGGTCAGATGGGGACGAGGGTTTCAAAACAACCACACGCACACACACACACACGATGGGATACCACGCAGCAACGAGAAGGACGGAATGGCTGCCGGTGCGACCACAGAGCCACATCTCCCCACCCCCTAAAGCGTGAGTGCGTGAGGATGGAGGGGAGCCCCACCCTGGGCTCCTCGGGGCCTTGTTTACTCCCCTCTGGTCACTGTTCTGAAGAAGAATGTCTGGGGTTCAACAAGGCATTTTGCTGCACTAACTAACCAAAGGCACCATGGGGACAGGGTCCGCATCTCCCCAAGTCATCCAGGACCCTGTGGGTGGTTGGGCGTGGACGGGCCCCTTACCTAGGGAGTGGGCCGCGGTGGTCTCAGAGCTGAAGAAGCGGCCCAGGCCGAGGTCACCGAGCTTCACGATGCCCGTGGCTGTGATGAACACGTTGGCAGGCTTGATGTCTGCAGGGGAAGGACAGGGGTTGGTGTGGGATCAGAGGTGGGGATGGCTGGGGAGGGGCAGGACAGAGGAGGAGGCCTGGGGGTGGGTGGAGGGGAGGGCCCTTCAGGTGATGGGGGCTCAGCCGCCAGTCCTGCTCCCTCAGGGCGAGGCCCCAGCCCTGCCTCTGCCCAGCTGTGGACCTTGAGAAACGCAGCCTCAGTTTCCTCATCTGTGAAATGGGTCTAACTTCACTACGTCACAGGGCTGCTGTGAGGTCTAGGAGGGCAGGGATTTTTGTGTTCGTTTCCTCTTTTACAGCTAGAGCAGGCACTCACAAAATTTGTGTAACAGATGAAGGAGGCGCTCAGGGAGGTAACCTGTGCTGTTCCCCAGTGACTCGCATACAGCAGACACTGATAAATGCAGGTGGAATGAATGTATGGAGGAATCAGTGAAGTCATCTACGTGACTCCTTCCAGCAGGCTCCTTCCTCACAGTTCAGGATGATGTCAACTTTCAGAAACACTTACCTCCTCTGCCCAGCCAACTCCTACTAAGACTTCAAAGCCCATATTAAAGTTCCCTTTTCCAGGATGCTTTCCTTGCCCTCCCAGGCAGAGCTGGTGGCAATACTGGAACTGGCCATGACTGGGTCACCTCCCTCTCAGTCTCTCCACCCAACCCTTGCTGCGGCCCCCTCTGTGCTGGCTCCGGGCTGGGGTTGGGGGCTGGAGATTATGTGCCAAGCATGGTCCCTGTCCTTGGGGTCCATGTAACTACACGGTATTTGGTGCTCCCACCATGGGGGGCCCCTGCCAGGGGCAAGAGCCACGAGGCACGGGTGTACATTCGAGTCTGGGGCCTCACACGCCCATTCTCTGACCCCATAAGGACAGGCGAGATGCTGGACACCCACTGGATGGGGAATACAAAGTGGTCCAACTTCCACATGGCTGTCCCTTGAGGAGCCCGGAGCCGAGGGGAAAGCTGCGTCCTGGGGTCCAGCCTCCCGGCTGGCTCTGGGCCCCGAGGCCCCGGCGGGCCGGCACGTACCTCGGTGCATCACCCGGCGGGAGTGCATGTGTTCCACGGCGCTGCACAGCTGCACAAAGTACTTCCACACTGTCCTCTCGGGAATGAGCCGCTTCTGCTTCTTGAAATACTGCGGTGGGGGAGACAGACACATGGACAGGCCTGGGTGATGGGCCGAGAGGGAGGGCAGCTGTAGGGTACTGGCCCCGTCCTATCCCCAGCGGTCATCTGTCCGCCGCCAGCACCAGCATCGGGCTCCCTGAGGGCAGGGCAGACCTTGCCCAAAGCGGATGTCCTGGACGGCTTTGCTGAAGGAATGCCTGGACCACATTTTTTTTTTTTTTTTAATATTTATTTATTTAGGCTGTGCCGGGTCTTAGTCGTGGCACGCAGGATCTTCGTTGCGGCATGCATGTGGGATCTAGTTTCCCGACCAAGGATTGAACCTGAGCACCCTGCATTGGGAGCGTGGAGTCTTACCCACTGGACCACCAGGGAAGTCCCCCCGGACCACATTTTGAAGGCTACTCTCGATCACCCTTTCCCTGGAATCTCCTGGACACGCATCCATCTCCTCCCACTGCCCGACAGGGAGTTCCCTGCAGGAGTGACTGGTGTGGACTCTCTGCCCTGGCCCTGGTCTGGCCCAGGATGGGGGCACCCAAGACATGCTTGGTGGTTAAATCACAGCTCCCCTCCTTGGAGCCAGCAAACCTCAGCATACATAACCATTAACAAGCATGCCAAGAACCTCAAGGAAGTGGGCTTGACATTCTCAAATGGACCCCCTCAGTTTCAAAAGGCAAAACCTACTTTGTTGCCTGGAAAATCATACTTAATGCTCCAGAAAAAAACAAACCAAAATACCAAAAGCCACCCAGGCTGCACTGAGGGAGCTGTAAGTAACCAAAGGTCCTGGAAGAAGTAAACTGGGAACATGCCCTCGTCCACTGTTCAGATCAGCATCCCTCTGGGGGATCTCCTGTGAGCCAGGACTGTGTGGGTTGGGGGGCACGGCTCACACACCGGTAACTTGAAACCAGGTTTTTGTTCACTTCAGAGCAACCTTCTTTTTCCAAAGCAGCCATGGGGGAAGCCTTGGCCCCTTTGTCAGGGCAGCCGAGCTGGCACAGGGAAGACGGGGACCCAGGACACACTCCCAGTCTGGGATGGGGCATGGGGTAGAAGGCGGGACCTGAGCTAACCTCTGCTAGGCACATGCCACATTCAGTGTCTGTGCTGGGCCCCACACAGGGATGACTGCACCCATCTCACAGATGAGGAAACTGAGGGCCACATGGGAGCCAGTAAGGGGCAGAGTCACAACAGCTCAACCCCAGGCCTCCCACTGAGGAAACCCAAGTTCTTAACCCACTTCTAAAGACACCAGTAACCACCTGATGAAGGATCAAGGCCAGAGAGGTTCAGGAACTTGCCAAGGGTCACCCAGCAGGGGCGGCAGAGCTGGGATTGGATGTGGGCACCTCCAACATTGGGACAGTCACAGCGGGAAGCCCCTGGCCTGGCACTACAACCCCAAGAGGCTCTTCAAGGCTCCATTCTGGGAGGAGGCCTCGTGTGTGATCTGCCCCAGGCTCCTGGCACGGACCCCCCAGCACAGGACCCCCATCCCTCCCGGGCCATCCCAGACCGCTGCGGTGGGCCGGGCTGGCGTGTTATTTATGCCATGATGTTAGCTAATCCTCATTAGAGCATTTAAGTGGGGACGTGCACGGCTGTGAGCGGTGACTTTCTAAATGTCACGTCCTATTGGTGTGTGTGACATTTAGCAGGAAGGCGCAGAGTCTCTGGTGGGTTCTGGGGTGGCAGCAGCTCCCGGCTTCACCATCCATCGTAAATAATGCCGGCACCATGGCCCTGGTGGTGTTGCTTGGCCCCTGAGGCTGGGGGCCCTAGGGACTCAGGGTCTGCTGGCCAGTGGCCTCCCAGGCCAGACCTTGGTATGGCCCCAGACTGAGCCCTGGCAAGGCCCCTGTTCCCCTCAAAACCTAGAGGCGGCTAGAGAGTGGGAAAGGCCAGAGAAACTGAGCTGCTACCAGGCCCCAGGCACTGTGCTGGGTGCATTACAGACAGAGAAACTGAGGCACAGGGACCCGTCCAAGGTCATCCAGCAGGTGTATCTGACTCTGGGCCCAGGGTCTTTCTACTGCCTTGCCCTGCCTGTCCCGCCTGCTGGGGACAGCACCCAGCCAGGCTCTGCAGGTGAAGGGCCACAGCAGGGGGAACAGGCTCAGGGAGGGGCAGGGAAGGGTGAGGGGTCCCGTGACTGAGAGAGGGGAGGTGCCAGGCCAGGTGAGGAGGAGGGTTCCCGGGCCAGGAGGGTCTGAGGCGCCCGGAAGCAGGGCCACTGCCCCAGAAGCCCAGGGGGTGAGTGACTGACTTGAACCCTGAGCCAGGGTTGGCCCCAGGGAAGCCAGGGAAGGGGCACGTGGTGAAGGGAAGGCACCACCCCAGGCCAGGCACAAAGGGTGTTGGACACCCACGTGCCTCCCTGCTGTCTCTCCTGGCTGGAAGGAGCTTGCATCCGGGTCCTGCAGTTCCCACACGGCCGTCCCCTGTGAGGCCCCCAGGACAGGGGTGGAAACTGAGGTTCAGGGAGGGGAGGGATTTGTAATTTGCCCGGCACCCCCTACCCCACTGTCTGACTCCAGCCCCACTCCATGGACTGAGAGGCTGTGAGGGGGTCTGGGGTCCACTGGGGCTGACAGGGTGCAGCACCCTCACCACAGGCCATATTCCAGGGTCTTTCCTCCCGCTGTTCTCCCCCCAGCCCCGCCCCTCCCTCCACTGGGCATCCAGTCATTCTTCCAGAACACAAAGCTGATCACGTTTACTCTGCACCATGAGTCTCAGGAAGCTTCTTGCTGACCTCGGGGCAAGGTTCCAAATCCTAAGCCTGCACATGAGGCCCTGGTTGGTCCGACCACCCTCTGCCTCACGCTCTCCACCCCTCCCCTTGCCCAGTGCTCTCCTGGACCAAAGTACTTTGTGGACCCCTGGGTTTCCATCCTTTTGGGCTCTGGCACAAGCTGTTCTGCCTCTGGGCTGCGGGTATCCCCTCATGGGTCTCTGCTCATGTGTCACCTCCTCCAGGAAGCCTTCCCTGGCTCCCACAGACCCTGAACTTGGCTTGTTCACGGCAGCTCGTGACTGCTCGTTCACAGCCCTGCCCTCCCATTAGAAGGTGAGCTCCCTGAGGGCACTGCCCCGCCAGCAGCACCCCTAGGTCTCAGCATGGGGGCGGGCACACGGTGGGTGCTGGATGCATGCGTGTTCTGTGAGAGAATGACACAGGAAGGAGAAACAAAGTGGGGAGGGGGTGGGGGGGGAGAGGAAGAAGTAAGACGTGATATAGCACATCTGTTTCCACCAGGGATCTGTGTGGAGATTAACATCCCTGCAAATGCATTAATATGTCAACGAAAATATAAAAACAGGTGATAACAGCTCAAGTAATGCCGCTTCCCAGAGACGCCCGTATTCCTAGGAGCCAAATTTCAGAAGAGCAGGCGCCGAGCAATTAACTGCTCAATCCCCAGTGCCTGGTGGGAAAGGCAGAGAATCCATGTCTGGCCCCGTTTGCAAGTGTGGCTGAGAGCAGGGCTGGGGCTTGAGCGTGGCCCAGCCTGGCTCACGGACAGGGAGGCGATGCAACCCCAGGACAGCGGCCTGTGGATGAGGGTCAAGCCAGCAGGGGAGTGAGAACCTTGAGGAAGGAGCAATGAGTGAAGCTGAGAGCTCAGGCCCGGGGGTCCCATTTAGAGGCTGTGCTGCCTCAAGTAGGTTACTAAACCTCTCTGAGCTTTGCTATCTAAGGACAGTGTGGACTTGGTGAGTGATGCATGTGCTCAGCAGGGCTGTGGCCCGCAGTAGGTGCCCCATCAGTGGAGCCGTGATGGTCCCCGAGTCCAGACTCAGGCGGACCTGGTCCTGGGCCCAAGGAGGTGGGGCAAGGGGGGCGGGGCAGTTTGAGGACTGCTTGTGGGACTTGGCAAGTTGCCCAACCTCCCCGAGACCCCCCAGCCTCAGCCATTATATGGGAAGGAAGATGCCTCTCCAGGGCTGGAGGGGCCTCAGGAAGGTCACCTGGGGGATGACGTCCACTGGAGGGCCCTAGGCCAGGAAGTAGAGACCTGGGCCAGAGGTACCGGTCTGTCCCCACGTGCGGGATCCTCAGGCAAGTCTTTCAGCCTCTCTGGGCTGTTTTCCCTTCTATAAAATGAGCCAGTTGGACCCACAAGACACTCTCCCAGATTCCATGAGCTGGGGTCCGACCTACATGGGGTTCTGTCCCCAACCCTCTGCAAGGCAGAAGTGGCCCACGAGCCACTGCCCATAGCTGGCCTTCTCCCAGCAAGTGGGGATGGGGCCCGAGAGGGGCCGCCGCTGAGGCCTGTGAGCATTGGCAAGCGGGGCTGAGTGTCCCCGAGCGGCCACCTCTGCCTGAGGCCAGGGCAGTGAGGAACTCGGCCCGAGGAGGGGCCAGCTGACCCGGGCAGCCCCCAGACCCGGCCCTCCCACCAGGCACCCTCACCTTGATCATCTGCGAGAGGTCGCCCGCGTCTGCCAGCTCCAGCACAATGTTCAGCTCGTTGTCCTCAATGAACGAGTCCAAATACTTGATGATGTTTGGATGGTTCAGTTGCTGTCCGAAGAGAGAAAAAGAGGGAGCAGGGAGCCACTGAGAGACGGTACAGCTGGAGAGGTGGGGTATCTGGGGGGAAAGGCCTGCGCTTGGGAGTCAGGCAGACCTGGGTGACACTGGGAAAGCCATGTTGCATCCCCGGGCCTCAGTTTCCTCCTCTGTAGAATGAACATAATGTTTTGGAGAGAAGTTGTGAAGATCACAGGGGCTGATACCCTTGAAATGTCTAACATGGTGACTGCACAGAGCTAAGACTCACTAGACACTTGTGGGAATGACCCTCCTCTTCCTCCTTTCCCTCCTCCTCCTCATCACCACCCAGGGCCCTCTAGGGTAGGGCCAGGCCCCCACTGCTCCGTCGCTGCACTCCGTAGAGCACTTAGAAGTGTCCGTCTCCTTCCTTCATCCTTCCCACTTCCTCAGTTTCTGACCCACTCTTTGTGAAGTCTTGAAACAAAAATCATTCCCGGTGTGAGAGCTGCCCTGAGTGCGGTGCTCAGTGCCAGAGCCCGGCCTCTGTCCGACCACCATCGCCCGTGTGCTCTCCAGACAGGACAGCACCCCACTGACTGCAAGTCACCCCTGCCTGGCTATCAGGAGACCCTGGCAACTGCTTATAACTGAAACTGTTTTACACCAAAATGATTCCAGGATCTGGGGAAGGCACAGGGGACTCAAATATTCTGCCACGGTATGCTCGCCTGTCCACAGGGGCTCCCGTCCAGAGGCCACTTGAAAGCACAGTTTTCCAAAGGCCCAGAAGGTTGCTGGGCGAGGGACGTGCATCTGTGCTGCATGCCGCCCTGCACCCAGTCTTGGATTCTGAAATGAGGGGAACGTCGGCAGACATCACACAGCCACACATCCGCCTCTTGTTCTCTCCCTAAGCCAGCCCTGGAGGCTCCTACAGGGCTCGCCTTCCTGCCCCGTGCCTGGCAGCCTCTCACTGGTCCTGGCATGAACAGTATGAACGATGTCGCCCGGTGGCCCCTCCCAGAACCGTGTTTCCCTCTGTTTTGTAGGAAACACCTCGTGCCCTGGCACATCCTGTTGACTTCCACGGGCAGGCCGGGGAGGTGGGTCAAGTTCCGGAAAGGGGCTGGCCTTGGGGCAGAGGTTATAACCATGGCAACGAGGGCTGCCTCTGACCAGATGCTACACTGAGTCCTTCCAACGCATCTTCTCACTAATTCCACGCTACACTGAGTCCTTCCAACGCATCGTCTCACTAATTCCACCAACACCTCTGAAGACACAGCACTGCTGTCACCACCCCCTTTGACAAATGAGGAAACTGAGGCCCCAAGCGGTCAGCAGCCTGCCCACAACCCCACAGCTAGTGAGCAAGGGGTGGGTCTGCCTCCGAAGCCCACGGCCGACCGCACTTGGCGGCACCGCAGCCTGGGGGAGGGTCAGAACGCTCTCCCCCAGGCAGGCCGGGTTCACGCCACCGGGGGCGGCCTCACCAAAGGGGCTGTGGTCACACACTTCTGCGCCCAGGAACTGAACAGGCTGGCTCAGTGTGCACACGCGTACAGATCCTCACTTGTGTGAGTAGTACACATGTTCTTGGCCGTAAGTGGGGAGACAGGGGTGGGTGATCATGACAGCCGTTCCCCAGGGCTGGGTAATCAGTTCCCAGCATCACAACCGGGTCCCAAAGTTGACCATTTCGTAAAACTTTAAACATGTTATTTGAAGGGTATTTTTGGACCTGTGATAGCTACAAGTCTCCAGCCTTGCCCCTGGGACCCATCGTGGCCAGGGGCCACCCCAGCGAGCGCTCACAACTCCCATCTGGCCACGGCCCCTTGCTCGCAGCCACTACAGGGCCCCCCTCTTGTTCCCATGTTCAAGTCTCACATCCTGAGTGTGGCATTCAAGGCCACTACAATCTGCCGCCCGCTTCCACACTGAATCCTAAGCCTGGGGATTAGGGCGGGATCCCCAGGAGAGAGCAGCCCTTAGACCAGGCTTGGTCTAGTCCAGAAAGTTCTGTTATCTCTGACTCTCAGGAGGCCAGTGGGGAAGCCAGCGGGGAGGGGGAAAGGAACGACTACAGACACCACCACCATCCCTCGCCTTAGATGGGCCCCTGCACATCTGTCCTTCACATGACCCTGTCCTGTCAGCCCAGCTCTGGTTGAACCAAGGACTTCCACCCACAGAGGAGCGGGCACACCAGCTACCCCCTGGGGAGACCCATCCCCAGCTGTGCCTCTTCCTTATGGGAGACCTGGCAAGAGCCCAACAGGCTGACAACTCTGGGGCCCTGGGCCCCTCCAGCAGCCAGAACCCAGGGCCATGTGCTTGGCTGTTAATTCTACCCAGTGCCCCAGGCTGGCTTTGCTGAGTCTCCCCAACAGAGAGCATCTCCTGGTGGGAGCAAGAGGATGGGAGGGAAGAAAAGAGAACACACTGTGGCTGAATATTCAAACGTGCGTGTCACCACGTGGAAATACAAGAATACGAGGCTGAGAGGAAAGACAGGATGAGATAGAGAGGGAGACAGAGACAGACAAACTGAAGTTCAACCCAACGCCCACCCTCGCTCCTTCCCCAGTAGCCTGGTCCACGGGCCGCCACATCCAGGATCCACGTGGGACAAGGACAGCCAGTCTGGGGGCAGCATGAGGACTGGGCAGAGGTGAGGCGGGGTCCCTGCCAGGCCACAAGAAAACAAACAAGCTGCTGTCCCCCCACCAGGTATGTCGTTTCTGAATCTAACGGGCTGAGGGCTGTGGTGGACGTGATGCGGCCCAGACTGGCCCAAGGAAGTGAGGGGCCCCCGCTCGGCCCAGGGCTCTCACCTTCAGGAGGCCGATCTCCTTGACACAGTCCTGCCGGGCCTTGGCGTCCATCATCTCAAATATCTTGGGTGAGAGGAAACAGAGAAAGAGTGGTTAAAACCCAGCACCCCTGGAGGGGGCATGAGGCCCAGGACCCCAGTCTGGGTTCTCCCACCTCCTCGCCGAGGGAACCCTGTAAGGACAACAGTTCGGATTACTGGGTGCCCACCACGTGCCAGGTGCTGTGCTGACCAATTTCCACCAAATCATCATGGCAACTCCCATGAGGCAGGAGTTACTGTCGCCAACTTACAGAGGAGGAGACTGAAGTCCAGAGAAGTCCAGTGACTTGCTGAGGTCATGCACTGGTAAGTGGCAGGAAACACGCTTGGAGCCTCAGTCTTCACATCTGTAGATGGGGCCAACAGCCTGACCTCACAGGACAGTCGTGTGGACCGAGTAAGAAGAGGGGGCACAGCATGCGCCCCCTGACCCCCAGCCCCCCTAGTGTTCACTGTGTGGGTCCTCCCAGCATCTTCTAACTTACAGGAACAAACAGGAGGGCAACACTGCAGCAGCCCCACCACAGAACCTATCCTGGCACTAAAAACCAACACTAAGAGAACCCAGGTAAGCCCTTCCTTGGCAGACAAAGAGCAGAACACAGGCCTTTTCTGAACCGAGGAGCCCGTCTCTCCTCCGGCCATCAGAGGCCTCACGTGCAGCTCACAGATCAACAAGGAGGCAATCACGCTGGCCGGCTCCAGGCGGGGGGTCTTCGTCTTGTCTCCCCACCTCGTGACTGTGTCTGAGCTACCTTCTCTCTCCTGGGCCTCCTCTGCCCAGGCTGTTAATCTCATTCTTTAAGGTAAATGAGCAAATAGAGGGACCCTGGAAGCTCTGCTGGAGGATTCGAGACCGTTTCCTGCAGCAAAGCAGCATTCAGACGGGCTCAGTGGCTCTCATGGAAAAGCTTCCTGCCTGGGCTTTGCTGCCTAAAGCCCATCTGTCCGACCCCACTCCTCCGTTCAGGAGGGACTCAGAGGTTGGGAAGGGCACTCAAGCCCAGAGCTGACCACAGAGCGTCAGTGGCCGCAGATCTGAGTCTCAGCTCCCTCCGTCCCTGGTGAGTTATCCACGTGTCTGCAGTTTTCCTCCTCTGGGAGGGTGATAATCCCTACCCACAGGGCTGCTGTCGAAGTTCTGTGAGCACCAGCACGATTCAGTATACAGCAGGTGCTCAGCACATGCTCACTCTTCTTTTCCTTTACGGCTTACAGTGAGCTTCCGCAAAGACAAGTCGCCCTGATTCTCCCACAGCCCATGAGTGAGGTGGATACTAGTTTCCCTCGTTTACAGAGGAAGGGGGAGGGAGAAGGGGAGGGGGGGAGGGGAGGGGGAGGGGAGAGGGAGGGGGAGAGGGAAGGGAAGGGAAGAGATGGGACTAGACCAGAGCTACAATGTTCGGACACAAGCCACTCCTGCCATGTGGTCTTGACCCCATGGGGCTGTTGGCTCACCTGCACCTTCTTCAGAGCCACTGTCTTCCTGTCCAGCAGACAGGTGGCCTTGTACACCTCGCTGAACTGCCCTCGGCCGATCTTCTTCTCGATCTGGAAGTCAGCCAGCGAGCAGCGAAAAGACAGGGCGTTCGGGTGCCTCTGGAGGGGGAGGGACAGAGGGCATCGGTGACCAGCCAGGCAGAGTGGAGGGCCAGGAGCCGTGGGGGTGCGGGGGGCTGCTGCCCCTTCCTGAGCCCCAGCAGTGCCCCTACAAAGTGAAGGAGGGACCCTGGTTGCCAACCCCACTATCGGAGCCCCCCTTGCCCCCTGGCGCTCTCCACACCAGCTCCATTTGACGCCAAGGACCCCACTCTGCAGATGTGATCTCTTCCACAGCATTTATCACCATCCCTCAGTATGTGATCACTTTTTCCTTTGCTCATTTCTGTCTCCGCCCCCTGAAGGCTGGCTCTGTGGGCCAGCGCCTTGCCTGCCTTTGTCACTCCTGAATCCTTTCTGTCCCAGTGGAGCCGGCTGGCAGAGTAGGTGCAATAAATGTCTAAGGAAGCAACTCACCTAAGTCACACAACCACGGGGAGGCCCTGTGGGCCCTCCATGTGCAACCTCAACCCTAACCCTGCAAGTCATCCTAAAAGCGGCAACTTCCCTTCCTGTGGTAGCCAGTGCCATCACAGAGACGAGAACACGAAGGTTAAACTTGCAGCCTGACACTCGGAGCCCATTTTTTGGATACACTGCCTCCTTTATGGCAACGTGAAGAATCTGGAGACTTCGTGATGACTCTCTAGGGGCCAGCATTGAAAGCCATGATTAAGCTGTAGGACCTGCCCAGGGGTGGAGCCAACAGGTGAGGCAGCAGTGGCCAGGTACCTCCCCCCGCCGACACACACACAAACACACCAGCAAAGGTACTCTCAGGAAGAGGAGAGGAGGGGGCGCCAACGCTGGGCCTTGGGAGGGGGATGGGGGAGAGAATGCCCCATGTCAGCCTGGCGGGATGTGCCCTCCCTCCTGCTACTCTCAGGCGGGGGATCACTGACACTGGGGACCCTCCCCAGCTGGATGGTGGCATGAAGAAAGGGTCTCTGTTGTTGCCAGATGACTTCCATATAGTAGGTGTGCAGAAATGTGTGTAGGATTCAGTCTGGGGAGCAGGGGTGGGGCAAGGAACCCTGAAAGCCTCACTGCAGCAAGAATAAGCCACTGAATTTTCTGAAGTGAAAAATGTCTCTTCCAGACTTGGGCCAGATCATCTGAGAGTGTGGAAGATCAAGTATTTCACTGGGCTGTGTTCTGGAATTCTCCCTACTAGGAATGCCAACAATAGACCAGGAGGCCCTGGAAGAGCCTTGGGAACCCTGACAGTGGAGCCAATCAGCCTGGGTCGCTGGCTGGTGACCTTGGCGGTTACACAAGCCACCCTGTGCCTCGGTTTCCCGTCTATAAGGGGGAAGTAGGGTGGCCGTGAGGATCCCATGAGATCGCTGAGCCCTGCACACAGTAGGTGCTTAGTGGTTGCAGCCATGTTACTGGCAGGCGTGGGCAGGGCAGGAGTGAGGAAGCCGGGGGGGCCCCGAGCAGCTACCCACCACCTCTGCACCTGCCGAGGCCCAGCCGTGGACCAAGGAGACCCTAAGGGGCACCCTCTTGCCAGGAGTGAGAAATGGAACTCAGCCTCGCAGCCCGCAATCCTGCTGCCTCCTTCCCTCAGCAAGATGACAGCTGGGCCCACCCCGACTCTGAAGTCTCCAGGACTTCAGAGATTTGAAGATGCTCCATCCGGGGACCCGAGTGGGAGGGAGGGCTGGCAGAGGAAGAAGACGATGCTCTTACCCAGCACCTGCTGGTCTCTGTCAGGTAAGTTCTTTAGTCACAGCAACTGACCTACCTATACACTGCGTGTCCACCTAAGATGAGCAAGCATGCATTTACTGAGCACGGACTACGTGCCAGGCACCGTGCAGAATGCTTCCCAGGACCCTGTGAGCGGACATCATCGCAATCTCCATTTCAGGAAACCAAGCGCAGGCTCGGAGGGGAGGCTCCAGACCCCACCATGAGTAACGGCAGGAATTTGAACCCGGGGCTGGGTACCCCAGAGCCTTTACCCTTCACCCTGTGCTGTGTGGCCTCCCAACTCAGATGCCACTTCTGCGTTTCCTCTGAGACCCTGTGACTAGCCAGGCCTACACTTCCTGCTTCAGCCACCTGAGTCCCACCCATCCCCCCACCATGGGCCTCACCAAGTGGGCCCCTGTCTTAGTCCCCTTTCTGTCCTTTGAACTAAGGCTCTGACCCACTCGAAGCGAGTGCTCAGGGCATGCTTGTCAAATGACACAACGAAATGCACCCAAAACAGCCTGGTGCAGAAGGGACTCTGTGACCCAGCCACTGTCACTTCTATGGGTGCAGCTGAAATCACACACCCTAGAAAAAGGCAGCTTTCTTGGCACTTGGAGGGATCACACGTGGTCATGAAAATAACGACGACAAGCTTTCGTGTATTAGGCACCTACTATGCGTCCGTTGCTGTACTAGATGCTTAGGCAGGTCTTAGGACTAAAGTCTCCTAACGGCCTTGTAAAACAAGACTTATTAATCCCACTTCATGAATAAGGACACTGAGGCACAGGCAGTGGGGAGCTGGGACTTGAACTCCCTGACGATAGAGACCCAGCTGCGCTGCCAGGTGACATGGGGCAGTGAAGAGTCTGGGGGATGTGCTCACTACAGATCCTGGCTCTGCCAACATGGGGCTGCTTCCCTCCATGGCGAGTGGTCACAGACCCCAGTGCTCTCCACCCACCCCAAGGATGTTCCCCAGAGGCCACGTGGCCCAGCTCCACAGCCACTGGAAGCTCCCAGAGGATGCGGGCGACTTCCCAGCCACCATCGCTAAGGCTCCCCCGCACATCTGCATATGCGATGACCCAGATTTGCATTTCCTGTCACAGCCCATTCGACCTAATTAGAGGAAAGCTCTGAGGAGGGGGCAGGTTTCCCCGGCAGCAGCACAGCGGTGAGGGGGCTCAGGGGCCTCCGCTGCCCTTACAGGGGTTAGGACCGGGCCCTGTCCCCAGAGGGGCCTCTGCTCAGGTGGGGGTCATCGCGGGACACAGGACTCCTGGGCGCAGCTGCCTGAGCCAGCCGAGTCCTGACCCCGATTTAACTCAGGGGCTCGGAGTAGAGAAAAGCTGAACTGAGCTCTTGCCCCCAAAGGCCAGGCCTCTCCCGGCTGCCACCCACCTCCTGGGGGGGCCCTGGCAAGTTCCGCTCTTGCTCCTGCATCAGAGAGGTCATCCATGATGGGGGATGTTAGAAACACCAGCCCAGGATTTCCTGGAGGATTCCAGGAGAAGAGGGTCTGGGGAGCTCTAAACTGCTGGGCAAACACGGGGCTGGCCCCGAACAACTCCCAAGATGGCGGCTCCAACACATCCTCCTGACGGCCTTTCTGAAAACGGCTCATGTAATGCTTACTGTCCCCTGTTACGTCTGGGACCCCATGCTGCCTCCCGGGGAAAATAAACACAATCCCTGGGCCCAGGTTGGCAGAGAGGTGACTGCCACTCTGGCTCTGTCAGTTGAGACACTAACGCTGGGGCCTGGAGGCCTGGGTTCAAGTCCTGGCTCTGCCACTTCCCGGTAAGCCCTCTGGGCCTCGGTTTCCTCATGTGTCTAACTGAGATAAACAGCGCCCCCTCCAGAGGGTTGTTGGGGGTTAAATAAGTTAATGAGTGAACATTTAGAAGAGGGCCCAGCACTCAGGAAATGCTGCGTGTTTGTTGTTATTATCATGTTTGTTGTTATTATTACTATTGGGTTGGCATTGTAGAATGTCTGGCGAATGGCAGCACCTATTTCCCAGGGGCTGGGGGTGAGCTGAGGCAGGGTGTGCCCGGACTGGCGGGAGCCTGGCCCAGGGACCAAGCACAGGGAGTTGTCAGCTGTAATTATCATCACCCCCGTCCCCACCCCACCAAGGGTCTGCGTTGGGCATATTTCTAGCCCCAGGCTCTTTAGCTATAAAAACTAAAATGAATGTTTCTTCTTCTTCTTTTTTTTTTTGGTCGTGCCGCGTGGCCTGTGGGATCTTAGTTCCCTGACCAGGGATCGAACCCAGGCCACAGCAGTGAAAGCGTGGGGTCCCAGCCACTGGACCACCGGGGAATTCCCTGAAATGAATTTTAAGATACAAGAATAAGATCAACGACATCCCATTTCCTTAACACCCCTGATGCTGGGTACCATGCTGGATGTTTAAAGTACACCATCTCACTTAGGTCTCCCCAGCCCCATTTCACGTATGAGGAAACTGAGGCTCAGAGAGGTCATTTACCCAACATCCTCTGGCTACAGGAAAGTGGTGAGGTGGATATACCTGCAGCTTCTGACTGTACCGACCTCGTGCCAGTCACCCAGGGCCTTTGCTAGACAACAGGCTCACCTCCCTTTCTAGGCTGTGCTGTGGGCGCCAGAGGCCATTTCTGACCTACTCATCCCCCTTCCCCAGAGTGGGAGCCCCTTAGTTCTCCCGAAAAGGTAGAAGAGATGGGGTGGAGGGGCAGGGAGGAGGTGGCAGTAGGCCTGGGGAGGACTCACGATCTCAGAGAGGAGGAGCCTCTGGGAGCAACTCCCTGGGCAGCGGGAGGAATCTGGTGGGATCAGGAGTCGAGGACACGGCCGAGGTCCTGAGTCACCTCCAGCCCCAATCCCACCCTCCCAAGAAATGGGAGGACACGACCAGACATACAGCAGGGGAAGGGAGTGTCTTGGACCACCCCAGGACACCCTCACCCCAGAAAGCTCGGAGAGACCCAGCTCTCTTCCCCAAGTCAGATCAAATTAGGCCACAAATGCCCCCCACCCTGCGTTAATTTGAGTTTAAAATGTTTGAACCACAATAAGCCTCAGCCATCGACAAATCCTTTTTTTTTTTTCAAACAGGAGCATAAAATTACATGTTAAAAGAATAAAAATGCATTCGTCCAATTAATTTTCTGAAATCTCATTAAAAAACTTAGCCTGACTAAGTCAGACTTCTGACCTGAATTTTAATCATCTTTACACTGGATGGGTCTTTTTTCCCTGATATTTGCAATGCATCATTAATTTTAAGGCAACCGTTTCTATGATTTTAAAAAGCACGCTTCATCAGAATGACATTTCCTGTAAACGAGTTTCACCTTTAAAGACACCTGACATCGTGTGCAGGGAACTTCTCAGGGATGCGGTACATGTGTGTATAGCAATGCGCTTTAAATCTGTGCAGCACGAAAGAAGGGTGCGACTTACAAAGAGTCCATATTGTCAGACTCTTTACGAGGCCAGCCCCACTCAGCTCTTCACGATCTGGCTAATTCTGTCCCCGAAGCCAGTCTCCCCTCCTGCAGCCCTCGTGGCAAGAAAATGCTCTGCGGGGCCACAGGGCCTGGATCCACCCCTGGCTCTGGGCTCTGCCCCTCAACAGCAAAAAGGACAAGTTACCACTCATCTTGGTTTCCTCCCCTGCAAAATGGAGTTCTGAATAAGGTCTCCTTCTCTTGAGTTGGTAGGAGGATGAAATGAGGTAACTGCCAGGCATCGTAATGTAGTGACTGTCTCAGCTTGGAAGTCTGTCTACACTCAGCTTTGTGCCATCGGTTCATGGGAGCGGTGAGCAAGACGCCCGAACATGGGAGACGCCTGATGACAAAACCTAAGGTCATCTCAGTTGTGGTGGCTCCCCCAGGACGAGCCTCACTAACCAAGCTCAGAGAAAGCTGAGCTTAAACACACGGATGAGAGAATCTGGAACCAGCTCCAACGACTAACAAGCAAAGACTTGAAGGGAAACAAACCATAAAGAGCATCGGCCCCCATGCCAGCAGGCTGGCCACGTCCTTTACCTCCCTCTCCTGAATCCCTTCAGTTACCAAGGGCAGTTGGTTTTTCCCCTGGAAGTCTCTGGAGTCTTCCCTCCCTGTGTCGGGCCCATTTAAGGCCAAAGCATCATGTGACCTATTTTCACCTAACTTGTGCCTCGGGCCCCAGCTACCAGTGACCTAAAACCCAAACCCCTTGTCAATTTAAACCCCAAATGGGCTCCCTATTTGCTACAGATTCAATTCCAAATGACAGGGTGGATTCCAGGCCTTTCATAAACACCAGCTGTTACCTTTTCTAAGCACAGGTATTTAAATACTTATCCAACCTGACTGGTTGTGCACCTTCAGGTCTGGCTCCTTCCTCTTCCTGGAACATCCTCCTCTCCCTGTTTTGCCTCAAACTCCTGATCATTGTCAGCCCACGTGTCATCTTCTTTCTAGAGAGAGCTTTCCTTGTCAACCCTGATGCCCCGGGCAGAACAAGCCACCCCATTCTCTGGGCTCCCCCTGCATCGGTCCATCCCTCCCTGGGAGCCTCACCTCTGCACCATCTTTATTTACTTATGTGTAGGGCTCACCGGCAGACCCAAGGCAGAAACGAGACAAGCACTTGCTGATTTTACAACACTTAAGCAAACACTTCTTGAATCTTAATGGCCGTTAATATTTGGTCATTAAATCTTATCTAACTATCATCATTGTTTTGGGAAGATTTTCATGAAGATTTTGGTGCAATGCAGAACTAATGACAGCTGTCCCCATCCCCTGCAAAGTTATGCACATTCCTCTGTCTCTGAACAGTGCCGAATATAACTGAACTTGGCACGTCCCAAGCAGGTTTGCAAAGACTTTCCAGATGGAAGACACATTAGCCAGGGCTTTCTCAGACAAGAACACCTTTCTCCTTCTTGGAAATTCATGTGTTTCTTAGTGGGTCAGCTGAGCCCTGCGTTTCTTTCCTGATGAAAATGCTCTGAAGCAAATTGGTAAAATCATAAACCATGGGGGCATTTTAAGCTCTTTTTCGCAACTCCACTCATTCATTCATTCATTAGAAACCTCAATAAAAGCAAGCATGTTCAGCTTTCCCAAGTATATATGAATTTCACATATGATTCAACCCAGTTCAGCAAACATATTTTCATAGGCTGGCAGCACCCAGAGCTAGAAAGTTCCTTGAAATGAACAAACCACTAGCCTTGGACACAGAAGGTTAACAAAAGCCAGAGTTTGAGTGTGCGCTAAATTGTTCTTTCTACACTGGGGGTATTTCCAGCCCTGGGCTCTTTAGCTGTGAAAACCAAAATGATTTTTAAAATATAAGAATAAGATCAATGACATACCATTTCCTTAACACCAACAATACTAGGTACCATGTTGGGTGTTTAAAATATACCATCTCACTTTCTTCACTGCTCCATTTTACAGAAGAGGAAACTGAGGCTCAGAGAAGTCATTTTACCCAATGTCACCTGGCTGGTGAGGGATGGAATTGGGAACCAAACCCAGCCTGGTCCAGAGCACAGCATTTTGCCATCATGCAGCCTGGCTCTTTTCTCTCAGGGTGATTTCAGGGAAACAGCAGTGCCTCCTGCCATAAAGGAAAATGCCTGTGCCATCACTTTGAGGTGTTTCTATGTCCTGAAAACAGGCAAGATTCCAGCCGTGATCTCTCCCCAGACAGTGTTTAAATACCAGTGCTCTATGAGACGAGGAGAGAGAAAGCGCCTGACTGTTTTCATTCCAGCCCCGACCTGCAGCAGCCCCAGCGTCAATGCGGCTGTGCCCCAGTTCTGCAGACCCGGCCAGATGCTGGCGAACCAGGGGCATCTTTCCCGCCAGCCGCTAGCCAACGCTGAGTAATCGTATCTAATTACACTTAACTATGTCATTACCCACTCCAACATGTGCGAGGAGACACCCGGAAGGTGCCACCGCCACGGCAGCCCACCACCTCCTCGCCTTGTTTGTGACATAATTATGGGACTCTCTGCTCTGCCAAATGAGGCTGTAATTAACCCTAATTGCTCAAAATGCAACTGGCTAATTCTGGGAGATTAATCAAGGGGGACTCAATTGTTAGTGAATGACTTAATATGACAAATTGCTACATTACCCGAGGAGGCCCCACTGCCCCCAGCCATCGGGGAGGTGTCCTGGTGGACCCTGGACCAGCAGTGTCTATGGGCTTCCCAGCTTTCTCCCCAAATTCCACCTAGGAAATGGGCCCCTGCATCCCAGCCAGTAACTGGAATGGGGAGGATGAAGAGCATAGATGCCTTTGGACCCCCTGTGCGTGTGTGCGCACATACACAGTTTCTCCTACTTAACATGTCACCTCTGTGTGAATCTATAGATGTGCCCCTCCCCTTGGGCTGATGCAGCGTCACACCAGGAAGCACAGTTTGATGAGAGCTCAGGCGCGGGAGAAGGATTTCAGACTCACCTGCCTCCTTGGCCAGGCACCTTTGGGCAGTATAGAACCTGTACGACTGTACATGGCAACCCTGCCCAAGCAGGTCAAACACCAGTCCACCTGAAGTCCTCCAACAGGACTAGGCAGTTAGAAGCTGTGACAATCCTTCCATGGCTCAGGAAGGTGGCTGACTCTGAGTCTCCTCCTGACTTAGGCCTCACAGGTCTGGGACACAAGCCAACCCTGCACAATTACTTTTCATCATTCCAGGCTGTCCACAGGATGCTACAGCACCTGGCCCTGTCCAATCTGCCCAGCCAAGCTCTCTGTCCCCTCCAGTTCTTTGCAAGCCACTTCCTCCAGGAGGCCTCTCTGGTCCCCTAGTTCAGACCACATTCCTTGTTGGAGTTCCACTGACCCCCAGTTTCTTCTGCTTTCTTTCCTGTCTTTCTGTCCTGTGAGGCTGTGTGCTCCCTAAGAGCAGACCTGGGTCTGTTCACACACGGCGGTGTCCTGGGTGGTGCACTCCATGAGTCTGCAGTTCATGAACTTGGCAGGCGAAGCCCCACCCCAGAGGCTTCTGTCTAGGAAGGGAGGCAGACCCAGGAGCCAGTGCCCCAGCGGATGCGATCACGGCCATGACCTAGTGCCTGTGCGCAGGTGTGGAGACAGCACAGAGCAGGGAGTGCCGTGGAACAAGAAGCCTCCCCAGAAGCAGCGGCATTTGGACTGAGGCCTGGAGGTGTCAAGGAGGGCGCCCCAGGCCCAGGGGACGGCATGTGCAAAGGCATGGGGTGTGCGAGCAGCTCACAACCCCAGAAGCCACTTTCCGAAAAGCTGCCAAAGGCTGCCTGGCTCTCTTGAGAGGGTGGGGCCGGTGTAAAGAAACCAGCGTCCCCGAAGCTCTGCGGGTCCTAGACAAAGAGGCTAAAGAGGGCCAGAACGCAGCTGAGACCAGAAAGGAGGCAGACCAGCTCAGAGCCAGGAAGCACTTTCTGACCCCAAGCGCACCCCGTCCACTCGCCTGCGCCCCTCACTCTCCTCGGGGCCTCCACGACTCCCTCTATGTCCGTCCTTCTAACCAGTGCTGATCCCTCTGAGATAAAGCTGTCCCATTCACATGGAAACCCCAGGGACAGGACCAGGGCCTGGCATCCCAGCCCAGAGTGTGGAACAGAGAGGCATCTGTGAGGGCTGCTGACTGGGATGGAGGGCAGAATGGTTAGGGAGTGACTCTGCTCCCATCGCTGGAAGCATTCAAGGTGCCCGGGGGCTGCCAAGGGGCGTCCTGCCGTGGCTGGGACAAAGCAGCCTCAGGGATCTGTGTTCCTCCAAGACTCTCCAGTGCGCTGCAGATGAAGGAGGAGGGCTTACCTGTGGGTCGGGAGGGTGCGCGGGCCCCGGGGTGTGGCAGAGGTTGTTCGGGCTCCCTCCATGGGGCAGGTGGCTAGGCTGTCCTGCCATCCTGCATGCCAGCCTCACGAGGACACGGGCTGCAACAGAAAAGAAGGGCTTTCTTACACACAGGCCTGTGCACTTTCTCTTCTCCGTGGCCCTCGGATCGAGGAAGTAATTTCACTTGTCCCATTTTACAGATGTGCAGGCTGAGGTGACAAGCTGTTAGGTAACTTGCCCTTGGTTATCCGGCTTGGAAGTGGCAGGACTAGGACTCGATGGCCCATGTGACACACCTCCCTCCATTACGCTGTCCCGACTAGGTTGCTAGGACTATCCCTGTTGGATAGAGGGGAACACAGACTCTGTGCAGGGAATAGTCTAAAGGTGCCCCCACCATCCAGCAAGGGAGGCGCCAGATTCAATGCCACATGTGCCAGACTCCAAAGCCTGTTCTTGCCCCGTTGCTGTCCTCCGTGCCTCATCCCCATCCTCACCCCCATACAAACCCAGGTTGGCAGCCTAGTGGCCAGAAGAGAGAGACCTTGAGTCAGACTGCAAGTAGCAGCTGCAGGAAGGACCCCACATGCCCGTCCTTGCTGGGACCTGGTGCACCAGACACTGGGAAGGCCGAGGCCACCGGTCCTACTCAAGTCCTGCACAAACCTCCAGGCAGGGGCAGAGCCCTCTGCACAGGGAACAGCCCCCTCAACCTCCAGGGCTTGGGCTGCCACATCAGAGGCCCCCAGGAGAGTCAAGGATGCCACTCACCAGCTGCCATAGTAACTGCAGTAGCTGTCCTGATTAATTGCCCACCATGTGCCCAGGCCTGAGCTAAAGGCCATCTCAGTATCACTCCCAAGATCGCTTCCACTGCTGGTGTCACAGGCAGCCTCTGCTGGCCTCCCCAGCAGACAAGCCCCTCCGGGGCAGGACCCAGGCTCAGGCACATAGAAGAAGCTGTATGGCTCGTGGTGCCCCTGGACGCAAGAGGGAAAGCGCTCCTCCTCGGGAGGAAAGCCCTCCGTTCACCCACAAGCATTTCTACAACACCTAAACCTCGGTGTCCAGGGCCAGGCCTGGGCTCCCCCAGGATGCCTGGAAGACACGGGGTGCAGGGTGGGCATGGGGCGAGGGCCCCTAATCAGGCTGCTGCTCCTTCCACCAGACTCCGCCCTGGCATTCCCGCGGGCACCTCTCACTTGACCCTTCCCTAACAGAACCCCGAAGGGCTGGCCAGGCTATCAGAGCAGCTTCGTCTATACCCTCTGGAGCGCTGGAGTCCCTAGGAATCAGTGACCCAGGGGGCGAGTGCGCAAGCCAGTTCCCCTGCCTCCGGTCAGGACGCTCTGGGGTAAGTCACTCCAGAGACCCGAGCGGGGTAGTGATTTGGTCTGAGATCACACCCTGCTTGTCTGCCTCCGCCACTCCCTCGTGGTTTCCCCCATACGGTCTCGTCTCAGGGTCTGCTTCTGGAGAACCCAACCCAGGACATTGTCTTTCTCTCTAGACGGACTCTGCCTCTCGCCACCTGTAAGTCACCTGGTCATCTGCACCCCCAGCCATCCCCACCAGCCAAAGCCCAAGCTGATAGGCGTCACCTGGTCCAGTGGGTTGGCAGGTCCTGCTGCGTGAACCGGGTGATCTGGGCAGTGGGAAAGGAACCCACACCAATGGGGCTGTTATGGTCAGTGCCCTGGAGATCTGGTCACAGATCACTCTTCCTTCCTCCCCACTGTAGGTCTTTCTGGTAGTTGATGGGCCAGCCCTCCCAGGCTTAGAGATGTCTACGACACCTGTCAAAGTTTGGCCACCAAGCCCTGAATCGCCTGCTGAGCTGGACCTTCGGCCTCCCCGCCTCTGTCCTTGAAGGCACCCCGAGCCTCTCTAGAATCTGCACATTGGCGTCCAGCACCCATCCTCCCTCTGTGTCCTCAGGGCAGGCCCAGCTCCTCCCTCACACCCCTTTCCTCAGCATTTTGGGGTAAAACTGCTCTCTAGCATACAAAGTAGATGGCAGAAAGCAAGGACACATGGAGCAGGGGCACGGTCCGCAGATGGCACCCGCCTCAGCCTAGCAGGGAGCCCTTGGTGGCTGAGAGCACCCTGTCAAACCCAGCCCGGCCTGTGCTGTTTCCTGCCTGTGCAATTGCCAGTTTTCATCCTCACGCATGGCATCTTATGTGCTTCATCCTAATGTGTACATATAAAGAGGTAGATCTCTTGCTGTCGTCTCTTTGCTCTTATCTCAAAGGGGTGTTATGTGGAGGGTATTAAGGGGTGTGCCTGTACTTCTGAGGCCTCTCCCCAGCCCCATACTCCCACCTCTGCCCCAGCCCAGGCCTCGCCTCCGCCTGGACTCCTGGGTCTCCACCAGTGCCTGGTGCCCTTTCCGCCAAGCCCTCCTCCTCCAGATGGGCCACCAAGGTGGCTTCCTGCAATGCAGATGGGGCCACAGCACCTCCCCACCATCTGCGCCCGAGCTTCCGCACTGGAGTGCACACCCCCCGGGTGACACAGTGAGGACCTGGGTACGAAAAGCCCCAGGATAAACAGATAAACACGAGCAGCTTCCCAAGGCAGCGCTGTTACTCAGGAGGGAAATGTGTGCGGTAATAAACCGGATACAGAGGGAACAAAATGTAAAATGCGCATGAATTTTAAGATAAAACCGGAGACTCCTGCAGGCTCTGCAGCTGCTTCGGGCTGCAACCCCAGACCCCTCGGGGTGACATGTTCACCGTCCTCTGCCCTTAGGGAGACCTCCGGGGGAAGGCTGGAGGAGAACTGTCTTCAGCAAAAAGGTTCTGTCTTTATCTCAGAAGGCACCAGGCGTGGCCCAAAGGCCAGGCCCACGCGTGACTGGCTCACCTGCCCACCTGCTCACAGACCACGCGGGCTGGAAACCACGGTGCATCCATCTCTGGCTCCAACGTCCCACCTCACCCAGCCTCCTAGGGCCAGCGGGACTGGGTTCGTATCTCGACCCTGTCACTCCCCAGCTGGGACCTTGGGCAAGTCACACTGGGCAGAGACCTAGGAGGTATTTGCGAATGTCATTCCCCACGTCCCCACGTGGCGATCCAGCATCTGCACCCCGAGGCGGTCTGCAGGCTCTCAGGAGCTCACCTTGTTCCTCACAAAGGGCCCCAGGAGCAAAGTAAGGGGCCCTGGCCTCATCAGAAATAATAGTAATAATGATGATAAGCCAACAACTGTGTGTCCTTATTATGCCGGGCCCTTTCTTTATACATTTCACCTCTGTTAGCCCATCTCACCACCATCTCACTAACACCACCTCCACGAGACAGCTTCTGTTATTGTTCCACTTTATAGATAAGGAAACTGAGGCACAGGGAGGTTGAGAGATTTGCCCAGATCACACGGATCACAGGTGGTGAAGCCAGGACTCAAACCTGTGATGGCATCTTTGCCCATAACCCCTGCACTGCACCCCTCACAGGCTCTTACCAGCAATACATCACTTCCTTTCCAGTGGCTCCCCATGGAACAAGCCCCCTCCACTCAAGAATGGGGCAGTGCTGAGTGGGCAGGGGTGAGCCCAGGGCCGGTGGGCCACGAGGAGCCATTCCCCCCCCCGGGGGGCCCAGAGCCCTCTCCCTTCAGGATGGCACCGAGCAGATGCGGCACTATTGTCCACACGCCTGGTGTGCCAACCCCCTGGGGTAAACTGCTGTGCCTAAGAGCAGTTCTGCCCGGAACCTAATAGAACCGGCTATACCTCATGTCCCCATGAGGAGGAAGGGCCTTTGCTCCAGGAAAGGAGTCTGCAAGTCACAGCCCACCCCCACACCCTGCCCACCAGTGCCAGAGAGGGCCAGACAAAGGGGAAGGAGGCAGAGGGGGAAGGAAGGGGGAGGAGAGAGGGAGGAGGAGGGAGGAAGGAAGTGAAGGTTCTCTGAGGTGCCCAATGGCCAGATCTCTTCCACTTAGCCTGGGCTGTTGACAGACCCATTTTACAGACAGGGAATCAGGCTCAGAGAGGGGAGACTCAAGGTCGTGTTGTGAGTAGGCTACAGAGGGCAGATCTGAACCCAGCTCTGATTCCAATGCGCCTCCCAGGTCCAAGACAGCCACTGCCTCTTGAGGCTCTCCAGGGTGTTGGATTTCAGAGGATTTGCATTCTGTTTGTCTATACCCCAACAGAAACCCAACCCCTTTACCCTGGACATTCCTGCCAGAAACTCCTTCTTAGGGGGTTCAGATGCACAAAGACCAAGGTAAAGGGATCTGGAGGGATGAGACACAGAGAGCAGGGAAAAGCCCGGGAAAAGCCCCTCCGTGCACAGGGCACCTCCGGGAGCTGCCTGTCCCCTGCGGCTCCTGCCAAGTTGCAGAACAATGGGACCCAGGCTGCCAAGCCCAAGTCAGGGGCCAAAAATCCGTGGAATGTGAGACCCGGAGCCCCAGGCCACAAGGAGCGCCACCTCAAAGAGGGCCTTTCTTCTGCAGGGAGCAAGAGCCCTGCATTTCCAGGGCGCTGGGGTGGCAGAGTGTGCTTCCCAGCCTGGGTTCCACACATGTGCCTGTCTACCAGGCACCTGGGGACTGGATGAGAATGAGCCCCAGGGTAAGGCCGAGGGTCTGTTTGGGAGCTTGACTTGCCTGGGTTCAAATCCTGGCCCAGCTTCCTTTAACCACGCAGTGTCTCAGTTTCCTCATCTGGAAAATGGGGCTAACAGTAAGATCTACCTTTCAGGGCCATTAAGAATTAAATCTGTTAACAGATGTAAACTCCTCAGGACAGAGCCTGGCACATGTGAAGGGCCCTCTGAGGCTTTAGCTGCTACCAGCGTCATTACCACCGACCATCCCTGGGCAGTGAAGGAGAAATTGTCTCCATGTGACAGACACGGGAACTGGGGCTCAGAGAGGGGCACGGACTTGCCCAGGGTCACACAGCTGGTAAAAGACAGAGCTGGGGCTGCTGGACCCCCAGATCATGCTCTATCTACTGCACTGCACGGCCTCTTTGGAATGGCTCTGGAGCAAATACCCTCCTCGTCACTTACGAGATCTGGGGCTGCCTTTGCAAAGCCCCCCGACATGCTCCTCCCGCCCTGGCCTTCGGCAAGCCTCTTACTAACGTGGGGTGTGTCCCAGGGAGATGTGGGGGCTTGGGTTTAATCCAGGCACTTCCTGGAAGCGATCGGCTCCCACACCGGGCTGGGCTCTGAGGCTTCCCAAGAGGCCTTTCTGACCACGACTGTCACCTGGGGCGCTTGCTTCCCAATTTCTAAAACTTCCTCTAGGGGAAAGTCACATCCCTTCTTTGTCTCCTGCCAAATACCACACTTCGTGGAGGTTGGTGGCTCATTGGGGCCTTACCCTCCCAGTAAAAGACGACCCAAGACACCAGAAGGCTCAGGCCAAAGACCCAGCTTGGGGCAGGTTTGGGGGCCTGAGTGGATAGGGTCGTGTGGGTGCAAGTATCTGTCTACACCTCACCTTGCCCCCCAACCCCGAGGTGGAAGCAGCGAGTGTCTGCCTGCCCTTTTCTGCATGTTGTATGTGCATGTATGCGTGTACGGTCAGGCCACAAGGCTTTGAGCCCAGCCATGCTCTCGGTCTGTCCACTGGGGTAGGGGCGTCACTGCCCCTGGTTTGGGTGGGGCTGGTAAAGGCCCACGTGGCTCCCAGGCTGACAGGGAGAATCACAAAGACAACCTTGGAGACTCAGCTTCGGCTGGACGCCAGACCCTGTGCCATTTCTCTGGGGAAGGCCCCTTTTCAGTCCTTCCTGCTCAATGAACAGCTTCACACATTGTTTTCCCAAAGGAGGAAACCATCCTGGTGACTTCACACCCTCCTACACACACGGAATGAGTGACCCAATGCCAGTGCAGGCACCAGGGGCTATCTCTGCTTGTCCAGCAGGCTCCTGGCAACAGAAGCTTAGGATAGATGCCCACTGCTGGGGGCCTTCAGCCAGCCGGGAGAGGAGAAGTGCCACAGACCAGTAGGGCCCAGCACACCCCTACACAGAGGGAGCTCTGAGGCCCAGCGGGAGACCAGGCAGCTCACAGGCTGGCCACTGGTGAGGTCAAGGCCGGACCAGCTTCAGCATCAGCCAACATCCACGGCAACACCGCCCCTGAGCTGAGTAATTTGCCATCTCCCAAGAAACCCAAGCGGTGCCATCACCCCCCTTTTGCAGATGAGGAAACCAAGGATCCAAGGGAAAACGTGACTTGCCAAAGTCAGTCCACACAGAGGAGAGAGCTACCATTTGAACCTGCTCCTCGGACCAGGGAGCCTGTGAGTAACGAGAGAAGGGGATGCCACCGACTTCGTGTCCCCACACGAGGCCCGGGCAGTAAGGAACGCCCCAGCCACGCAGACCGGCTGTAATGACAGCGCATCGCTAGCGGAGCCCGCCCTGTGGGTGCGCCAGGCACGCGCCAAGGGCCGTGCACGCCTCGTTCCACCTCACAGCCACCCTAGGCGGGGGCCGCTATAATCCACGTAGTGCAGAGGAGGAAATGAAAGTTCAGACTGGTTAAGCTACGGGCCCAAGGTCACACAGCAGGCAGTAGGCAGAACTGACACTTGAAACCACGTCTGCCTGACTCCCGTAGTCCATACCTCCTTGGACAGTGAGGAACTGAGTGAATGAATGAATGAATGAATGAATTCTGGCCCAGAGGTGTGGCTCTGGCTACTGTGTCTTTCCCCCACCCCGGCCCCCCTTCCCTTCTGGTCTTGGGATAAGCAGACGTTGCCCATTCATCACTTGACAGGAAGCAGCTCGATCTCAGGCCAGAGTCACGGGGGCCTGGGAGCTGTAGGAGATGAGCCACAGATGGTGTCTGGTTTCCTGACCGGGCCTGGGCGCCCTCACCCCCCGCTCCCCAAAGCCACACTTGCCACTCAGATTCCGCAGCTCCACGACCAGCAGGAGCCTGGCTCCTCTGAGACACGGGACCACGTGCAGCCCGGGAAGGGCGGTGCAGCCTGTGCAGAGAGGTCCCTGAGCCCCCTCCTCAGGGCAGTGGGGCCTCTCACCGGGTGGGTCTGCAGAACCCGGAGGCCAGCGGCTGAGGGGCAATGCAGCACCCATCCAGCTCACCTCCCCGGCACCCTACCCCGTCCTTTTCTTCCAGCTCCCCTCTCCTCACCCACCACCCACCCCCATCTCTCTCCAGCCTGGGGCCTCCCTCCAGAGCTCCAGACTCCAACCACCAAAAGTTCCAGGCACTGAAGACTCACCTGCCCTTCCCTGGGTCTTCATCTCAGCGACGGGGTCTCCTGTCTGCCCAGGAACCCGGCAGGAACCCAGGTTCATCCCCCAGACGCCTCGCCCTCCCTCATAGCCCACACCTGGTCTTCATCCAGAGCTGCTGATTCTTTCCCCAAACAAGTCTCCACTTACCCAGAGCCCCTGCCCTCTGCTGGCCTGGCCCCTTCTCTGTGGGGTCGCTGTAGCTGCCTCCTGCCTGATGCCCTGACCTCCAGCCCACCAAAGGAGGGTCCCCCCACCAAGACACAAATCCTAAACCCGCTGCTCCCCACCCAAAACCTCGCAGAAAAAGGCCCACACGCCTGAGCAAGGCATCCCAAACTCTCTCCCAGCTGGCGCTGGTCTGCCCTCCTTAAAGCCTACCCCGCCCCAGGCCCCCGCACGTGAGGGCCTCTCCTTCCTAACCACACAGCACCCTGGACCTTCCAGGCCCTTCCACACACCAGCCTCTGCCTGGAACCTATGACCTCTCATGGGGCAAAGTCCCCCTCCTGCGTCAGGACCGGGTCCTGGGTCGTAATCAGGCTCAGCACTTCTCGTGGGATCCTGGGAAAGTCCCGCCCCCTACCTCATCCATAAAGAGGAAACAGCTGGACCCCGCAGGGTGGACACCCAGGGGCAGTCAGGTGGTACCAAGCACCCCGCAATCTCCCAGTCAGTGGAGGGGGGCTCCCCCACCCTCCTGATGCCCCAAGCAAGAGACAACTGCCTCCACGCTCAGGATCCCCAAGGTCTCAGATCAGGCAGAGATCACCAGGCAATTCAAAACACATCACACCCACGCCGCAGGGCTTCCCTGAGCCTTTTTAAAATTGAGGAGGCTCCAGATCACCTTTCGCTTTCTCCTTCTCGGGTAATAAAACCCACTTCTGGAAGGAAAAAATGTAGGAGCTGTAAACACCTCTCAGTTCAAGGAGCAATGAGGCATTTGGTTTCTAGCCAGGAAGGCCTTTGGCTCCAGGACCTGGTGAAGGAAGGTCTGCTGAGCACTCGCTCTGCACCAGGGAGTGACACGCAGCACCTCAGCACACCCCTCCGCAAGGTCTGCGCTGCCCTCTTCCAGAGGAGGAAACGTAGGTGCCGAGGGGTCAAGTGACTTGCCAAGCCCTTGCCGCTGGTAAACGGCGTGCACCCGTGTTAGAGCCCAGATCTGACTCTCTCCAAAGTCTGGGTTTTAATCTCATCTGCCTGGGGACATCCTTGGAGACCACTATGGAGCTGGGGGAATATGGGGGGTCTCACTCTGCGAGAAGCCTCAGACCCCTTAGGTAGGTCCACCATCCCAAGGACCCCTGCCCTCCAGGGAAATGAACTTGCTCTCTCCTCAAGGCCTTGGCAGGCTCTGCCTGCCTTGCCTGGAATGAACTGCCTCCTGGCAAACCTGGATCCTCCTTCTGGGCCCAACCCAGGGCACCCCCTCTAGGCAGCCTTCCTGGACTCCTCCAGTCAGTTACTCCCAGGTTCCACTGACCTGGTCTCTGTGCCATCACTGCCTGCACACATGTTTTCTCCTTTTCTCCTCCCTCAAATGGAGATTTCCTCAAGGGCAGAGACCAAATCACTCTCCTTGTGGCCCCAGCAGGCGGCAGAGGGAGGGTGACGCAGTACGTAAACACCAGAAGCCAGGAGGGAGAAGCCTGGGGAGAGCAGAAATTCCTCTTCTCCCATATCCTGTCTCAGACCACGGCTCCTGCCCTGCCAACCAACAGCCGAAGGGGAAAACCCAGCAGAGCAGCCCTCAGGCAGATGGAGGCTCAGGGTTTGTAAAAAGCTTGCCCCGGGCCCAGGAGGACATCCATAATCCCACCAGTGGCCTCTACACAGGGGAAGTTCCTCAACCCCTGGCCTCCCCTAATTTCCTCTCCTGCTCTCTTTTTAAGGTTTGAAAGGGTGGCTATTCCTGGCAAGAGAAACTTCTGTGGAGAACTCACTGCTCAGACATCAGGAAGGAGCCCAGGTAGCCAAAACCCACGCGGGAGACATAAGAATTCCTTTTTCTACTTCCCTCGTAACCTCGGGAGTTCTGGCAAAGCCCGGGATCACCCAGCGTGAAACTGCCCCCCATTAACCTGGGCAGTGACAAACGTCATGCCAGGCTGATGGCACTGGCCCACTGGAGCTCCCACCAGGTGGGTGGTCAAGGGGGCAGCGGTGGCAGAGGTGCAGCCAAGGTCAGGTGCTCTGTGAGCCCAGGCCCCGGAGGTCTCCAGGGCCTGCCTCCCTGTCACTTGCTAGGCATACCCTCAAGGGCAAAGGCAGTAGCCCCAGGTGGCAGGAAAGGGTGAGGGGCTCGCCACAGCAGAGGCAGGGCAAAGGCCGGTACCTTGCAAAGTGGCTCCTGAGAAGCTCCGGGGAAGCTCGGCTCAGGGTTGAAGTAGATGTGAGCACGGTATCGGGACCTCTGGGGATCTGGGTGGCCTCCCCATGCCAGG
This sequence comes from Balaenoptera ricei, assembly GCF_028023285.1. Lineage (NCBI taxonomy): Eukaryota > Metazoa > Chordata > Mammalia > Artiodactyla > Balaenopteridae > Balaenoptera > Balaenoptera ricei. Next base: position 112,154,204 of record NC_082644.1, on the reverse strand, counting down.
GCTGGTGAAGGAGGAGAGGCCAGCCCTGTCTCCGTATGGGACTTGCCCTGCCCAAGACTCCCGTCCCCGGCCACTGCCAAAAGGAAACTCCCCCACCATGAGCTGCTCCAAAAATAGCTCTGGCTGCCACCTCCGTGGTGAAAGGAACTTGTCACTGCCACCAGGGAGCCCACTGCCCACCAGGGACCGGAATCTGATGGCAGTGGCCGTGGGTCAGCCTTGGAGAGTGCGCATGTGTGCCGGAGGCCAGGGGGCTTGGGATCGCCCAGTCCTGCTCCCCCATTTTACCTTCCAGGAAACTGCGGCAGGAGGGCAAGAGACTGGCCTAGGGCCATGGGCACAGCAGTGGCAGTGCCTGGCCAGGACCCGGCCTCCTAAACCCACCCCATACCCACATGGTCAGGCAAAGGAACTTGCCCTGCAGGCTCTACCAACCCCTCACCCCCACCCCAGAACCCAGAACGCTGACAGCAGACGCCGAGGTCAAACCAGCCTGGGAGGGATGAGGGGTCCTTCCCTCACCCACAGTGCTCCATTCCCACCCACCCCCATGGGGGCCAGCCAACGCTAAGAATTATAAATCTTCTTGCTGTCCCTTTAAAAGCTTAACCCTTTCTAATCTCTCTTTTGTGAGCTGAACCAAAAATATCTGTTGCCTAAGAGATGAGAGCCTTGGTAGGCAGCAGCCCTGGGTTCAAGTCCTGGCTCTGGCGCGCCCCAGCTATGTGGGCCCCGGGGTTCTCGCGGGTAAAACTGGGACACAAATAGTATGCATCGCCCGGGCTGTGGAGGACTCCATAACATCGGGGGCCTCAAAGGTGCTTAGCCCCAGGCCTGACACATACTAGAGCCCCACTCACTGGAGTTACTGTTGATTATTAATCCTTATTCTGGCCCCGTGCTCTCCCACACCAGGCTGTGGATCCAGGATCTGAGTGTTCCCACCTTCCCTTCCTTCTACACATCCTTCCAGCTGCCGTCTCCGTTCCGGGCCTGTGCTGACCACTGGTGACCCCAAGATCGCATGGATGGAAACCCCCTTGCTCTTACGGTGTCACAGGAGAGAACCCAGAAACACGGGGACAAATAACCACAAGCCAGAAAAGAGCATGCAAAGTGTCCCCAAGAAAAGGACTGAGAGACCCTCACTTCGTGACCCAGGCAAGATCACGGACAGCTTCTTACAGGAGGTGGAGTCTGGGGTGGCCCGGAAGGATAAGCAGGTTTCGCACCAGAGGGGACGGGAATTCCAGCCGAGGACACAGTGGGATCAAAGGCATGGAGGCTGGCGGACCTGCGGGCATGTGGGAGAAGGCAGGGACGCCTCCAGGCCAGCCCCAGCCCTCCATCTCCGAAAAGAGCTCCCGTGGTCGGAACGTGCCTTCCTCTCCAGAATGAGAGCCAGCTCCACCCTGGGCAAACCACCCCCCGCGCCCCATCTGCAGCTCGACCGCTGGGACTGACGAGGGCATATGGCAGCTGAGGCCCCAGAGGACACACGGAGCCAGATCCTGGCACCGGGACTCGGCCACCTGCCAGCACACCTTCCCCGCCAGCCGGGCCCAACTGTCGGGCATATGCCAGGTGCCGGCCCCTGGGTGACTGCGGCTGGGCCCAGGCCAGCCGTCCACAGGCCTGGGTGGACCCCCCGCCCGAGCCCCGGTTCACGGGGCACCCCTGGAGGACCGTCCTCCACGACCCGGCGGGGTGGGCGGCATCAGCCTGCACACATCGCAGAGGCTCCAGACGGGCCGGTCAGGCCCCCAGATTGGACACTTTCTGCCTAACCATTGTTTTTCTTCTGCTTCCGGCCTCCTTTCTGCTGAGAGGAGTTCCCTCCAGGGCTCCCATCTAGGACATGGTAGCACCCAGGGAAAACACAGATTCCTGGAGCCTTCCTCTTCCTCCGGGGCCAGGATGGCAAGAACCTTCCTGAAGTTACCTTGGCTCCAATCAGCCTCCATGCCCGCGGGCACACACGCACTGCAGTCACTCCCCGCCTGTCCACCTGGGACACAGAAGAGAGGGTGGAGCTGTGCTGAGGGGCACAGACGGGCTCGCAGTCCCATCAGCCCCCAGCCTCTCAGGGCCTCCTGGGTCACCGCGAGCCTCCAGCACGACCTCCGTGCGGCTCAGCGTGGCTCGGTCTGTGGGGGACAGTGTCTCCTCCATCTAGTCCTGCCACCCCACGCAGAGTTACGGGCCAGCACACTATCTCAGCTTCCAGGGCCGCACCACAGTGGCCCTGGGCCTTCCTGTGTCATATTCCCCACAGGATCCTCGCGGACCCCAAGTCGGGCCTGGGAAATTATGAGGCCATTTGTAACCCCTCGAGGGTGAATCCCGCTCTGAGCCGCGGCGTGTGGCATGGGGGCTCAGGACTCACGGGGTCTGGGACTCTCAAAGGGCCGCATGGCCTTGGGAAAGTCATGGCCTGTCTCTGGGTCTTGGTTTCGCCACCTACAACATGGGTGGGTCGGGCTCTGCAGTCCTGGGAGGGCTCTTATCGTGCCGACACTTTTTATGAGGCTGATGGAGAATCTGCAACTCGCTGGCGTGCCCTGAAACTGAGCTCCAGGAGCCTGTATCTAATCCTGTGCTCATGTCTGGGAGGAAAACCAGACCTTCTGGGTCTGGAATTGCTAAGGGACACTCTCTCTGACCTTGGAAGATTTTGTGAGCCCCCCAGCCCCCTGCACACTGCCCTCCCCACTCGCAACAAGCCGCAGCCATGTCGGGGGATGGCTCAGAGGCCTCCCGGCTCCCAGACACACAGCCATGGAAGCGGCGACGTGTACACAGTGGGGTCCACACGCAGAGCATCCCTTAAGGGCCAGGTGCAGGGCCAGATCCTTGAGGGGTGTTGGCAGCTCACGTGCTTACAAAACGACCCTGCAAGGCAGACAGTGCGTCCATTTGACAGATGAGGAAAGTGAGGCTAGTGAGGTCTCGTGACTCGCTGGAGGTGTCCCCGCTGGAGAGAGGCAGAGCCTGGATGGCAGTGTAGGTCTGAGTCCTCGTGGGGGAACCAGACCCAAGTGCTTAACTGTGTTACAGAATCAAAGTAGGGGCCGTTGATTCCACCTTGGGCCGATCAAGGGGGCTGCAGGGAGGTAGTGGCACTGGATCTGGGACCCAAGGGCCAGGAAGTGAGGTAAGGCAGCCCAGCACAGGCTCTGGAGTCTGACGTTCAAATCCTGCACTGCCTCTGTCCAGCCGCAGGAGCTCGGGTCAGGCCTGTAGCCATGTCTCTGCAGTTCCCTCCTCTGTAAACAGGGGGCTGTGTAGGACCGACCTCGTGGGGTTGTTATGAGGACCGCGTGGAGGACACGCCGGCAGAATGCCAGCAGCTCAGGACTATCAGGACTAGGTATACACAAGAGCTCAATCAATGTGGCTGCTGCTGCTATTATGATTACCGTTATCACCATTAAAAACCAGTGCTCATTCAACAGCGATATCCCTGCAACAAATATTTCTGGCAACCCACTCTGTGAACCAATTGTCACAATAAGGCCGGTCTTCATTCCCCAGGGGACCCCAGTCTCGTGGCCAACCAGGCCCCTGGGCCTGTGAATGTGGCAGGAGGGGACCACGGCCTCTGGGGATCTCCCCCTTTTCGGGAGGATGGGAGAGGCCACACTGGCTCCTGCTGCATTTTCCCAGAAGCTGGAAGTGATGGCAAAGCATTTTACAAAGTTACCAAGACGATGAACCTGAGCCATCCCCCTCCCCCCACTGCCTCAATAAAATAAATCTTGGCCCGTGCTGGCTGGCGAGAGACCCTATATATTTACATGACGATCGTGCCTCATGATCACAGGGCTCGTGATTCCAGCAAGCAGCGTGTGGCAGGGATGACAGTGGTCCTAGGAGACTCACTATTTTCCGGCGACTTTTATTGTCCATTATATCCCGGCATTTACAGGGCTCTGCTCCGGGCCTGGCAGGAATATCGCACACGGTGGGGCTGGCAGGCCTTAATATTCCAGTCTCGGTGTTGCGGATCAGTTTTCGCATCTCATCCACGCCACCTCCCGAGTCTTTGTGTGATACCGAGACCCCAGGCAGCTCCAGGGGCCTTGGAGGGAGAGGGTTGAGGGGTCTAGAAGCACAGGTAGGCCCACCCAAGCCATCTGCTTGGTTCCAGTCTGCTGTCCCAGGCCAGCGGACACTGCTAAGTCTGTGGCCTTCCTTGGGCACAGGAGGGGCTGTACAAAGCAGAGGCGTGCGCAGGTGCACTGGAGCCGCGACTAATGGCTTGCGGGGGCTGCTTGCTAAATTCTCAGGGACTTTGTGAGACAGTTATCATGTTGGTTGCTTGCAATCAGGCACGGTAGGAATACTTACACCCTGGAAACTGGCAAATGCTACAAATCAAGGCTTTGTACAAATCTCTCTCCCTCCCACCCCGCCACCCCTCTGCCCAGGGACCTGTTTGTTAAACACCAGCATATCCCAGGGAGGGGGTGACCCAGCAGGCCCTCGTGAGCACCTGGAAGGACACACGGGCTTAAGAGTCAGGTGTGAATCCTGACTTCCTCACATACCACTTGTGTGTGAACTTAAGTAAGTTACTTCACTTTTTGAGCCTCAGGTTTCTTATCTGTAAAAGGGTGACACACCTAAACTCCCAGCACCTCATGGCAAGTTCCCTGGGTGATGCTTGATATATAGCAGGTGCTTAATAAATGATACCTATTGTCATTCACTAATGCAACACTTACTGAGCACCTACTGTGTACCAGACACTGTCTCAGTGATAGGGATACAGAAATGCCCCAGGGGACGACAAATATCAAATCCTCCACATCTGGACAGTTCTTGATTGTCTGCAGAGGGATTTTTACCCACACCATCTTACGAAGCCTCATGACAACTGTGATAGGTGGGCACAGCAGGAATGGTGCCCAATTTTGAGATGAGGAAATGAGGGCTCAGGGCTGGGCATGACTTGCCCGAGGCCCCTGCCAGGGCCTATCAAGAGAGGGCTCAGCTCCAAGTCCACTCCAGGCCCACCATGGCACCCATCTCTGAATTCCCAGGCCCAGCCAGGCTGGCCCCCTTGATGGTGCCGGGAGAACCCAGGGCGAGGGGACTCCGGGTCTAGGATCCTCGGTTCTAGTCTTGGCTCCACAGCCTCCCTGCTCTGGGTCCCTCCCCTCCTGGGCCCTCAGCTCCCCATCGGAAGGCTGAGAGGGCTGCGCTCAGGATGCTGATGGCCCTGATGGGTGAGGGTCTGCCTCTAGGCTTCCTGGCTTGGCCAAATGTCCCTCTGTCCCCCCAGAGCCAGGGAGGCCTTGGGCATATGAACATCTCCTGAGCCCCAGCCAGAGCCCAGGAGAGCCAGGGCCTCTTAAGCAGGAAGGAAGAGGGCCGTGAGCTGGGGCTCCCATCCCCCTCTTCTGGGCTTGCCATCTCACCCTGCTGGCGGGGCTCACCCACCCATTTCACAGATGAGGAGACTGAAGCTCAGAGAGGGGTGGTGTCACCAGCCTGGGAGCAAGATTCATCTCCTAGGCTGGCAGCTTCCAGAGCTCGTGGCTGCTGTGCCCACCAAGCCCCTCGGTTGTGACGCCTTGGGGGCCTGCAGATGAGACAGTCCTGGCCACCCAGCCTCAGCCCAGAATGGTCGAGGAGCGTTTCGCTGAAACAGGAGAGCAAGAAAAGTACTGGCAACTCTGATGACTCAAATAACCTTTGAAACTAGGAGGTGGGCGGAAGTGGGCAGCATTTCTGATGGGTTTCACCTCACTTCCTAGAAGGATGCATCACCAGCTTTAGTTTAGTCCGCACTCACCCGACCGTCAACGTAGACCTGTGCTCTGGGCGGCACGTCTCAGCTCGCTTGTTCCCAAAGAAATTACAGGCTGGCAGGTGGGGGGGTCATCCAGCCTGTCGTTGGGGGGGGGGGGATTCTTCTCATTTTACAGATGGGGAAACTGAAGCCCAGAAAGAGGGCGGGGGTTGGTTCAGGGACACACAACTGGGACCTAAGTCTTCAAACTCCTTTGCCAAAAGGTTAATTTTTCTCTTTGGGGAGATAGAAAAGGAGACTCTCTAGAGCTTTCAAAGGAAAAAAGGGAAGAAAAAAGAACTAGCAGCTGAATGGAATTGCAACAAGGCCCCCAGCCAGCCCGAAGAGGTTTCCGAAATTCTGTACAGTCTGAATTCTTACGGGCTGAGGGGTCATGCGATTTCCTCTGCAGAAGGCAGAGTTGAAACAGTCTGACTGAGGGGGCCGGGGAGGAGGGAAGTGTCCACAAGACTAGGAATCATGAGTTTCTGTCTGGCTGCTCTGATGACTTGCTGGGTGACCACAGTCAAGTCCCTTGCCCTCTCTGGGCCTCAGTTTACCCTGATTTATTTACTACGTACCAAGCCTTGCTCTAATGCACTTAAGTGAGGTTAACCTATTTACCCCTTATATAGCACAGCTGGGGTTTGAAGCCAGATAGCGTGGCTCCAGAACCCACACTCCAACCACTGAGCCACAAGGCCCTCCAGCCTGCAGCAGGGGTATCTCCAGGTCCTTCCTGCCCTCAGGGGCTTTGCCCATCTGTGGCTTGGATGCCAGCAGGCAGGTTTCTAAAGACACTAAACCATCCTCCTTAACTCGCCTGCTGCTCTGAGCTGCTACCTTATCCGTGAACTCTGATTCCTTCACTTTGTTCAGCAGCCTTTATAACTATTTTAGCTTGGGAGACCCTCGGGAAACTCCCAGGTCACGGCAGCCAACGACCCACCTCTTTGAGCCTCGCTGGGAGCCGAGAGTCCAAGCAGGAATGGACGACCCCGCTCTGATGTCCATTTTGGAGTTTTACACTCAGGTCGGCCTCTGGGACCGCAGGAGGGAGACTGCCATTCAGGCATCCAAGAAAGAGAGAAAAAAACATCTATTCATAGCCAGACAGAACCTGCTCTATGGAAATCACGCTACCGACGCGACAAGCAGCCCAGCTGTGCAAGAGATTCCCGAAGAGCCTGACCTGGGAACATCCACGTGGAAGGCTCAAAGGCTTGGGTGGTCACCAAGCTTATAAAATCTGCCTGGATGCTCAACCATGAAATTCCTGAGGGCATAAGGTTCTGACCCAAAACCTGGGCTTGTCTCCCAAAACAAAATTCTTCAGACAACGGACATTTTTTGGCTTCAACAAACAGACTGCTGATCTGTTTCACTCTGATCTCTAGAGTAAGGAACGCTCATGGTGAGAACATGCTCCCACCCCATGCCACGCACTGTGCCACGTGTTTGGGTCCACCCGGTCATTCCCAAGGGTGGGTGTTACTATCTCCATTTTGCAGATGGGGAGACTGAGGCTCAGAGAGGTGCCGACTCCCACAGCTGGGAGACGGCAAAGGTGGGGTTTGAAATCTGGTGCCGGTCTGGAGCGCAGGGGGTTGGGGATGAATCCCAGTGGAGCCTGCTGTCTGCATCATGAAGGGGAGCTCCAGCCAGACACGGAAGCACAGGGAGAGTTCTGTGGGGCCGGTGCACATGGAGTCTCGGACCCTAGACGCACACGGGCTTCCCTCCACACATGGGAAGAATCCCTGCAGAGGGACGGGTTGGGAGGGTTGGCCCAACAGCAATTAGAATCACCCCGTGGAGGCTGCCTCAGTCCCGCCTTTCCAAAGACACTGGAATCCACTAACTGGGAATGCTGAGCTGAGCACCCAGAAAATCTCCCACGCCGCATTCGTATCATTGCATCAATGGCAGGTGGTCATTAAACACATGTGCAGTCGCCGCCACGCCACTGTTTTATTCCTGGGAGCAGGAGAAACCCTGAATCCACTCATCTGAGGTCTCATGTCTCACCAGAGACCTCAGAAAAAACCCCGAAGAATCCACCAGTCTACTTCCTATACTTGAAAGCAGGAAGACAGGAAACTGAGGCTCAGAGCAGAGAAGTGATGTGTCCAAGGACATTAAACCGTTTGTTGAATCGACCAACACATACTGGGACCAGCCTCCATCCTCAGTGGGGCTCCTTGTTTAGAGAGAGACAGGAGGCCCATAAGCCGACACCTGCAACCCCATGTGATGGCTGCTTTGTACACCCAGGGTGTGGAAACACAGGGAAAGCTCTGTCCAGCCTGCCTGTGGAGGCGGGGGGTGTTTCCTCATTAATAGGAAGCTGCTCTGAGCGGAGGAGCAGGGGAGGCCACTCCAGGCAGAAGGCACAGCCCGTGCAAACGCCTGCAGGCTAGGCGAGCCCAGCATCAGCTGCGGGATAGAGGCGCTAAGGACAGCAGCGGCCTCAGGTCTGCAGAGGGGAGGGAGCGAACATCTGCATGCAGAGCTGGTAAGGGGTGCAAAGCCAGGGCCAGAACTCGGGTTTCCAGACTCCCCTTCCAGGGTTCTTTTGCACACTCTGCCTCTTGTGGTACCAAATCTAGGTATGATTTTACTCAATGGGTTACGTGATGAATTAAAGCCCCAGTCACAGTTTAGCAGCAACCAGCCTCCGCCTACGCTACATGCACACTGACCTCCCCACCCCTTCCCTGGTCATCCCAGGTAACTGTTCATGGACAGGAGGAAGGAAATGCCTACGGAGCCTCCCTCTCAAGAGACCCTGCTGGGGCCCTATCTCAGGAGGGCCATAAAGTTTACATTCTGGGCTCCAAGACACTCTCTCCTATTTGGTGAGTATTTATTGAGCATCAGCTGTGTGCCAGCCTCCGTGCTAGGCACCGGAAGGATTCATAAAAGGTGGTTACAACCTCTAACTCACTCAGCCATCCCCTAATCCTGAGATGGGCAGAAATCCCTACTCCTATCACCTGGGAGAGGAGATGTGAGGCTCAGAGAGGCCTGGGACTTGCTTGCTCAAGATCACTGGGCCAGTAGGGGTCGGGCTGGGACGCTCCCCCGGAAACATCTGGTTACAGGGCCTTTGCCAAAAAGAGATAAGCGTCCCTGGGGGAATAGAAGAGCCTGGATCCCTCCTTCCCGCCCTGCAGGCTGCCCTTTACCCACAAAGCAGGCAGAGGCTGCACGGGCAGGCGCCACCCAGAAGGGCGGGGCACTGTCATTATGGGGAGGGGCCGCTCTCCCAGCCCAGGGAGCACAGCCAGGGCTGGCGGCTCACGCAGGGAGAGGAGAGGCTCTCGGCTCTAAGCTGCCCTGGCTGGTGCCACCGAAGGACTAAGTGCTTGTGGCCAGTGAGGCTAGGACCCAGAGCACGGACACTGGGGTCAGCGACACCCTGGCCAGGTCACCTCCCGAGTCTCTGAGTCCATTCAGCGGGGGTGACACGACCCGGCCCTGGCTGTGGTGACAGCTCTCCCTCCCTGGACCGGGGTCCTTGTGCGCTTCCGTCTCCTCTGTGGGAATGTTGGTGGGGCCCCTGTGTACCCTAGTTAACCCAACCCAAATGGCTGCAGACACTCCGAAGTACTAAGGCTCAGCTATGCCCTATCCAGACAGGCCTGCCTCCTCACCCCTCAGGTCCCTGTACCAGGTCGAACAGCATCCCTACAAAACTCACGTCTACCTGGAACCCGGAAATGTGGCCTTATTTGGAAATAGGGTCTTTGCAGACGGAATCAAATTAAGATAAAGTCACACAGGATTAGGGTGGCCCTAATCCAATGGCTGGCATCTTTAAAGCAGAGGGAAACTTGAACTCAGAGACACACAGGGAGAAGGCCATGTGACAACAGAGACAGAGATTGCAGCGATGTGTCTACAAGCCAGGGAATGCCTAGGACTGCTGGTAACCACCAGAAGCCAGGAGTGAGGCATGGAACAGACTTGCCCTCAGAGCCTCCAGAAGGAACCAACCCTGCCAACACCTTGATTTTGGACTTCTGGCCTCCAGGACTGTGAGAGAATAAATTTCTGTTGTTTCAGCCCACCCCGTTTGTGCTGATTTGTTATGGCAGCCCTAGGAAACGAATACACTCCCCCCGCCCCAGCCCACCAACCCCAGCACAGCTGGCTTTCACGTGCAGCCGCAGTTTCCCAGGTTCTCCAGGCACTGCAGACTTATCGAAGACACCCTCAGCCTCAACTTCTGTTTTGGGTGCTGAAGAGGAAGTAAATCAGTGGTTCCCAGATCTGGGGATTTCACAGGCCTGTAAAGCGTCCCCCAAATTCTGAAGACAGACATAAGGTTGCCAACATTTTCTGACATCTAAATAAAATTTCTATCTGTGATCACCATCCTGCATAAAAGAAGGACACCCGACATAAGAAAGTAGCTGATGCCAGGCCTGTCCTTAAGTTTTCTCATGTCACCATGGATCAGCGAGAATGTCACACAGTTTGGGAACCAAACTCCAGCCGCTGTGCCCTGCTGGGTGACTTTTTTCAATCCTCGCCGAGGAGAAGGGAGGCTAGCCTCCTCCACTCTCCTCTGAGTACAAAAAGGAGGTTTTCTCCATCTCAGAAACTTGACAAGTATATTCCAGTTAACCTGTGGGTAATTCCAGTTAATCCCCTCTGAGGACTGGGTGCTCTCCCAGCTGGAGGGAGGCATTCCAGGCCAGTCAATGAGGGAGGATCAAGAGGAAAAGAAAATAAAAAGGAAAAGGAGGAGGGAGAGGGAGAGAGAAGCACTGGCCCTTCTTGTGAAAAGAAAATCAAATTGTGAAATTATGCAACGAGCAGACATCACGGTCCGCATGACTCCAGCCCTCTTCAAAGACACCTCGTAAACCCACGCCCGGCCTCGGAGGGAGAGGCCAGATGCCTGGCGCTGTGGGGAGGAGCTTTCGAAACATCTGGCCCCGGCGGCCTGATGACCCAATGGAAGCCAGTCACCCTGTGCTCCGTGACCGCTGAACCCACGTCTGCCTCGTGGTGACCAGTGAGGTGTGCCGGCAGAGCCGCTGGGGATTAAAAAGCTGTCTGAGTTCAAGGAATGTTTCTTTTCCAGTAACTCGAGAGCGCTAATCCCATCTCAGAGATGCCCCCAGCACTGGGGGAACTCTGGCCTGGCCGTGCCGGGGTGGCCTGGCCGGGACAGTCTCAAGAACCTCAGATGATAAGGCCGGACGCCCTCGCCTTCCAGGGCTGGAGTCCATCTCTCCCTCCCTCCCCTTCTGCACGCCCAGGCCAGGGGCAGGGTGGGCCCCAGTTCTCAGGAAGCCAGGAAACACACTCTTTTCTGGGCTAAATGCCCAGATTCCTTGAGCAGTCATAGGACACGCTTTTTCTGAGCTGATCCAAAGCCACAGGCACGGACTGGAAGTTTCTTTGGGCGGCATGAACCTGCGGGGACCCAGGCGCACCTGGAATTCCAGGCTGAAGGCCGGTCAGCGAGAGAGGCCCCAGATGGCCCCGGACGGGCAGGGGCTCCATCCTGCCCCGGTGGGTGACCGAGGGCACAGAGCTGTGCTTTTGTGGGCCTCTGTTTCCTTTCCAAGAAAACGAGGTTCCTTTATTCCGTCATCATTTGCCAGGCTTTTCTTGAGAGGCTCGCGGAGCCAAGCACTGTCTGCGGCACAAGGCAGAGAGGACCTTGTCCCTCCAGAGGTGTGTGGTCAAGAGGTGGATCCAGACATGGCAGCAAACAGACACGGTCATTGCTGACACAATAAGTGCTACGGGGGAAATGCAGCTGAGGAGTGGGCCGGCGGGTACAAATAAGGCTTCACGGGGTCGCTGGGACAATGAAATCAGATGGTGCAGCAAATTGCTTAGCAAATAATCAGCACTCAACAGATAAGTGGGGTCCTCCCTTCCTCCCGCTGCACAGGTGGGGCAACTGAAGCCAGAAAGAGAAGGGCTGGAGCAGGCTGTCTAAGGACTGGGGTTGCTTTGGGGGCCTTACTGCCCCACGTTTCCCGGGGAGCCAAGAGAGGCCCCACCAGCCCCACCTGACCCTGCTGGACTCCCTGCTCTTTCTTGGTGGGAAAGCCTCTGATATCATGCCCCAGGCTAGACCACTGAAAAAGTCTAGCCTTCTAAATCATCACGCCCCCAGCCAGCCCACAAAAACTACCCGTTCTCCACCAGCAAGACTGTTCCAGCAGGTGAATGTCCTCCCTGAATTTAAATCTGGGGTCCTTCGCCTATTTGCTAGGAAATCTTGGCCAACTTTCATCACCTCTCTGAGCCTCACTTTTCATGATCTGAAAACGGGGAGCCCTCCCTAAAAAGCTTGCTTGACATGTTCAATAAGATCGTGGAAGCAAAGTGCCTAGGGTGTGCCTGGCACACAGGAGGCCCACCTGCCCCGCCTCCACCTGCACCAAGGGAAGGGGGAGTGTGGACCTGGTCTGGGCAGCCGGGTGCAGCCCTAGGGGAGCTTGGCATCAGGAGGGAAAGGCTAAGTAGAGGGGACGGCGCTCTAACCGGCGTGGAGGGTCAGATGCGTGTGAAGACCAGCCCCGCGCCTTCTTTGCTGGGTGTCTTGGCCACGATCCTCACCTCTCTGAGTCTCAGTCTCCCCGGCAGAAAAATGGGTTCTGGTGATGATGAAATGAGACCTCACCCAGGTATGTCAAGTCACCCAGACAGTATCTGGCACATTAGTCCGCTCGCCCGCATTCATCCATTCTAAAACGTCTGGGTTGCATCCCAAGTGGGTGCTGGACCCTGTGGGGGGCCAGGGTGGGAGGGGTGCGGCAGACCCGTCTCCTCTAGAACCACCCTGGCATTACCTGGCTCTGAGAGGGGGCACAAAGGGGCTCCTGGGCTAAGCTAGGCTCACCCTCTGTGGGAAGCGACGCCCAGACAGATCCTGGGAAGAGCCGGCTCACCCCCTGGGTGCCACTGACCCCATAACACGGCCTCACACCAAACCTGACGCTGTGAGCCCCTTGCTGCGTGCCACACAGCAGCTGTAAGACAGGCCAATGACCGGGTAGGCCGGGGGAACCTCTGGCCCCAGCCCGCTCCCCCCAACACTCCGCAACAACGTGCCACAGACAAACATTAAAGCTCAGAGCTGCTCGTCTGAACAGCTTCCCTTCTGACTCCTCCAGACCAACCAACCAATCAATCAATCAATCGATAAGGCGAAAATCGGAATTCAATCATGGTGACAATACAATGGGCTCCCCAGGAAGCGAGTTAGAAAACCGGGGCTCTTGCAGATTAATGAGACTGCCTGGAAATCGGGGAAAATAAATGTATTCCCCGGGCGGATGCACTCCCATTAACTCCGGCTTCTCATCCCAAGAAAAAAAACACGCGGAGATTCAGATTTAGGGAAAATAACACATCCCTGGCACTTTTTTTTTCCCTTCGCAAAGCGGCTGCTGTGAGCTTTACATATTTTATCATTTATTCGCACATTGTCCCCAGCAAGTTGGTAGGCGCCGGCCTTGTTTTTCACAAGAAAGCTGTGAGAGAGGCTGAGGATGTGGAGGTGAGGGGCCTCCCACCCCGACACCCAGCTGACGAAGGGCTGGGGCGGTGGGTGGGAGAAAGCCAAAGGTTCTTTTTGGGTGGAATTTCAGCCTTAGGCAGCTGAGAGGTTCTGGGGAGTCCACACCGACAACCACACCAGCCTCCCGGACTGAACACCCTCCGTAACACCAAACCGTTTGCCACAAATGCCACCAAAAATGCCATCCTGACCACACCACCCTCCCTTATCAACCTTCAAGGCTTCCAGATAGTCATCACTCTAGAGCGCAGCAACCAAGGCCTCCTTACTCCTGACCCCAATCCCAGCTGACACCGGTCACCCACCACATCAGCTCCACAGAGACTCTTACTGCTTCCTGCAACCCACTGCTTCACACCTCTGGCCCCTGCACTTCCTGTGCCCTCCACCTAGCTCCCCCCTCCCCCCACCTGGCTAACCCCTACTGATCCTCAGGTGCTTCCAGGGGAGACAGATCGGGGTTCAAATCCTTGCTGTGTGATCTTGGATAAGCCACTTCACCTCTCTGGGCCTTGAGTTCACTTATAAAATGAAGCCATGTAAAGGTGAAAACTAGAAGATGATAGCACATGTAAACCCCTGATGGATGCTCTGTTAAAAAGGAAATAATAGCAGTAGGAGGAGGAGTTGTTTAAAAATGATAGCTGATAATTCTATATAAATAATTCCATACCGTTAAGAGAAAAGAGCTGGCATTTGTGGAGGAGGCACCGGGCATGGGGCATGGAGCCTCCACCCCAGCCAGGCCTTTCCCCTCTGAACACACCCCAGCCACACGCAAGCCCCCTGCTCACAATGAGCCACTGGGAGTCAACAGTCCCTTCAGTCTCTTGCAGGAATTCCTTGCTGCTTCCTGATTCTTCTTGTTCCCCCCTCACTCTTAGTCTGACCCTATGCGCCTTGGCCTCACTCTATCTCCACCCCCACCCCAAATCCAGGCATCAAGTCAAAGGGCAAAGAGCTCATCACCCCTTCTTTACTGATGAGGACACTGAGACGGGCCCATCAGGAATCACTCCTGAGGTCCTGAAGCAGTTTAAGCCACAGCGGAATATTCTTTCAACCTGCAGCCTCGACTTTGCTCCCTGACACAAGTGTCTCCAGGTAGGAGCCCAGACTGCCGACACTGGGCCCCTCCTCATCTCTGCTCCAGGCTGCCCATCTCTCCCCCACTCACCCAGGCCAGCCCCCATCCCCTCTCATCCACCCTAACACCCGCAGCGCCCTCCCACACCGCCACCCCCAGCCTCCACACAGGCCACGCACGTGCTTCAGGGAGCCACTCCCCAACTCAAGACCCTTCCAAACGCCCATCGCCCATAGGATCAAACTCCGGATCATCACAGGATCGTAGGATCATCACCCATAGGATCAAACCCTGGATCATCATAGGATTGTAGGATCATCACCCATAGCATCAAACCCTTAAGGAATCACCTGTAGCAGGCCCATAAGGTGTGTGAGTCATGATATTCCTCCCCCTGGAACAGGTTCTATCCCTCCAGCCAACCCATTTGCCCCCAACAGAGGCCTGGGCTTTGGACACAGTGTCTAAGTCTCCGAGTTTCAGCTGTCTCCATGATAACGACGCCTGAGGAGCAAACTGAGGGTGCATCACTCCTTACCCCTCATCACTGTCACCAAGGCCTTCACGGGGCCAGGCCCTGGGCTGGGCCTTGGGACCACAGAGGAAAGTAGGCTTGTCCCAGCCCTGGAGAGGCTCCAAGTCCAGGGGACTGACTCATCAGTGGGCCCAAGGGATAGGGGCACGCCAAGAGGGTAAGCACTGGGGGCTGTGGGGCTCAAAGCAGAGTCCTACATAGTGTCCTGAGATCAGAGGAGACTCCAGGAGGTGGTGAGGTTTGAGAAGCAAGAAGAAAGGCATTATAGGCCAAGAGAGCCTCGAGTTCAGCACAGCAGAGGGATGGGGCCTGTCTGGTGGAGAAGGGGTGCAGCTGGACTGGACATTTCTGAATGCCAATCTGCCCACCTATGGGCTCTGTGTTCCCTGATTGTTACCTCCTTGGCCACTCCTCACCACCGTCCCATGAGGAACTTCATTTCAAAGATGAACAAACTGAGGCTTGGAAAGGGTATTTATTCAAAGGCAGCCAGCAAATTAGTGACATGGAGGGGAGAGCCTTGGTTTAAATATGTGGGCACCTGGGCCTTCCCCGGTGGCGCAGTGGTTGAGAATCTGCCTGCTAATGCAGGGGACACGGGTTCAAGCCCTGGTCTGGGAGGATCCCACATGCTGCGGAGCAACTAAGCCCGTGAGCCACAATTACTGAGCCTGTGCGTCTGGAGCCTGTGCTCCGCTACAAGAGAGGCCACGACAGTGAGAGGCCCGCGCACCGCGATGAAGAGTGGCCCCCGCTTGCCGCAAGTAGAGAAAGCCCTCACGCAGAAATGAAGACCCAATACAGCCATAAATAAATAAATAAACAAATACTTAAAAAAAAAAAAAATGTGGGCACCTAAATCTCAACCCTAGAAGTTTAAATATGTGTTTTTAAAAACATTCACTATAAGAGAATCCCAATTAACAGTTCTTTCAGAGATAGCAGAGCCTTCATCTATCCTTCCTTCCGGTATTTGTGGAATTCCCAGCGTGTGCCAGGCACATAGTCTCGCCCTCCCCAAGTTTACAATGTGATGAAGCACACAACTAACTCATAATGAGAACAATGACCCTGGGGTCAGAGCTCAGGTTAAGAATTGTATTAACTTGAGTCTGGTCCCTCTCAGACCTCCTCTCTTCATTCTTGTGCACACAGCAGACATTGCTAATCAATCCCAAAGCCTTCTCAACATGCCCTCTCAGGCAGCCATTACCAATCTATCAGAATTGGCACTGGAGGTGACAATTATTGCCATCCCTGTTGCCAAGGGGCACACAGGACGTTAGGCAGAGTGAGTAAAGAAAGTCCCTCCCCACTTCCCTCCTCCATTCTCAGCGGCCCAGATGCCTGAACTCTCACCATCAGACCGTGTTCAGCACTGCCCTCAGCCAGCATCATTGTATAACAGCAAAGACCCCCAGATGCTGGCTCAGTCGTGTGGAATCAGGGGCTGAAGCAGGGGCAGGCTGGTGACGGGCATCTGGACTTGGAGTGCTCGCTCTGCTACCTCCTAACAGAGGGGCACTGCTGTTCTCCAGAGGGCGGCCCAGGAAAATGAACAACCCCCAGAGCTACCATGTATGAAATATATGATCTGAAGCCAGTTTCTGGATTCTCTGAGCTTCTGTTTCATCTGAAAACGGAGCCAATGACCCCCACTCCCCATGACATACCCAAAGTGGCTGGCACAGGGTCAGGCATATGTGACGACCCCATGAACGCTGGGTCCCCCTCCTTCCCTTCCTCTGAACTCAAGGTGTGAGTTCAGGCTGACAAGCCCTTTCCTTATGCATTGGGGGCAGGAGCCATCCAGGTCCCGTCCACTCTCCTCCGAGAGGTGCCCCGGTGTGGCCTGCTGCCCCCTTCCTCCTTGGCCCAGTTTCTTAGGGCCCAAGGAACCATCCATTTGTAAGAGTTTGGTTTCTCTCTCTTTTTCTTTCCTTTCCCCTCTAAGCAAAACTGCGTGGTGGCTGTCCCCAAGGCAGCTCCTAAGGGCCCACGTTGTCCCGCACAAGTGATGGCGGTAGTTCCGTTAATGGGAAGCAAGACGAATGGTACCTGGTGCCCAAAGTGTACGAAGCGAGCCGGAATTGGAGGAAAGTGTTGCCAGAACACACCCTCCTTTGGGGCCTTATTAGGTCTTGAAAGAGCTGCCGCACTCTCTAAAACCTGCTTTTGCCAGCAGAAGCTTCATTTTACAAATATACAACAACTCAAAAACCCGTAAATGGGAAGAAAACCCTGAAGATTACGCTCCCTTGCTGCAGCGAGGCGGCGAGCTGCCACTCAGAGCTGAAGTCTTTAGCCTCGTCGACTCAGGGTTTAAATAAATGGGCCTGAACGCCAGCTCACCATTTTGTGAACACAGAACACGGATGTTTCTTTGCCGTTTAAGGACTGTTTGCCAATGGTGGGATGGGACAGCTTTGGGAACATTTTCTTTTAAAAGGCTTGTTTGTCCCAGATGCCATAAAACCCTATGGCCCTTTCATCAGTCCCAGGAGGAATCCCTGACACAGCTCTCTTCCCCCAAGTCACACCCCCAGGCCCTCATAACACACCGCCATCTCTCCCAGCTTCTCCTGCCCTGAGAATCAGTGGCATCTCAAAAGCAACTTCATTGCAGAAGGGGCATCCATTTCCACAATGACCCAAAGGGCTCACCCCTCCCCCCAGTTGGGGGTCAAGCTGCTGAATTGTTTTGGGGGCTTCAGTGTGTCCAAATTCAAAATGTGGGTGGAGGCCGAAGCTGGGACGGACATAGCCAAGGCAAATGACAGGCAGAGCAAGTGGACATGCAGTCAGGCTGCCCGGGGCTGTGTGACCTTGGCAAGCCATGCAACTCCTCTGGGCCTCGGCCTCCTCATCCCTAACACAGGGCGAACCCCACCCACCTCCCAGCCCTGGAGCAAGGAGTAAATGCAATCCCAGCTCACTGGGAAATGGTCACTTCCCAGGCCACTTGGAGCACTGATGGTCTGTTCTCAGCACACCCTCCCATAGTCCCCAGCATCACCCAGACACTAGTAGGCCATTCACACTAGAGCAGACTGGTCTAGGGCGTGTGCTCTGAGAGCCAAAGGCCTGGGTTCAAATCCTGGCTCAGCCACAGACCCACCGTGTGCCCTTGGGCAAAGGACTCAGCCTCCCTTCCCTCGTCTGTAAAATGGGACTAATAGAACCTGCATCACAGGGTCACTGAGGGGAGTCAGTGCCATAAAACATGGCCAGGGCCTGCCTGGGGTGGCCCCGAGGGCCAGCAGCCCTGAGAGGGAGTGGTTGAGAGTCCTGGGGGAGCCTGAGAAAAACTCCCACCTCCTAACGGGGAAAACCACTTTCTCAAAGACACTGGAGGCAAAGCAACCCAAAGAGGCCATCTCGGGCCCCCTGGGAGAGTTGGGACCTTGAACAACAGGCAGCATGTTAAATCCCCAACAACAACCTTCCCAGGGAGTTAAGAGACTTCGGGGAGCCTCACTCCACGAGGCAGACTGGGGACACCAAGCCCCCCACATCACAGCCCCTGGTCATCTGTCTCTAACACCTGGACCAGTGACACTGAACGTACTTTCCCCATTTCTTGTTTCCGGTTGGTCTCCCCACAGGAGTGCCAGCTCCATTTTGTCTCTTTTGTTCATTATGCGTCTTAGGACAGTGCCTGGATCTGTGGGATCAATGAATGACCAAGCAAAGCAAGGAAGGGATGAACTCCCTGGGGAGGGCAGTTCTGGGCTGAGTGATTTCCAATGTGTCCCAGCGTGGAGAGGTGCTCCTGAGTGTCACAGGTGCCACCAAGCTGCAGTCCTCGCCCCACAGTGTCATGAATTATCAATACGATAACAGCCACCAACTGCTGAATGCCTGTTATGTACAGGCTTACCTCACGGGATCATGAAAACTCCCCCAGAGACAGGAACTGAAATTACCCCTTGCTTTGCAGTGAGAAAACTGAGGCCCCGGTGCAAAGTGACAAGCCAAGGAGACACGGTGAGCAAGAGGCAGAAGTGTGACTTGCATCCAGGTGTGTCTGACCCACCATCTCCCTCCTTCCTCTCTGATCCGAAGAGCAGCCCCAGGGCTGGCTGGATCTTGGAGGAGAAAAGCTGGAGTTGGAGCCTCGGGACCGCTCCCTGCCAAGAAGGGTGACTGCCCAGAGGCAGGAGCCGGCAGACAGCAGAGGCTGCGGTCCCGCTCCCTTCCCGTTCCGCGCACACGCAGCGGTGGGCGCAGCGGCTCAGCCGGGCAGTGACCCCAGCCATCCAGCCACGCCTGGGAGTCTTCGAAGAGCAGTGGCTTCGGGGATCCCCCGGGCCTGGGTTCAAATCTCAGTTTTCCAACCATGTGGCTTATGGCTTTGGACCGATGGCTTCATTCTCTGAATCTCAGGTATCCTCATCTGGAAAATGGGGTCAGCCTAAAATTGTTGCAAGGGTTAACTAAGGGAACACAGATAAAGCACTTGGTCAGATCGCTGGTGCACAGTAGGTTCTAAATAATAAGCATTAGTTAACTTTCCCAAGGCTCCCTCATTCATGTTTTTGGGAATGGCCAGACACGTACGTCCTGTGGCTGCCTGGCTTCCCAGTTCCAGGGCTGGGAACGGCGTGGGTGGCTGGCGGAATCCGAGTGCCCAGCCCTCTCCGATCTCCAGGGCACCACCTGCTTGGCGTTGTTCCCGAGGAAACAGGTCAGCAACCTTATCATTCGATTTCTGACCCTTGTCACTCAGGAAGTCGGAGGGGATGGGTTTGTCAACACAATAACATCCGGCAACAACGTAAGGGATTAAAGCAGGGAGGGCATTTCCAAGGAGGCCCGTGAGCACGGTGTGTCCTTTGCACGAGACGCCCAGGGTGAGGAGGGAGGCCAGCGGGGCCACCTGACAGCAGTCACATCCCGGGCCAGCGGTCTGTAGACGGTACCTCACTGCAGAACTTTCCCTTCCATAAGACTGGCCTCAACGGCATGTCGAGACCCCGTGCTCTTTTTGAAGGGCTATGGTCCTCCCAGCAGGGGCAGCTTCACGGGCAAGTGATCAGCATTGGCACATGTGGCCCTGTCCTCAGCAGGGAGCTCCTTGCTTGGAGTTTCAGGCTCTGTGTGCACTCTCTTGAAAGTCTTCACCTTATCTTTGAACTTGCGTTTTCTAAGTGAAGTTGGTGGAACAATGGTGCATGTGCTGGGGGTGTGGAGTCTCAGCTCACGAGTGGTCCTGCCTTGCCCAGGGCGGGTCTCAGCTGCCCACCCCCCTGCCCCCAGCAACCTCTGCTGTTCTCCACCCTTGGCAAGGGCCTGGCTGCAGACATGGCGAGGGCTGGGGTCAGGTGTGCCTGCCCACCGAGCCACAGGGTGGGGCCGTGGGCGCCTGCGAGGGTCTGTACTCACCCTGTGAGTGTCCCTGTGCCCAAGGGATCATGGGCACAATAACAAATTAAAAACATCACAACAGGTGGGGAGAGAGACTGTGAAGGGAAGGAAAAAGCTTTCTTCCTGCTTTTTGAACAGAGGACCTACATTTTCATTTTGTACTGGGCCCCCCAAATTACGTGGCTGGCCCTGCCTTCCATTTATTTATTGATCCTTGGGGACACCCCTGCGCCTCTGCAGAGCTAGAAGACACCGCTCTCGGGTCTGAGGCCATCACTGCCTAAGAAGCTTCTCAGAACAAGGCCCCCCAACCCCCTACCCACCCTGCCTGCCAGGCTTGTTCTTTGAACCCCTATCATTGGTCACTTACTGCTGTCTTGTGGGCCAGGCCTGGTTTTCCGGTGCCGGGGATGTGACGATAAGCCAGGTCACAGAGCACTGATGGAAGCAGGCAGGACTGCTGGTAGTGTAGTCAGGCGGAGGGAGCCGGTCCGGCAGAGCAGCAGGGAGGGCGAGGTGGGAAGAGCTGGCACGTGCAGGCTGCCTCTCGAAAGCAGGGACGTGGGGGTCGGCTCTGGGAGACGGGCAGGAGCCCCTCCATCAGTAAGGCGGGGGCACCCTGACTCACCTCCCGGGGCTGTCGGAGGCTGAAGGGGCTATCGTGCCTGAGGGGTGCCTCCAGCCGGCCGGGGCAGGCACGGCAGGGAAAGGGGGCGGCACAGGCACAGGACACTAATGCAGGACAGTCAGCGGCGGGCTCCGCAAAGGACTGCAAAGCCAACGATGAAAAAAAAATCGGAGGGGCAGCACCGCCATACCCTGAGCCCCTACCACATGCCAGGCACCTGGCTAAGGTGGCTTGATCTCACCATCGGCCCCCTCCCGGGGTAGATATTTATTCCTGTGGTTTCTATTCCCACTCGACATTTTACAAACATCACCTTACTTTCTGTGGTTTATAAAGTCCAGTTGGTACCGAGCACGGGGTCAACCATGCTTTTCTGGTATGACTCGTCACGGATAGAGAAGAATTCACGCTGACTAAGAGCTCAGACTGCACAGTCGGGCCAATCTGGGTGTGATCCTGGACCACCCCCCAGCTGTGGGTTCTGGGGCAGATCTGACCTGCCCTGGGCCTCAGTTTCCCATTTGTAACTTGGGGTTAACAAGAGTCCCATCCTGGAGGGGTTGCTGTGATGAGTAAGTGAGGTGACGTCAGTGAAGGATGCAGCACACAGCCAGTGCTCGATAAACGTCAGCCAGTGCTACAGCCGTGAAACCCCAAAACATCCAATGAGAAACCCGAGCATTGCGTGGCGCTTCCTGGGACCGTGCGAGTCTGCTCCCTCCTTCCTAGCATCTGCCACAACTCTGCTCGAGACTGTTCTCTCCCCCCATTGTCATGTCACATCAGTCCATAAATATTTAAACAACATGTCATCAGATTATTATAACATATGATCTATAGCACTGATGTGCTGCAGTTCTGCGCATTTGGGCTTCATTTTCAGAATATCGAGACATAAAATATTTATATATTTAGCCAACCACGAGATCTCACATTCTGTCTCAAAATGCTGGGTGGTGGCAAGACGCTGAACTGAGAGGCAACGTGTGAAGGGGATGCCTTGTTCTCACGTCGGTTCCTGGGGCATCTGGATTGTTTCTGGTTCATTCCAGGGACGTCATTGTGTGGCCTGTGAACGGTGGCTGGCCGAGTTTATCGCAGCAAGCAGAGGGCCAGGACTAAAGAAACCCCGTAAGATGGGGCAAGAGTTCAAATCACTTGGGCTCTGTCATTTTCCTTTCTGTATCTCCATAGACCTGCGCATAGTAGGTGCTCTTAAACGTCCACTGGAAAATAAGTTAATTCACCTGCAGCCCACAGCACCACCCAATGGGCTGGCATCCAGCAGGGATTCAGTCACATTTGCTCCCCTGTTTCATTCCATCCCCAGTTCCCAGCACCAGGCCTGGCCCGGAGTGGGATCCACTGAATGTTGCTGGATGAATGGCAATTGAAGGAATAAACACGTGACCAGATAAATCACTTAATTAGCTAATAAATGAATGCGGGATAATGACTCTGGTCATGTCTGCTGGTCGTAATTATACTGTGTAAGACCCTCCTCCAGAGAAACAAAGGCTCTCCAGTAACCCGTAGTGGGTAGGCAAAGGGGTTTTCCTGGGTAATTAAATATCTCGATTGCTAACATTAGCACATCACAGTGACCACATGTCCCGGAATTTTCAGTACTATGCAATTTCAAAGATGCCACCCCTTAAGCCATTCGAGCATCCAGGAACTTCTCACACACCAGCGACCAAACAGCTTCTTCCAAAACTGCCTCTCCTGTCCCCAAATGTCACTAAAATGCTTTTACAGACCACTGCTGTTTTGGGTGTTTGGAAACAGTGGTCATCATGTGTCCAACCTAGAGATGATCGACATCTGACGTCCTGGGAGGTCACAAAAGTATTCACAAATTAAAGTTACTAGCTTGGAGTAAAAGTATTTTCTTTGCGTGTTCCCCAAATGCCATGCTGTCACCATCAAGAGCTGGCATGCCCCACCTTTGTCCCCAGCCTCTGCATAAAAATCCAGTCCTCGTTTCCTCTTGGGTTGGCTGAGGCTGGCATTTAAAACAAACACAAAAGGCCACTAAAATTCCTGAGGGAGACGAACAAAGGAAATGCACACACACTGAGTCAGGCACGCCAAGTCCATGCTTGAGATCCCGGTGTAACTAAATCCGGCTGGACTTGGCTGGACCCGCCAAATGCATGGGGTGGGCTCCCTGTCTGTCTGCCATGTGCTGCCCAGTGGTCCTGCCACCTGGGCACCCACCCTGGTGGTCCACCAAGGCCACACCAGCTAGGGAATCGTTTCCTCTTTCAACCCAGGATTCCCTGTTTTCTGGGCTGGGGCAGAATCTGGGCTCTTGCTCATTTGCTACATAGCAAATATCTGTGCCCAGGTGGCTTGGGAGACTTAACCCCTTCCCCTTCCCTGAGCAACCCCCCAAAGATATGCCCTCTAAAAAATAAGCGTGGTTTATAGACAATGCAGCTTTAAGACATGGCACCCACCAAATCCTACCCAAAGCTCCTCCTCTACAGACTTCAGGAGGCACCTCTGCAGAAAAGGGGCTAAGGAGGGAGACCCCTGTAACTCTGGGAGGTAACCTCCGTGTTTAGGTTCCTCCTACTTGGGATAATCCAAGGATAAGTCTTTCTCTAAGAAACCTTCTCTGCACAGGGGAGGGTCAGTCGGGCACAACTCAGCCTTTTGCTGGCCACTGGGAGGAATGAGCAGGGGGTGCTTGCAGCCAGTCAAGTTTGCCACCAGCTTAAGTCCATATAAACATTCTTCAAGGATCCTGCCACTTACCCACTTAAAACTTTCCATTCATTCAACAACTATTAATTGAGCACCTATGTGCCAGGCACAGTATGGGACACTGAGGTACAGCTGTGGTCCACAGACCAACTCTTACCCTCATGGAGCTCACATTCCAGTCTGGGAGGCAGATAACAAACACACGATGTCAGGGATGGATAAGGGCCCTGAAGAAAAATAAAGCCGGGCCGGCGAATGGGGAGTGAAGGACGTGGGATTAATTTTGACAGAGTGGGGATGGTGGGGTCTCTTTGGAGAAGTGACTTTTGCAGTGTCCCTATGAAGGCTAGGAGCAAGTCACGGGAATATTAGGAGGAAAAGGATTTCAGGGAGCCGGGACAGCAAGTGCAAAGGCCCTGAGGTGGGAGTACGCTTGGCATGTTTGAGGAAAGGTAAGGAGGCTGGGGCAGAGTGAGTGAGGGGGAGACTGCTGAAAAGTAAGGCTGCAGAAGTAGCAGGGGCCCCACTGCTCTTGCAATAAAGACCAAAGCTCACAGATTCTGGTGGGCCTTGGCAGCCTCCTCTCCCACTATTTGCCCCCTTGGTTCGTACTTTTCCTTCCAGTTGCCTAGGAGGCCCTCTCCCAGGCCCTGGGCCTGGGCCTGGCCACCAACTCACAGCCCACACAACGGGCACTTCCAGAGGGCAGCCTTCAGACCAGACCCCAGGACACAGGTTTCTCACAACACTAAGGCCTATGGTAATTAGCACCATATAGCCTGGATTCTTTATGTCCGTTTCTCTGTCCATTAAATGGGCATAATGGTACCTGTGTCACAGAACTGCGGGAGGATGAAGTGAGTTAATCCATGTAAAGGGTTAGAACAGAATGTAACATGTGGTGAATGCCTGGTACAAAGGCTCTATTGAAGGGTCCAAAGGCTGAGAAAGTGGTAGGAAGTTCCTGGCTTCGCACTGCTTGGGGTCTGCCTGCAGCACAGGACCCCAGTCTGGCTCCCAGCTTCCCATCCCACGGCCCCACCTACCCACTCGCCCTGTGGCTGGGTCCCCAGCCTTCTCAGGCCTCCAGGCCTCCAGCACCTTGCCTGTCAAACCTCATGTCACCCTCAAGGCTGGGGAGTCCCTCCCTCCTGGAAGCCCTCCCACTTCCCCAGAGAGTGAGTCCCAAAGGGTACCTGCTGCAAACTGTTCACAAGCACCTACAACGGGGTCATGACACAACTTCTGCGGCTACCAGGTGGTGGGTGGGACCATTAGAGGGTCTCTGTGCCAACTCCCACCATAATGCCTGACTCAGAATGTCAGGACATATTTCTTGAGTGAATGAGTGGACAGATGACCACATAGCAGCCAGCAAGGGCATATCTGGTTAACAAAATGGAGTCCACTTAACCCAAACAACAGTGAATGGTCTGTGTTTCCGCACTGAACTGTTCACCCACATTCTGGGCCCAGGTGCCACGAACCCGAGCCTTCGCCTGAAAGTTGGGAGAACGATCTGATTTCAGCCACAGAACAGCCACAGCCTGTGTGGGAGACCTTAGGCTGGTCATAGTCTCTCTGTGGGCCTCATTCTCCCTATCTGTAAAATGGGAGGCTTTTAAGCTTTTATTTTTAAGCATCAGAAATTTTTCTTTTTTTTAAATTTAATTTACTTTTTTTATTTTATTTATTTTTTTTGGCTGTGTTGGGTCTTCATTGCTGTGCGCGGGCTTTCTCTAGTTGCGGTAAGCCGGGGCTACTCTTTGTCGCGGTGCGCGGGCTTCTCATTGCAGTGGCTTCTCTTGTTGAGGAGTACGGGCTCTAGGCACGCTGGCTTCAATAGCTGTGGCTCGTGGGCTCTAGAGCGCGGGCTCAGTAGTTGTGGCGCACGGGCTTAGTTGCTCCGCGGCATGTGGGATCTTCCCGGACCAGGGCTCGAACGTGTGTCTGCTGCATTGGCAGGCAGGTTCTTAACCACTGCGCCACCAGGGAAGCCCAGAAACTTTTCTTATAAAAATTTTTTTTCCAAATAAAATTAACCATTTTAAAGTAAAAATTAAGAGGCATTTAGTACATTCCCAATGTTGTGTAACCACAACCTCTACTTGGTTCCAAAACATTTTCATCATCCCAAAAGGAAACCCTGTACCCATTAAGCAGTTTCTCCCCATTCTCCCCTCCCCCACGCCCCTGATAACCACCAATCTCCTTTCTGTCTCTAAGGATTTATAGATTCTGAACATTTCGTATAAGAACCTTTCTTAAAATGACACCTGAGCAAAACCTCCTTATATAAAACAGGAAAGAGGAGAAGGGCCGAGGCTGAAGACGGTAGGTTTGTCTCTTCCCCTCCCCCTTCAGGGAGCTGACGTCCCCCATCCTTAGTGGCCTTTCAGGGAAGGCTCTGATCCCAGGCCCTTTCTTTTCAGAGTTCTAATCCTTAACTTGGGTTTCTAAGGCAAATCACCCCAAACGGTGCCCGAGAATCAAGGGCCTTGAGCCTGGCGTTACTGGCCCACTTGCCAGATGAGGAAGTAGAGGCTGGGCCCACATGAAGCCCTAGCCTGAGCTGACTGCTGGGGAGGTGCTGGATTCAAAGATCTCCAGAGCCCGCTGATGCTCTCCCCTCACCACACACACCAAGGCGGGGTCTCAGATGTGAAGAGCTGGCCAAAAGCCCACAGAAGCTACCTCACGAGGGCAGCCAGACCTGGGGGACAAAGATCACTCCTCTCCCTCAGGGAAGACAAGCCAGCCTGAGGGAGCCCCAGGAGCTTAAGAGGGAGCGCCAAACACGCACAGACTCCCTCAGCCCTTGCTGTGCAGGCTCTGTGAGGACCATGTTGGTGGAGAGGGCCACCTGCTCACTTCCAACCAAGAACTGCCTGCCCTCGGCCCAGGTCTGCGACAGCCGCTCCGTCAGCACAGACCTCTGATGGGGCCAGTGCTGTGTAAATAATTAACAAAACATCTGCCTTGCTTAATAACACACCATGGCTGACACAGCTCTCGGGGCCTCCGGAGACCCTTCAACTCCAAGAGGACGCACCAAAAACTTATAAGGCTCACTTTCCTCTCCGTGGGGCTGGCGGAAGTGCAGGGTAGACAGGAAAGCAAAATACTGATTTCTAAACATTTCCCTGAGATGCCCAGGGCCACCCTGACATTTAAATCTTGCCTCTTGGGACTTCCCTGGTGGCGCAGTGGTTAAGAATCCACCTGTCAATGCAGGGCACACGGGTTCGAGCCCTGGTCCGGGAAGATCCCACATGCCGTGGAGCAACTAAGCCCATGCGCCACGACTACTGAGCCTGCGCTCTAGAGCCCGTGAGCCACAACTACTGAGCCCACGTGCCACAACTACTGAAGCCCGCGTGCCTAGAGCCCGTGCTCCGCAACGAAGAGTAGCTCCCGCTTGCTGCAGCTAGAGAAAGCCCGCGAGCAGCAATGAAGACCCAATGCAGCCAAAAATAAATAAATTTATTAAAAATAAAAAAAATCCTGCCTCTTTCCAAATTGTCATTGTCTCCTCCACTCTATTTTGAGGGTCATGGTCATAGAAAAGTGCTTCAGTGGCAACTACCTGGAGGGGCCCCCGACACCCTCTTTTAATCTTGTTTCGGGCCTCAAGATACAGGGGCACTGAAAATGCTCCTGACAAAGAGATGACCTTCCCAGCCCTGTGACCCTGGGCGGGTCCTCGGTAATTAAATAGTTCCTAGTCTCTCATCAAGCACTTATGAGGTGTTACCCACCTGCTGAGCATTTTGTATACATTATTTTATTTAGTCCTTCCCTCACACTTTATGAGGTCATAATACTGTTCCTGTTTTCTGGATGAGGAAACAGGCTCCCAGAGGTGAACGACTTTTTCACAAGCAGCAGGTCTGGGCCTCCCACCTCACTCATTTGGATTGTGGGTGAGTGTTTTCCCCTCTCTGGCCTCAGTTTCCGTCCTGTAAAATGGGCATGCAGCTCTTCTCTGGATGGTGAGCCTACCGAATTCCTCATTTGTAGCTTGGACTGATCAGAGCTGAGGGTGGTTTGGATAGTAACTCTGTCCCTTTGCAGGTCTCTTCCCGACAATCCCCAATTTCAAAGACTTTGGGGACAAGGAAGAACAAGAGAGGGCAGGCCTTGGAGAAAGGGGACGAGTACAAATTCCACCTCCACTGCCCACTTGCTGTGAGAACGGGTCTCAGGGACTAAACCCAGTGGCCTCAACTACAACTCAGGGACCTCGGAACATTCTCCTTAAACAGCTCTCTGCTCTCCGTTCACTAGGATCAAGCACTGCCCCCGGCCCCCAGCCTAATTTTGAAGTGTGAGGGTTAAATAACTCCGGGAAACGCAGGCCCTGCAGGCTCTCAGTGACAGCCTCCCTCCCCCTTCCCTTGTCGGAATTCCTTCACACTCTATGGAATTCTTACATAAAGCCCCTTTTTCTTTTCTGTGAGGTCACCATCATGCAGATGTCTAAGAGAAAGAAAGACTGGCTCCACATGGATCAAGGCCGTTAGAACTGAATGCATTTCAGATCCCAGCTGGCCACCTTTCAATTCTGTAGGCCCCTCATTCAGTCCCCCCCCACCCCCCAAAACAGAGCCAGCTACAGCGTTGAGTCAGGTTTGGGGTGCAGTGATCCTGCTGGTAGATGCCGAGAAGGCCTGGCTACAAGACCCGGCCTTTGCCACCAGACCACCCGAGAAGTTGTCTGTGGAAAAATCCAGAATTGGAGACAACGGCAGAGGTTATGTATGAGGGTTTGTTTCCACACAAGTAAGTCTTGTTAGAGGGACAGATGTCAAAATGCTAGATCACTCTCCAAGTTCAAGTTCCCGAATTAAACGTCACAGGAAATTACACCACCAACTGATTTGCCCCAATGTCAGCTCCTGTCTGAGGAGGCCGTTGGTCTATTTCAGTTTGGGCCAAAGGAAGGGGCTGTGTGTATGCCACCCAGCTCAGATAGGGATGGATGAAGCCACTGGCCTGATTTTTTTCTCTTTAAGTTAACATTTTCCCAAAAGGCTATCTTGTCACTACCCAAGAATCAGAAGTGAGAAAATAGGCAACTACCAAAAGCCACCGAGGGTCTTTGGCCAAGCGTGGCCATCCTTCACCTTTCAAAGCAAATTCACAGACACCCAGGGGTGCCCAGACCACCCAGACAACCCCTCACTCCACGAGCACCCTTTCCCCAGAGCTCCAAGTTCTGACCACCATCTGAGGCGACGGCCAAGGAAAGGCCCATGGCATGGGCAAAACAGTTTCCTAAGAATGATGTCAGCAAAAAAAAAAAAAAAAGAGAGAGAGAGAGAGATAAAAATGTAGAAACAAGGACTATTTTTACCTCCCCAAATCACAGGCCAGACGGGAGAGAAATCCATCAATGCCAGAAATGCGGCTGGGCCTTCGCACAAGATCTATTATTTCACACCTTAAATTAACGCATCTCAAAGCAATTTGCAAATGTTCATCAATTTGCAGAACATACTTGGAAGGGAGAGAAATACCTTTTCTTTTCAACACCAAAGGACGCTCGCAGGAGCACCCCACGCCCAAAACCACACAGGTCTTCGCACACAACATTCCTTTCCAGTACAGTGTAGTATAAACCGTGATGTAAATGGAAATGAACGGGGAAGAGAGACAGGCTCGGAACTGAAATGGTAAGTAAGTGACAAGAAGCCTACGTAGAAATGATGCTGTTGTCAGATATTCAGAATTGAGAGTCAGGCCCCGTGGAGGTAACTCGCCATCATCAGGGGTCAGGACGCCGGGCTCTTCCTGAGGGCAGTGTCCTAGGTTGCTTCCACCCCACACAAGCCTGGAGGTGCCAACCCGTATTCAATCTCAGATGACTCACCAGGGCCCTCCACTCTCCACCCTCTAGCTCCCTGGCTTGGTCTGACCCAAGAAGGGGAAGGGAATATTCTTCTCTTTTTGACAATTGTTTTTGACACTTCCCTTCTGAAACCAATTTTTGGCACTTCGAGAGGAAAGAAAAAATGTGAACTGTGGCCCTTTCTATCTGACAGCTCTGGCTCCTCTGCACCAGAGGGGCAAGTGTGGACGAGGAAGGATGGTAGTGCCTTCAGGAAGACCTCTCCCAGAAGTCTGGAGCCCAGCAAAGAACCCAGCATGTCTTAATCCACAGCAGGACAAAGGCAGACAGACCTGGTTTAAAGTTAAGAACTTCAACTCTGGAATCAGAGATGTGGGTTTGGATCCTGACTTTGCCATTTGCCAGTTTATGACCCTGCCCAAGTTACTTAACTTCATCTTCCTCTCTGTAAGATCAGGATAACAACCCCGAACATTCGCACTGTGCCAGACACATGGTACACAGCCGCTGTGACTTTCCAGGTTCAGTGGGGAGACTATGGGCTCTGCTCAGTCAAGCCTGGGTTCAAATCCAAGATCAACCGTATATTATCATGTGATCTTCAGCACATGATTTAATCTCTCTGTGCCCTAGTGCCCTCATCTGTAAAACGGGCAAAATGATTGTTCCCATCTCGTGATGCTGGTGAGTGGATTGAGTGAAACAAGGCAATTAAAGCTTTTAGTACCGTGCCTGGCACATGGAATACCCTCCATAAATGGTGGCCATTAGCCATGGTGCATAACTTTCATAAAATTGTGCACATTTCATCGCTGAGCCTCAGTTTTCTCATCTGTAAAATGGAGATAATAACCCCTACCTCACAGTGAAAATTAACTAAGTGTATGTACGTTTAAAGCACTCAGCACCCAGTCTGTGCACCTTCAGAAGGCAAATCCTGGTGCAATGGAAAGAGGATGGGCTTGAAGTCAGGCAGGTGACAGGATTCTGCTGCCACCTCCTCTCTGTGGTCCCAGGACACAGCTCGAACTCTCTGAGCCTTAATTTCCTTGTGCATGTAAAACCAGAAGCCACGCTCCACAGCCTGACTTTTGGGAGGATTGTGGTGCCCAGAACAGTGCCCGGCACACAGTGGGTGCTCCATAAATGTGAATTCCCTTCCCCTGCTCCTTCCTTACTTGAAGCCTCCAGAAGTGCCATCTGGCAAAGCCAGGAGCTCCGTTTCTTGAACCCTGAACGGCCCTCTACCCAGACCAACCTGGGCTGCTGCTTAAGTCTGAGACTTTATTTTGCGGAGGTAGAAACTACTTTTTAGTCATTTCCGAAGCAGACGGGACGGCAGAGGCTGACAAACCACAGGGACCATTTTAAATCCTGGGCCTTTCTTCTGGGAAGTTAGGCAAGAACCTTCCCAAATGTTTGCCCGTGGGGCTCTCTGCCAGGGAGTGACTCATCCACAGCTCCCCACAGGCATATTTTATTTGGGGGTGGGGGATTGCGGGAGGGCCTGGCCTTGCTGGGGGAGGGAAGGCAGCATTTCCAGCACACCCAGAGGTGGGTTTGTTTTTTTTTTTTTCATTTTTTAGGACAAAAAAGAAAAAGAATGTGGGTCTTTTTTGTTTCCTTCCAGGTTTTGTTTGCTAAAAGAAGACGTCCAAAGTTCACTCAGTAAGCTGTTGCGTGGGGAACAGGCGCTTTCAGCCGGCTCTGCATCCCTTTCAATGAAATTCTTCTTCCATTAACGCCACGGTTTTTAAAATGTCCCTCCAAGGTTCGCCTGC
Organism: Balaenoptera ricei; assembly: GCF_028023285.1. Lineage (NCBI taxonomy): Eukaryota > Metazoa > Chordata > Mammalia > Artiodactyla > Balaenopteridae > Balaenoptera > Balaenoptera ricei. The sequence continues at coordinate 112,122,891 of NC_082644.1, read as the reverse complement.
GCACACACTGAGCTCCTAAGACGACATGTTCCCCTCAGAAAGGCAAGCCAAATTTTGACAATCCAGAGGAACTAGGGAGCTCCAGAGATTCTAAAGTTTGCCTTAAAGCAATTAAGACTTTCGACTGCAGAGATTTTCAACATTTATAAAGCACACCAAAAACTGTCAGTTAAAACTTCAAGGACAGACCTCGGAAGACAGTGTCCCAAGCCTGCTGTGATCAATTTGTTACTGTCTTGGGGGCTCACACTTGGAGCCCAGGCTCGATACAAATAAATCAGATGAATATCTATCAACTTAGTAAGACAGGCAGAGAGACACCCCCAGATACACAGACAAGTGTCCCTGGACCCCTGGTCTCCCCAGGGTCAGCCCCACCCTGGGCCTGGGGAAAGGGTTAAAATTCACCAGGGCCAGAGAGGGGCAAGAACAAAGCCAGGGGACACAGAAGAGTTTTTGGGAAAACTGAATACAGATCCTCCAGTGCCAGGCCAAGAGGCTCCACCAGGCCCAGCACAGCCCCAGCCCAGTCTGGAGCCCCATGGAGGGTCCTGCCAGTGGTCCTGCCCAGGCCCAGCTGGGCTCTGCGATCTGACCTCTGGCCTCTCATTCACCAAAGAAAACCCAGCACCCACGGGGTGCCCACACCAGGCCTGCTTCTCTCCACGGGTTCCCCTGACATCGGGGCCAGCGGCGGGCACATCACGCAGTAGGCCTGGTGGGCGCAAAGGGGGGCCCTCAGCCTCCATAGCAAACATACTCTCATGCTCCTGTACACAAATTACACACTCACATCCACATATGTACACTTTTGCCCTCAAGGGCTCATAAATACACACAAAAATCACTTGTGAACACTCCCACGTGTGCGCGCGCACACATACACCCAGAATCCACACATTCTCGGTCACAAAAATGAGATCCCACATGAAGCGCCTGGCACATAGTAAACACTCAATAAATGGCTAAGTGGGAGCCATGCCCGCTTGCCCCGCACTCACTCACACCAAACTCCACCACCCCACCACCCCGACGCTCCGAGGTGCACACGCACCAACTCGGCCACAGGCACGCGCACACTCCTGCGAACACACCAGGAGGGACAGACGGACACGCCGCCCACGCACGCTCGGACGCACGGCCGGGGACACACTCAGACTCGCACGCTCACGCGCGTCCCGACCTCCCGCGTGCACACCCGCCCGCTGTCCCCCACGGAGCCTCGGGCGCGTGCGCGGGCACGCGCGCCCCGCTCGGCCCGAGAGTGGGTGACTGCCCCGCGGCCCGGCCTCCGCCCCTTCCCCGGCCCGCGCCGGCCCGATCCGGTCGGGCCCCGGCCCCAGGCCACTCACCGGCTCGCGGGCGGGCTCGGCTGCCGTAGGGAGGACCGGCGCACGGTCGGCGGGAGCGGTGGGTCCCACACGAGTTGGCGGCGCCGCAGCTGCACGCTCGTCCGCTGGGTTCCGCCGCCGCCTGCGCGGGCCCGCGCGCGCGCTCCCGCCCCTCCCCGCCGCGGGGCCGCGCCGCCCCCTGCGCTCGTGCGCGCTGCCGCCACGCAGGCTTTGGGGGGCGCCGGGGCGGCGCCCGGGCGGCGCCCTCACCGAGGCCGGATCCCCTCACTCTCCCAAGCCCACTTAGCCGAGGACCCCCTCCTCATTTCAAAGCTGGGGAAACTGAGGCCCAGATCACACAGCGAGTCAGGTCCAGCATCTCCCCTTCTTCTCGGGCTCTAGACATTTAGGGTCTGCAGTCAGTCAACACCGTGGACCCCTCCCACGCATCTTTGGATACCCATCACCTAACTTTGCTCCCGTCACAGCCCTGGAGATACTGAAATCGGTTAATCAACAAGCGCTTATTTTGCGCCTGCTGAATGCGGACACTGAAGTAGGCCCCAAGGGTATCTCGCTGTGGTGAAGGCACTGCTCTCTGCCCTCAGAGGGCCAACGTCTCCTCATCTGGAGCTCCCCACTTCCTGTACACCCCAAGACCAGTAAGAGTCAATGTGCAGAGGTTTCTGGAAGAAGTAAGACTCTGCTAATGAATGCTGAACACCCCCTCGAAGGAGACAGAGTCTGTATGGGGGCCCAAAAGCAGCAGCTCAGTTCCCTGCTTCACTTCCTAGGGGGACCCCACCCCCCAAAAGGGGACGCTCCTGGCCCAGACAGTTCCTGTTTCCACACTCGCTGCTTTTCCTCCACACGCAAAACTGTGCTGTGTCCCGCAGGAGGGCAGGAACCAGGGACTGACGCTGGCTGCCTGCCAGCTGTCCAGCTTGGTCACTGTGCTGGGCACAGGGGGATACCCACTGGGCCTGTTTGCCCAGTGAATGGACATGTTTCAGCTGGCTTGGATCTCTGACAATAACGACACCAATTGAACAACCACTGTGTGCCAGGCTCACGGCTGCACACTCTGCCTGCCTCGTGCTGTTCAGTCCCACAGCCATTATTTGAAGGAGACTTTATGCTGCTTCCGTGCCCATTTTACAGATGGGGTAAATGAGGCCTAGAACTGAAGCTTAGAGAAACAAATTCTCTTGCCCAAAGTCACCCAGCTGGTAAGTGGTTGAGCTAGAAACTGGACCGCAGATGATCTGACCCCTGTGCCTGTGCGCCTAATCTAGGATGTGAACAGTGTGGTTCTGTGCTGCTGACACAAGAAGGGGCAGACGGGGCAGCAGCCCGTCCGGAGGAGCCAGCCCTTCTACAAGGCGACAGGGCTGAAATGGATCATTTTGCAAATTGGGTAGCCGTTAGTTGGGGATCTGATTACAGCCTCACCTCACATGATATACTTCACAATAAATGCCAGATAGATTGAACAGTTAAATATAAAAAATAAACATTGCATAAAACAAGAGAAAGTAACAGAAGTTCTGAGATTGTGTGGCAGTCTTACTAGTAGGTGGCTGATATTGGCTATATTCGTGCAGGAAACATTCATTCATTCATTCATTCATTTATTCGACACATAGAGCACCTTCTATGGGTCAGATGCTATTCTAGGCACTGGGATACAGTCATGAACAAAATACAGCCCAGACTCTCTTGGGGCTTCAATCTGGGGGTGGGAGGTGGGGGAAAAGAAAAATATCTGGCATGGCAAGGAAAATAGGTTTGGTGGAGAAAATAAAGCAAGGAGGGGGTTGGAAAGCCCCCCAGGGGTGCTTTTTCATAGAGAGTGCTGGGAGAAGGCCTCTCTGATGAGGTGACATTTGAACAGAGGGCTGTATGAGGGAGTGAGGAAAGAGGTCCTCTGTGTATAGGACAGGTTCATGCTCCAAGAACCATCCTAGTACGCTACAGAGCAAGAACCTGAAATTCCTCTTTGAAGGAAACTTTGGGAGCAGCACCAGACCACTGAGGAAAGAAGCACTGGGACCCCCACGCATGTCTGTGTAAGAATCTACCATTTGTAAAGCCTGTTCCCAGCCTCACAGAGCCCCTGTAACAGGTACTCCCAGTGTCCTCATTTGCCATTTAGGAAACTGAGGCTCAGAGAGGTCAAGAAGTGTGCCACAGGTCACACAGCCAACCACCATCAGCAGAGATGGGTCTGGCTGCAGGCCAGCTGTTGGCTGCTGCTGAGTGTTAGGGGACTGAAGAAGTCCTGGCCGCCCCCTTCCCTCCCTCTGGGACTATAATTCAGGAACAGGAGGACCTAGGGCATCTGCTGTAGGCTTCTAGAGAGAGGAGGGTGCAGCAGCAGGACTTGAGGGTCTGGGGGGGAGTCATCCCCACCCTGTTTTCCTGGCCTTCCTCTTCCTCACCTCCTACTTACTTCCCTCTGGCCTGGTCCCAGCCCCTGGTGACATGCTGGGGGAAAAATCAGGTTAAACTCTGCCCAGAGACCCTCCAAATGCCCCACACTACCCTCACTACCCCGGCCACAGCAGGGGTAGGTAGAGAGAAATGGTACAATGCAACCTGAGCCCCACTCAACTTTTGTTTTTAATGCAAAGGATTTTTCTGTGAGTCCCCAAATGAGTCACTGTTAAGAGGTGCTTTGCAAAACGACTCCCAGAATTAGAATCAACGTCTCCCTACACACAGTGCCTGACACTCCCTCCCACAGCATTTGTGAATCTGGTCTAGGAGAAAGGCTATCTGTTCACCCCCAAGGGTTTCAGGATTAAGCCTGTGTCGTTTCATTATCTCTCTGCATTAGGGGAAGAGAAACTACTCTTGCTGGGCCCCTTCTCCATGCCTGGCTCTGCATTCTCCCAGCATCCCTCGAGGTGGGGGTCAGGATTTCTGTTTTACAGATAAAGAAGCTGAGGCTCAGAGAAGGAAGCTGGTTTGGACCCGGGTTTACCCAAAGCTTATATTGTTGTCAGTATTTTGGGGGAGTGGTAGTGGGGGGAGAGGGAGCCATAAAGTACTAGGATCACACCATGTTCTTTGAAGCCCCTTTGTCCAAAATGTCCTCTTGCCAGCTTCCGATGGTGGGCATTTTTGGGGGATGGTCTGGGTTTTCCCAGGAACTCTTGTTTGTTCTTATCATCTGAGCGTGATTATTAATAGCACTCCGTTTCACTTCAAAAGTGTCTTGGTTTGGATGATAAACTTTAGGGTCACCCTGTTTGCTTGCAAAGGTCACTGCATGGGGGGATTCAGATTTTACTTTATGAAATAGAGGCCTCTTGTCTGCTGGGCGCCTCTCCACCTCCTGATGTCTGTCTGTGTATCTGACCAAGAACTTTCACAAGAGTTTATGGGGATTTTCAGGAGCAGCAAACCCAGCTGGCTGGGAAGGGAGTCAGGACTGGAGTCAAGGCTCCCTTCCACCCCAGCCCTGCCCTTCGCTCCCTGTGTGACCCTGGGTCAGTTTCTTGACTGGCAAAATGCGACCTTGACCTTTTAGGATTTCCTGTTGCTCAGTGCAAGCTGGAAAACCAATTGAACATTTTGGTAAGGACTGGGAATGCAGGAAGCATCACTCCCCTCCATGCCATCATATGGCTGACTTTTTAAAATAGCAAACCTTATTTTTAGCTAGTTTAATTTTTTAAAGATTTATTTATTTTTTGAATAAATAAATGCCCACAGTTGCCCACAGTTCAAAGTTCAAAGGTGCAGAAAAAAATGGTGAAAATTTCCTTTCCGCCCCGATCCCCAGCTACCTCCTTCTTTTCCCTGGAGGGAACGAGTGTTGCCAAACACACTCTGTTCCCAGACAGTGTGTTTTGTGTGTGTGTGTGTGTGTGTGTGTGTGTGTGTGTGTATACACGTGTGTATATTTTTTCGTCTCTTCTTTTTCATGCATCCGATCTACAATGCTATACAACTTGTGTTTCCTTCACTTCTTGGAGACTACTTCCTATCACTCTATAAAGAACTATTTCCTTTTCTATGACTGTATAGTATTTCAAAATATTTGCATTTAATCCGCATTTAGCAAGCACCTGCTCTGTGTACTGTTCTAAGCACTGTGGGATATGACAGAACTTTCAGCCATGGTCCCTGCCCTCAGGGGCTTACGGTCTGATTGGGAAACAAGAAAAACAGAACACATTGGAGGGGCATAGAAGAGCAATTTCCCCAATGGCCCCCATGTTCATTTGTGAGGTTTGGCTTTGGGGCTAATTTTTCTTTTTTATTATTCTCAGCTCCAGAGATGCATTGGGTGGATGAAAGAGCCCAGACATGGGTTCTTTTGAAACTTGAAAACTCAGCTGTGTGCGTTCAGGCAATCCACTTCTTCATTCTGGGCCTCAGTTTGCTCATCTGTAAAATGGGGACAGTCAGCCTCTCTCACAGGATGGCAGCGGTCACATGAAATTGTATTCCTGAAAATGCTTGGTGAAGAGTTAAGTGCTGTGCTCCTAGGCTGGAAGATCTGGGGAGGCTAAGACGATGCTGTAAGGAATGGTACATTAAGTGCAAGGTGTCAGGGCTCTTCTGCCCAGAGGGAATCATCTTGTAAGCTTTTCACGCTTTGCTGATCCTGTGATAACTGCTAAACAGTTATCTCCTCCAGCCTTTGGCAGCCTTAGTCGCCAACTTTGAGTCTGCTAGAGGCTTGACCTGGTAGACCCCCCACCCAGGAGGCCCCGGGATGTGGGAACAACACAAGTTAACTGTCTTCAGTTAAGGTGGTGGTGGAGCGGGACTTTGGGGATTATCATTCCAGATGGGACTGGCTCAAGGGCATGCAGACAGGAAGAGGCAGAGATGCACCCAGTGATGTTGCTACCTCCCTGCAGGTCCTGCCACCAAACCTCCAATACTTGGTGTTTCAACAAACAGATTCAAACCCTGACTCGTAATGATCACCAAGAACTGTGCCTTTCATGTATGTTCTCTTAACTGACCTCCTCAACTACAGTTTGAGGTAGTGATGCCCATTTGCCCGTTTTGCAGATGAGCAAACTGAGACTCAGAGACTGTTGATACTAAGTTAACAAAGGAGTGGGTGCTCTGTCAGTCCCTGCTAGGAACACTCAAAACCACTGCGCCCCTATGTAAAAGGGTTGGCATTTGTGGCTGCCGAGAGGCATCAGACGTGGAGATGGGGGACTGTGGAAATGTTATTTTGGCCTCCGAAGGATTTTCATAAGCTCACAAAACATTGGGACTTTGGCCCTGCTTTGCTTTCTGGATGCCTGTTCTCTCCTGATGTTGAGCTGAGTGAGACTGTCTGGCTGTGGCTTCTTTTCTCTCCTCCCTGGGGGAGGGGTGGTGATGGATTCGCCTGGGCCTTGTGCAGCTGCCCGGAGCCTGACACAGGGAACACATGAGATTCATGGTGTGATTGGAAGTTCTTGCGTGCCCAGGACAGTTCTGGGCTATGCCTCCTGTCTCAGCATCAATGGTAGTGTCCCCTTTCACCCTCAAAAGTGTCCTGGATTGGACAATAAATTATATGGCCACCCTGTTATTCATGTCAAATAAAACAATAACTTGCCAAGTGAATAAATAACTGATCATCTCAGTCGGGCCCTGAGTCATGCCCTTGTGTAGTCCACTCATTGGCTCTGTGTGTGATATGGGTGTCAATGTCCGGATGAGAAAGTTTACAGATGAGGAAATTAACGTGGTTAACCAGTTTGTCTAAAACACAATTTAAGGGGGCGTCTGATGGGTCCAGAATTCTGCTTTGAACTGAGTCAGCAGGGTCCCATGCTGGCCATATTTCTCTCCCAGGCATCCAGGTGTCTACCTGGCTTTGGGGGCCAAGTGAGGGGTCCAACTGCCCTTCCTGTAACTCCTGGGACATGGGGCTAAAGTGAGTTTCCTCTGGGCCTGAGGCCTCCCCTGTGCCCACCACAGGGCTGGATGCTCTCAGAGCAGATGGAAGCTGGGAGACCTCTGGATTTAGGGCTGATGACACCATCCATCCATCGACCCCAGATACCCCAAATGAGGGAAGTGCTCTGAAGGAGGAGATGGGCCTTTGGTTGCTAGTTTTCCCAGCCCTGCCCCTGGCTTTCTGGGAATGGGTGTAATTTTTCCAGGCATCAGGACATGCCAGGATTGTGCTGGGGGCAAGGGGTGGAGGGACCAGATGGAGGCTGGAGGCTGGCAAAACGGGAGTGGGAGCGAGGAGGAAGAGGGCAGCGGCAGGAATCAGAAAAGGCTTGATTAGGTTTCTCTGAGGAGGGGCTTGCACTGCCACTCCCTACCCCCAGCCCCAAAGCAGCCCCCTGTGCCAGGAGTGGGAGCAGAGAAGGTCTAACCCATCGTTGGGAAAGAAAATGCATTTTCCCTCCTTCAGTGATAGTCTGAGGGACTTGGTCCGGGGTGGCCATTGCTGTTTTGAGGTGATTCCCCTGAGGCAGGGTGTATGGGTAGAGAGGTGCATCGGAGGAGAGGCAGTGAGTTCTGGGGGCTCCAGAGCCCCTGAATAAGGAGCTGTGTTTGGGCACTGCTCAGCTCAGAGCTGCGGGCTTTGGGTTCTGAGCCGAGTTGCTCAGGCCGACCTGGGCAAGGCAGCCACTTTGACCCCACACGTTCTGCCTGAAGCCAGTTGCCAAATGCCACAACCCAAGCTCTGCAATCAGCCCCCCAGAACTGGGCTGGGGCCAAAGCCCTCGGCAGAAGCTCAGCCCTGGAGCCAATCAGACCAGGCTGCTTTGCCGCCTACTAGCAGCACAGCCCTGGATGAAGCCACCTCACCAACCAGAGCCTTAGTGTCCTGACTGGGAAACTTTCTCACCAGGTTAGGATGAGATGAAGATACCAGGCCAGCTCCTGGCTGAAAAGAATATCAGCATCAACTGTTTATCAGGCTCAGAAACTAGCACTTTACATTTTACAATTGTCATTTATTTTAATCATCCCAGCAAGCCAGTGAGATGGGTGCCAGGGTTACCTCCCTTTGCACAACCCATACAGCTGGGTGTTTGCCTCAGTTTCTCTGCCTGACAAAACAGGCTCAGAGAGGTCAAATGACTCGCCCAAGCTCACACAGTGGTGAAATAGTGAAGCTGTAATTTATAAGTGATATGCAGATACATTTCACTGGCACAGCTAGCTCCAGGGTCTCATCTGTAAAATAAGCATAATGATACCATGAGTCACTTCCTACTTTCGGCAAATCCCATACTCTATGCCTTTACTAGAAAAAAAAATCCCTTAGTAGTGTTTGCCAATTTCCATGGTGTAAAGTACTCCCAGCACAGCTGATTTAAACCTATCAACAACTGCTCTGGAATTCCCAAATATTTAACAACCTGCTCTTATTCAACAGTTAGCTCTCACCAGCCAGTGCAAACCAGCTCTCATACGTCACTGGGTCCTATTATCCTCCCCTTAGGCCCTGTAAAGGGGTGGCCCTAGTCTCAGTGCTTTAAGGTTCCATTTTCCTTTGCTAAGAAAGAAGGAAGGCAGCCAGCCTGTACTGAGTACTTACTGTGTGCCAGGAGCTATGGCAGTGCATCCAAACCTAGAACTTCCTTTAATCTCTACAACAACCCTTCAATGATCCCCATTTAATAGGTGAGAAAACTGAGGCTCACAAAGGTAACATCTACTGGCCACGGTCACGCAGAAAGTAAATGGCAGATTGACATGTATACACTATTGATACTATGTATAAAATAGACGAGAACCTTCTGTAGAGCACAGGGAACTCTACTCAATGCTCTGTGGTGACCTAAATGGGAAGGAAATCCAAAAAAGAGGGGATATATGTGTATGTATAGCTGAGTCACTTTGCTGTACAGTAGAAACTAACACAACATTGCAAAGCAACTATACTCCAATAAAAAATGTTAAAAAAGAAAAGAAACAGTAAATGGCAGAGTCAGCCTGCCTGACAAGACTCCACCTGAGTAGGCTGCGTCTTGGGAGCTCTGGGTCTGACATGAGCAAGTCCTGGCCATTTCTGGGCTTCAGTTTCCCCATCTGTAAGAAGGAGTTGGACAAATCAATTTCTAACCATCCTTTCTGGACTGAATGAGTCATCATTTTAAGATTCCAAGAGCAGAGCGGGGTGAGGGTGAGGGCTTACATCAATGGAAAGAACAAATCCCTAAAGGGAAGGGTTTTACTCGTTAACGGGGGAGAGGTGTGCAGGAAGGGCGTATTTCCAACTGTGCCTGGGACACATGTACTTGGAGGTGGTGTGGTGCTGCAGAACCAGCCTGGATTTGAACTCCAGCACCTCCACTTCCTGGCTGTGTGACCGTGGGCTATTAGCTTCACCTCTCTGATTGGTCCTGCAAGGAGTCTTCCCTGTTGCTCTGGAAGCCTAAGGGGCAATGAAGGGTCCCCGATGTGCAAACTTCTGCACCAGGTAGACGTGGCAACGTCCCTCTACCTTTACAAACTATCACAACTTCTTTCCTTTTCTGGCCCTCATCTCCCCAAGTGGATTGAGCAAAAGCCAACCTTCTTTTCTCCCTGGCCTGGAAGCCCAGAGCAGCTGAAAGGGGATGGGAAAGCCTGAGGTTTCTCTTTCCAGCGAAGGCAGAAGCCAAGCCCCACCTCCCACCACCACCCCCCCACCCCCGTCTGGGCCCACCTCCCTCTGGCCTGCACCGGCTGGTTGGTCTTCTCAGATTTCTGAAAGCCTATGTTCCCAGAGGAGGCATTAAGGATGGAGGAATGCAGACCCGGGTGTGCCGCGCTGAGGGGGCTGTGAGAGAAGCAGTCTAGGGGAGAGCCCCCCCCCAGCCCCGCCAGCTGCGTCCCAGCCCCCACCAGAGAGGAAGAGAGAGGAAGCGGAAAGGACAGCAATACAGCAGGCTCTCAGCGGAGTTCAGGATTCTTGCATGGGGAGGGGTGGGGAGCCAGGAGGGCTCAGACCACTTGCAGAGTATGAAGGCATTGGTGAGTCTGGGGGGTTGCGATGACCGTGGACAGGGTCCCGGTGCAAGGGCACTGTTGCTGAGGATGATGGAAGGGGAAGGATATTCTCTGAGCAATGATTGTTTTCTGAGCATCGTAAAGCTCTTTACCTGCAGAGCCCAGCTGTAACCGGGCCTTCCTGCCCCCAGCCCAAGAGCAAGCTCAGCAGGGAGTCACAGCCAAGAAGAAAACGGAGCAATCAACCAGCAAGCAAATGCATGAGATTAAAAAAAAATCATCCAACTCAAATCCAATTCCCAAACCGCTGCAAAGAGGAGCAGCTCTTTCCTGAAGTTCTTCTGGAACACTGGCAAGGGGAGCTAAACTAATCAGCACGTCCTGCAGAAAAACGTCCTGAAGCCAGCGTGAGACCCCACGCCCTCTTCTCACGGTGCCTGCTCCCGCCTCACCTCCCCTCTGTCGCTCATTCTCCATTTCTGCATCTCCTCTCATCACCAGGGTCATAGATTCCAGTTTCTGAAGGACAGACCAGGCTCATGGCTGTTTATTACTAATAGTGCCCCCTTCTGTGCTCGAAAGTGTCCTGGGAGAGCAGTAAAGGGTATGGCCTTCCTCCCCACTCCCCACTGACCTCCAGCTTCAGCAAAGGCCCTGCCGCTGAGCAGACTGGCAAGCAAAGGGCACCCATAGAAGGCGAGGGAGGGAGCGAGACTCTTACCCGAAGTGTTCTCGTTTATTCTACACAATATTGACCTCGCCAATCAAGTCCACATTCTAGAGGTGAGGAAATGAAGGCCCAGAACTTAACACTTGCTCAAAGTCAAAGATCCAGGACATCCCAAAATTGAGACTCAAACTTGGCTCTGCCTGAGTTCAAATCCCTCACGTTTCCCACAAGGTCAGGTAGCGTGGCTGGTCGGAGAGGATCAGCTTGGCACTCTCTTAATTTCCAAGGGAGAAATCAACAGGCTTCCTCATGCTGTCTATGGAGACCCTGAGGCCCAGAGAGGGTTTGTGCCTTACTCAAGATGACACAGTACATAAGCAGCAGAGCTTGTGCTAGAACCAGACCCCTTATTCCCAAAGCATCCCTGAGTTTTTCCTGAGCAGACAGGGGGCCTCAGTGACACTCTGGGGCCCTTGACTGAGCCTCTCCTCCTAGCCCACGCTTGTTGGACCCTCTCCCAGGAGAATGGAGCCAGACCCCAAGCAAGGCCACTGCCCCAAGTAGATGTCATGGGATGGGAGGAGTGTACAGACCCTGGAAACTCCCACTGCTGTGCCTGTTCGTCAGGGTCACAGGCATGGAATGCCACATCAGAAGTATCCTAAATGAAAAGAAAAAAAAGAAAGAAGTATCCTAACTGTGTCACCCAAACTTAGTTTGGTATTCAAGACCCTCTCTTCTCCTCCCCACCGCCCATATGCATCTTACGCTCCAGCCATATGGTTCTAGGCATACCCTGCTTTATCTGGTCCTCAGGCCTTAGCACATGCTGTTCCCACTGCTTGGAGTGTCCTTTTTTCCCACATGTCTGAAGAATTCTTATCCATCAGGACCCAAATCAAATGTCCCTTCCCAGGGCATATTCACAATCACACTGATGGGTCTTATGGACTGTTTACAGCCAGTGTCCTTTCTGATTGGCCAGTGACCATGACAAGCAGGTTGTTAAATATTTAGACTCTCCCCTGTGACGTCTCTCCTTTCCACCTCTTGGCTCTATTGTGCATCCCTCTGCTGCAGCCCTTGTCCCACTGGCTGGCTTGGTTCTGCCTCCTCCCTAGACCATGAGCTCCTGAAGGGCAGGAGCCATGACTGGTCCATCACGGTATCTCCCCAGGGCTACACCAGTACCCAGGCAGGTGTGCTAACAGTTTGGACACAGGTTCTCCTCCTTGGAGCTGGAGGAGCACCAGGAAACCTTAAACAGCTCTCATTCCTTGATGGGAAGCGCTTCCTATGGGCTCACCCCTTCCATCTGATGAGTATTGGTCCCAGATGGAGAAACCAAAGCACAGTGAGATGAAGAAACTTAGCCAAGTAAGTGATGGGACTGGGATTTTTGGGGGAGGGTCGGGGGAAGTCACAGGGGTCAGCACATCTGGAGTGCAATGGATGAGCCCCACCCTGGGAAAGCCACCTTCGTGACCATGGTATCTCTCCTGTCAGGTAAGTTGGGGACTGGGATTTGAACCCAGGTTTTACTCTACAGTCTCTGCTCTCTCCATGCAGTCTCTGAATCCCAGGCAGCCCTGTTTGGGGAAAGGCAGTGTCAGCTTGGGGGACTCTGCCCCCGCCTGCCAGACCCCTGCTCAGGAGAGTGAGGAGGGTGCTGACGAACGCAGGCTTACTCCACCCACCTGCGGGGCCCCTGGCCAGGAGGGCCACATGAGATGGACTGAACCTTTGCCCTCAGCCTCCCTTCTCAGGCCTTCAAGGGCAAGCCTGGTCTTTGGCTGCCCTTGGCAGCCATTCCAGATAAGGATACTAGGAAGCAGTTCTGCAAAAGATGTGGGACTTTCCAGGACAAACCAAAAAGAGAAGACACGAATGACCCTCCTACAGGGTCACATTAGCCCTGACCACTTAGGTCCTCTCTGTCCCAGATATCACCCACATGTCCGACTCTTTGTAACTCTCAAGGGGACTTGAAGGTGGCTTGGTGGAACCAGCCCCAAGCCTGGAGTCATGAGATCTGGGTTCAAATCTTGGCCCCAGGGCTGAACTTGCCCTGTGACCTTGGCAAGCCACTTGACCTTTCTGACCCTTGTTGGCTTTGTAAATAAAGGGATTGTTGGAAAAATTAAATGGAACATTAAGTGCCAAGTGCCTAGCGTGGGGCTGAAGTTCCCTCTACAAATGGGGATTGAATCGGAGTCTGAAATATCCCTGTTCCTCCAGAGAAAGTCCCTTGTTTCCTTCCCTGCCAATCTTGGTAATCTACAAATTCCCCAGATATGATCAGCACGCCTCCTTGCCTTAACATAATCTGGTTTGACCTTCATGCTCCGTGGGTGGGGAAAGCACAGTCTCCGCTTTCCTCTTCTGTCCAGAGCCCTCTCCTTTCGAGCCTGCCTAGGGAGGCCCTGGGCCTCTTTTAGATGAGATTATTGCTCCGAAGAAAGTCCCTGTACTATGAAAATCATAGAAATCGGAATCTTGCCACCTCCACCTCCAAGTGGTTTGAACTATTAATAATTTTTCAGAATTTGGCTGAGGTGCAAACCCAATATATGAAAGTTCCAACTTACTGAACACAAAAGCCAAGCCTGAGGATTCACTGCTGGGTTCATTTAAGTAGTCAGTTCCCCCGTGTATGCCGTACATGCGTCTCCCTTGATAGAAGTTCAATCTACACACGACCTCCCAGATGCTTCCATGGAGCCAGATCAAGTCGGGTCTAACTGTTCCATGTTCTAGAAGTCACCTGAGCAGGCATTTCAACTGGAAGCTTCTACCCTGAGCTTCACAGATCACGAAGCCAGCTCACATCCAGAATGTCACCTATAACAGACAGCAGAAGCTTACTGCGTCCATTTTCCAGTCTGAGAAATGGAGGCCCACAGGGTAGAAGGGGTTCACCTCAATTCCTGTGTGGAGTTAGGGCTGATCAGGACTAGAGTGACCTTTCCCGGTGTCCCTGAGCACTCTCAAATCTTAAGGCAGATGACATAGTATGAGTGTGTTTGTTTCATGTTTGGTAATTGCAATCATTGTTGCTTTTGTTGTGGTCATCCATGTACAATGCTTGGTGTCAGTCTATTTATCTCTTGTAAAAATAAAATACATGTCAACTCATCTCTGTGCTCTTAAGAAAGATACTCCAGACAGACAGTGTTGCTTTCCATTGTAACCTTAACTTGCTTAGCTTGGGGTAAGAATTAGTAGAAAATGGTGCTTCAGTAAACTGCTCCTGGTCCAGTCGCTGGTGCCATGTTGCTGTGGGGACCCCTTCCTGTCTTGAAGCCAGCTGCCCCATTCCGACTGCAGAAATATCTAAGCAGCTGGCTACTTCCCCTTTTGTTCTCCCTCCCAATTTTCTGTTTCCATGTAAAAGACAAATAAATGACTCCCCCCCCCCAAAAAAAAATAAAATAAAATAAAATAAAATACGGTGTGTGTGTGTGGAAAAAAAAAAAAAAAATCTTAAGGCAGAGTTTGTAACCTTTCCTTCCCTGGTGATTTCTCTCCTCCCAGCTCCCTGCAACCAACAATGTGAAGTCCCAGTTTCTGAGGATGACAACCTCGTGTCCTGGCATCTAGTGACTTCTCCAGCCCCACTTCTGGTGTTCCCTTTGTGTTCTAGCTTCACAGGACATCCTTCTGGCCCCTGCATGTGACTTAGAATTGTTGCCCACGTCAACCCCTCTGCCTCAAAGCTGCTGATGTGGATGGGGATGGCGGGGACGTAGGGATGAAAGTAATAAATGGGTGAGTGTGCACTAGGGCTGGCCTAGGATGAAGCACCCTAGACGCTCAAGGTTCAAAATGTAAGGAGATGGTTCCTCAATAAGTTCAACATAGATTAGCATATGGCCCAGCAAATTGCACTCCTAGGTGTAAACCCAAAAGTATTGAAAACAGGGGTTCAAACAAAAACTTGTCCATGACTGTTTATAGCAGCAGTATTCACAATAGCAAAAGGTGGAAACAATTAAAATGTTCATCAGCAGATGAGTGGGTAAGCAAAATGTGATACATCCACATAATGGAATATTATGTGGCCATGGCCATAAAAAGGAATAGAGTAGTGGTATATGCTACAACGCGGTTGAACCTTGAAAACATTATGCTAAATAAAAGAAACCAGTCACAAGTGGCCACATATTGTATGATTCTATTTATGTAAAATGTCCAGAATAGGGAAATCCATAGAGACAAAAAACAAATTAGTGGTTGCAAGGGGCTGCACAATGGAGAAATGGGGAAGGATTACTAATAGATCTGGGGCTCCCTTTTGGAGTGGTGAGAATGTTCTGGAACTAGATAGTGGTGATGGTTCCACAACATTGTGAAGGTACTAAAAACCACTGAATTGTACGCTTTAAAATGGTTTTAATGGTAAATTGTATGTAAGGAAGAATCACTTTTGGCTGCCAGCCTGCGCTTGCATGCCCCGAGGGTGACTGCCTTCTCACATTTTGTGCCCTGGTTGCCTCACTCTGACCCTGGTCCTGGTGTCCACAGCCTCCCCCATGGATGAGAGAATTCTGTTTGCTTGTAACTTCTCCTCCGCCCACCACTTCCCTGGAGAATCCTTTCTTTTGGCAGTTCAGTTCATGGGCTGATGCAGAATAAGGACATTTGGTAAAAAGAGGCAGAGACGGGGAATTAAGAACAGGAATTGTTTGGGAACAGCCAAGAAAATACTTAATGAAGAGAAGAAAAATTATAGAGAAAGGAAGTGGAGAGGGAAGAGACAACTCACCAGCCTCAGTTTTTTAAACGGCTTTATTGAGATACAATTCTCATACCATACAACTCACCCATTCAAAGTGTACAAGGCAGGGACTTCCCTGGTGGTGCAGTGGTTTAGAATCCGCCTGCCAATGGAGGGGACACGTGTTCGAGCCCTGGTCTGGGAAGATCCCACATGCCCAGAGCAACTAAGCCTGCAAGCCACAACTACTGAGCCTGCGCTCTAGAGCCCGTGAGCCACAACTACTGAAGCCTGCACATCTAGAGCCCGTGCTCCGCAACAAGAGAAGCCACCGCAGTGAGAAGCCCACGCACTGCAACCAAGGGTAGCCCCCGGTCACTGCAACTAGAGAAAGCCCATGCACAGCAATGAAGACCCAACGCAGCCAAAAATAAATAAATTTATAAAAAGTGTACAAGCCAGTGGTTTTGAGTATTCGAAGGGTACCAACTTCCGGTTATAAGAAGAGTAAATTCTGTGGATCTTAAGTACAGCATGGTGACTGTAGTTAATAATACTGTATTGTATACTTGAAAGTTGCTAAGAGAATAGATCTTAAAAGTTTTCACCACAAACACACACACATGATAACTAGGTGAAGTGATGGGTGTTAACTAACTTTGTTGTGGTAATCATTTCACAACATATACGTACATCAAGTCATCTCATTGTACTTTAAACTTACATAACGTTATATGTAAATTATATCTCAATAAAGCTGGAAATGAAACACATTTAAAATCTGGTTTTTAGTATAGTCACAGATATATAAACTTATCAGCACAGTCAATTTTAGGACATTTTTAATCACCAAAAGAGAAACCATCCTCCCCTCCCCAGGCCCTTGGCCTCTGCATCAGGGACTCAGTGTTCATGCCTACAGGGATGAGGAATCTCTGGAAGGAGGGGGTGAGCCTAAACCAGGAAGCAGCATGGCAGCAAAAGGCCCTGTGCAGTCATGGGTGGAGGGGTGTTTGGTTGGACCGCTGAAGAGAGCAACCTCACGGTCCCTAGTAAAGGCAAAGGTTCACATGCCTAATGACCCAGCAATTCCACTCCTGATTGAAACCCTTGAGAGACTTTTGCATTTGTGCACAAGAAAACTAAGTAAGGGCATTGGCTGCAGCAGTTTGTGATGGGGCGGAAAAAAGGACACAACCTAAGTGTCCCTCAGCAAGGAAAAGAATAACTATATTTTGAAACATGCACACAGTAGGCTATCCCATGACCGTGAAAATTAATGACTACACGTGCATGTTTCAACATGGACATGTTTTGAAACCATGATGTGGTATGAAAAAAATCAAGTTGTAAAAGAATGGATGTTGTCTAATGCCATATATGCACATTTTTATCATACATAAGCAATCATATATAATTTTTAACTTTTTATTTTGAAACAATTTCAGATTAGAGTTGAAAAATGGAACAAAGAATTTCTGTATACTTTCAGTTTCCCCAAATGTTAGCATTTTACCACGTTTGCTTTATCATCCTCTCCCCCATATTAAAAAAATATATATATACATATACACATGTATCTATATGTATATATTTGTATGTATATCTGATTTATCATTCTTTCCCCTCCAATCTCACTTGGTAGGAGAATAGATATAGTTATAGATATAGATATATACACACATACATATATACACACATATATACACATGCATACGTATGCATGTGAGAGGCATGTTTGTGTGTGTATATATACCCACATATACATAAGACATCATTTTTCTTTGAGCCATTTGAAAGTCAGGTTTATTGAGAAATGAGTTACATATGGTAGATTCATCCTTTCTAAGTATAGGCTTTGATGAGTCTTGGAAATTGAATACAGTCTTGTAACCACTACCGCAATTGAGATACAGAACACTTCCATTACCCCAAAAGTTCTTTGTGCCCCCTTGTAGTCAATCTTCACCCCATCTCCAAGTTCCTGGAAACCACTGATCTGGTTTCAGCTCCTATAGTTTTGTGTTTTCCAGCCCATTATATAAATGGAACCATAGAGTGTGAGTCTTTAATATCTGACTTTAATTACTATAATGCTTTTGAGATTTATCCATGTAGAGATTGTCCCATGTTTCAGTAGTTCATTGTGTTTAATTGCTGAGTGGTATTCCACTGTGGGAACGACCAAATTTTGCTTATCCATCCACCACTTGTTGAGCATTTGGGTTGTTTCCAGTTTTTGACTATTATGAATAAAGCTGCTATGAATATTCATGTACAAGTCTTTGTATGGACATGTGTTTTTGTTTCTCTTGAGTAAATACCCAGGAGTAGGATCATTGGGTCATATAGTTAACTAAATGAAACCGCCAAACTATTTTCCAATGTGGTTGTACAATTGCAGGAATCTGCCAGCAATGTATGTTTTAGTTGCTCCACATCCTTACCAGAAGTTGATGTTGTCAGGATTTAAAATTTTAGCCATTCTGTAGGTGTGTAGTGCTGACTCATTGTGGCTCTAATTTGCACTGACTAATGAATAATGGTGTTGAGTATTTCATGCACTTATTTGCCACCCATCCATATGTCTTCTTTGGAGAAGTGTCTCTTCAAAGCTGTTGCTCATTTTATTATTGGGTCGTTTGTCTAACTTAAAAGAACTTTAAGGGAATTTCCTGGCTGCCAAGTGGTTAGGACTTGGCACTTTTCACTGCCAAGGGCCTGGGTTCAATCCCCTGGTCAGGGAACTGAGATCCCACAAGCTGTGCAACGTGGCCTAAAGAAACAAACAAAGAAACAAATAAAAGAACATTAAAATTTTTAAATTCTGGATCCTAGCTCTTTTTTATTTTTTTTTAAATATTTATTTATTTATTTGGCTGCATCAGGTCTTAGTTGCGGCATGAGGAATCTTTAGTTACGGCATGTGGGATCTAGTTCCCTGACCAGGAATTGAACCCAGGCCCCCTGCATTGGGAGCGTGGAGTCTTAACTGCTGGACCACCAGGGAAGTCCCTGGATCCTAGTTCTTTATTAGACATTTGCTCCCAGTCTTTGGTTTGTCTCTTCATTTTCTTAACAGTGACTTTCATAAAGCAGAAGTTTTTCATTTTGAGGAAGTCCAGTTTATCAATTTTTTGTTTTTTATGGTTTGTGTTGTTTGCATCCTAACAAATCTTTATCTGTCAAGGTCACAAATATATTTTCCTATATTTTCTTCTATAGTTTTCATAGTATTATATTTTACATTAAGTCTAAGATCCATTTTTGAATTAATTTTTATATTTTGTGAAAGGTAAAGGTTGAGGGTTTTTTTTTTTTAATAGATGTCTGATTGTTTCAGCATCATTTCTTGAAAAGTGAAAAGACTATTCTTTCTCCATTGCATTACCTTGGTCCCTTTGTCAAAAATCAACTGACTACATGTGTATGGATCTATTTCAGGACTTTCTATTCTGTCCCATTGATTCACAGGTCCAAACTTAGGCCACTATTACACTGTCTTTCTTACTGTTGCTTTATACTGTCTTGAAATAATGTAGAGTGAGTCCCTCAACTTCATTCTTCTTTTTCAAAATTGTTTTGGCTATTCTAAGTCCTTTGCTTTTCTGTATATAGTTTAGAATCAGTTTGTCAGTATCTACAAAAAAACCCTCTGGGATTTTGATTGGGATTGTGTTGAGTCTATAAATAATTGAGGATGAATTGACATCTTAAAGTATTGAGTATTCTGATCCACGAACATGGTATATTTCTCTATTGATTTAGTCACCTTTGTTTTCTCTTGGCCATGATTTTCAGTTTTCAGTGTACAAATCTCACTTCATTAGATTTACCCTTAGTTTTTTCGTGTTTTTTTTAATGCTGTTGTAAGTGGTATTGATTTTTAATTTTAATTTCAAAAAATTTATTCCTAGTACATAGGAATGAAATTGATTTTTGCATATCAGTCCTGTAGCCTGCAACCTTGATAAATTTACTTATTATTTCTGTTAGATTTTTAGTAGATTTGGGGGATTTTTCTACACAGATGACCATGTTGTCTATGGATAAGTAGAGTTTTAGTTATTCTTTTCTGATCTCTTTGCCATTTATTTATTTGTTTATTTGTTTGTTGTTTTATTGGACAGGCTGGGACATTCAGTACAATGCTGACGAGCGGTGACAGTGGATATCCTTGTATTGTTCCCAGTCTCAGGAGGAAAGCATTCAGTCTTTCACCATTAAGTATGGTGTTAGCTGCAGGTCTTTTTGTGGATGCTCTTCATTAGGCTGTAGAAGTTCCCTTCTATTCCTAGTTTGCTGAGAATTTCTTTTTTCTATCATGAGTGGGTTTCAAATTTTGTCAAATGTTTTTTCTGCATCTATTAAGATGATAATATGTTTTTTTCTTTCTAAATCTGTTGATATGATGAATTATCTTGATTGATTATTTAGTGTTAAACCAACCTTACTTTCCTGAGATAAACCCCACTTGGTCTTGATGCATTATTCTTTTTAGATATTGCTGGATTTTATTTTCTAATATTTTGTTGAAGATTTTTGTACCTATATTCATGAGGGATATAGGTTTATAGTTATCTTTTTTATATCTTTGTCATGTTTTGGTTATCAGAGTAATTCTGAACTCAGAGAATTAGTTGAGAGGTACTCTCCCCTTCTATTTTCTGAAAGAGTTTATGTATAATAATATTTTTTTCTTAAGTTAATTTAACTTGCAGAATTTACCAGTGAAGTGAAATTCACTGTGAATTTCCAGTGAAGTGAAATTCCAGTGAAGCCCTGGAATTTTTTTCATGGGAAATCTTTTATTAGCCATTAATTCCTATTCCTTAATAGATATAGAACTATTTGGGTTATCTATTTTTTCCTGAGTGTGCTTTGATAGTTTGTGTCCTTCAAGGAATTTGCCTGTTTCATTTTTTTCTTTCTTTCCTTTTTTTTTTTTTTGGCCGCACCACGTGGCTTGTGGGATCTTAGTTTCCCAACCAGGGATCGAACTCGGGGAGCTGGCAATGAAAGTGGCGAGTCTTAACCACTGGACAGCCAGGGAATTCCCTTCCCCGTTTCATTTAAGTTGTCGAATTTATGGCCATAAAGTTGGGCATAAACATTCCCTTACAGCTTTTTAATGTTCCTAGGATCTTCAGGGATGTTCCTTTTCATTTTTGATATTAGTAATTTGTGTCTTCATTTTTTTCCTGTTCAGTCTGGCTAGAGACTTATCAATTTTGTTGACATTTTCAAAGAGCCAGCTTATGGTTTCATTTATTTTCTCTTTTGTTTTGCTGTTTTCTATTCACTGATTTCTACTCTTATCTGTATTATTTTAAAATTTCTGCTTGCTTTGGGTTTAATTTGCTCTGCATTGTTTAGTTTCTTAAGCTAGAAGCTTAGATAATTAGTTTTGGAACATTCTTCTTTTTTAAATATATCATTTTAATACTATAAGTTTTCCTCTATTATACTGCTTTAGCTTCATCACACAGACTTTGATATGTTGTGTTTTCATTGTCATTGAGTTCAAAATACTTTCTAATTTTCTTTGTGATTTCTTTCCACGTATTATTTACTGATGAATACAGGTGTATTAAAAGTTAAAACAAAATCCATAGATGAAAATTATACACAACAACTTCCAGATGGGGCTTATCCCTGGGAGTGAGGGATAGATGGAAATGGGATGGGGAAAGTGGTAGATATTAACAATGCTCACCAACATGTCAGTTCTTATCTTCTTCTAAGCACATGAGAGGATTACACTTCACTGCTCCTTTGAAGTTGGACATAGACACATGACTTGCTCTAGCCAGTGAAACATGCGCAGAACTGTCTTATGCCACTGCCACTTGTAAACATTTAAGAGCAAATGTGTGAGTCTTCATGCTCCTTTTCCTACATGGTGAATCCTGAAGTCTCCTACTGAGATCACAGCATCATAAAATGGTGGGGCATTCATCAGCCTGGGTTCCTGAATGACTACAATGAATACAGCTCTCTCTAGTCAACCCTCATTGGATACAGAGAATGAGAGAGAAATAGACCTTTATTATTTAAAGCTTCTGCGATTTGGGGATTGTTTGTTATTACTACATAACCTAGTCTTTCCTGACTAATATAGGGAGCTTTGATTGTATTTGTTAAGTTTTGGTTTTGGTTTTTTACAAATCTAAAAATTCATTTTTTTTAACGTGGGTAGCTGGTACATGAGTATTTGTTACAAAATTTTCTATAATTTCTGTACACTTCAAATATTTAATTTTCTAAAGAAAAGAAATATTAGAGGAAGAGAGGAGGTTGAAGAGGAAGAAGCAGCTGGGGAGATGAGTTCCTTTGTTCTACAACCCACATTTTTCTCCATCTATCCTCTGGATTTGGTTGGGTAAATCAGGGGAGAGAGGCTTGACTGTTTCTCCAGCTGGATCATCATCTATGAACAGGTGCTCCTCACCCTACTTCTTTATACCACTTTTCACCATCTGGTACATTACATATTTATTTGTATGTTTATTGTCCTTCATTCCTTAGAAGTAAACTCCTTAAGATCAGGGACTTTATTTCATAACGCCAGTGCTTAGAACAATGCCCGACTCACAGAAGCAATTCAATACCTGTTTATTAAATGAACACATGCAAATGGTTGCTTCCACTGGCCATCTCTGCTCAGAGAGGACAAAGCTCCAACTTCTTCCTGTTCCACATTCCTTCTCACCTGCCCTTCCACCAAAGCAAACACACAATGCAGTTGATAAAAGTGTAAGCATCTCTTTACTCAAAAGTTCAGATACAAGTTCCAAAACCATGTTTTGGTGTAGAGTGTGTGTGTGTGTGTGTGTGTGTGTATGTGTGTGTGCCTGTCTGTCTGTCTGGGGATGGAATGAGGGGAACTGGGGGCTGTTCTCTTTGTGTAGCCATCTCCTTCTACTCCATTGTCTGCCCAGGTGGGAGTCTGGCTAAGAACATCCAACGAGGCATGAAGGACAGCGCCTTTCCACCAAGACCCTCCCCACAGCCTCAGAAAGAAGCCTGGAGGTTGGCTTTCTCCAGCAGATGCAGGGAACATGGGCCTAGCTCCCAGGGCTGTTGTAAGGACCTTTGGCAGTCCCTGTCCCAACACTCAGCTGCAGAAATTCCCTGGCCACCTGGGCACAGAGACGCTCTGGCTCCACCAGCCCACTCAGAAGCCTCAACTCATGTAATTAAACATAATGACACATGGTGCGAGCTCCCAGCATCTCATGCTCTAATGACACATCTGCTTCCCAGCTCATCTCGGGGGCCAGCGAGGCTCTAATTAGGTCTGGCGCCAGCAGGTGGGAGAGCCAAAAGGAGAGGGGGCAAGAGAACCCTGGCCTTAGAGTTCATCAACCTATGTGCCAAGTCCAGTTAGGCTACTTTTTGACTGTGAGTCTTTGGGCAACTCAGTTCATTTCTCCAAGCTTTCATTTTCTCATCTGTAAAATAGGGTTATAAATTTACACCACACAGGGCTGTTGTGAAGAGTGTGAGTCCTCTCCTTCAGGGAGGCTGCCAATTGGATTGGAGCTGGACTTGGTTGAGAATGGCCTGGGTCCTGGGGAGGGTCTTTGGATGCAGGGGAAACCACCAAACCTCCAAAGGCCAATTTGGCCAAAGTTAGTTCTCCAAAGGCTCATTGAAGGACCACTGCCCCATATTACTAAATTGACTGATTTTCCAAAAATCTGTTTAAGAAATATTCTTTTTATGTTCAATGTACATTTTTCTAATGGAACACCTAGCAGTGTTTCAAGGACTATTCAATGAGGCCAAAGCTAAGGGTCATATTTACTCTTTCAGTGCATTTATTCTTCTTAAATAATACCCTATGAATAGCTTTTCATAGTATCACATGGAAAATTTTCATTAGAGACTGATTTTTTAAAAAATCCCTTAAAAAGTAGTTTCCTGTTTCATCAGCACTTTAGCATTTGGCAGATTCTTTTGTAGATTTTGCTAGATAGTCAACTCCACCAATTGTCCACATTTACTGCTTTGCTCAAAATATATTTCTTTTAATTATATTTTTCTATTTTGATTTCAACTTTTATTAAAATTATACATGCACTTTGTTCTGGATGCAGTCTCCTGTCTAATCTGTCTTTGCCCCCAATTCCCAACCACCAGAGGCAACTGCTTTTAGCAAGATACAGCAGTTTCTTTTTCCTTTACCTTTATACTTCTAAATAACAGGCTCGCATGGTTCTTTCTTTTTAAAAATTTTATATAAATTTATTGTTACTCTGACTTATTTTCTTTATTGAGTTAAATGTATAAAATAACAATGTATATATAGAAGGATTTAACACATAATATATACAATTATCTTTAAAAAGTCAGGATGCAAGTTATGATAAAAGGTTCTTTTCTATCCCAAATATAGGGTTATTTCTTTTTTAAAAAAAAAATTAAATTTATTTATTTATTTATTTATTTATTTTTGGCTGCTTTAGGTCTTCCTTGCTGTGCGCGGGCTTTCTCTAGTTGCGGCGAGCAGGAGCTACTCTTCATTGTGGTATGCGGGCTTCTCACTGCAGTGGCTTCTCTTACTGCGGAGCACGGGCTCTAGGTGGGTGGGCTTCAGTCGTTGCAGCACGTGGGCTCCGTAGTTGTGGCTTGCGGGCCCTAGAGTGCAGGCTCAGTAGTTGTGGCACACGGGCTTAGTTGCTCCATGGCACCTGGGATCTTCCCTGACCGGGGATTGAACCTGTGTCTCCTGCATTGGCAGGTGGATTCATAACCACTGCGCCACCAGGGAAGTCCTAGTGTTACT